>NC_133582.1:10829730-11429730 GCF_964106895.1 Numenius arquata
AAGGAAAGGAAAGGAAAGGAAAGGAAAGGAAAGGAAAGGGAAGGGAAAAAAGAAAAGACGGTCAGACCGTATTGGCCTCTTAGATTTAAAGAGGTTTTGCGCGTTTCAGGGTCTCAGCAAGCCTCCCCTCCTGCCCTCCTCCTGCTTCCTTCCATCCCCTTGCGGCGGGCGCCGGCCGGAGCCCCGGGACTGTCCCGGGGGGAGCGGGGAGCCCCGGGCCGTCCCGTCCCGTCCCATCCCATCCCGTCCCGCAGCCCGGGGAAGGGCAGCCTCGGCGGGGCAAAGCCATTTGGGAAAAAAGGTCACCCCGGGAGCCGCCGGCTGGGCTGCCTCTCCAGAGTATGGCCTGCTGAATGAACTTGCAGCATTTTGTCGGAGCCTCCGCTGCGGGCCTCGGCGGCATAATGAGGCGGGCCCTGTATACAGGCATTCATGCTGGTCTGAATGTGGTGTTGAACCTTCTCTGTGCCGGAGCGGTTTGATGGTCTGAATGGAGCTCCCTGGTGGGACATTGCTCTCTGCAACTGTGCCTCTTTGGATGACTGTTGTTCCTTAACATTCATGCCTCATTATGGGGCAACCTGTTAAATCAGGGAGAACAGTGTGCCAAAGTGTTACTCAGGGGCACCGGCAGTTCAGCGGTGGGCATAAATAAGGGCCGCCGAGGAAAATAACTTTCATCGCATCTCTGGGCAAAAGTGATCTCGCTTTAATGGTGCCTCTCGTAGCCCGGTTTAAGTATATAAAGAGCGATAGTGGAATGTTTTGATTGAGTCTAAACATTGTCTTTGAATAAAGCTGAAACCATGTAATTAATGTGTCTTTTTAATAAGGGACAATACGGTCGTTCAAGCTATTTAATTTCATTTAATTTTCCATCCCATTTGCTCCAAAGGCTGCTTTTACTTTTAACACCCGGCCTTTCATGCTGCATCTTGCTCCAGTGGGCACATTAGATCGGTTTCACCCTTCCTTTTTAGGGAAGGAAAAATAAAAGAAAATGTGGTTCCTTTCCTCTTTTGTGGACAATTTATTTCACTTGGGGAACTTCAACTTTGAGCCACAGGACAGAATAAAAATTGGAGAACTGGTGTGAATGCTTCCAGAGCAAGGGCTTTTCTTTTCTGAGTGGATGGGAACCAGCCACAATCGGCTATATTAATAAATAACTTTCCTCACAGTCGGCCTTTACATGGTCCTATTGATAAAATTGTTCGCGTGTCGTTCACGCTTTTTGACTCATTAAGGCCTGGGAGGGAGCGGCTCCCGAGGCGGAGCAGTAGGGTACCTTGGTCGCCTTAAAAGCCCTCTCTCTACCTCTGCCGCTCTCGGAATTTCAACCCGGTCTCATCCTCAAGCGGCCAGGCCAGAGGTTACAGGGACATGTTCATGGCTTAAATTTATTGCCCTCAACTTCTTGTTTATCCTTTTTTCCCCATTCAGGCCGCTGATCAAAGGGGTCATCTTCAGTTCCCCACATCCTCTCCCCCCCTCACCACCACCGCTTTCTCGTCCCTGGAGTGAAGAAGAAACACACACACACACACTCACACTGCTGCCGGGACGGTCGCTGCCATCGCGCCCCGGAGAGAAGCGATCGACGACCATTGATGCTGCGGGGGGCAGCCGCGACATTTATCTCGTGGATGCGCCAATACGTATCCTTACTAAAAAATACACCCACGAGCCACGCCGACTCAGTGCCGGCCAGCAGCCCCCGGCAGCGCCCCGTCCCGGCCCGGTCCCCGTCCCGGTGCCGCCCCTCCGGCGGAGCCCCGCACTCCCCGCCCGGCGCCCGCCGGCAGCCCCGGGGGCGGAACGGGCGGTGCGACCCGCTGGTCTCAACAGGGATGCTGACATTTCGGGGCTCGCCCCGACTGTGGGAGCGGACGCCGGTGCCTGGCGGAGGGCAGCCAAGGGGGGGTGGTGGTGGGGGGCTGGCAACGGCGGGGCCGGGGCGAGTAGCCACCGGCGTGGGCAAGTGTCATGGCGGTTACTTGCCAGGCTGGGCTTTCATTGCTTTGCCGGCGCGGTGCCGGGCAAGGAGAGGGGAAAGAGCATCTTTGCGACTGCCAACTGGTGAGACACGCCGGCTCCAAATCTCTCTCGTCCCCCGTGCGCGTCCCCGTGGCCTTTGCTCCCACGCTGCCACGCGTGACGCCGGGGAGCAAATCCAGATTAATGCTAACGATCACATCGAAAGCGACGTGCCAAGGTTTATCTTGCAGAAAGCGGGGTTACCTGAGAAGAGCCCGCTCGGTTACCTGGCGCTCATCAGTAGATACACCTCTAAGCGCACCTTTTCTGTTCTTCTTTTGAAATTTATTAGGTCTGACTATTAGAAAAACGGCAGGGAAAAAAATAAAGCTCCATACCTGTTTCTGAAAGCAAAGGGCAAAATCTGCACGTGCAACTTCTCCGCAGGAGAATGGTTCAGAAATCTCCTTTTTTGGAGAATTAGGAGGTGTGGAGCGGAGAAAACCTGCTAGCGGGAATTAGACGGGACTATAAAAGCGAAAGTGGAAAACTAGATTTGTTACCGTACTCTTTGGTTTGACAGGCGCACCTGGAGCGTTGCATATGGTGAGAAAAAAAGTCGCACACCTTCGCTTTTCAGCTCCAGGAAAATTCTTGGGACGCTACCCAGCCTGAATTATAACCTGACTTAATCCTAGCGCCTCGTTGTATCTTAATTAAAATACTGATGCGAAGAGGAGGGACGTAGACGCACTCTGTTCAAATCACTTCGTTCTGCCTTTATTTACAGTCGCTTTTTGTAGGTTCCACCTCCGAAAGCAGTCTCGGTGCAAGCGATTTTGCGTGTGGGAGAGAACCTGTGGATGTATTAAGCGGGGAATCCAGCTGCACGCCGCTCGCTAGACATCTGTGTTATCTGCTGGCCGTGTCTCCCTGTTTCCTGCCGGCTGTATGTCTCTATCTCCTGCCGTCTGTATTTCCTAATCGCACGAATTACAGACACAGCTTCCCCAGCGCTCGCAGATGCAGCGGTTTGTGTTTTACAGGGGCTACAGCGGCTCATATTTTGTGCTATTCACCCCCCTTAAGGATCAAAGCTCTTCTGAACAGATTACTGGCTTGAAACCAACCCACTGAAATGGTAATATGGTCGTTCTTTAAAAAAAAAAAAAAAAAAAAAAAAGTGTAGGTATTTTCTGGTGTTTTCCCATCAAGTACCTGCCCAATTTCTGTATGGCACACGCCGGGAATCAATAGAAGTTAACAAGTCCTCAAAACATTCCCCATCTCTTTGTTTAATCTCCTTTACAATAAAGCCAAGGGAAGAGAATTAAAAATCTTTGAAGTATATTAAACCTCAAAAGGCTCAGCCAAGTAGACTTAAAATAGTCACTTATTTTCCAAAACTGGTTTGTCGAGGAACAATAAAAGGAAGTAAAATTTATGGAGAAATTATACAGTGGATTTGTCACTTAAAATATCGTAACTGTCTGGGGGACAATACCCCATGCTGAGGATTAATGGTCCCTCCAGACCTTTGATTCACCAGCGCCTTTTCTTTGCCCTTGACAAATTGGATTTTTAGGAATGGGAAGGTCGCCTGGCCCATTGTCTGCCAGCCATTCACTCCGCCTGATTATGCAGGAGGGTTAGGGAAAGGCTCCATGTGACCCTCTTGGATGGGACTCCGCAGCTGCTCGAGGAGCCAAACTCTCTCACCAAACTCTGCGCCCCCAGAGCATCCCCCTGCCAAGGGGTACCCCTCCTGCTCCCGTTGAAAAGCCGGCGTCCGCACACCGCCGCGTCACTCTGCGGGCGGAGATACGCCTGTCCTCACCCTCCCCGCCGCTGTCACTCCGGCCCCCTTAAGTAGTTGGGGTTCCCGAGCGCTCGCAGCCAGAGGCAGCGATGCAAAGCAGCAGGGCTCCGGCCATCAGCGTGAGCGCCGAGACCTGCATCCCGGCCGGGCTGCGGCTGGGTCCTGTGCCGGGCATCTTCAAACTGGGCAAGTACCTGTCAGACCGCAGGGAGCCAGGACCCAAAAAAAAGGTATTTTTGTTTTGTTTTGTTTTGTTTTGTTTTGCCTACGGTCTCTCCTGCGCCGCTGGACCTTGCTTTTTCGTTGACTCGGGGGAAAACCGGCTTGGGAGAAGAGGCTGCTCTTCCCCCCTCTCTTTTCCATCCTCCCTTCTTAGAGCGAGCCAGGAAAGGAAAGGGAAGCGTTTCCAGAGCGTCCCGAGATGTCTTCTGGCGGCTTTGCCAGGAAAGCCTGCCCGCCCGTGTCCTCTCCCCCTGCTCCCCAGTGCCGGGGCCGCCCCGCTAGCCCGACCGGCCTCCGCGGCGAAGCCAGGGGACCCGGGCACTCTCCCGGAGGAGGGGACGCGCCTCCACCTTGGACACAGACGTGCTGAAAAGCGTCGTCGCAGCCCCATCCCCGGTGCCGGAGGGCGCTGGTCCCGCGGGGCTCCTCTTACTCCCGCATCGCCCCTGGAGCTCCGGCGAGAGGGGGCATGCGGCTTTCACACCCCCCCAGGGTTTTGTCCAGGGGAGGAGAGGCAGAGGCACCGATTTATTTCTGCCTTTGGCTCGGGTTTGAACCCCCCCCCGCCGCTCCCCCCACCCCTCTCCTCGGCCTCGAACCTTTTGGCTGGGGCTGGAGGGGAACGCGGGGCGAGCGGGGCTAGGGGTCCCCGAAGGGGCGGCGACGGGGTGCGGGACGCAGGTGTCGGGGCAGCCCGGCGCAGCTCGGCCCCTTTGCAAAGCCTCGGGCCAGCTCCGACCCCCCCCGGAGCCACAAACGACCCGCCCGGCCGGAGCGGGAGGGGGATGAGGGCACCCGGCTAACCGGGTCAGCCGATGGCCCAGCTGGGAAGGAGCGAGGAGGAGCCGGTGAAGGGTGCTCGCCCCGTCCATCAGACTCTTCAGGGGGCTGCGGATGAGAGCCCTCCTTCCACCCCCCGGGCAGCCGCGGCTCACGCGTTCCGCTCGGATTTTTAATGCCCTTTAATTGTTTTTAAACGCTCTGCCAGCCCACTCAAATTTATTTCTCATCTGGCTCCCTTGGTTTGTCGCTTTAGACTGCTTTGTTCCGATGACTTTTATTGCACGGTCATTCAGGGAACGGGCACTTAATTTTCTCTTTGTATGGGCAAGCAGATTATGAAGTATGGGGCCACAGAGACTTTGTAGCTAAGCAGAATCCTCTCCCCTTTGGCCCTTCCCGTCTCCCGACAATTCCTGGGTGTCGCAATTGGTTTGCACGGACTCAGAGGCTGCACAAACGCTTTTTAAAAAAAAAAAAATAAAAAAAATAAATCTTACCTGGGCGTTTAATATTGCGTTAAGCTAAATGCGGCAGCTGCTACTCAACAAGGTGTGTTTGGGCCAGTGCGACCCAAGGGAAAAAATCCCATTTCCCCCTTGCAGTGCTGCAGGTCCCCACCGGGCCCGGACTCTTCCATCTTTACCCCCGCGGAGCAGCAGCTCCCTCCAGGCCAGCCCCAACTCTCCCAAGGCACCTGCGAGTCGAGGCAGCTCCTGCCCAGAGGTGGGTGAGGATGGAAGAGTCAAATCAGTGGCAAAACGAGATGCTGTGGCCGTTGCTTCCGAGCTGCGATGTCCAGACACCTTCCCGGTGTGGGAAAGCAGGCTCGCCGGGAAAGGCAGAGCGGGCAGGCAGGCAGGGGGACGGGTAAGCTTTCTGCTTGCTTTCTGTGTCGTCTCGCGTGGGAGTGACAGCGGTGCCGCCTGTCTTCCAGGTGCGGATGGTGAGAGGGGAATTAGTGGATGAAGCCGGGAGCTCAGCTCTGGAGTGGATAGGGTTAATCCGAGCTGCCCGGAACTCCCAAGAGCAGACACTGGAAGCTGTTGCGGATCTGCCAGGAGGACAGGTACCCCACTCGCGGCTCCGGGGCGGCCTAGCACCGCTCTCCACCACCTGCCTCCCCTCTCAAGCCTCCTGAAGAAGTTTCCTTTCTCCCCCTCCCAGATTTTCTACCGGGCGCTGCGAGATGTCCAGCCGGGAGAGGAGCTCACCGTCTGGTACTCCAACCCCCTGGCGCAGTGGTTTGACATCCCTGTCACGGCCACCCCGACGCACGACGAAAAAGGTACAGACGCGGGTATACGTATCAGAGCAACCAAATTAAACGAAACAAACCAAACCCTCTTTAATTGACAGCTTTGAGGGGAGCTCAGACCGCGGGAGGGAAACGTGGGCCCTTAAAATCCGCGCCCCCAGAAAAATTAAAGCCAGCGTAGCTGCAGGGACTTTTAACCTGCCACCCTTTAAACTAAGACTCCATCTGCTTGTGTTTAAAGGGTGCTGTATTAACTGGGGAAACTGGGGAGCGCACGGAAAGGCCCCCGTGCCTCGAGTCGTTCCGTCATCGGCACAACTTAATGATGTTTTGATAGGCGAATAGGATTTCCATGACACACCGCCAAGTGCTGTTATGCGAGACAGCAATTCGCCTTCCTAGTTTCTAAAAATCATCGCTTTCACCTTGCGTGTTCCTCGGTCAGAGCTTCAGACCCTCTTGCCAGGTTGTCTTGTGGGCAGATTCACGTAGTCAAGTCGAAACGGGTATGGGCAATCCCTGTACATTTGGATGCATCAGGTAAAAAAAATTAGGTCGGCATCAAATCACGCTCAGATAAGGATATCCGAGGATATCGGGAAGGGGAAGACAGCCGTCTGGGACCGCCCGTTCCAATCTGCAAGCTGATTCTTAGCCGGAATTACACCGATGTTAACGAAAATGATGAGGTGGCAGCACATTAATCAGGGGAGGCGAAGACGGCGCCCCTCGCCGTTCACCCGTCGGGCCGCTCCGGCGGCGGGCGCACCCTCCCGTGTCCGGGAGCTCCCCGGGGCGGCGGCGGCGGCGGCTCGGCGCGACCCTCGGGCACTCGCCCGCCTCGGCTAAGCCTGCTCAGCCGGCGGCGAGGGGCCCCCACCTGCTCCTGCCCGACGCAGAAGATTCTTCAGCCTGGCGGTGTCCCCGGGAAAGGAGAGAGGGCAGGATCCGGGGAGGCGCTGAGCCCTGCCCACCCCTCAAGGCCGGCTGCTCCGCAGGGTGACCGGGATCCGGCCTGCAGGGACGGTGGCAGAAACGCCAGGCGCTGGCAGCTCTCCTTCCATCCCACTCCAGCGATGCGCAAGAGCCCCAATCCTTCCTTGTACTAAAAATGCACCCGGAAAAGAAACTCTTGGTCACGTCTCTGTCCTCCCCACCCCCCAAGGGCAGTGAAGGATTGGGTCTGCAGAGGGTCACCCCCTCGAAAAGCCCAGGCTCTGGCTGCAGGAAGGAGGACACGGTGCTGAGTTCTGCCCTCCCAGCACAGCAGCCCTTGCCTTCGGATGGGTACCAGGCTGCTCGGGGGAAATAAAGAGAAGGCGGCTCAGGTCTGCGAGAGGCACCCAGCGTGTGGCATCTTCCTCGTCCCGGCGAAGGCTTGGTTGCAGACTGAACCTGCGGATCTGCTGTGTTTCCGGCCCCACAGTTTCCAGACCAATTAATACGGACTAATTAATAAGTGTATCAAAATGCTGAAGAGCTCTTCTTTTAAGGATAGTACGCTGAAAAAAAAACAAAACAAAACAAGCAACCAACAAAAAAACGCTGGCGTGGAAGAAATTCAGAGAGCTTTTTTTTTTTTTTAAAAAAAAAAGCAAAAACCAACAAACCAACCAACCCAAAACTTCGGAAATCTTCTGTGTTTGACCCCATTTATTTGGTTTATTTGGGTTTACCGTGATGAGAAAGGGGTGCTTTTTATTTTTTTTTCCATTTTCTTTTTTTTTTCTGTTCCCCCGACCGATGGTCGCTGGGCTGGGGCTGAGCCGGGAAAAGAGCCTCGTGTTCCGCCACGCTTTTCCCGAGGACAACCAGGACCAAGCCGCGCCGCTGGAGAGACCCAGAGCGGCAAATGAAGGCAGAGGGAGGGAGCCGGCGGGGGTGCGTGGCCACTCGCCTTTGGGTCCGTGCCCCTCCGTTACCCGTTCGCCAAAGCAGGGCGGTGGGATCGCGGCCGCGGTTCCGCCTCCCCGCGGCCACTGCGCCACCCGCGGCCGGGCAGACACGCCGCCGCCTCCCTCCCTCCCTCCTTCCTCGACGGGGCGAAAAACCACGTCCAACGACTTCGTAAGGCCGCACAGCCTGGGACCGCCGCTCCACGGCCTCACGGCGGCAAGGACACGGGCGACGAGATACACGCACCGAGGCTGGATCCTTCCACGCGAGTTCGCCCCCGAGTTTCCCGCGGAGAGAGAAGACTTGGTGTTCCGCTCGCAGCGGCCACCGCCTGATCCCTGGCCCACAGGCTGCGTTACAAGCCCTCTCGGGAGGCCGGTGGCGGCCAGCTTGTCCGCCTCGGTGACCCGCCGCTCCCCTGGCTGCCGCGGAGCGCAGCTTAGGGCCGAAGCCCCCCATCCCCAGTGGCTTGCGCCCCACCTCACCCTTCCATCACCCCCCCAGGGGACCCCCCGAAGCGTGAGGAGCTGGCCCCAGGCCTGGAGCGGCCTCTCGTTTCTGTGGTGTGGCACTTGGCCTCACCCTTGGCGTTTCGGTGCGTTAACTCAGGAGTGAGGGTCAGCTGGGCACGGGCAGGGTGGGCAGCAGCTTGGGGGGACCCCGGGGGCTTCTGAAACGTCTTGTCGGTGTATTGCAGTGACTGGAGGAACGAGAGAGAGGGATGGATACATAGAGACAGAAAAAGAGAGAGAAGAAAGGAGAGAAGGGAAAGGGAAAGGGAAAGGGAAAGGGAAAGGGAAAGGGAAAGGGAAAGGGAAAGGGAAAGGGAAAGGGAAAGGGAAAGGGAAAGGGAAAGGGAAAGGGGAGGAGAGAGACAGAAAGATATAAAATGAAAGAAAAAGGAATGAAGGATGGAAGGAAGGATGGAAGGAAGGAAGGAATGAAGGAAGGACGGGAAAGAGAGAGAAAGAGAAAAAGAAAGAGGGAAAGAAAGAAAGAGAGAAAGAGGGAAAGAGAGAGAGAAAGAGAGAAAGAGAGAAAGAGAGAAAGAGAGAAAGAGAGAAAGAAAGAGAAAAAGAGAAAGAAAGAAAGAAAGAAAGAAAGAAAGAAAGAAAGAGAAAAATATACCCAGACACGTTGCCCGCAGGGGCAGGGTTTCACCGTCGGGGCTGGGGAGATGCTCCTCCGTGGGAGGACGCTCCTGGCAAGCAGGGCTAGGAGGGGGAAAGCGAAGCCTGCGCCTCCGCGGTGTCGGGCAGTCACCACAGCCGCGGCCACCGAGGTCTGTTCCGCTTGAGAGAAGCCGAAATGTTTAGGGGACGGGGCACAAAGGGCATTGTCCTCTGAAAGGGAACGATTACATATGGCCCATACATATCGGATATTGTCTCGCCGCGTAATGAGGGGCTCACGATCATTAGATTGGCCTTTGTTCGGTGCAGCCGACTCCCTGACATACGCTACCTCCTCCGCAAACGCCAACAGATGGGCCCCCCGACAGACGACTCGCGGCAGCAGCTGCTCCCCCCCCGGCGCCACGGCGCCCCGTCCGCGGGAGCGCAGCCCGGGCCGCGCAGCGCCCGCATCTCACCGCGGCACGGCGGGGGGCGGGCCGGGGCGGCGGGGGGAAGCGCGGGGAGGCGCGGGGATGCGCGGCCGCCGCTGACGGGCCCCTCCGCTTGCCTCCGCAGGGGAGGAGCGGTACATCTGCTGGTACTGCTGGAGGACCTTCAAGTACCCCAACAGCCTCAAGGCCCACGTCCACTTCCACTGCGCGCTGAGCCACGGCCGGCCCTTTCTCCACCACGACCACGGCCGGCCCGCCGCCGCCGCCTTCGGCCTCCCCCCCAAGGAGCCGCCGGCCGCCGCGCTGCGGGGCCACCCGCCCTCCGGCTGCGGCCCGCGGGAGGCCGTCAAGAGGGAGGTCGCCGCCGCCTCCCCTCCGCTCGCCAAGCCCGGGCTGCCCAAGCGGGCGGGGGGGAAGGAGGAGCAGGAGCGCGCCCTGGACATGAGCGTGGGGGCTGCCCGCGGGCCGGGGCCGCTGCTGGGGCCGGCGGGAGGCAACGGGCTGGCGCTCTGCCCCGGGGCGCGCTCGGCCTTCCGCCCCGCCGGGCCGCTGCGGGAGGAGGCGCGGGGAGCCGCCGCCGCCCTCGGCTTCTCCAAGCTGCTGGGGGGGCTGAAGGCGGGACGCACCGCCGCCGAGGCGCCGCCCAAGTGCGGGGCGCTGCCGGGCGAGGCCGCCCCCCCGACGGCGGCGGCGGCGGCGGCGGCGGCGGCGGCGGGGCTGGCGTGCGGCGGGGGGCTGCGCGCCTTCCCGCTGCTCTCGCCACTGGAGGAGGCCTCGGCTTTCCGGCAGGTGGAGCGGGGGCTGCCCGCCGCCGCGCTGCCCCCCGCCCGCTACCCGCCGCTGCCCGGTGGCGCCCTGGAGCGCTTCGCGCTGCCGCCCTTCGAGGGGCTGAAGGCGTACGCGGGGGAGTGCGGGCTGCCGGTGATGCCACTCACCGTCTACAACGGGGAGCTGCTCTACGGCGCCGCGCCCTACTACCCGCTGAAGCTGCACCTCGGCGGCCTCCTCAAGTACCCCGAGTCGGTGTCGTACTTCGGGGGTCCGGCGGCGGGGCTGCACGCCGCCGAGCTGGGCTCGCTGGCCAGCATCGACCGGGAGATCGCCATGCACACGCAGCAGCTCTCCGAGCTGGCGGCCGAGAAGGGCCGCGGGCGGCTGGAGGCGCTGCCGGCGGGGGCGGCGGGGGCGGCCGGCGGGAAGCCCAAGACCGGGCACCTGTGCCTCTACTGCGGGAAACTGTACTCCCGCAAGTACGGGCTGAAGATCCACATGCGGACTCACACCGGCTACAAGCCCCTCAAGTGCAAGGTCTGCCTGCGGCCCTTCGGGGACCCCAGCAACCTCAACAAGCACATCCGCCTGCACGCCGAGGGCAACACCCCCTACCGCTGCGAGTACTGCGGGAAGGTGCTGGTGCGGCGCCGCGACCTGGAGCGGCACGTCAAGTCCCGGCACCCGGGGCAGAGCCTCGGCAAGGCGGCCGAGGACAAGAGTGACTCTGGCTACCGGCACCCCGAGCAGGAGCAAAAGACTGACAACGAGAGCGACGTGGACGTCTGCTTCACCGACGACCAGAGCGACCCGGAGAGCGGCAGCAGGCACCGCCAGCAGTGATGCGGGAGGCGGCCGGGGCGGGGGGAGTCGCTGCAGACCCCCTTCCTCGCACTTACTCGGAGCTCCCGGCCTCCCGGGGCGGTCCCACGGGAGGTCGTGTCGCGGAGGGTCGCGGGCTGGCAGGCCCCCGCGGGCGGCGGGAGTGGGCGCTCGTCGCGGGTGTCCCCGCCGCGGTGCCGGGAAAGGAGGGGAGGGGGGGGCGAAACCCTGGCGGGCCCGGGATCCCACCGGAGAGACACCGCTTCCCCATAGGCGCCCGTATTTCAGTGGCCATATATTTTTTATTGTACCTTTGTGTCGAGGGAATTGTGCCTTTTGGAAACGATTTTTTTCTATGTGCTCTCCCGTCACTTGTCCCAGCCGTGGGGCTCCGCAGCAGTCCCGGGGCTGCAAGCGCCTCTGGCATCTGTACACTTTATTTGACACCTCAGATGTGCTTTCTCGGGTCCTAATAAAGCAATACCAACGGCTTTTATTTTTGAAAAGAAAGAAGGAAAGAAAGAAAAAAGGCAACAATAAGCCACACTTGCAGCACGGAAGAGGTTCGCATATGATAACAGGTGCACCATTTGATCAAGTTGCAATTATTTATAACAGATAATATTTGAATAACAAATGTAAAATAAATATTGAAAAGCATGAATCTAAAAGCACGCACTATATAATTTTAAAGGAAATACACTCTCTGTTTGGTAGAATACAAATGTGGTGTATGTTTGTTTTCTAATGAATGATGTACAGTGGATACAGTATTTTGGTCTTGGTTCCAGTTTGTCATGCGATTTCTTTTTTTTTTTTTTTTTTTTTTTTTTTAATAAAGTTACTGACAAACTACTAGTTTGTCTAGTTGTTCACTGAAGTACTGTCAGCAGGATCTCCTGTTTCTCCAAAACGCTTCTGATGATTGGGAGCTCGGCGCAGATCCCGCTGTATTCAGCGTCTTTGAGTCAAGCTCTAAAGAATTTTCCTATAAATATTCCGTCTGAGTATCTTCCTTCTCTCCCTCAGCAAAACAAACCAGAAAAACCCAAACGAAATCCAAGCCATTCTTCCCTATGCCTACGACTTTTGGAAAACAATTTTTTTCCCTTTTTTTTTTTTTTTTTTTGCACAGGGCCAGCTCAGGGGTGTGAAAGGCTGAACATTATTAGTCTGCTTTAACAGTTTGTGTCCTTTCAAACGTGCCCCTTTTGCAAACACTCTTCTTTAGAATCGCTGTTACTTTTATCTGAGGGGAAAAAATCTCCTTCTACTGTTGGTATGAAAAACCTGAAACGCGTCCAACTTAAAAAAAAAAGAAAAAAAAAAAAAAAGACTGTCAGAAAAATATGTATTTCCCCCGGAAAATCCTGCAGGCGAAACGACGCGATGCTGCCGCCAGTGACCCGCCAGCCGTGCCGGTCTCCCCGCTCAGGTCCGAGCTGGTGTTTTCGGGGGGAGCTTGAACTTGGGGTGGGGGAGGGGGGGGGGGGCAGAGGGGACAGGAGGGAGCCACTCTTTCGGATTTTGCGGAGCTCACAACTCTGAAGCAGATGGTAAATCTCTTCGATGGGTGCGGATAGGCAGAAGGCGGTGAGTTTTCAGGATCGGGCCCTATTTTAGTGCAAGGTGCAGGTGATACAATGTAAAATACAAATAAATTACTTCCAGCATCTGAAAGAATCTCAGATACAAAATTGTTCCTCTCTTCGCTCACTTAAGGCGAAACCTGCTTGACAGTAATAGAAAATGGGAATTAAAATGCCAGACTTGGATTTCCTTTAAAGGTTTGTTTTATATTCAAAAGCTGTAGGATTTTTTCTTTTTCTTTTTGGTTTTTGGTCTGGGTTAGTGCACTAAGCACCCACTTACTCGATTCGCTATTATCCCAAGACGCAAGTTGTGTTTCTGTCACGAAAGTAAATGGAAAAGGTTTCTCCTGGCGAACGCGGGGTCTTGTTCATCTGTCAGTGGAGTCGCAAATGCTGTTGTCATTTATAGCACCGGCAGCGGGACCCGGAATTTAACCGGCCAGTTCTTTATTTCGATATTTACCTATTGCCTTCCCGAAGGTGGGCACCCACCGAGGACCTGCTGCCGGGGAGAGTTGAGCCAGGTACGGTAGAAGGTCGTGGAAAGGGTTGAGTAATAAAACTATGATCTGGGAATTCTTTACGTGTTAGTGGAGTGTGTGTGTTTTATTAGAAGTATCCCATCAAATCGTAATACTTAGGCTACCTTTCCAAAAAAAAAAAAAAAAAAAAAAAAAGAGGTACCCCGGGCAGTCAATTTGTGTGAATTAACGGTCTATATATCTAAAAATCAATGTAGTCTTTGAGTTAAGAAACAAAACGCAATATAACCAACTGCAAACAGAGTCGAGAATAACAACAACAACAAAAAGCAGAAAACATGTTTTGTGCTTTTTTTCCTTTTTTTTTTTTTTTTTTCTATTTTTTATTTTTAGCTGCTATGCAGCGGCTTAATCGAAATACGAAATACAAAATACAGGGGGAGACACGGGGAGAAATTCTGCCACATCACATTTTTAGGGCCCCATCCCTCGAGGTCCCTCACGGGGACGCGCACCGTGTCCCCCGTGTCCCTAGGCGGGGGCAGAGGGCGAGCTCCGGTAACCCGCCTGGGGCGCGCACCGGCGCCGCTGCGGAGCTCTCCGCTGCTCGCCGCCCCGGGCGGCTCTGCCGGGCCCAGAGGGGCTGGTGCGGCGGGAGAACAGCGCGGCTGCTGCGCGGAGCCTCCGCGCTCGGGTGCGGCTTCCCATCTGTCAGCTGTGCGGTGCGCTGCGACAGCTCTCTCGTGAGAAGAGCTGGCTGATTACTATTATTTTTTAATTTTCTTGTGCTTTTAAATTTAATTTAATTTAGTTTTATTTTATTTTATTTTATTTTATTTTATTTTATTTTATTTTATTTTATTTTTATTTTTATTTTTATTTTTTTGCATTATTTATTTATTTTTATTCTATTGTCTTTTATCGTGTTTTATTGTCCCGCTCGGGCCAGGAATAAGGCAACAATAATCTCCCGAAAACTCCGTGTTTTGGGCCGCGTCGGCAGCCCGGGCTGCAGCCAGGGCCGGGGAAAGCAGGCGCGGAACAGCAGCCGCAGCCCTGGGGCTCTGGCAGGCCGGGCGGAGCTCCGCGCTCGCCCTTTGCTGGCCCCAGGCGAGCGGCGGCCCCGGGGTGGCGAGTCCCGGTGGCCGCTGGTCGTCCCCGCGGCCGGCGGTGCGGGCGCTGATTGGCTGAGCACTCCTGCGGGCCGCGTCCTTATTGGCCAGCCCGCGATCCGTCCCGCCCCCTCTTCCCCCCTCCGGAGGAGCCGGCGGGGCCGGGGCAGTGCGGAGGCGGCGGGGCCGGGGGTGGCCGGGCGGTGCGGGGGGAGGCCGGGCGGCGCGGGGGGAGGCCGGGCAGCGTCCTCCCGTGGTCTGGGCGGGTTTGCCCCGCTGGATCGCGGCTCGCGGGGTCACGAAGTCCTGTGCCAGTCGCGGCGGTTCCCGCCGTCCCTCGGTTTCCCTGGAGGCAAATTTGGGTCTGAGAGGGGAGATGAAGAGGAAGCTGCGGGTCGCGGGTTGCGTGGCTGAGCTGATGGCGGACCCAGCCGCCGCACTGTGCGCGCTGGGCTTTGCGTTCCGAGCATCTCTAGGGCTACTGTTGCTGCCGTCTGGCTACCGCAGTGACTACCGTTTGCAACTAGGGGAAAAAACCCCAAAAGGGACAACAACTGGTTTCAGTTTCTGAGTTTGTAACTGTCAGTAGCTACGGGTAAGCAAGTATGTCCTCTGCCATTTGTAATATAGAGAAATTAATTAACCGCATTTACGGGAAAAAAAGAACTTTCTAGATGAGAACATTCCCTGCAAAGCGGAAAGCATAGGCAGAAAGAATGGTGGCGAGGCTGAAGAAAAATTATCTCCTTTAAATACTACTCATTGAGAGGTTTGTTTGCTCAAGGGCCATAGAGGTTAAATGACAAGATTTCGCTATTTTATTTTCTATGGGAGAACTCAGGTTTCCTGAGTAAAGTTGGACAGACAGTAATGAAAAGCTGCATTTTGCCAGTGAATAATAGAACATTATTCGCTTCCTGGAAGCCAAGAGCAAAGAAGAATATACACACTGTGAAGGCTTTTGGACATTATTAGAAGCTAGTCTCAACATTCTGGAAACTGGTCTTTCAGTTTCCAAAAATTCATGCTCAGCCTTAGGTATTCTTGGAAAAACAATTGATTTGAGGTTTTTTTTTTTCAATTTTTCAATCAAACAATTGATTTTTTTTTTTTTTTTTAAATTTGAGAAACAATTTTGATGATTTTTGGCTTGCCCTGTGTTAGCCTGTTCATAGAAACGGTATCAAGAAATCTGGGTGCGTCCGGCAGGAGGTGCAAAGCATTGCTGAGAAGGAGATTGTAAGGATCTTGGGAGCATTTTTGGTTTCTAAGCAGTCTTGGTTTTGGTATAAAATTGCCAGAATTAATGCTGTAATTACGGTTGTGTCCATAGTCTGAGGATGCACATGGGAGATCAATGGCACTGTGAATGACCAAGCTGTAGGGCTGACTCTTACGGACCAGGGATCTTGGTCTTACTCCTCTAAACTTGCTGAATGGCTTCAAACACAAGATTTGAGTTTACAGCTTTAAACAACCCATCAAATTGCCTCATTTTTGCGGAGGTGTTGAATACCTGCTCTTCCCAGTGAAGCCAGCGGGACCGATTTAAAAGTTGCCAAGTTCTTTGACGTGTAGGTAAGATAGATGTAGTTTGCTGTAATGCGAATGAGTTCAGGTTTTGGACTGGTCGCTAGCACAATACTCAGGGAGGGCTAGATCACTTCTGAGAAAGGCAATGGCTCTATATACTTAAAGAGTTATAGTTAAAAAGCCTTTTGCATGAAGCTGATATTTTAAATTCACACACACACACAGATGTGATCTGATCAGAAAGCTCTGCTACAGGTATGAAAAAGTGCGTGTTTTTAAGGCTCCCCTTCTGTGACCGCAATTCTGATGTGGCAAAGAAATGATTTGTTGATTCAGAAAAGCCTATGAATTCATTTGGGTGCTTTCATGCTGAAAATATTTTCAGGGAACCGCTTTTCTATTTGCACTAGAAGTTATGTGCTTGGAAGTACATTTTGAAATAGTTGCTGTATTTGTAAGCTGTATTTCCAATACAAAAGAAGGAATCCCCAAACCTGCACCTGACGAAGTGAGCGGCAAGCCTTGGGTTCAAACTTCCCATCTGAGAGGGAGACATGAGGATGGGAGAAAATCTAACTGCACTTGGCCACGGGTCAGGGAATGGTGAAGGTCAAGGATTGTTTCTGATCTTTTTGTTTTCCTCGAAACTGTCTGAAAAGAATGGTTTTAAACTTGACTGTGAGCAGCTACTTTCCGAATTATCACCTGAAGGTAAAGAGCAACATGTCAAGGTCGGGTTCAAGCTCACTGGAGTTCATTGGACCATAGCAAATAAAAATCTAGGAGCAACAAAACGCTTTCAGGTATATTCAAAGTCAATCCAATGAGGAATGATTCCCTACAGCATGTCGGATGTTATAAACTTGTATTTTACAAGAAACAGGAGGAAGAAGTTTCTTAGCAACTGAAAAAACATAGCTGAAGAAATAGATCACTAGACCTGAGGTATGTATTCAGCTGTGTTTAGAGCTGATATTTGGAAATATTACGGAAAACCATGAGCAAAGTTCACAAGGTTTTTCTACAGACGTGCAGCTGAGTGTGGGGTTCTTTCGATGTTTAATGTTTCGCAATTTTTTATCTGTTCTGCTTCAGAAGGTATTATCCTATTTCAAGGGTAGTGAAAGGGCTTGTATTTATATTCTTTTGTAGAAATTGTAGACTGCTTGCTCCTGAGGAGAGTGATTTGGTACCAGGTAATTTGAAGTCCTCATCTGAAACGGAGACAACATCAATAGACTCAGGTTCAGAGCTCTAAGGAATAATTCATAGCTTTTTTTGCTGTTTGCATCACTTTAGCCACATTGCAGATGAATGAACATTTGCACGGGGAAAACATTAGGAAGAATGGGCAGAGGTGAAGCCTTTATACTCCTTTGTAGTTTGTAAAACCTGCTGGTGAGTCAGAGCAGCTGGAGCCTGTCTTTAACTTTGGAGCATATGACTGGCTCTTATAGCATGAGCAATTTTATTTTTTTTAGCTCTATTCAGAAAACTGGAGTACTAAAAATACATTTCAGCTCTGAGTCCTATTAATCTGTGTAGAACTTCCACTTCTCCTTTTCCCAGTATTTGAAACTATGCAGTAGCTCACCAGAAGAAATGATCAAAAAAGCAGAGTATTTTTTTTAGTATATTTATTGAAAAATCAAAGAGGCAGGATCCTCCGGGGTCTTCAAGGGTACTTCACCACACATCCTGCTAGCCACGGCACAGATCCTGCTAGCCACAGCACAGGGCTAAAGCATCCTGCCGAGAATGCACATTTGCAGCTAAGCAGCAACTTAGAATTGTGTCCAAATAGTGATGCAATTAACGGTTGGCCTACAGTTTGTGCTTTTTATCTGTTGAGATTTCCTGGTAGAAATAAGCAAAATAGACATTTTTTTTTGATTGAAGCAAAGGACTCTGGGGACCACCTTCAGCCTCTGGTCTGAGTTAAGGCAGGATTCTGGCACCCTGTGGCCCACAGTGATAGTTGTCTTTGGTCAGTGCCCGTAAGGACAACTACTTCAGCTTTGCACAGGTCAGAATTTACTGCATCAATACACTGAAATTTTGTGGGCTATTTTTGTTTTGTTCCATTCTGTTTTTAAAGCAGAAGTTTAATTTAACATCCCTTTGTTTTGTGTTGCTGACGGCCAGTTTGCTAAGAATAATGCCTTTGCGACAAAGCGGAGGGAAGAAGCGAAATGATTTTTCAACGCCTTAGTGTAAGAGACTTAAGAAACTGTAAACAAGTTTGTTATATTAAATGATTTCAGTGGTTCCGTAACAGATTGCATGCTAAAATCAAATGAGGCAGGTAGCTATTGAGCAAACAAAGGAGAGTTAAGTTCCTGAAAGAGTTAATTTTAGTGTCATGTGGGACAATAAAGTTGCTTAAGCTTAATTTTTTGAGGGAGCCTGTATTAATTTTAGAATATGCCTCTATGCTTTGCCACGGTCTTCCAAAAACTTTAATAAGAGACAGAGACACTTAGAATTTCAGTAATACATATATATTTAATTGAGTAATAATTAGGAAAGAAAGGCATAACTTATGTTCCTGAATGAAATTTGTTGGGAATAATATCTCATGCTCTTGTCATAGCTAATGAAAAAACAAAAAAAGACTTGTTGTAAGGGTATATATAAACCAGTTGAAAAATATAATTATCAATTTAAAACGCTATACAGTGATGCAGAGAATTATTTGGCTCAATTATTAAATCCAATATTTATCTTAAATTAGAAGAATTATATATAAAACATAACCCTTATCTCTGATTATATGCATCTCTTCCACCGCACTTCAAACGAGACCTTCCTGCTTCTTGCTCTCAGCTTAGTGTTTTGGAAATAAATTAATTTAATGCGGTGCAGAAACTAATAGTAAATGAGAATCCATAGTTAGAAGGGTTTCCTCAAATGGTTCCTTTCAAATGCTTGTTATATTTAAAGCCGAGCTACACATTTGTAAAAACAGGAATACATTTCATTGATTAAGATGTATCTCATAAGAAAAGGAACAGATCATTTCTTTTTTTTTGCTTTTAAAATGCCTTCCTCTTTTACGCAGCAGATGGTGCTAGATTGTGAATATATGTCAATTTGATTTATTTATAGTCTGAAGAATATACGGTGAAAGACATGGCATGTACAATGTTCAAATAGACTACACAGCAAAGTGATTTTTATAAACTCATTTGTTTTGGCACAGTCTTCTGTGGTGTGCATGCTTTCCCTGATGTCTCCTCTGCACCCTTCCAAGACTTTCAGAATTGCTTCTATCTGTCGTGCTTATGAGAGACGCCAAAACTAACAAGGAATTGAGTGACAGAATCACAGTCAGTTCTAAAAGAGACCTTTTACCTAAAAAATACGTATAGCAGAAGTAGAGATGATAGGAGTTTGCAGAAATTTCATTCATCTTTTGTGCTAAAGCCTCTGTCAACAGCATCCCAAAAGCCTGGTAATTTTCCTGATACAAGTCTGTGTGTCAGCTTTGCCGGACTTTGCTTTGGCAGGTACGGACACAGCACTGAAAGGACAAGTCAGACTCCAGCTGCCTGTAAATCACATTTATCCTTTGGGCATCTGACAGGGCCCTTTCTAGAGTGGACTCCAGAGTGAGTTTGTCTGCGATATGCTGGCTGTATGATGCATTTCCATGAAAAAGAGGTATTTGGGCACCCACAGGAGGGTGCAGGTTTAGATCTGCACCCAGACTGCCTCTGGATAGGTCTTTGGGCTCACCTAAAGTGCTTATTTGCAGCCTGGCACCTAAAGTTTCAAGAGGTAAAAGGGCTGCAGAACTGACCATGCACAACTATGAAAGCATAGGATGCCACACGGCTTCTAACGTTACCCTGCCCTTGTGCTCCCCTGCCCTCGTCCAGCATGAGACGTTGTTGGAGTACAGTCAACTCCACTCACATCACAAGTATTTCAGCATAATTGAAGTTGTTGGCTGAAACGTTTCTCAAGGAGCTCAGTGTCTAACTCTGGAGGAATTTCGATGGACATTTGGTGCGTAACTTTTTGGGCCTCTTTAGAAAATTCCAGATGTAATAATTTGCAAAATAGGCTGATTTGTCCCTTGACTGTAAGAACCTTTGTTAGGGTCTGTTAGCTTAGACCCTGGAAAGACACTGCTGCTTTAAGGAAGGCACGGATCAAGAGAGATGCAAAGGGCTCATTTGCCTTATCCAAGACCTAGAGGCTGAAAGAGGCAGTGTCTCTGCAGCCTTTTGAGGGGCCATTTCTGGAATAGAGAAACACCTTTTTGGGATCCTTAGTCAGATGCTGATTAGACACTCAGAGAAAAAAGCCTGCTCAAGCAGTGAGGAAAAATGGGGTATATTTGCAAAGACATTCTCAAGTATCACCCCAGCAGTCACATCCTGCCACCAGTGCTGTTGTCTGGTGGTCAGCACATGGGTAAGTAGGAAGAACTGAATTAATGGATTAGTAAAGTAGAGGCTAGTGGGGATTTCAGAAGAGTGACTGTGACAGAATTCTTTAATCCCATCAAAGAAACTGTTACTAAAGCAACTGCGGGACGTTTAATCACTGAACCAGTTAATGTCAGTATATCCAGGTGTTGCTGAAATTCCTCATAAGTGAGGCCTCGATCACAAGAATGGCATAATTATTTTCGACTCCACAGATGGGGGAAACAATATGAAAAATGGTCCCAAGGCTTAGATCACCTGCATCTTTCTCTCAGAAAGATAATTAAACTGTTACCCAAATTCGTATCTTATTAAGGCTTTTAAATATCATTCTCTTGGTGTGAATGTTTATGGTGACATCTCTTGTATTTTAGCTTTTCACATACAGTTCAGACTCCTTGTTCTTTCCTTCAAGGTCTTGTGCAAATTAGCTCCCATCTGTCTTTCTAATTTTCCATCTTCTAGCCCATTTCTCTCCTGCCTTGCCTAGCTCAAGCTGCCCCTTTTCCTACTCCCCACCTCCGATTTCTTTTCTGGGAGTCTTTTTTTTTTTTTTCCGAACTATATGCAAGGAACAACTCTCTACTTAGTAAAATAAAAAATGCTCAACTGTGCAACATATTTATGTTATATTGTTAATGGAAATGCATCTTACCCCCAGCTAGATCAAGTCCCTCTTAGGGGCTTGGCCTTTGCGGACAGGGGAAGGTGTCACAGAAACAGAATCAAGCAGAAGAAAACAAAAGTTAAGAGAAAAGTGGTAAGCAGTAATGATGTTGAACTGAAGCGAGTTGGTGGGGATATTGTAGGGCAGTTACAGCCCCATTTGATTAGACCCCGGATGTAATATGTGAAAGATTTCTTAAATCTGAAATAGGAATCACTGATGACTTCAGTGCTCTTTAGCAGCATCAGGTCTTTTGAGCTCGAGTTAGTTCTTTAGTAGAGTTTAACTTGAGCTTTAGCTCTTTAGTAGAGTTTAAGTGGAGTTAACTCTTTTGAAGAAGCCAAGCCAGTTTATAGTCCTCACTTGAGTTATTGGGTCAAGTTTTAAGCCCTGAGGAGCAGGATATATTAATTTGGGTCCTTTGGGTTCTTTGTATTGCTAATACACAGACCTTCTTAACCAAAGTCAGCTTGCATTTGCCCCCTTTCATCTATTTCCAAGCCGTTTTTTAAACCATCTTTTTCATGCCCGGTGATCTCTTTCTACATTTGATATTGCAAAACATTCCAGAATGTCTGATGATATCAGCATCGAGCATTTTGCTCTGGCCTTTCATAGGGTTGAGTAGGGACCCGTATTGGACTCTCCAGCATTCCTAAACATTGTTTAAACAATTTTAACATTATTTCTACAAAATTGTTATATACCTACAAGAATTTCACTGCAAATGTGACTGCAACAGCCACTTTTTTTGGTCAGAATTCTTGTTTTCTCAGATGCCTTCAAAATTAGCCAACTCAGGAGGACGTCTTAAGTGTGCACATTAATGAGGATTTTTTATGCTTGAATGATAAATTTTCAGTTCTGCCCTTCTGCAGCTCCGGGCTGTGCTTTACGCCCATTCCTGCTCCTCCCCGTAAAAGATGCTAATTTTCCTTTGTAGATTCAGTCAAAAAAAACCAGCCCAAAGATCTTAGGAAAAGTTTGAGGAAGATGGTGTTTTCAGGGTTTTTGTGTAAGAGGGAAGCTTGACTGAGGTTGTTCTAATAGTTTTTTTCCTGGCTGCCTCAGCAATTAGTCCTCAGTTTTAATGGCTCAGAAGGAGAGATCTGGTTTTGTGGGATCTGTTTCCTTTGAGAGACATCTCTGGACATTGCTGTCTCTCCCTGAGTCTCCTGCCCTCAGCTCAGTGGATTAAGCTTGACTCTGTCTGTAAATGGCCGACTTAAGGGTGTTTGAGACTGAGGGGCAGGTCACTCTCTGTGCAATGTGCTAGATGATAATCATGGGGTGTTAAAGGGGGTGTTAAAGAGGGCCTGCTCTTTGCCCACGATCTCTTTGAGTAGGCATTATGGTATCAGACCGCAGTAGAGGTTTCTGGCAAAAATAAAATACATCTTATTTGTTGACACGTGTCTTGTCTCTTGAATCAGTGCCCTGGGGAAGGACCTTAGCTTCAGGATTCAACCGAACATACACTAATCAGAGAAGGCCCCTGATTCCCCACCAGCCTTGGCCATGTCCCTGGGTAACAGCGAGCGCTACTGATGCTGAGCCAGGCTCAGGGGCTCCCTCTGAGGAGAGGGAGCCCAGGCTTGAGGACACATGCTGGGAAGATGACAACTGAACACCATGAGATGTGACAGTGCGCCGCATCCCTGCAGGAGCCTCCTGCACTGGGGTGAGCCGGTCCTACAGAGCAGATGTTTGCTGTTCTGTACGTCTTGTCAATAACTCAAAGCATAGGAAGAGCGCAGAAAAGGCTGATAACCCACTGAACTGTCCTGTTTCCAATGGTCCTCTTTCCTAGCCCCTGGTTTGAAACAAAAAGTAATGACGTCTGTTATAAAGGCTGTGAAGGATGCACATAACTCTGGAGACCCCAGGAGAAGGAGGCCTGGCAAGTGTGCAGTAAGGCCTCACAGGACAGGTGAGACATGTTTGGGGCAATATGGACGTGACTGGGACCCTCCAAAAGTGCCATGCAGTATGGATGGAGAAAGGATAATTTAGTCCTGGATGCGCTCACAGGGACAACTTAAATTAACAACCTCATAACAATATTAAAGTGACCAACAGGATTTAACATCTGGAATACTTTCAGCCTGCAAATAAGTGCTCCAGTTCCCCAAATTCTTACAAATGTTATCTTTTTGTGATTTTATTTTACCGTACCACAGTAAGGAGTGATTTCCTGACTTCTTCACTATCTCAGTTTTATCTGTCTGTGTTCTACATAACATGGTCATGTTTACACAGACTTTCACCTTAATGTCAGATACTGTCTTAATTTTTTCACCAGCTACCTAGTTTTGCTATTTTATGGACTCGTCAGGGCAACTTTTTCTCTGCCTTTGCCCTTCAGTTCCCTGTAACATTTTTTATGTTCCCTTTAAAACTTACAGTATGGTTCTGCAGCCTTTAGAAATCTAGATGAGAATCATTGAGTGGTTACTTTTTCAATTTTGTGTTTCTGATCCTTATTATAAGCAGATTTTGAGTTAATGTTGCCACAGGCATTACAATACTGCATGTCTGACTCAACAACCTCAGCCGTGTTAAATGATAAAAAGAAATCACCAGTTTGAGATTTTTTTTTTTTTAAAAAGATCATGTCTTTTAGAAGTATCCTTTTTCTACGATCTCATATTCTTCAAGTTCCTTTAGCACAATCTAATAACTGCATTCTTTTCCCACTGCACTCTAGGCTATTGAAAGTCTAGCATCTCTGAGCATACAATAGAAAAATATGAGAAAAAAGTAGCCTTTTGCACACTGCTAAGTCTTCATGATCAGCTGCTCTTCTCTTGTTATTCACCTCTTTCTGCTGTTTTCCTTCTAGATTTAATCTTCCGGCTTTGCCTTCACTCCCGCAACCA
The DNA here is from genome assembly GCF_964106895.1 of Numenius arquata. Lineage (NCBI taxonomy): Eukaryota > Metazoa > Chordata > Aves > Charadriiformes > Scolopacidae > Numenius > Numenius arquata. Next base: position 10,853,544 of record NC_133582.1, read on the forward strand.
GGAAATGTTCTTTGGCAGCAAGAAAGGACTGCTGTAAGCCAGAGCTGATGATTGCCAGGCGGGCTCACCCAGAGCAGCAGACTGCGGAGGCTGACACGAGGGGCTCCCACGCTCGGTGTAGCGGGTGCTGGGCTCTGGGGAGCTGGGCTGGAGCAGTAGCTCAGTGCTGAGTGTGGGAAATGACCCTCCCAGCAACAGCATTCGCTGCCCTCGTCTCTCCTGTCCTCCTTCCATCCAACAGAAGAAGCAAGCTTGATCCTTCATTGCGGCTCCCTGGCTTTTCCACCCCAGCTCCTTTCCATAGCAGGAAGACCCTAGCCCTGGGTCCTGTTCTTGGTGGGGAGCAATTCAGCTGTTTTTGCTATAACGAATCATGGGATTGTTCAGGAGGCCATCCAGCCCAATCTCCTGCTCACAGCAGGGTCAGTGCAGGGTCATCCAGGCCAGGTTGCTCAAGGCTTGGGAGACTTGGTAAATGCAGTGGAACCAAGGCTGATCATAATTAAAAGAATGAGAATAGAATGTCTTGCGTAGTTGTTTATCTTGTCATCAGCAAGGCATCTGACACCATCTCCTACAACACTCTCACTGACAAACTGATGAAGATAAATGAAAAACCTTCTGAACTGATGGTCTCAAAAGCTTGTGATCAGTAACTTGAAGTCCAGCTGGAGGCCAGTCACTAGCAGTGTGCCCCAGGGGTTAATATTGGGGCCAATAATGTTCATCAATAGCAAACATCTTCATTAATGATTTGGACGATGGGGTAAAGTGCACCCTCACCAAATTTGCAGATGATACAAAACTGGGAGGAGTGATTATAGACCAGATGGTTGTGATGCAGTTCAAAAGGACCTTGGCAGGCTTGAGAAATGGCTTGAGAGGCATCTCATGAAGTTTCAACAAAATGAAACGCCAAGTCCTGCCACTGGGAAGGAAGGCAGAACTACATGCACCACTACTTGCTGGGGACCAACTGTCTGGAAAGCAGTTTTAGAGGAAGTGACTTGGGAGTCCTGGTCAACCAATTGAATGTGACCCAGCAGCGTGCCCTCAGAGCAAAGATTGCCAGCAGTCTCCTGGGCTGGATTAGGCAGAGCATCACCAGCAGGGAGGTGATTCTTCCTCTTTACTCAGCCCTGGTGAGACATATCTGGTGTGCTGGGTCCAGGTCTGGGCTTCCCAGTGCAAAAGAGACAGCGACTTACTGGAGTGAGTTCAGTGAAAGGCTATGAAGATGATTAACCGGAGCATCTGGCACACGAGCATAGGCTAAAAGAGCTGGGGTTGTTCAGCCTGAAGAAGAAAAGGCTCAGGAGGATCTGATCAATGTGTACACGTGCCTGATGGGAGTGAGTAAAGAAGGCAAAGCCACGCTCTTCACAGTGGTGCCCAGTGACAGGACAAGAGGCAATGGGCACAAACTGATAGCGAAAATGGGGTGATCGTGCAAAGGTGCACTCTGAACACCCATTGGAGAACTGCAGTCTGACAGTTAGGCTCAAGAACAAGAATTAGCATTTTTCAAAGACAGCTATAACCCCATGCTTCATATTCACATACACATTATTTTGTTTATGATTCGCCACCTTTCACGTTTCATTTTTTCTCTGATTTATTTGTTGTATCCAGGTTCCACTTTCATAAAACTTCCTCCCCCCTCTCTCCCTCTCTCGTCTGAACTCACTGGTAAGTGTATTGTGTCAAATAATAAGTACCAGATATGGCTTATACCAGCTAAAGAAGACTGGTAAATACTTCAGTGCAAAACCAGACATGTAAATAAGGTGCATTTTGTGATCAAACAAAGAAAAAGTAATTCATTTGTAAATTAATGCTGTGTTTGATGTGAACACAGTGAAAGGGTCTTACTGAAGAACCCATGAGGTTCATACAAACCTATGAATACTTTTTCACGTACTCACATATTTGAAATATTTAGTATGGGTATCACATAATTTGATGAATAAGTTGTGATTTTTTTCCTACTAACAGATGAAAAATCCATAAGACTGACTTCTGTGCACTACAGCAAATACTGGGGACGTAGTCACAGACAAATTTAAACTGCTACTCTGAGTTTTAAAATATAAGATTGAAACTATTCTGATAAATCACTAAGACGTACATAATTTCCCTCCAAGATTTTTGGTGACATTACAAATAAGCGACAGTATCACAGAAGGTATTCAAACGCTACATATAATCACAAGAGAAAGAGCAAGGTAATGAAATTATGCTAGAACAGGATGTTTATCAATTAGCCAGGAAGAAGCCACTTCAACAGTCTGAGTCAGCTAAGGACAGAGCCTCTTCCTATCATCAGGGGAATAAGTGGGAGATGTGACATTTTCAAGGAGTCAGATGAATTATCATGTGTTGAAAAAGTTTATTTGCTATAATTAAAAAAACCCCAAACCTAAACCAAACAGGCTGCATTCTTTAAAAAAAGTAAAATAAAACCTTGTCTTGAAAATTAGGTATCTTGCTCATCCCCTCACCCTAGTAGTGAAACCTCCATTTCTTACCATCAGCTCAGACCTAACCTGCAGCTTCCTGCTGGAAGAGAAAGAGCTTTCCCCCGTCCTGGGAGGGAGCCCTCAGCAGGCAGAAGCATCTGGTGGGCCAGAGTGTGGTCTGGGGGAAAGGAGACAGGAGTTTGATGGACCACCATTGGGCCCATGCAATGGGTTTCTGTCTACTCTCCCACATTTTGAGTTATGTTATTTTTTTTGTCTGAAACCTTCTGCTACTGTTGTGGCCCAGGGTACCTTGGGAAGCAGGAATTTGATGGAAATGTTGACACCAAAGCCCCAGGGCTCTTGCGGAGATGTCAGTTGTCTCACCTTCTGCCAACAGAAAACATCCTGGATAACCAGATATTTACTTCTGCCTTTCTTGTGCTTTCTGACTGTTTATCTGTTTAGAGATTTTATCTGTTTAGAGAAATGCTACCAGTAACAAAAATTAATTACTCTTAAGATAAATGAAGTTTCTGGTGGACTGGGTGATAACATGATGATATTTGTGCATATTCCATCGTCCTTCTCCATATAATACAGACAAGTCTTTCCTCTTTTTTTCCTCTGTATCACTCCCTTTGTTCCTCTATATTAATAATATTTAGTATGGATTTTCAGCCTCCAAGACATCTGAAGGTGGTGAGGTATATCATCTAACTTAGGTGTCTTAAAGCTGTTTAGCCTGTTTCTCATGGAGCCTTAAAAACCCCCTGAGAGATGCTGCTTCTTTATTTTTATATTATTTCACTAAGATGTTGCTTACTGTTGCTTACACTGAAATACTTCAGACTTGTACATCTGAATGAGTGCTGGCTAAGTGTCATGTTTAACATTTATTTCATGGTGGACTGACATTTTCTGGAAAAGAAGAGTAGTGACAGCAGGGAGCTTTTCCTGTTCTTTTAGGAATTTTTTTGGTCTTTCTGTATCTTATGTGAGGTTTGCTGCTGGAGGTCAGTGGTCGGTAGGCATTTTCTGAACAAATGAGAAACTGAGAAAAATGGAGAGCTTGAAATAATGTGTCAGAGATAATAGGGATAATTTATTTCCTGATAGAAGAAAGACAGAAATTGATCCTTTTTCAACACTGAAAAAAGTTCAGTTTGCAGTTTTCAAGAAAAGATTTTTTTTCCTGCCACTTGCTTCATGCTGAACAACCAGTTCTAACAAGGAACTTTCAGTATTTGCATCTTTATGATTATTTCAGAAACACTAGCTCATTTGTTCTTAATAATGTTACTGAAAAATACCAGTAATTATATAATGGCTGTAGAAATCACATTTTAGGTAAATGAAGAGAGAAATGATTTTTTTTTTTTATTATAACTCCCCAATTTATATGTAATTACCAGCTATAAAAGAACCTTCCTGGTATGCATAATGACCACCTTTTGTCCTTGCATGAAAAGTCGAGGTGTTTTCATTCAAGGTTTTGTTCTCTTCAGCTTATTTCTGGCTGGTTGGGGAGACAGAGGCAGCTGTTTTTATGGCAAGTCACACAGCTCTTCCCCAGACTATTGAAAGTGTTGGTTTGAAAACCAGCTGGGTGTATTCTTAGTCTGTCAAGCCCAGGCCATAGAAACAAGAATCCTGGGCAAGCCAGTTGAAATGTGTCATTGTTAAAAAGGTGCTGTTCTTGATGTTGTTTTTTTAATGTTAATAGAAACTAGCGATTATTAATTACCTGTAACTGCTATCATTTAAGAGTAATACAATAGAAAACATGCAGACAACATAAAGCGACACGTTGTTTTTCCAGTTACTTTGGGCTCCACTGGGGATTTGACGCTGTATCGTCTTTTGTGTAAGTAAACACAAAATTCTAAAGGAAAAAGCTGCAGGACTACTCTTGCTGTCTCAGTTGTTATGATTATTAACTGTAAGCCACAGCAGAATTTGTAATCAGAGTGAAATATACTTTTGGTTTTCTGACAGACAGAAAAAATTTACTGTCTGTGTAACACCAGAGCTACCTTTCTGGGAGAAGAGTGTCAGTTAATTGACAGGGGAAGGTGATGCTTTTGGCCTTTTTATTTTGTTTGGACTAGAGGAGTATTGTTAGAGATGGAAGATATAGAAAAGAGGTGGTTGCTCCAGACAATACCATCGTGGGCTGCACCAAGACTGTAATTACCGGGACAGAAGGAAAATGCTGGATGTAAATCTTGTGGAGAGATAAGAGCTGGTGCTTGACAACAGCGTGGACACGCAGTCCCAAGGTAGGAGATCCTCAGATGATTGAACCTGAATGACAGGGAGGAGAGCTCCTGAATAGCAGACTTCATAGCCTACAGCAATTTTATACACTTGACCTATATCATGTGAGAACGCTCAGAAACAGCAGTCTCTTTATCATCACTTTTGTGGTGGCATGATATTATAGGTACAGCGAATGACTGGTACAAAAAAGACACCTGCATCTGTTGGCCTGTCATGAATCTAATGGCAACTGAGATGAAGTGGCTACAGAATTTTGTAAGCGTAGAGCTGGAAGAAACATTGCTGTCAAGAACGCCCCATATTCTCCATCAAAAAATAGGGAACTGGACAGATTATTTTCCATGCTTCAGTGTCTATCACATGTTCGATTCTGTTTTGGCAGAAATATTCCCAAAAAGTGGCCAAGAGGAAGAAAAGGTCTCGCTGCAGTGTTATTTTTTCCAAATTTTAAATAACTCACGTTATTAATTAGGAGCATGGGTGAACAAATCATTCTGAGGCTTGACTTAGCTGTTCTTCTGTCCTCATGAAAATTTCCCTGGATTTGGGCTCTGAAAATTGCCCTTTGAATTGCATAGTCTTTATGTCGTACAGTGGTGCTTTTTCAACCGGTAAGCAGTCTGGGCAGCGACAGGTCTGTGCTTCGTCAGCGCAGGTTTCTCGCGGTAGGGCTGGCCAGGCAGGTGAAATAAGTAGGTGCAAGAACGTGGAGTTTCAGTAGCATAAGCAGCAATAAATCCTGAATGCTGTAGTATTGAATGTTTGATTTTGGGTCCTGAACTGTCTTCATACGGGTAGGGATTTATAGGTTTTGAACTTCTGTTTCGGGGCATTTTTCCAAAAGATTAAAGCTAGTCCCAGTTCTGAAACACTGTGGCCTGAAAGGTGGAAATGAAATTGCCTTTGTTCAGGTTAGAACTTAAAAACCTGTTCACCAAAATGTATGGGTAAATGAGCTTGTTGCATCAGATGTTATATTAAGAATCACTAAATCCTAAATCTTTAGCAATCCTACTTCATATCTAATTAAAAATACCTCTTGTTTTCAGCAATCCACAGGTTTTAGTCAGTTATTTCTTAAGAAAGTAGACTATGTAATGATCAGGGTGTTTACAAGGTATAATTTACTCCTAGTGATAATGTATATTTATCTGGCAAGTAGCAGAATTTTCTCCTTGCAGATGAACTACATTTATTATCGTGATAAATGTGTAAAGACAAGTATTTGAGGCAATGATGCTTTGCTATGACTGAACTTGTGACAGCAAAAATGCCACTCAACTTCAATCGGAAAAAACCTCTTAACATTTTCATTTACTTAGTTCCAAAATTCAGTGTAAACCCAGTTGCTTCTAGCCCATTCTTGAAAAGATCTGGCAATGTTTTAGAAGCTTTTGAAGCAATTACATTGTAGTGATTCAAACTTAAAAGGTGTTTATGCCAAGATGAGTTATATTTTTTAGTCTCTTTTGAGAAAAGCTGACAACTGTCTTCATGGAGTACTGCAGATGGGTAGTGCTGTGGTGATCTTCTCACTCTGTGGACAAAGGCTTTTATGATTTCAAGGGAAATCATACAGCATTTAATCTCATTTCTTTCTACCCACTTTAGACAAGACTGATTTCAGCTTATCTCAGAAATCAATTCATCAATTTCTGTAAGTAATTTTTTTAAAAAAATTATCTATAGGAATATTCATAGTGTATTGAAATATGTGAAACAAGCTTTTCCATGCCTGCGGTGACCATGCTTTGCTATGAGAACACTGAGAAAATTGACTGGAGAAATTACATGGGTGAAAACAGGGGCAGGAAAATCAGTCTGGATAAATCTGACACACGGCAGCGGGGTTGGAACCAGATGATCTTTAAGGTCCCTTCCAACTCTAACCATTCTATGATTCTATGACATCTCTATGTATACTCCTCACACATCATCTATTCAATGACTTCTTAAGCTCTACTTAAGATCAGAAAGATGTGTCTCTGCTGTTTTCTTTCAGCTTCTTTCTAGTCTCTTTGCAGAAAAACTTGTTTAGCTTCAAGGACTTGTAGCCATTTTTGTTAATAAGCATATTTGTGTATATTTTTGTGAAGAACCTTAATGAGAGAAAGCTAATGAAGAAAGCCAAAGAAACTTAAGTACTATTCTTGTCTTTTCAGTGCTGAGTTCAAGGAGCTCTTTCTCTTGCACTACAAGCTTCATGCTCTTAATTGAAAGCTTCACTATTTAGAAAATATACAGAAAAAGTTTTTTTGTGAAGGAAGAAACTACATGTGAGAGGCTAGGTTTGGTCTTATGGTGGGTCTTAGATAACCTGAGGAAGTTTTTCTTTCTTAAAAGTGTGCAATGGTCAGTCTGGGAGGCAACGGTTGAGCAGATCACAGTTCGGCTTTTCATAGCCCAAATCCACCAGTTTCCTAGTGGATGCATCACACTGCTGTGGTGGGCGGTCCAGCCAAGATGGGCTCTCTGTAGTGCTTTTCTGTTCTTACCACTGTCAGCTCCATTTTGTTCCTGTTTATATCCTTTGCTTTTCAATTTCTGGCAAGATACTGAGAAAGCTGCAGAACGGTGTGATAAACACACGATATGAAAGTTATAAAGTGTAAATGCGTGTGTTGTCTGCCTACCTGTAACAGGCTGCTGTCTCACCATCTCCCTCAGAGGCTTCGTACCGATGCTGCTGCGTATGAGAGAGCCCTGTCCTGCAGGAACCTGCAGGTGTTGCCACTGTAGCCTGTCACAACCCTCTGTGCTGAATGAGAGCGGGAAACACGACGGCTTCTTTATTCCACCCTGAAGCCTTTGGAGACGGGACAGAAATATTTGGTTATCACCAAACACCGAAAACACCAGAACATAACACATCTAAACAGGGTTCAAGTAATACTTTCTTTTTATCCCACAGAGACACTTGCATTATTTACCGTCAATAGCGAGTGAATGGTGAATTTAATACACAGTAACTCATGCTAAAGCCTACAGGTAAATGGCTGTCTTATTTGTAATAAACGGCTTTCTATTTAATATACTGGAGTTGTTCCAAGGACATCTTTTCATAAGAGAAGCAGATGTAGATGAAGTTTTGCACAATTTAGGCTGTTTTCTTTTTTATATAAAACATTTAATTAGCAGGCATGAACACAGCCAGACACTTGAAACGACACTAAAACAATTGTTTGATATTAAACAGCACACACATTCAACTTGTGAATGCAGTTATACTTGAATCTTGAAAATATAAAAAATTGTAATGTGTTTAAAAAAGAAGTTTTAATTTTCTTCCAAGGTTTTTTCTTACAGAATTTGAAAGCCGGGGGGAAAAAAAGTTCAAATGAACACAAAAAAAAAAAAAAAAGGGAAAGAAAGAAAGAAAGATTGTTTCTCTAAGTGCCAAGAGCTTATTAAGGCCTCTTTCAGAAATCAGAATAAGAATTGTGACCCATATTCTAAATGCCATACTGAACTGCTGTGCTCTTACCGGGAAAAGTTTGCTCACGTCATTGTGGGAGAGTAGGACTCTGGATCATTTTGTTAAAAGTTTGAATACATCAAAAAGAACCTAAATAGTATTTTAAAGGAGAGGTTGGTAAAAAGAACAAGGAAACTCAGCTTTACAGTTTTTTCCACAAATGGTTGGGTGCTGAGGGCCAGTTCCAACAGAAGATCGCAAAAGCAACTGGTAGCTTTTCTGTGCTGTGGTATCGATTACACTGAAAGCACTTCACTAATTAAGCCGTGAGCGTGTCCCAAAGAGCCTTGATGCTTTGGGATAAAACTCAGTGTCCTCTGAAGATACGTGTTACTAGCACCCGGAGGTGTAACATTCTGGATGAATCAAGACATACATAATTCAGAAGAAAACCTTGATTACACCACCTAAAAAATACTGACTTCACAGTTTTCTACCATCAATTAGCACTATTTCATCAGTCTTTGTCTGGAGTACTCTTATATACACATATCCTTTCTAGACATCACTCATCATCAAGAAAATGTCAAGGTACAGATGACTACATACAAAATATCACAAACTACTCCCCCAGAATCAAAATTTTTCCAAAACATGCTGAAAAATTTGTAATTTGCAGCTGAGATCTCAGATGGCACTGTGATGGCCTTAGATTTGCTCTGAAAAAAGCTTTTAATTTTACCAAACTAAAGAGCACCAGTCTCCCTCTGGATGAATAAGTTGGGTCTTTAACTATGCCACCTGTTTACAGATTAATTAATACAGTGTTGAGAAACACCCAGTCACCAAGAAGAGAACACTTCCATGAAACAGCAAGTGCATCTTTGGCGTTTTAGTCCTGATTTTCAAGGGAGAACTATACAATCTCTTCAAAACACAAGTATGGAAAATAAAATTCATTTTTCTGCTGAATTCTGGGCATCATAGACATGATAAAACCCAAAGAATTATAGGATAAGTTAATATTGCAACTCACGGAGTTGGAAAAAATAAAAAAGCTAAAAAGAATGACGACTGTTGGTGTACATGTAATTCTGGAAATACAAAGAGCAAAGACTGCTTGAGAACCATTTGTCTGAGTTTTATATAATCCTTTTGACCAGTTAGGCAAGCAGACAGGCAATGGGAATTGTTACCTGAGGAGGAACGTGGGGATGTTAGCAAGAGGAGGGAAAAAGAGCTTGATTGCTTCTGTGAGACACTCTCCTGGATATGGAGGTAGATAGTTATTTGCCACCTGTAAAAGATTAGTGTTAGGCAGTTTATGGCTAAGATTATAAATGCTCTATGAAACGTATCTCTTTTTTGGCAGCTTTTTAAATAACCATAAGATAGAAGGAGGAAGCAGGCAAAATAGAATCCCATATACCGCATCTAATAGATTAACTATGTTTTAGACCAAGTGAACAATATAATTAGTATTTTAGGTAGCTGAGATGAAAAGTTGAGATAAAAACAAATAAGCAAAGCAGAACCTTCAAATTCAACTACACATTTAAAAAAAGTTGCTAAGTGAACTGTGCTTTCCAGTTCCTTCCTTTATAACGTGCACATATACAACCATAGGCTGGTTGTGGCCTTGCATGGAAGCGGGGTGGGAGGCACCAGCCCCAAATCACAGCGCGGAGGAGAGCACAGCAGGGCCTGTGTGAAACCACACAGCGTGGGATTTTCAAAACAAAGCACTCATGTGGCAAAATAAAGGATTTAGAAGAGAATAGTTCATGCACATATTATAGTGAGAAATTAGCATATGTAGTACCATTTTCACACTCAACCCACGGGTTTTAGAAAAAGCCAATTATTGCCAGCACCTGCTTTGGATGGCAGTTTTGTTTCAGCTGGCCAAGAGGTCACGCGAACGAGTCAGGAAACTTATGATTGCCTTTATGCAGCCTGGCCCAATGAGGTGGTGGTTGCTCGCCAGCTAAGGTGAGGGATGAAGGGGAATAGTTTTGGAGAGGCCATGGGGATGTTTTGGAGCGCATTGCACAGTGGAACGAGGAAGAGTCAGTTCGATCTGCTGAACAAGGAGAAGGCAGCTCTGGGTCAGGGTTGTGTGTTTACTTGCAGGTGGGGGCAGCAATGCCCCACTCAGTCTCCAGATGAGGATTCTTCTTCCACACCTCTTGTTTGCTAATTTGGAATATATGATGTACCAGGGGGCTGGGCAGCTTAGTTCCAGACACTGTCAGAGCACTGCTACATCAGCCTGACCTTTGCTTTTACCTGCCTTAATCCCTCCTAAGCTGCTGTGTCACATTCAGGCTGTTTGTTTCTTACAACCAGTGGGTCGGTGTTGTGTAGAAGCTGTCCCTGAAATGGTGCCTCCCGCTGACTCCACTGAGAGTGGGGCTGCTTATCAAAAACGACGTTCTCATGTGGCCTTATTTTTCCTTCCACATCATCTGAACTCTGAATAAACCTTAGTCATAGTTACTCGAGTAAGGATGTTTCAGCACAGAAAATTCAGCTAGTGTCACTCAAGACACCTCTTTTGCTCTGAGTCATATTTTTCCTGCTGCAGAATTTGAGATTGCAAAGGTTTCCAGCAGGAAAAAAAAGGTAATTGGCATAGACCTCCTGCCCCTCAAAAGAAAGACTGTAAATGGGCAACCAGGGAGTAACAACATCCTGATTACAGGAGAAATCTCGTTTGAAATGATAAAGTGGAAGAGATTGGCTATGTCTGCAACAGTAAACCAAACAAACCAGTGTACCTAGCCAGCTGCTGGGTTGCAACCATCTGTACTGTATATTTTAGTGTGGCCCGTGTCCTGGCTGCTGTCTTGGTCCAGACACCCACAGGGGAGCAAAGAAGTTTCATGCTGAGCAGCCTCCTGTGAATCTTGCGGGCAGCCTCGCTTGGTCCAAACAGATCCCCGAGAGTCATTGTCACACCGGGCTACCATGGAGGCACAGGGAAGACCAGGAACCATCAAATATGGGAGAGTTCCTCTACCTGCAAGAGAGAAAGAGGCAATACGTGCAAGGTTGTGTCTGAGGGCTGGCCCACCCTATAATGTCACAACATATATTTATTATTAAATACATACCCACTCACTACTTGCCTTGAATATTTCCTGCATATTGTAGCTAAGTTTTGGACAAATATTGCCATTTTAAAGTTGCTGCTTAGCCCCCTCCATTACCTAACCTTGCTCTGTTCTATCTGAGGTCAATAACTCCATATTGCACAGGAAAGTTGATTTGTCAAATAATTTAATCACCTCTTTGTATAATGATAGAGTAAAATTGGCAGAGGAAGCTTGTTATCAATCTGGGGTACTGGTAAGCAGTAATTATGTGTAATGAGGCTTTTGTCTTGCAGCGTTCTGAAGATCATCTTGAACTCCTCCTTGCACTTTAGCAAAGGGACTGTCATGTTGAATTTTCCTTTAACATTTTCCCCACTCCCTGAAGAGAAATTATAGGTTGTTAGATGGAAGCTCATTTGAAGCCTCAATTTTCTTAAGTATCCTGCTCTTGTGGGGAGTACCAGGTGTGCTCAGAGACTGTGGCCTTCAGGTTCAAACTCAACTGGCATTCTACAAGTCTTTGATTTTTTTTTCCCTTCTGCTGAAGAGGCATTGGTTGTCTTGACAGCAGGAACAAAGCTTCATCCTTGTACTTTGATACGTAGCAAGGTTAAAATAAAACCAAAATAGGGTTTCGAGAAACTGAGTATTTTTTAAGACAAAGGCTGTAGTAACGGCTCTTGTGCTGATAAGATATATTAAAAATTGTTGATTGTATTCAGGGCATTTTATCGCATTGCTCACTGTAGCATATGAAGATGCTGCCCATAAAAATGTATGCTTTGCAAGGTGATTTGGGAGGTGTCATGCACCCTGAACTCCAAATGATGTTATGCTCTCAGAATCATATTCCACAGGAAGACTGAAAAGCACTCAACAATTAGTTTTGCTGAAGAGGTACGAATATTGAAAAATAACATGATTGTATTAAAACCACTAAAAGGAGTCCTGGAGTGCTGAAGAGACAAAACAAGCTATTGAAAGAGAAAATAAGCGTTTTGCCTTTCACTGTTTCTTAGAAATTCCTACGTCAATGATTTCTATAATGTTGGCCAGATTTGCAGGGACTCATGTTCAGCTATTCTGTATTGATAAGGTCAACATAACATTGTAGGAAGCATTAAAAAACCTATTTATGACACTGGAGTTTCGAGCTTTTTAACAACATTATAACATGACCCACTCTTTTCTCAAATTAAAACATATTTCACTCTAGAGTGAAGCTGTATTTGTATATAAAAACTTTTGGTGAAGGCGGAAGTTAGATATTCATCAGGTTCATTCGCTACTATGAGTTCTTGTTGCCATGCTCCATATAAATTATAGTTTTCTACTTAGCACAGTTGTATGCATATCTGAGTAATTCTTTTGGTAACTGTATCTCTTATTTTTCTTTTTTCTTTTTTCCCCCCCTATATTAGTGTAGGCACTCCAGGAAAATAAAAATACAATAAATGAACTAGTAGTGAAAAGAACTAGCCAAGAAGCTCATACACCTCTCAAGTGAACTACTGTGACAATAAAAAAATAAGATGTCTATATTAGACTAATTTCTCTATCATTCAACTGAAAAGGAAATCCAAGATGTAGAAGTCCATATTCACATTCAGATCTACATCTACTAGTACTCAATAAATAGCTTTTCTATTATTTATTTAGTTCAATTATATACACAGGGACTGTACCAAGACATATCTTAGAAATACGCACATCTTTATATTGCATCAGTTTTAAATGCTATGACCTGTATGTGATCTGCAAAAAGAGATTTGCAGATATTTACAAGAAAAATATTAACATTAATTTCTAGTGCAACAGACTTGCATTTAATATTAGTTCACCTAAAGATAGCAAAAATGATATAACGGAGTCACAGATACTGACAGTTGCTGGGATATTGGCAGAGGTTAGTAACTGAATGTTAGAGAAAACCGGTTGTGTTTGGCAGGAGGCCTGTAAGCAGATGAGGTAAAACTGAGGTAAAAGCTTTGTTCCAAGCTGAAAATAGCAAATAGCTGTAGTAGTGTCAAGTTGCTGAAATTGTCGGTCACTCCCTTTGAGGTGACATCGGGAGGTCGCTGCGCTCCTGCAGGAGAGGTCTGTGGTGGCTGGTCTCCAAGCCTCCTCTCAGCGGTGGCGAGGCCCCGGTGTTGGTTGAAGCAGTGAACGGTAGGAGAGGTGGCCCTGGCAAGAGCAGCCGATGATGATGAGATGAAGGAGGAACGACTAACGCTACCCTGAATGTTGTCCCTGCATATGTCAAAATATAACATGACAGAGTGCTCAGGAGTCCCAGATTAGTATTTCCCCCAACTTACTTTCTAATGAAATAGAAGGATATTTTCTAACCTCTGTGGTGACCACAGGAAAGAGGAAAGCACCGTTGATTTCTGCCAGAAACATTGAACAAAATGCCAGCATCTTGCCATACCTGTATCTTTGGATTGCTCTTCTTGTAATAGGGGAAATCATTATGTATAGGCAAAAATGAATGCCATTGAGTCGCAACCTTAAGAATGCGACTCCAAACAAATTGCTGTCGTCATAGGACCATTTGTCAAGATGGACGTCCAAGATGCTACCTCTAAATGTGACAAAACCAAAACACACTGTTAAAGATTACTTTTTATGTTTTCACTGGAGTATTATGCTAGCAGATTAATTATGAGAAAAAGTGAGAAAATGCTTCCTCAAAATGTGAGTTTATTAATCTAAGTGGAAGCTGGAGCTGAAAGGCACAATGCAACCAAAAGGAAGAATGATTTTTAATGACTTGCAGAATAAGTAAAGACGTTATGAATTGCAAAGGAGCATCTGACATTTCTGAGTAGATGATGTTAGAAAAGTCTTGGATAGAGAGGCAAAAAGTCCTGTTGGGAATTTAAATTCACAGATTGGTATCTCTAGTTCACCTGTTTCAAAATAAAATTTAACTAATTCCTAGTGTGGTTTTAGTGCTCTGATGCTCATATAAAATATTACTGTCTCTGCAGTTATATGAATAAACCTTGTAAGTGGTGCTGCTGATAGCACAGTTCTTGGTTCTTGGAAAATTCAGTCACTAGATACTACAGATTTGCATTTTTGCTTTATAAGAAAAGATTTGCAAAAACATTATACTGTGAAATGTAGTTCTGTGTAGATCTGCATGCAACTCTGTTTTGTACAGGAAAGTATGCCATCACTGGCAGTTTTCTGCCCAGCTGCAAATTGCTCAAAGAAGCTGGTGCTTGACTTCACGAACCTGTAGGCAGGAGGAATGGGGAGATGAGCCCACCAAGAAGCATTACTCATTGCTTCAGATATACTTTCCTTTTTATACTTACTGAAAGACTTGTCTCATGCTTACAAATGAATTTTAATAGCACATTTAGATGGGAAGTGAAAATGAAAAAGTTACCAGTATTATCTTGAGCCTCCATAAAGCAGAATTTTCCCATGCATAGCTCTGCACTGAAGGGTTTCTGTTCTACCTTGCACACTAAAAAACTTGCCAGCCAATTCAGGGCCTTTCTTCATCTTTTTGCCACACAGGCCAAAGTAAAAGGATAAATAGGAAGGGTGACTCTTTAGGTCCCTTGCTGGTCTTCTATTAAGACAAAATGAGCATGCAGGCAAATATAAACTTTAATCTGTATTTAGAAATTAGCATACTGGATGCGCAACACCTTAGAAAGAAGATTATATCTTAGAATCCTATCCATTTATCACCTGCTGAAACAAGTATAACTGCTTAGTAGAAGCTAGATTATTTTCTCTTAAATGGAATTTCGGTTAATAACGGCAGCTTAATCATTGCAGTATATAATTTATTTTCATTAGACTCTATCAGTCTCCTGGGAGACAAAGGCTTAAGGAAATTCAGCAGTTGTAGGATCAGCCATCATTTTTTTTTCTGACCTGTATTTTTAGACTTGCAATTTATATTATTTCAAGTAGTTTCTCTTTATCTGCCCTCTTTGTAACTGCATATAATTATCTTAAAGAACATTAAGAGGAAATATCAGAAATCAGAACATCTTATGAGTGTCTTGCATGGTCCAGAGAGAATTGGGTCACAATACTATAGCACAGCTTTTTCTTGTAGATGGCCTTGTATATTTTTAATGTAATTATTTGAAAACTCACAATGCTAATTTAATACATTAGTAACCAAAAGCTAATTTTTTTTACAATAACATATAATTAACATATAAAGATCAAGACCAGATAAACTGCTTAGAGATGTACAATTACACAAAAAATTAATATACATAAGAACATGTCTGTGGATATTCTTCATCCAGTCACAAAATGTACTAAGGCTCTGAATTCAGCTGTAATGCCAGTAGCAGCCAGAATCTGGAATTATTGTCATATGTTACATCAAAGTAGTAAAATGGTGCAGGTATTCATAAAAGGTTTGTAACTAAGATTTTTGTTTCCTCTGAAGAACTCGCTATAGGAAAAAACATAGTGCCTGTTTCCGTGAAAGTTGTTTTCTTCTTTCTTGGCATCTTTGAAAGATGCCGACTGTGGGACACTGACCTGTGGGACACTCATCAGCCCCGATGCTTACACAAATGGTTTTCTTGGTGGGAGGGCAGTGGGTGCAGCTCAGAGGGTGAGTCTCCCACTGGGCTGGATGGCAGCAGTCACCAGCCAGCTGTGCTGTGCGGGGCTGGGTGGGGAGGCCAGCTGTGCCCATGCTGCCAGCTGTGCCCGTGCCACCAGCTGTGCCTGTGCTCTAGGGCAGTGGGTGGCTGAAACCACAACTCTTTCCCTCTGTTTGCCTCATAGGCTGTCTCTTCCCAGGCTGTTTATAACTAACTTTTACAGAGTTCCCCTCATTAGGCCTTTGACACAGTTCCTCACAACATTCTACTTGCCAAATTGGAGGGATACGGATTTGATGGGTGGATGGTTCGGTGGATAAGGAATTGGCTGAATGGTCGCACCCAGAGGGTGGTACTCAATGGCTTTAAGTCCAGATGGAGAGCAGTGACTAGTGGTGTCCCTCAAGGGTCCGTCCTGGGACCAGTACTGTTTAACATTTTTATCAAAGACATAGACAGAGGGATTGAGAGCACCATCAGCAAGTTTGCAGATGACACCAAGCTGTGTGGTGTTGTCGATACACCGGAGGGACGGGATGTCATTCAGGGGGACCTGGACAGGCTGGAGAGGTGGGCCCAGATGAACCTCATGAGGTTCAACAAAAGCAAGTGCAGGATTCTGCACCTGGGAAGAAACAATCCTCAGTATAAATACAGACTGGGGGATGAGGTATTAGAAAGCAGCCCTGAGGAAAGGGACTTGGGGGTGCTGGTGGACGAGAAGCTGGACATGAGCAGGCAATGTGCTCTCACAGCCCAAAAGGCCAATCACATCCTGGGCTGCATCAAAAGAAGTGTTGCCAGCAGATCCAGAGAGGGGATTCTGCCACTTTACTCTGCTCTGGTGAGACCTCACCTGGAGTACTGTGTGCAGGTCTGGAGCCCTCAATATAGAAAGGACATGGACCTGATGGAGCGGGTCCAGAGGAGGGCCACCAAAATGATCAAGGGGCTGGAGCACCTCTCCTATGAGGACAGACTGAGGGAGCTGGGGTTGTTTAGCTTGGAGAAAAGGAGGCTCCGGGGAGACCTCATAGCGGCCTTCCAGTACCTGAGGGGGGCCTACAGGAAGGCTGGGGAGGGTCTGTTTACAAAGGCCTGCAGCGACAGGACGAGGGGCAATGGTTTTAAGCTGGAGAAGGGGAGATTTAGATTGGATATTAGGAAAAAGTTCTTTACCATGAGGGTGGTGGAACACTGGAACAGGTTGCCCAGGGAGGTGGTTGAGGCCCCTTCCCTTGAGATATTCAAGGTGAAGCTCGACGAGGCCCTGGGCAACCTGGTCTAGTTGGGGGTGTCCCTGCTGACTGCGGGGAGGTCGGACTAGATGACCTTTGGAGGTCCCTTCCGGCCTGGATCAATCTGTGAATCTATGAATCTATGAATTCCCCTCTAGGCTCAGGCCCTTGAAGTCACTATTTTCACTTCTTCCCCCTGGCCTTTTTTCTTGGGCATTGCCTGCTGTCAAATACCCAGCGTTACCTTACTGTAAGGTAACTTTACAGTAACTTTACTACTTTAAGATTCTCGAGCCATAGGAGCCTAACTCCTGTGGTGGTAACTTGTTCAGCGCTGGCTGAGTTGTAGGGTGACTTCTAAAGCCCTTGCCAGCAGCGAGACACCACGCTGAATGAGGCTGCTGCCATTGTGCTGGCTAACAGCACCTCAGAGCCTTCGCCCATCTTTCCATCTGCTTGTCGGACCTTTCCTCTGGCAAAAGCGTGCCAAACGCAGCTCTTTCTGTAGCTCAGCAGTAGGTGGCTCAGCCATTGCCGCTACTTCCACCACTTGGCACCAAGTTACACCACAACTGCAGCACTCCCATGACAGGTTTGCTTTAATTGCTTCCAGTGTGGTATAATAAGCACGTACGTGAATAAGTGAACAGTTGCCATTTGGTGTCAATCTTTATTTTTCTTTCGGTCTGCATTCTCTTGCTAGATGCCAGGACAGGCAGGCAGACATCTTCTCTGCTCCTCTGTGACTGCCACGGGAGGCTGGCTTGCCTGTGAAAGATAGTTATTTTCACTAAAGCTCTGAGAAAATGATAATGGGCCAAATTGTCTCCCCTTTCCCACTTGTATGAAGTGATAATAACTCTGCTGGAAACAAAATAGTTATTGAGGCTCCAGGTTCTAAGGGACCACACGAAGAACAAACCAGCGAACCTATCTGCCCTGCTCGACTTACAGCAGGGAAAACTCTGCTCATCCTCACCCATACCTCTCCCATCACCCCAAAATGCTGTCAGCAGCTAATGCCCATGGGAGATTATAACTCCAAGAGTTTCTGCTGTCAGCCGTAGCAAATAAAACTGCTGATTCTGACACAAGGAGAAGCCCCAGCTGGTAAGAAGAGGCTTATATATATACCATTCCCTGTATCTGGAGGGGCTCTACCTGAGCCTCTCTGAGCAGCCACAAGTATAGACACAGTCTGTTCCTGCTACTCGTTTCTTTTCCCACCACCCCATAAGGTCATATGGGGAAAAAAAGGCAGGGGAGAGGGGGGCTCTTTTCTGCAGAAGGACCTCCCTCCAGTTCTGCATACGAGGTCTCGGGATGTGAATGTGACCAGCCTAATTTTCCTTTGTGCTGTTAAAGATCACCGTGCTGCTCAAAAATTGTGGTGTGTAAAAATGAATGTGTTCATTGTGGGCTACACTGGACACATATTCCTTTAATCATTCATTTAATCATATCTGTATGAAAATCGTTAGTAGAAAAAGGCTTTGCAATTATGTAGCTACTTTCCCTGTGAGTGTTCTTGTGTTCTTGAAAAACTTTGCTAATTTCTCAGTGGCATATTCATAAGAAAGAGAATAGAACAGAAGACTTTTAGCTGGAGCCTATTATGTGTTTTTCCATCTGTTTGTGGTCAACCAGAAAGAGCTACGTGTTAGGTCTTGCCTTATGGCAAGTCCTGATCTGCAGTTGCTGTTTTCCCACACTTACTTAAGCTTCTCTGCACATCCCGGCGCACAAAGCAGATGCCGGTGCCACAACAGGCCTGAGAGGCTCCTTCTGAGCGCGAGAGACTGTTATGCAGCCAGGTCCTTGGGACTAGCCTCCAGCAAAGCCAGCCAACCAAACAAAAAAAAGCTGCTTACCGTTGACATCAGATGATCTGAAACCGGTTTATCGATTGAAAAGGCAAAAAAAAAAACAAAACAAAAAACCAGCGCATATGAGATCAGCTGTCTGCTGCAGCCATTCTGGGCGCAGTAGCCTCTTTGGTGAAAGCTTTCAGGAAAGGAAAATAACTGCCAGAAAGTGCACAGTATTTTTCCTGTTTTTGAGTTCCTCGTTTTCAAGAGTGTAGCAAAAAGCAGTGGTGCTGAGGAGACCTCACAAGGAATAAATAATATTTTATATTTCAAAAAGGACGAGGGCATAAAACAAGCAGTAAAGTGTATCTTTCCCTGCATTGATAATGATTGTTCCCTCTCCCCAGGGTTGCAGCCTTGCCATATTAAAATAATTGGGAGTATGCCATTAATGTCAATAGGGCTGGGATTTCACCCCTTTTATTCAGACCTGGACTCTCTTGTTGGCAATTGGCCCCATCTCAAACTTTCCTCCAGGGAGCCATTCTCTTTGCATTATATCCCAATCCCCATCCCGTGCTACAAACTGTCTGTTAGAACTAGACAGACTACTGACAAGAAACAATGAATTTGATAAATGTGTTGCTAAAAGTGGTTGAAATTATTTTCATGTGCACCATCATGAAAATAAAACTCACAGTTCATTTATGGAATTATTCTTACCTACAGAACAATTACACATTATTAATAAAGAGTGCTTTATTATAACAATAAAATAATCTACCATACCAGATTAATTGCTGTATTTTAATAACAGATGTGATACTTGTTTTTCTTACATGTTGTAATTATGAAGTAAATTGCAGAACTTTCTATTCAAATTGACAGAGGATCCACAAATATACCTGAATTTAAAAAGTAATTGATTTTGCTTCTCATCTTTCCCTCACAAATTTTTGGGTCAAATTCTGTTGCTATTGTCTCAGCAATAAAATCAAAATTAAATTCTGTTTTTTAATCTATCTTTTGTTAAAAAAAATAACATCTATACTACTATACATTTTTTGGCATTTCATATCTCAGGTAACCAAATTAATAGTTGTTAGTAGGTGTTTTACCAAAACAAAATTAAGCTATTTTATCTCTATCAATTAATCTACATAATGTACTCTTTAAAGACTTAATTTTGGCCGCAATGTAATCTGCAGCAAAATCCGTATTTATTTATTTTACGGTGCTGGATCATGTATGGATATTTACATGCACCCTTGCAAGAGTCTACTGAAAGAGCTTCATGGGTCAGCTTTTCATTCCAAATTGGGCTACCCATACTTGTGAATGGATGTTAATGTAACCTGGCAATTTCATCTTCTCTTTCCTTTTTAAGAGGCCTACTCCTAGGCTTAGAAATCCACTGAGTCAAAAATACGCAGCCCAAATGATCATTTTTTTATATCTATAGATTCTTGAATATTTGTTTGTCAAATTTAGCAATTGCTTGGCACTGTTGTTGTTAAAGACAGTATAAAATCTTTCCAGTCTCTCCTTTAAAATATAGATATAAGGAGGAGACCGTGACAAACATCTTGCCTTTGTGACAACACTATTAAGAGTCTAGCAGGGGTCTGCATCTACAGCCCTGAGAATTTATTTTGTACCAAAAGCTCTTTGAATACATAATGAATACTCACAAATGAGAACCTATTCAGACGGTGTGCTATTGAGTCAAGTTCATCAAAGTTAAAGTAGCATATATTTTCTGAAAGCTGTAGATGATTACACACTGGTCTAACTTCAATGGGTTCTGGTAATCATAATTTCCTGCAATAGAGTTAATTAAATTATGTTCTGCCTTGGGGTTCCTTTTCTTATATCAGTATGATTGTAAAATACTCTGTTATGTCACATTTCTGCCCAGCGGACTCTACTTAAAAGAAGCCAACCCAACGACCATATTTGTTAGCTGGAAATAAGCTACTTGTGTTTTGTGTCTACCCATTCCTTTAACTTGTTCCCCCTAAATCGCACCTGCCAGAATAGGTTTGAGAACAGGCATCTCCTGACTAGAAAGAGCAGGGCCGGACAGTGACTGACAGCAGCCTGCCTTGTCTCTTGGGGGAGTTTTTGGGGAACCCCCTCCCTAGCGCGTGAGACGTGTTAGAGAACACCCCCCAGGAGGCAATACTTTAAAAAGTCTTTAAACTGTCCTTATACCTGCAGGAAAGCTAAGGAACTCCTGTTTTTGAGGATTGGAATATCTCATTTATGAACAGTGCTGCACCCTGCATTTTCATCATTTGAAGGAAGAAGGTTTAGAAAAATATTCTGTTTATCCTTATCCCCAGGTTAATACAAAGAATTCTTAATCTAACTCACATGGCCAGGAAAAGTCAGTATGATGGTTTAATGGAGAAATCAATTTCATGAGGTTGCTGTAATTGTATGTGAGATATTACTTGACAATTATTTAATCTCCTTCTCCAAGTCTGGTGAAATATGGTGCTTTTTAGATTTTAATTAATGGGAATACCGCAAGAGAATTTCTGAGTCTATGTTTGAAGTTATTTCAATCTCACAGACCAGGAAAAAAACTGAGCTCAAATTTTAGGTAAAAGCTTGTCATATTTTTTGTCCCAGGTTAATGTATTCATTATTATTAATTTAAAAAAAGTCTTGAAGATTTTTTTTTTGCACCTTTCTGGTTCTAACACAAAACGTCAACCAGATGGGGAGACCAGATTTCCTTGAGTGCATTTTTCTGGAGGGTTTCTGCTATTACAAGAGCTTCATTGGAAATCATTTTAAAGTTACTTGCCTGTAATTGTGTTATTCTTTTGTCACAATTATAAGGAACATGTACTTTTAGGGTTTTTTTAAATCAAAAGTTGATTCTTGATTCTATCTACTGTTTACATAGTTTTCAGAAAACAACGAACAAATTACGTTATTACTTGCTGTGATAATAGAAAATAATCTGGATGTTCCAGTGGGAGGCTAAGACCGTGGTGTTTTGTGGTAGCAGTAGCGACTGATCTCGTCAGCCATGTACTACTTTTGAAACATGCTTAGAGCATGTAATTAAACAAAACTGTGTACCAGAGGAATTATATTAATACTATAAAGAAAACAATGGATAAGGCCAGATGCATAACAAAATCTGAGTAAATCTCAGCTTCTGACCTTGTTCAAACACTTGATCTTTGAACTTATGGTTTATGATATCTTTTGTCTAAGCCCTTTGATTGATATATAGTTCATCTTTCCCCACCTGTTACACTTCAGAAGCCAATAAAGTTCTCAGACTCAAGTGGCAGTGGAATACAGTAAAATATTTTTTAATTTATTAGCTCTGTGCGTAGCTCGGCTGACACTTTTATGCTGAAAATCACATGCAAACACATTAGATGCGTGTGTGTAGCCCAGTTGCTGCAATACAGAGAGAAGAACTGGTGTAACTTCGGGGAGCACTCAATTTAGCAATTAGTGTGTGTGTGACTGATTTCTGTACTGCCCAGCCCTCAGAAACTCCACCGCCTCCCACTGCAACGAAGATGTATATATTGTAATATTTGTTTTGAAAATTTATACATTGGCTGACCATATGAACATGTTCTCATTGCCTACTCGGGCCTTTGAGCAATTTGCAGCCTTTTGTTAGAAAATAAAGGCTCCCCGAGCCTCCTACTTGAGCATCGAGTTTACCAGCTGCTATCCACTCCTAGACCTCATTAGGGGCCTGCTGTTCTGCTGAGAACCGCACCACATGCTACGCCCCGCGTCGGCGGCGGATTAGCCTGTTGCTGCTCCTTAAATTACCAGGTACAAAAGGTTGCTCTGTTTCTCCGTAGAGAACTACCACTCTTCCCCTCTTTGAAGAGGCTCTATATCATGATCTCTCTAACTAATTAAGGTCTGCAGGCAAGCCACAGGTAGTTATAGAGGTTGTTCGTCCGCATGGTTGATATCAGTAGGGTTTGGTTTTTTTTTTCAGGTTTTGTTCGCAAAGGAGTAAAGCTGCTGTTTCTCAGAATCAAGTCCTAGAAAAACCAGCAAAACCCATACATACTCTCATAAATGTTTAAAAACTGCTTCTTAACATTGACTCCCATCAAGCAGATTTAATGTTATTTTACCTCTACTTTGGAACGCTAGTTGGGAGAAATATTTTACAAATTAAAAAAAATTATTTTAAACATGAGGAATAAATTATATGGGTTTCTGTGTGTCTAAAAATGACTCCGTTCTAGTACAGTCAAAGGCAGTTTCATATAGAATCATAGAATGGTTAGAGTTGGAAGGAACCTTAAAAGATCATCGAGTTCCAACTCCCCTGCCACGGGCAGGGACACCTCCCACTAGAGCAGGTTGCTCAAAGCCCCATCCAGCCTGGCCTTAAACACTTCCAGGGATGGGGCATCCACAACTTCCCTGGGCAACCTGTTCCAGTGCTTCACTACCCTGTTATACCCACATATAACTCTGTTTGGACATGCGGCACTTAGAAAAAATTGACCAGGATAGGTCAATCAGGAAATATTATTATTTTTTTTAATCCAGGCTACAGTTCTGACGGTTTTATGTGAACCTGTGGATAATTTAGAGTGCCACATGGGAGAGAGGCTGTAATTTAGTGACCTGCTTCGAGGTCTGTGCAGAGCAGACCTCTGCTCCCACGGCCCCTGTTTGGGGTTCCCAGTGAGTTATCAGTCCCCACGCACTGGATCACATCTATGGCATCCAGAGGGATTTTTCTAGTTTATTTTTGTTTATTGTGTGACGGATTATGTTACATAGCGGCATTAGGTATTTTTTGTTTTCATTCCCAGACATATGATGCCCATGAATGAATGAGAATTAGTTGCATCTCTAATAAGGTAGCATGTGTCCCACAGATATCACGTATTGATCTGAGACCTTGTCCAGCAACTGAAGCAGTCGACGCTGAGTCTGGTCTTCTGTGCAAACGTCACTATCTGCTGGTGTCAGTAAAGACTTGCTACTTGCCTGTGGTCATGGTATTATTTACATATAGAAAACATCAATCCGTGTGTTCTTCAGCGAGGTTCAAATACTGAATACGGAAAGAAGAAACAAATATATCCTTTAAGGAAATAAGTTAAGAGACTACTGGTTATACAGCTTGTGTTTTTTTCCTGCTGCTCAGTATGCAAGGTGTACCAATACTGTATGGACCTCATCTACAAATGCACTGCCGTGCACGCAAGCAAAGCAAAACAAGGAATTCATTCACTGCTTCCCATCGGCAGGCGGGTGTTCAGCCATCTCCAGGACAGCAAGGATTCATCACGCGTAACAGTTACTTGGGAAGACAAACACCATAACTCCGAACATCCGCCCACTTCCTTCTTCCTTCCCAGCTTTATATGTTGAGCCTGATGTTGGATGGTATGGAACATCCTTTTGGTCAGTTGGGGTCAGCCGTCCCAGCTGTGTCCCCTCCCAACTTCTCGTGCGCCCCCAGCCTACTCGCTGGTGGGGTGGTGTGAGAAGCTGAAGCAACAATTAAAACCATATGTATTATCAACATTATTCTCATACTAAATCCAAAACATAGCACTATTCCAGCTGCTAGTAAGAAAGTTAACTCTATCCCAGCCGAAACCAGGGCATACAGGGCTAACATCAAAAATAATTTCTTCATAATAACAGGTGTTTTGAGGATTTTAAAGATTTTGTTTGTACTTCTTATATTGAAAGAATTGCCCTTAGCTCTTTGGCCACTCACAGATGTATCGGTTTTACTGTTAGCTTTCCTTATAAAATATATGTAGTTGTAGAAAGTTGTGGGAGGCTTAGTGAACTCAGGATGTGACTGCTGCCCTGTGTACATGCAGCCTCACCAGCAGACTGGACTGCCTTAACCTTCCTTGCCTCCCAGAGGTCAACTTTCCCATTTTTCATTAGCTATAAATGATTCTGAAGGATAACATTGCTATTGCCTTGGCATCTCCTTTTAACCAGGGCTGTTTTTTAACAAAAAAACCCCTTCTTCTCCTAGAGAAAAGACAAGTGCAGCTTCAGTGATGACGAGGAGAGTGATTGGATCTTCTCCAAGACCCTGCAGCTACCAGAGCCTGAATCCCACTGTACCAAAGGCGGTGCAGAGGCAGATCCCTTGGTTGTGGCATTGGGAAAACAGAGACTGCCAGGATGGGGAAGGCTGGGATCTTGTGAAGATGAGCACCAGAAGGTGGGTCCTGCCCCACCTGCAGATCTGCTGCTCCTGAATAGGGACTGGTGTTTCAGAGAAGTAGGGACAAGGCTTATTTGCAAGCACAGTTCCTATGATAATATGTGCAAAGTGGGGCATTGTGTGCACAGATGTCTGTAAAAAACAATTTGTGCGTACATTTGTGTTGTTTCCACAGGACACTGTATACCCACTTTGTGTAAATGTCATGACTTGGAACTAACAGTGCTGGTGATGCAGCTTTTTGACTGACAGCGCAGTGAAAAATAGCTTAGTACTTAGTTAAAAGTCGCAACGGCAGAGGGAACTGGGCCGTGGTTGCTGTGGGCATGGCTACAGCAGAAATCTGCCAGCCAAAGTTGCCCTGTAAATTCAGTTCTGTTACACGCTAACTTATTGTTACAGATCCAACCCAACACAATCAAGTAATTATATGGTTGCAGCTGGTAAAGCAGACTGACATTTATTTGACTGTGGAACAAAAATGTGTGAAGCTGGTCTAGCTACCCAGGACAATGCAGATGGCTTTAAACAAATATCACAAGGCTAAATACCGAGAAGCAAAATTTGAAGGAATGTGTAAAGTCCAGCTGATATACTGTGGCCACTGGGCTTTAATGGTATTTTGTCAAAATCTAAATGGGTGGAAATTGCATGCCTATGCATCAGAAGTTTTTCTGACTGGAATATATGCTCCAGGCGTGTTTACTTTTTCTTGCAAACACCTTTACTTTCAGTCCTGCAAGGTGGGAATCATGTCATTGAAACATGCTGCAGCTGGAAAAATGCTGATGTTAGGTTGCAATTTTTTCAACTTTAAAATACTCCATTTGGAGCCTCATACCTAATTTGTAGTTCAGTACTGCAGGGATGAGAGGATATCTGAAGACGACAGCAAAGATAAGAAAAGGAATAAAAATAATGAAGCTCTGTTGATCATTTCAGGTCTGTGAAATTAAAGAAAATTGGAATATTAATTCTAATAAGGAAGATGTTCTTGGACTGTGGTCCTCTTTATTCGTTCAGCTGGGTTCAATGGAAGATACAATCTATTATCCAGCAAATCAACTTTTCCAGTGGTACTTGCTTTCTAAACTGGTAGATGCTTTAGTCCATTCTACACTGTTTGAGCTGTTGAAGAAGCTAGTTGCCCTCAAGTTCCTACTACGAAGAATTTTTTGTTTCGGCTAGCACTGCACCATTATTGGTCACTCATGCGGCTCCCTACCCCCTCCAGCTCTGATTTTAGTACTAAAAGAAAGACAGCCTTTTGAATTAAAACCCGGAAAACTGTTCTGCCTTATGTTAGCATCTCATTGCTGCTGAGGGAGAGCCTCTGCCCGAGCTGCATCGTTAGCTCTCCTCAGGAGGAGCCCTTATTCTGATTTGTTTCCAGGAGCTGCCCTGTGGCAGTAGGTGGGCACGGTTCAAACCCCAGAGGTGGAAAGGCCAGGGCTCCAGGGTGCTCCTCCTCGCAGACCCCACAGCATCCACTGCGGTGGAGGGGTGACAGCAATCGGCTACTGCGGCTGTATGGAGATTGGTCACTTCAGGGTATCTATTACAAAGTTCTAACAGTGTGTTAGACAGAGTGTTCTTTGTTTATGTGCCAATGCGGGTATCTTTTCTGAATAAATACTACAGCCAGGTCATTTGCTGTGTAGTGAGCTGTGGGTGCAGCACACTCCTCTTAAAGGCTCATGATCTGAAAAAATGTATATGAATTGAGAGAAGGGGATATGTCAGTCTTCAGCTCAGTAATCATCAATGGGCTCGTTTGTGGTGCCTCCCCTTCCCTGCCCCCTGGTTAAACAATATTAACATCTCAACCTACATCCGCTGTTCAGCACCACATCACTCCTACAGTCATGTATCCATTGTACTAAAGTCCCTCCCAGCACTGCTCTCCTTTCAATACTTCTCTCCTAATATGAACAAAATAAACCGTTGAATGTGAATGTCATGAAATAAATTAAGTTTGAGCAGGGGTTAGAATGGGGCAATATCACTGACCGAGCCATTCTGCCACCAATGGGCAGAACAGGACAAAGGATGGGAAAACAGCTACCACACTCAGACTGTCTTCACCAGTGTCATTAGGGAAACAGGCGTGAAGAGGCAAGGGTGAGGGAAGCAAAATTATCTTGGTCCTTAAAATCAAGAATGAGAAGCTAAATATGAATTTTTGTGTGACAGAAGGAATAGCAGCAACGAGTTAACACATGGGAATGACACTCAAAATGATAATCTCAGGAGTAATCTCAGATGCATAGTTTTTCACAAATTGAGGGCATTTAGTATAGACATCAGAAAGTTGCAAGGACCATACTGTGAAATCATTAAAGCCTGAATGAGATTTAAAACCTGATTACCATTTATCTATGCATTGTCATATTGCGGTCGAGAACTCAAGTCCAAGAATTCAGCTCTGGTTGTGCTAAATTTAGGACAAAGATTAAATATTTTGGATGGAATGCCACAGTGCCAGGCTAGGATATTGTATTGGCTGGAAGAAGACAGATGCAGAGATTGAGGCTGTACTTTCAATTAGGATTAACATAAGAAAGGCCATACTGAGTCAGACCTAGCCAAGTATATTGGTTGTAACAATGGCCAAAAGAAGATGCCACTTGGGGAAAGAGAATGGCAATAGAGCAAGCATATGGTGATAATTTCCTGAAGAAAAGTGGAAAACAATGAAGGAAAAAAATCAATAAAACCTGGGGGGGAATCTCATGGATTGGGGGAGAAATAAGACAATACAGCAGATGAGATGCTCCAATAACAGCTACCCTGTAATGTGGTGAAGTAAGAGAGGATGTGTTTGGAAGTTTGAGGGAAATCTGATGTTGAAGATGTGAAAGTTCTGGTAAGTGCAGGAGAGAGTACAGGTGTCCAGAGGAAAGAACACTAGATGATAGAGATGTTGTTTTTCTTTCACAAATAATTATTCACTGAAAAATGAAGTCATGGGATGGCTAACATGTTCATGAAATTATAGTAATTTCAGCCAAAAGAAACATGAGAAGGTATTTCAACTGCTTTGACATTTCTTGAACGCTTTGTGCTCTGACACTTGCCAGGAAAGAAATAAGAAGCTAGTCTCAGGAAGGTGAAGAGGGACATTGATCTTGGTCTTTTTTTTTCTAGTTCAGAAGCCAAAATAATCCATCTCATTTGAAAGCGTTATTTCATATTAGAGGAAGTTGAAATTAGAGAAAGAAGAAAGTTACTTGCTATATGTGTGCAGCTATGTGTGCACTGGTTATGTGTAAGAGGAATGCAGGTGAAGTGTTGGTATCATAGACATATATTGCTGATATTTTGGGAAACTGGAAAGTAACCGAGGAACAGTACCAAGACAGATGAAGGAAGAAGGGCATCAGAATGGGATTGTGAACTGATGTCGGTAGGGCAGCTGGAGAGGTTGGAAGATGGAAATCTTGGAAACAGAGGTGGCGGGAGTAAGATAGTTGCAGAGGGGGCGTATTCCTGTAGGAGTAGTAAGTGCCCTCTCACAGGTATGTTCTCTCAGACATAAAGAAGTATGAACTGATGGAGAAGGGACATATTTGTATACAGCATCATGAATATCCAGAGTGCTGAAAATGGAAAAAAACATTGCAGTGGGATCCACAGGTGTGCTCTTTTTGAGAAGAGAAACTCAAAATGATGCTGTTGCTGAGCTATGCTGGCAGTGTGGCTTATGACCCCGTCCCCCTTGGTCTTCCCTTCTTGGCAAGTCACACGGCAAACCCAAGGCTGGATAAAGAGGTTACCAGCTATCATGATTGTTCCTGACAAACAGCAGCTTCTCCCTGTGTGAGGCTGATTAATAAATGCGTGACTCATAAAACCGAACAACAGAGATTCACCCAGAGGTGAATTTGGCCCCTGAGGCCATGCCGTGCTCTGACTTACAACTCTGATGTTCTGGGGTCAGCCGGGAGTAAGGAGACAATTTAGTCCATTGCCGTTTATGACATCTATTTTGAGACTTTCTCTGGCACAGCTGCATGGCAGACACAATTAGTGTTCAACAAAGAAATGCTAATTATTTACAGATTCATCAGTAACAAAGACTCCTGACATTCAAATTCAGAGTTTCTGGAACAAGTGAAGGTGGTAGTGACACCAGTTAACCCCACATGGCAGCATTCAAACAAGTAACTTGGATTTTATATTAATGCCTGCAGAGCTTCTTCCTCAGTT
This sequence comes from Numenius arquata, assembly GCF_964106895.1. Lineage (NCBI taxonomy): Eukaryota > Metazoa > Chordata > Aves > Charadriiformes > Scolopacidae > Numenius > Numenius arquata. The sequence goes on from NC_133582.1 coordinate 10,882,863, forward strand.
ACTGAATCTCAAGACAAGGTACCCTTTTGGATTGTCAGTGGTCCTGCTGCTCTTTTCAGGCAGCAAAAAGACCAAGAGTGGAAAATCTGCTCCAAATGTATTAAATGACTTTCTTTTGTCAGCTCTGTCCTGAGCTGGAAGGAAAAGTGAAACTTCTGGAACTGGTTGTGAGGAAAGATGCTCGATACAAGTTCTTTCAGACTGATTGGCAAATTGGATGATTTTGAAGCCTGACATCTTAAAGTTTGGTGTGGAAAAATGGCTGAGTTTTTACATTGTTGGGTTAAATGTATGCACTGACATTTGGGATATCTTGGTTCTGTCCCTGGACTAATTATACCTGAGATAGGTAGTTGGTTTCTGCCAAATACATAAGCTCTTTCTGCATGAGCTATCTTGCATGCAGAATGGGTATAAAGCAGTGGACTTAATTCCCTGGAATAGTGTAAGTCATTACAGCATAATGAAAACCTCAAGCGGAAAGTGAAAAGCAAACTTTTAAAAGCCCACTATCTTCATTTCTTACTCATGCTTTGCTTGAAGATATTAGAAATAAATAAGCTGTGGAGAGTCAAGGCCATTATTGCTGAATTCAGGATGGAACTTCTAGCCACAAAAAAGCAAGATTCCTACTAAACAGGACCATGAAATCCTAGATTTTCTTTCTAAAAACCCATCAGCGTTCAGGGATTTTTGTTTTGTTTTGTTTTGTTAACCCACATAGTTCTTGCTCTTTCTGTTGCTTTCGGTGGAATGGACTATTTGTGGGCTTCTCTGAGATGACTGGGAAATTCATGCCCTCCTTATACCCCCTGGGTGGGGGCTGACTGCCATTCCAGGCATTCCCAGTCTGTCCTCCCTGACTGGGGGGACCAGCCCTGGGGGAATGGGAAAAAGGCCTTCGCAAGGCCAGCCCTGCCTGCTGGGATTGTTAGCCAGCCTACCACTAATGCAAACGGTGCTGCTGTTTTCTGCGAAGCAGACACCTGCCCACGAGGAACTAGGCTGAGACCACCAAATTGTTTTAGGTAGGTCAGCAAACAGCTGTCAGATTGTGTAATTTGGTTCTCCTAATTTGGAAAGGGATCTTATTCAGAGATGGGGTTGTTTGCCTGCTGACAAACTCGCACGTATTATGTTGTGCATAATGTGCATGATTAATGCTTGTTTATTGGAGCAATTGTGCTCTGTGGCAGAGCTATAGCTGCTTTTTTATGTGCCAGTGGCAAGCAGCAGCAAGCTCTTCTCCCTTTGGGAGAGCGGTATAGCAGGCAATGGAAGCCCTTTTGCAGCTTGATCAACAGAGCTCCTCTAGCCACGCGGCAAAGCAAATATTTTGTTGGAAGCAACGCTTCTGGTTACCTACAGGTGTGTGTGTTTTAGGTCTGCAGGCCAGTCTGCAGGTAGTGGACAGCTGTGACTTTTATCACCTTATTTTTCAGTCTTCTGCCTCATAGATAGTACAGGCTAACCGGCCACACGAAAAACTTTCTGAGCTAAACCTTCTGAAGCTGGTCGCACAATTTGCTTTAGAACCTCAGGGGTCTCTGCAATCCCGCATTACATAGTGTTTCCACTATTTTTATGAGTATTTTTCTTCGCTGAACGCTGGTTTTGCATGTGAGTAGCTGTGAGTACTAAACATGTAATATTAGCACAGTTCTCCCACCCTTATATAACAGTATCTTTGATACAAGGAAACTTTGATTACACTCATGCAACTCACTGTAAGTTTCAGTCAAACCTATTTTCAGGTGTTGCATTTGATTAAAACCTGGGTCTTTCTTTCCTTCTTTCTTTCCTTTTTTTTTTTTTTTTTTTTTGGTAGATTTCTTATCTGTTAATACAGTGTTTGTGTTTATTTTACTTAAAGAGTAGTGCAGACCATAGTGCTGAGAATTTGCAAAACAATTAAAAAGTGCTAATTAAAAAAGAAAACATAAGATTATGACGCAAAATTGCATTAATTTTTTTTTCTTCTTTGATTTAATCTGGATTTTTTTTCCCTGTGTGAAAAACATTCAGATTCAGGTAGTAATTGTCAGTGTCCACTTTTACCTGGGCACGTGTATTTTCCTCTTTGTTCCTGTCCTAGTTTTAGAGGAATTAAAAAAAGATGGAGACACTACTGGACAAAGTTGGAAAAAAGAACAAAAAAGAAAGAGAAGAATACATTTTATTTCCTATTTACCCACATCAGGCAGCCAGCTACACAAAACCAGAAAACATGTGAAATAACCCCCCTGCTCCTGTATTCCTGCTAGGAAATAATGTAACATATGAACAGTTTCTCCAAGAAAACACTTGCCCCCTATTCACTTGTTGTTCCATTGTTTTCTTTAGCACTCCACTCTTCATTTAAATTGACCTACCCACTAATAGAATTTAAGTTATTTCACCCAGCCTGTAAGATACACCTGCAGTTCTCCCTTACTTTCCTTTCCTTGGCAGAGTTGAAGAGCTTTCTACCTTTTTTCCACCTCCCCCAGCTGTGAGTTCTCACCCTCCTCCATGGGAGGTTGCTGCCCCTCTTCAGCCCTGCTCCTTCCATTGTTTCTGCAGCCTGGCTCTCAGCTGGATCTGCCAAATGAGCTATTTAAAAACCTGACAACAATTGCGAGAAGAAAGATTTTGTTTTGTTTTCTTTTGGACTACGTCATTTACCAGATCCAGTTTAGAAGCACAGTCAAACAACAGTTAAGTCCATGCGGTGGAGATGGTGATAACTGGGGAGGCGGTAAGAGGGGGAACCGGGGAGGAGCAGGTACGAGGAGGAGGGATCTGGAGCACCTCGAGGTCTCCTGGTGTCCGAGGGACAGCCTGCTGGATCCTCAGGCTTCCAAACGTGCAGCTTTCATGTGTGCGCGCAGCTGCTGCAGCGCCGCTCGCTGAGGGTTTAAACCTTCAGCTTTGCCTCTGTGCCCATGAGCTTACAGCCCAACTGCTTTCATGTCGTCTGCGTCTTTTATGAGCCCAGGTTTTTGTTATTCTTCCTTTGCCAGCTACCGTGGGTCTTCTCTATATTAGGCAATACTGCCTTAATTATGTCTATTTATCACCTGTTATACAGAAAACTTGCTGTTCTTTCATCCTCCCAGTCATTTTTAATTCTAATCTCCAAACTATTCATCTTAAAATTATGGTCGGTTCCTTAATAGTCCCCTGTTGCTGAATTTTACTGAAAGCTTTTGAAGTAGGCCCTCCTCACCCCCTTTGTTATTTTCCTCTATGATATTTTCTTGATTCCCTGGAGGAATTCTTTTACAAAGACCTTTCTTTACATATCCTATACTACCTTGTACTTTTTGTATCATGTTTTTCTTATGATTCAGTAGTTTTTTTATTGTTTCATTTAATTTACCTGGTACTCCAATAAAATACTCTGTTCTGATCCTAGAGATCTCCATGCTGTTTTTTCCCAAAGCTTACTGTAGCTTCTTCCCAACCTCCAGTTTTAAGAAACGATCCCTAATGTTCACTATGTAAGGCAGGAGAAATGGAGACAGTCTTTTCAACATGTATCACCCACCTGGCCTTATGTTTGCATAACTCCGGTCATCAAGCAGCGTTTGGTAGAGACAAAGATGTGAAAGCATAAGGGTAATTATCTGGGTCCAGTCAAAGGTTGGGTCAATCCCATACCTTCTTCTAGGCCAGTAGTAGATATTTAGGGAAAAGTGTACCTGAAATACTAAAGTTTTTGTAGCAGACTGACTTGACAGACTCTTGTACATCCTCCAAGCTTCCAGCAGACACCGGGTTACAGACTACCTCAGCCAGAATTCGGATCATTATGCCCTGGTGGGCATGGGTCTCTGAATTTATGTGAAAGAAATCAGGAGCAGAGACGACTTCTTGAGCCTGTATTCCATCCTCTGTTACAGCAAACAAGATATTAAAAATATATCTTAAAAGTGCGCATCCTTTTTCTTGAGCCTCTGTGATGTTATAAACTCTCCATTCCCTTCATTTAGAGAGAGAAGCCTGGACCTTTATCCATTTAACACTGAAATGATGATTACGGTGACAGGAGAGACAGTCTGAGGCCTGTAGTATCAGCTACTCTGAGTTAAATATTTCTCTGTCACTGATTACCAAAAATTTACAACTCATGGTTTACCTCAGATTGCCAGTTTACCAGACTGTCAGTAGACGCAGGGCTCCATGGTGAAATCTAGGAAAGGCAGAAGGTGTTAGAAGATCATCCTGAAATTAGTGTTTGGTGAAGAGGTGATTGAGATTATGCAGAAAATTACTGAACAGCTGAAAATTAACTTCTGTATGTGTGTGTGGAAACAGCTTTCAGGCAGATCAGCTATCCTCTCTGGCTCAAGGTGGGTAGGCTGGAATACGTAGCCGGAGCTTGAAGAGGGCTGAGAGGGGGAAAGAAGGGCAATACAGCAGCCTGCAGCTGGATTCATCGCATGTCACGGTGGAACTGCAATCCCACATAGTGTTCTCATCTGAATTTTGTTTTCCAAATGTGGACACTTGGGTCTTCTTTTTGCTCCAAAATACATGTGCTTCCAACAACCAATGTCTGTTTTGTTTCACTTTTGCAGTCATGCTTCAGGGCTGGTTCAAATAAATAGGTTTGTTTTTGACATTTCTGGCTGCAATAATATTTTCCCCAGCATTTGGCAACTGCAGATGGCATTTTAGGTAGCTCTTCTAACACAAGGATCTTGTGGCTGCACTGGTTCTTTGTACAGGACACTAGACATATAATTGCATGAATTCCTTTGTGTGTTATTCATTATTTTCAGTCACACAAACACATAATTTCATCCGTAGGCTACCATGTGACTCAACATGAGAGTCAATTAATTGCTATTTTTACCGTGGCCGAAGTTCACTCTTTATTACTGAATGATCTGTAAACAAAATAATTTTGCAGTCGAAATGATTGCAGTATGTTTAAAGTTATTCTTTTATGAAATATTGGCTATACCAGTAAAAAAATAAAGTAGAAAAGGAGCTTAACATTTCTAATTCAAAGTTAATAAAATAACACAGAAAATAAAAGCTGCTATTGCATTACAATATGCTCTTTGTAGTTAGGAATGTGAAGTTTCCCCCAGTACTACATGAATACTTTCTAACTTGGATAAAATTGCAATGGGTTAGATGCCATCTGATACTAAGAGAGTCCAAGAGGTTTGAAAACTGGCCCATAGATCCAGATAGGGATTGGGATGTCAGTTCTTAGTTGTTATCAAGCTGAAACAGCTACCTGTGTGCCATTATTGCCCCAGTGGTAGTTAGCAGATGTTCCTAGGACACATCAGCCTAGTGCTATTTAGTCAGCAGAGCACATCTTGGGGAATTACAGCAAATTTCACTCACTTGTAAATTGTGATGGGACCAAATATCTCCCTTGCTGCTTACATTTGCTTTATTTTTTCCTTGTAGAGAGGAACAAGACAGATAGAAATATATCTGCTGCCTTTTTGCTGCCTTTTTTTTCCCTTCCTGCTTCTCAGACTCGCCAAGAGCATCTCAGGTTTGCTCAACAAGCTGTAGATAAGATTCATGCATGCAGAATGTCAAGTAGTCTTTGTAAAGTCATTGCGAAACACAATTAAGACAGAAATAAGCAGGACATAGATGCTAAAATTACATCCGGAACACACAAATAATTTAACTTATGGTACACCCGAGTGCTTTAATTTAAAAAAGCAACGAACACCTAAATCAACTTCTCAAAGCTCTTCGGTGATGCTGCAGTCTTGTGTTCCTGAATACACTTACCTAAAACTAGTAGCACTTAAAGCTCTCTTGGAGCTTATTTGATTACAGCCCGAGCGACTAGGGCTCTTGGGCTTTCCCAGGGCACAACCAACACCACCCATATACTGAGCTCCACGCTAAACCAGCAGTGTCCGGCTTGGTTCTTCCTCAGGCAGAGCTGCCCAGTCTGCAGGGTGCTCAGGCAGAGCAGAGAGGACCTAGGTTCAATATCTTCTCTTTTATTATTTTATTTTTCTGATGATCATTAAGCAGTCTAGAGATCACTCTGGGGAGTGCAGGACTAATTACGGCAAGCAAGACCTGCTTAAAGGATTTATCTTTCTGATCAGTCCTGTCTGTTCCTGCTCTGCCTAACACTGCTTAGCCACGCTTCTCTTGAAAAGTATATAGAGATTGCTCACCTAGAGGCTTTTTTTTTTTTTTTTTTTAAATCTCCGTGTATTTTGAACTCTTTGTCTGTATAACAGAAAAACTTCATAGGAGGGATGGAAAGCATTCCCTCCCTTTGCCTTACTGGATCTTAGGAAGTGTGGCTCGCAGATAGAGACAAAACATGGACCTGTGCAGCCCACAGTGTGGGTTTCATGGGAGGTGTTCTTCATGGAACTTCATGGGTCCTGTTCAGACAATGAGTATTTGAAACAGTGGTGGGCAAATAGACAGGTATGGGAAATAGGTGGCCTATTACATCCTGCAGCTTTTTCAGCTTGTCAGTGACAGTGTGATGATCCAGGTGTGCAGCATCTAGGTGCATTAATGGCATCTAGGGGCTGTGAGTCTCTGCCTTAAGGACTCACTAATTGAATAAAAAAGTTGAGGTGCTTCTCTACAGTCTTCATCACAATGAAGCCCTCATGCTCTGTGGGGGCTCCTGAACATGAATTGGATGAGGACCATTAACCTGCCTGTGAATAAGACATTTCACCTCCAAAGATGGATAGATTTAGCATACGCTAATATTTTCAGCTTGTCCTGCTGTGTAGCTCCTGGCAGTTCACCGTCATGGTGCAGCTTGTTTGAACTTGCTCTTGATTTGAGGCAGCCAAGAGCACTGAACAATTTTGAGCCATGAACAAGAGCCATGAACACTTTTGTTTGGATCAAGAGTGTGTTCTTGAACTGAATGACAGAATGCTCTCACAGACTTCAGTCTGGTTTCTTTTGCAAGAAATGAAATCAGAAGCTGGACACATGGCACACTCCCATGCTAGAGTATTTGATCTGTGGGACCAGGCTTGGATGCTGTGATGTGAATCCACAAAACGCATATTCTGCAGTGACTGGGTTCCCAGCACCGACTCCTCCACACTACAGATGGGGTCCTGTTGGACTGCAGTACTTGCTAATGTAGACACAGCCTAACTGGGCCTTGGTATCATGTAGACTATAGACCTAGCAGAGGGATCAGAATTTACTTTCAGGGTCAGGTGCTTTAAAGTTGGACGTTGCAGGATTTGGAGTTGAAGCACCTCAATCCTTTTTCCTGCAAACAGAAATACATGTCCATTGGCATCTACCCATAAAATTCTGCTGTTAAGTTTACCAAATAGAAACGTTTGTGATAAGCACGTGAAAGAGAGAAAGGGATTTACAGTCTACATTAAAATCTTTCATCAGGAAGAACATGCTCATTAGTGCAATATTCACTTTAATCTCATCTTTTTCTTCTGCTACTGCACACTGCTCTTCTATCAACACTGATTAGCAGCTAGAAACCTGGCCTGCTTTTTTTCTTACTTGAGCATCCTGTGCATGGGGGATGGACCTTCGCCGTCGGTAGACGGGCAGTGAAGATCTCTCTGCATTATGTTAATGTTGTCACTCACAATGTTTTCATTATGAGCTTCATTGTTTAGTGTTAATTTCCTGGCTGTTACAAATTATATCAGAATGAATTGTAGCACAAAGGCTTGTAGACTTGATTTGATTTCCTTTCCCAGAGAGGGTGCAAAATTGTTCTCAATTTTTTTTTTTTTTTTTTTAATATGGGTTTTCGGATACTACTTCCCTGATCATTTGTATCTAAACAGCATTCTAATTAAAGGGGAAAAAGGGGAAAAAATAATTTTTTTTTGTTGTTGTTGGCTGTCTGTCCTCAGTCTTCCAAGTGCTTTGCTCCGAGATCTGTCGGTGAAAATACATAGGAGATCTTGAGAAGCCACTTGCCAGCCAATTCTTAACAGAGCTGCTGGTTTTCTGTGTGTGTGTGTATGTGTCTCTCAAGAAGGAGATAAAATGTAGCTTTTTTTTTTTTTTTTAAAGCAGAAAACATATTCTTAGTTCTTATAGGTGGCTAAACTGCAAAGGTCACCAGCTCTCAAGCACACCACTATCCTTTAGTGGCAAAAGAAATGATTTAGAGCTGTAAATCTAAAGATCCGAGTTTAACTCTGCAGACAGTAAATGCAGGCTCTCATCTTTCGGAATTAATGTTCAATGGGCACTTGGGAAAACTAACTGTTAAACCGTAAGTTAGTCACAGTTTCAGAGTGCTTACTCATCCATGAACATGAACATAGTAACAGACAATAAAACAGGGTCTGAGAAAGGCTGCTGCATGTTTTTTTCAAAATAATAGGGAATGTGGAGTCAAAAGCTCCCAGTTCCAAGCTGTCATGAAAGGGTATGACTCTTTTACGACTCCTCTTCAGTATAATCCAAGATTTGTCCTCTAACTAAATTCTACTCCATCGATTTAGCAATTTAGAATCTATTTTTTAAAAGCTATTAGGATTTTTCAGTTATTTCACTTGTTAGATAGGTCCTTTTGTCATCCTTGGCCTCTTTATTTTTTAAGGAGATATTTCTATTCTTACATTTGAACACTTTTAGAGCAAAATATAGCTATAGAGAGATGTGATTAATTTTAATGGATGCTACAGAAATAAGCAAAGTAGATAAATACAATCTTTCCCAGCTGGTTCATTAATTTGGCACAAAATAATACACTAAACAAATTCCATCTGCACTGGGACAAGCCACAGCACTTATCTAGTCAGAGATATCTCCGGTTTGAATATTTCTTTTAAGGGAAAGCACTACGGTGTATGTCAAGCGATATCTCCCAATGTACCGCTCCGGCTTTGGCCCCCAAAGCTGTCTGTAAGTCACCAAGCTGCAGCATATTTCTTTGCATGCAAAACCTTTTTCTTACATGGCTTTCCGAAACTTAATCTAAGAATATATATAGAATCAACTGGCAGCTGACTGGCTACTGCATACGCCACATTTGTGATTGTAGTGGAATGCAGCGCTCCGGGAAAGAAAAACCGCTCGTAATTTTGGCTACTGCAGGGCATGGCTCAGGCCATCACTCAAACTTTGCTGCGCGGCTCTGTCAGGAACATCAGTCCTGGTTTGCAGCACCTCTGGCCTCCCGTCCCCGAGGCAGCGCGGAGCCGGCACTGTGGTTTGCAAATGAGTTGAGGTAGGTATATACAAAGAAGGGGAAAATCACCAACTTTCTGCAACCACTTTGCTCCCTGAAAGCCTGGGGTTTTTTTTTGTTTGTTTTTGTTTTTTTCATTGCTTGGTTTTGCTTTTTTCCACAGGAAGAGGAGAAGCCCTTTATATTAACAATTGCTTTTCAAACAATTGCAGTCTGGCCTGTATAGTAAATTTGATTTGTAGTGTTCTGTCTTTAAAAAATGATTCCAGTCTAGTTGGGCTGCTGGATGAAATCCTTCCCAGAAAAATGAGCTCTATACGGGTCACAATATTTTTATAACTAATGACACTAAATTAACCAATGGGGAATCTCGTCTGAATAAGTATGAAAATATTTGGCATATAATACTAAAATTCAGAGCAATACATTTTCAGAGAGACTGTTATTTAATGGTTAGAAACCAGAGATGATATGTCACAAAAGAAAAAACACGTGGTTTTTTTGTATTTAAGTAACTGAAGGCTCGAACCTAGTCGTCCAGTGCAAGAGCAGAGCTGGGCTTTACTTGATCATTAAAGTTTTAAGCCCGTTGCTCATCTAGGTGTTATCATCGCCATTCTGTATCTCTGTGTATGTCTGCAGGGACTAAGTGAAACTGGTTGTATTAGAATTTCAATGCAACACTTCTAAAAATCGTGCACCTCTGTTAAGTCACATACGCAATGAGAGAATAATGGGGAGTAGTGTGTTTTGGCATAAGCACAGTAAATTGCCGTGGATCAGTGTCACATTGATATTTGAAAGTGTGAACAGTTTGATGCGATAAGAATATAATTTAATTGTAGATAAATATGCCAGAAGATAGGTAATTATGCTCGCTGCTTTTCCCCTCCAATTGTACAAAAAATCTTACTGAAGTTCAGTGTCTTATAAAGCATGAATTGTCAACAGAAGAGGCAGAATGGTCATTCTGCACTTAAATGTCAATTTCTTTCTCAGAGCAATAATGATTATAAGCTTACCTCTGATGCAAATTTCTTTCCTTTTCCCATGTGATAGAGTAGGATATCAGATTTGGTGACAATCTCTTACTGGATAGCAGTCTTTTTTTTAAATATGCTTTCTGTATAACACAGTGCAAAACTTTATTTTGCAGTTTATTATCCATATTTCTCCTTATTGTACTCAAGAAAGTGAAGCTCAAATACGCAGGTTCAGGCAAGAACTCCAGACTTACTGGCTTCTTCTCACTTTTCATACTTGAAGGCTCTGTGGAAACCCTGGTGCTGGCAAGGGGAAAGTAGAAGTTCTGCACACTAACTTCTGTTTCAAATGAAGAACTGGGAGAAGGATTACACTTCTGGATGGAAACAGAGGTGCATGTGAAAGCCTCTCAGTTAGTTTTTTGATGATGAACCGTCCTCCCCTTCTTCCATGATTTCCCTGAAAATTAGAGGTGCAGCATGATACGACAGCCCAAAAGCAGTAGTGTCATACCGTGTCATGAATTACTCTTTTCTTCTATAGAAGGCATGGCATGTTGCAATACTTTCCGTGCTGTCCATCTGAGTGCATCCTTGCTGGCACCTGTGTCCTAGCGAAACAGGCCGACTGACTTGTGAGCAGGCACACAGCCAGTAGAGCAGATGGAGGTGGGTGAAGTCAGCCAAGAGACCATGCAGTAGCTGCGCATCAAGTGTGCTAGCTAACGGCAGGATTCCCAGACAGAAACATCCAAATGCCTCCTCGTAACCTCATATTCACTTACTGACACAAAGCAAAGACCGAGAAAATCGCTTTAGCGAGAGAAGAAAAGTAGAAATAGAAGGATGTGAGAGGTTGTTTCTATGGGGTTTACATTAGCAATGTAGCTGCGGTGTGTGAATCAACATTTTTAGAATGTGACTGGTCGCTCCATCTTCTAATACTGATGGCAAAATTAGGCAGGCAGGGGAAGGGCTCACTCTCTTCAGAGGAGATGCATTCAAGGGCGTAGGGTACACTTGTAACGTGTTATTTAAAAGAGCCTGATTTCCTGACTCTGTCTTTCACCTTGGATACAAGACCACAAGACCAGTAAAAAAGAGCAATCTCTTAGCACTCCCACTCTTAATAAGATGATCTTTATTTAATGCCGTTGGCAATGTGGACAGAGTTGTGTTTGTAACAATGATTTTAAACACATGTGATAACCAAACAACAGTATAAACCAGCTGAACTATCAAGCAAGGAGCTGAAAATGAGGGTCTGGATAAACAGCCACCATAAAGGGAGAATAAAAATGCAATCTGTATAAAGGTTTGCTAGTAACTTGTCAGACTCACTTGGCGCATCCTGTGATAGTGGCGTCTTGTCATTTGCAGAGTGACATAACAAAGCTGTGCCAGGCACGAAAAGAAGTGTTATTTGGCATTTGGGATGCTACACAAGTACAATAAAATCTAGTGAGCTTTTCTTCTCTGGCTGGCTTTTGAAGGGCTTAGAATTGAGCCATACACAGGCTCTCCAATGCAAAAGAGGTTTCAGTGGAGCGGGGTCTTGCCATTGTGTTTTTGGAAATTCTTGTACGGTTCTGAATTGCAAGAGTCAGAAGAAAAGGGCAGACTGAGTTGTGTTTGATGGACAGCGCGGTCAGGACTATGAATCTTCAGAGTCGCCGTAGCTCCCCCTGCATCATGCACTGGAGAGTGGGCGGAAAACTGACTAAATAGTACCAGTACTTCACCAGGCAGATGGTCAGGCAAAGGCCAGAACCCTCTGTCCCTCACTCCCCTGCCTCTTCCAGTTCCCAGATGCAAGTTGAACTGGCACAGGGGTTGCTATAATTTGCTGCTGGTATAGACCAGCAACAAATTACTGCCCTGAGGAACAAGCAGGAATAGGGAAGAGCATCTCTGAGGCATAAAGCCTCCAGGATGATTCCTCATGCACCACCCATCTCTCAGGGCTCTGCCTAGAGGCCCGACCTACCCTGTGGAGGATACATCTGAAGCCACCAGAGAGCAAAGAACCTTTCTCCCACCTCCAGAATTTCCCTCTCCCCTTCTGAAGTGTAATCAGTGTAGATAGATGTCAACTTGATTACACTTGAAAAAACAGACCATATTGGTACGTGCCTTGGACCTCAGTGTAGTAGAGACACATGCGCCTACTGACAGGCTTGAAACAATACCTTTAGCTAAGGAGTCTTGCTTCTACTTGCTTGCCTTTTTTTTTGTATTTCTATGTTTTCAAAAACTTTGGATGTAAAGGGCCACCTTTACACACTCAGTTTGATAACTGGTAAAGCAAGGTGTTAGTTGTTGTGAATACCAGCGATATATATTCAAACAGGCAGATAATTCTAAAACCCTAATGGTGAGCCCTTCACTTCCACTGTGAACTTCTATTTGTATCACGTATTTTACAGGAAATCTTTTTGCCTTTAACTAGCTGGGAGAGACTTTCATTCGTATTTGAACATAGCCATACTTAAGGACAGACCAGCACATTTTTTCACATGTTGAAAGAGACTTATATGACACATCACCAAGGTCAGGGACCCCGCTATCTCAGAATCATTGATGTCTTTATGAACACCATTAGGATGGGGCATGCATTCTAGGCGTGATTTTTTGTCTTGCTTTAGAAGTCTGTATGAGATCAGATGAATCTCTTTCTAAAAGTGCTGTTGTTTGCACAAAGAGTTCAGGGTGAGCAGCTCAGATGCCTGCATTGTAATTAAATAGCAATCCTGTTCATGGATATTTAAAACTGCAGAGGATTTAGGGGTTTACATCTGAAATGTGGATACTCAGAATGCTTTTTTAGTTGCCACTTCTTGGAGATACCAAGAGCTCCCGAGGACCAAATCTGTAGACTTGCTGAAGGCGAGCATGCCTGTCTGTGAGGCACCTTGACTCCCAGTGACATCCACTGCCCTAGGCTTCCCCTGCTCAAATGAAGAAAAAAGCAAAAAACATCAGTCAGGACAGAGTGTAGCTCTGAAATATTACACAGTATAAGCAAAGACACATAAATTGCCTGAAAATCCAGAGATATGTTTTTTGTTAGGCTTTTTAATAATTTAAGTTTCTTTATTGACTGGAGATTCGTCAAAAGTAGCATTTTGGGGTGATATTTTGGTTATGGCTCCTTTTGTTAAAATACATACTTTCCCCATATAAGGGAAAAGGAATAAGACTGTAATTTATCTATGATATTGAATATACTGTATCATAACCACAATGGCATTTGAAGCACATCAACACATATCTGTGTATCTATATAGATGCATAAAATTAGCAAATATTTCCAGTTGTTAAACACATTATAAGTGATAAGAAGATAAGGACAGTAATACATTGTTTAAGACCAACAATTCCAAGTAATTGCTGGTAAATACAGAAGCCTGGGAAGGCATGTTTACTGGGCATGTTTACCTTTCCTATTGGTAACTTCTGGAACGGAAAGAAGGCAAAATATGTCACCATATCTTGACTGTGTGGCAATCTCTGTTTCCAGCCTCCATGCCCATTTTTAAAGATCTATAGCTTCCTAAGGCCTTCCAGGTGGGCCCACAAGAGCTTTCTGTCCCAACTTCCCACTCCTAGTATTTTCCAGTGCCCTGTGGTAGACTGAGCTGATCAGTGCAGAACAGAAAGGCCTCAGTGTGTTGCTAAGAACATATGGCAGAAGATATCAGCGCTGTTGATGTCCTAGAGCCAGCAGTAGCACAATATTTTTATAATTGTATATTATATTATTTTCACATTACAGTATGGCCAGGGTTTGATAGATTTTTGCAAAACAGGTAGAAAGCGGTGCTTCTGGCTTTCAAGGAGAGAGTACAAAACAGAGGGTCTGAATTCTGCTGCTTCCAGGTATCACAAAGCACCACCCCAGTCTGCAAATAATTCTGCGTATTTGTGTAAAAGTACTTTTTGATTAGGGTGTAAGAGTATTTTTTTGTTAGAGTGAACTGTAAATTGAAAAAGATCATCACTTTCCTTGAGGTTAAATACAGTAAAATTCTCTTCCTGTCACCTTTCCTCCATTTCCAGTTTTATTTTCCATTTCACCTAATTCCTAGTTTTGAAGCCATCCTCTCCAGGTGAATGAGCAGTTCACTCACAGCATGTGTATAGAGATGGGAGAAGTGGTTCTTCAGACACATCAAGGTGGAATAGCAATACTGGTTCCTGAAGTGAGGAACAGTCTGAACAATAGCATGGAGGTGACTGAGGGAGAAGTGAACAAGGAAGACACTTACGACAATGCATGGAGGGGAATATCAGACCAGGCAAGGTCTTCAAGGCTAATGAGAGAGGACTCGACATAGAAGTTTTGCTGATGAATGGCAAAAGAGGGATGTCATCGAGCTCTGGCTGAACAGGCTTTTCTCTTTGTCATGGGAAGCATGGGTTGGCACAACCACCTTTCCAAATCACATCCTTCTTGCAATGCAAGCCCTCAGCCCTGGGAGGCAGACTCAGTCCTTGGATGTCATCATTTTAATGAGAGGTGGGTTGGGGTGGTCTCCTGACTGAAAGGGTCCTCTCCTGCATGGAGAACAAGATGAAGCTCAGGCCTCTCTGCCTTTTCTTTCTCCAGGTCACAGGAGAAAACATGAACCAGAAACAGAACCAAACCCACTGAGTGCCAAAACTGGTCTCTTCTTTGTGTGGTAGTCCTCCTTCTCTTTCTCCCTGTGAATCTGCTTGAGATAGTTCATGCACAACACTTGTGAGGGTTGGTGCTTCCTGACCTGAATGGCAGGGAAGGAGATCTTCCTGCCACTTCCTGGATGGACTGCCTGGGGTATTGCAGAGACCAGAAGGGAGGGTCTAGTTAGCCAATTCACAGATGAGAACCAGGATGAGAATTTGTAGAAGAAGAGAAATAACGGTATCTTAGAGTGGATTGTAAGAAGAAGGAGGCAAGAGCTGGAGTTCTTCACCTGGGTGGCCAAAGGGCTGTGCAGTAGTCAGAGAGCCAGGGAAATCGGACAAATTGGCTGCCTGGACACAGACCGAGAGCGGGAAGGGTGGCACAGCAGAGCTCGTGTTCGCTGCTGGCTTTCACCTCACCTGGTGGCACCTGGCAGACATCAGGCAGCCCAGCAGCTCTCAAAAAGAAGTCCTTTTAGTTTGCCTTATGAAATATTTTCACTTTTAAGGAGATGTGTGTGATAAAGTGTGGGAGATTATGTGTGAAACTAGCTGCAAAATTTTTCCTTTTTGTTAATTTATATGATAGGTCTTGGTTCCTCTTTTAGAATTGCATTTGTTAAAGTGCTTGTTGAATATGGAGCTGGGCTAGAAACAAAGATTTATTTATTAATTTATTTACAGTTCCAGTTTAAAGATGGAATTGTCATGAGAAGACTGAAAAGAGTTTTTCATGATTTCCATGAAAAAAAATATCTAGAGGTTTTGTATGTAAAATCTTTAAAGCAGGTCCAGCAAAAAAGTAAATGAGTCACTTCAATAGTTCAAGTTTTAGACATTTAAATTATATGACATTATCCATGTATATTAAACCTGTATTTGTACACGGTTACATTACTGAAATCTTTATTTGCTGGAGTCCAAGTGCTGCTGCTGTGCATAAAGTACTCCGTGAGGTGCACCCATATGTTGCCGAAGTAGCACGAACGTGTGCACTGATGTTGATCCAGAGGAAGCCTAGGGGTTCTTCCCTTCCCTCGTGTACGCTGATTATTTCTGCCAGGCCCAGGGTAATCTGTGCGAGAGCGTGGGGGCCCTGGCTTGGTGACAGGCTGTACATGCAAACAGATAGCTTGCATGATGCTTCGAAGTCTTTTTTTTCCTGAAGGTGCTGTGTAGCAACATCTGTGAGCTGTAGGAGAAGACAGCGTGGGGCAGGCAGGAAGGACCTGGCCCCGTTGCTCTGGGGCTGGGGTTGGTTGGTGCACAGCGCCCCATTAAAATGAGACCCAGAAACACTCCTTCTCAAGCCCTGTGTGTAAAGACATCAAAAATAAACTGTGTAAATATGCCAGAAAGAATGATACTTTCATGTTTTTATCCTAAAAATGGGTAAGGGAATTGTCAGGACTCTTGTGAGGAAAAATGATAATGTATGACATTAAATATTGACTTAAAATATCTGTTTTGCCACCCCTTTCTATTATTTCGGTATGCAGTGGCTTCAAGGTAAAGTATGATTTTTCTGTCCCCTCTGTAATACCATATAATACATCAGAACAGAATTGTCTATGTCTTGGAAAAATCAATCTGCTTTCCCTATTCAAATGCAGATTAAACATATCAGATCTTGGAGCAATTACATTTCTCACCTTGTCATTGGTAAGCATATGTCATGATTAAATCAAAATATAAAGGTTTTTTTTGAATGTAGACGGCTGAAAACCTGATTGGAAAATCATGAGAGACATGAGGCTCTGATTTTGAGTGATTAGTATCATGCTAAGTAATGACGTTCATCTTTAAAATACTAAAAAGAGATGATGTAATAGGGATCATATTTACTGGTGGGATCAGTAAGATGCTATATGTGTTAATAATTTTCAAGAAGAGATATCTTCTGTTTTACACCGCAAATTGCACAGTTAAGTTGACAATGAATGACTTTTCATGCTAGATATCCTATGTAATACCCTGTTCAGCTGGGAAATGAGTGTCACAGTCTAGCCAGATATGAGCAGAACTTAGTTAGCATGCAGTAGGCTCGGTTCTTTACCTGATATACTATCTAGTGAACTGGGTGGTCATAGTAAGTCACTAGCACTTATTCAGGATAACACATTTGACATGCAAACGCTCATTATTCTAGTTAAAAACCAACACCGAATGCATTCCTGTGCATGACGAGACCTTCACATTTGAATGGTTTCTGCTACTCATTTGATTTTAAAGTAATAGTTATTACTATGCAGAGCTGTTTCAGTTGAGAAAAATTCTTTTCCTTGGCTGTGATGATGTGTAGCAAACCTTGATTTTACCTGAAATAAAATATTAGGACTTTGATCTGTGTGTGTGTTATCTCCGAGCACGTATGTGCACATGCACACATGGGTATTGGCATTGTGACACAATGCAAACACCACAGGCACAGGCACATACATAGAAAGAGAAAATTATTTTTCTCGTGCTTATTTTCTTGGCACTTGCAGTTTGGTTAGATGTGAGATAGATGAAACATTTGCATCTTCTATCTGCATAATGAGTTCTATACAAAATGATCGCAGCTAATGCAAAAGACAGGGTGGCATGTTTTCAGTTTTAATGGGGACACTCAGAAAACTTCCAATCTTTCTTGACATTTCTTATAGCAAAATAAATGTGGTCTAGGTTGGAGTGTCTATTATGAAAATAAGAGAAGAGCAAGTCAATTATATTTCAATGACTGAATAGCCAGGGGTCCTCATTAAAATGATCAGAAAGGCTGCAGTGTTGCTTTCCTGTATGTAGCCACTGATTAAGTTGTATAAGAATGACATGGCCTTTTTGGGAGAAAAAGCAGAGTATGCCGTGGTCTCTAGCCAGCCAGCCAGAAACCGTTGACACTTACAAAAGTGAGATGCGCACTCCATCAAGAAAGGGAAGTTACTACTTATGGGGTCATGGACTCCTGATGTATTTAAAAATAGTTGTGGCTGTTTTATTGGACACGGTCGTCGAAAGCTTTGCATTTGCACTAGGTTGTATGAAAATGCCTGCGGTATGGTGGGGATATGGTATGTTTTCCTTTCCGCTGGCTTCGATGAAGTATACATAGCTTAACAGAATAGTACTATTATTACAATCTTTGTGTATTTGAACCTTTAAGCAATATTTTAGTTATCAGTTCATTACTACTCATTTCTTAGAATTTAAATTCTTCTTATTTGCCAATTATTTTTTTGGTATAAAATGTTAGGAGAAAAAGGCTGGGTAATTTTTTTCCCGGGAGAGACTGTATCCTAAAACAGTAAAAAGAATATTTGTTTAACCCTCCTGAGGGTCTGCAGTCTAAGGAAATACAGTATTGCCTAAGATCTGCTAATCCCAGATCAAGTGGCTATAGAATTTTTAAAAAATATATTTCCCCTTTCATGGTAGCTAATAGACCTTACATATTTATGTTAAAATAATCCTCTGCAATTATATTTTATACAGTTTCACCTCAAAAAGGATACTTGTGATAAGGATTGCTATAAAGAGATATACTTTGTATTCCTGTTTTTATTGGAAAGTGCTGTAGAATGTTAACATTTTACGTTTAAGAGTGGTACAAAGCAGAACACCACCCCTATGTTAATTAAGATGACATGGTTTTAAGTTTCTTCCCCCTTTAAATAAATTGCATCACTATCAGTTTATGAAGATGAGTTAAGAAATAAAAGACAAGATTTAACAGTGGTCATTTTGTTATTAATACAGTGAAGCAGTTTAAAATAATAATTCATCTTCCACCAACATGGAAATACGCCTCAGCGTTGTCTTTGTTTTTACCATCTGATTCATGTAAATACTAATGCAACAAATTAACCCAAATAAAATCTCTGTTATTTCTAACTGCAAGTACTAGTTAATCTAAGCTTGTATTCTGAGTCAAATCACATCATACAGTGCTCCATCATTAACAATGATGCATCATTATAAATTAAGACAATTTGAGATTTATACTACAGTCTGCTCACATTTGGATGAAATAATTTTCAGTCTCAAGAAAACCAATAGTAAGAGGCACTGTTAGCTAAATACGTTAACATATCATGTGCTTAAAACTAAGATAATTTACTAAAATTAGCTAATAATGCAGCTAAATAATGATGCTCTTCATTTACAATTCAAGAGCTCAGTAATGGAGAAGGCAAACTGCAAGTACTTGCGGTCAACAATAAAAGAATTGGTAATTTTGCCAATTATTATGTACCACAAGATGCCTTTATAAGTTTTCATTCTTTATTTGCATACATGGCACCTAAGCAGGAGACAAAGCATCTCAGCCTTATTTACTTACGAACACATGAGTTGTTTTAATTCTTTTCCATATAGTTTCTGTAGTATTTTGACTCAGTCATCATTTCTTGTTTAGTAGATGCAGAATCTCAAAAAATAATTTGGTTTATTTTTCTTCTTACCAGTTAACAATATGTTGTAAGACTATGTAATTTATATGTCTTATTTTTGCAACAGGAATAAAATTCATACATAGGAACCAATTGATAAGGTGAATTGTATGTCGAGAGATACAGTTATTGATGTAGTACCATGAGCAAGAATACAGCATTACGGTGCTTAACACTTGAATTTGATTCAAAACACCTATATGTCTTTGCTCTCGACATTTTAGTAGCTAGTCTAGTATATCTTCTCAGCATACGTAGTACTGAAATTACATAATGACTGAAGAACATAAATAGAGCTATTTGTTGAAAAAAAAACTTTGAAAAGTTTCGAACAGTGAAGAGTAAGACTTGAGATTTCTTAGGGTGCTCTGGTTTTGTGCTTCTTCGCGCGCATAAATACATGAAAAAATTAAAAATATTCTTCAGAGTGATTGGGGAGATATTTTTAGAAACCTTGCCATCCTTCTCTAATTTGCTTCCATAGATTTATGATTTGTGTGTCAAAATATTTTTTAAACAAGAGTAAAGTAAAGAAGTAAGGTGTTATGGGTCTTTGAAAGTAATTAATGCTATAGTCACTGTTCTCTGAAAGTGAATCAACAGCAGCAGGTCATAGCAAGCTATTCATCATACTGATATGTCCTTACAGACTGCTCATGCTCATCTGAAAAATCACCTCAGAGTTGATGTTTCTGAGGGGAAACATATTCCATGAGGTGGATATGATCTCTATATGTAGAAGTTTCAGGAGCAATTTACCCTCTTTCGGAAGCAGAATTTCTTACATGACCTACTCACCTCTCTATAGACAAGTATGAAAGAAAAGGAAGTTTGCAGGAAACATTTTGTGTTGTTATCTGTGTCTTTATATAAACCTTCATTTTTCTAGTAAGAAATGTAATGCAGAACTTGCATTATGGAAAGTGTGCTGTGCATGTTTTAAGGGTTTAAGCAAGATTAAGAGATTAAAGTTGAGAACAAGTTACTGTATGTGAGTTCAAATGCAAAATATCCTCATTACAATAATTCACAGGGAAAAAACCGCACTGTTGTAGAATCAGAACTCGCCGAACACGACCTAATGTCAACAATGAACTCTACTCTAACCAGCCTTTCAACCTGTGTATCGTCAGAGTAATTGGTCTTTTAGTTGATTTGACTAACTGACAGCTAAGCCACTAATAATTACCTGTGGCAGCATTTATATTTTTTTCTTTTACACTATGGCACAACATCAATGAATATATTTTAAATATTAACAGCAGTTGAATGTTTAGATTATAATTTAAATAATTATTTATGGAAATATGATTACACATCCATGCCCACAATAGAGAGACTTTTAAATTTGATTAAAGAGAAAACAACAGCATGTCTGCCCGTCTAATTTTGTCGTTAAACTATTCATGACTTATAATAATATATTAATTTTGTCAATTTGTTAGGGTATCATTTCAACTTTTTGACAGGCTTTCGTCTTTATTTAGCTGAACTCGGGTTCAAGACAGTGCTTACTTAATAACTTATGCTTTATGGAGCCCTTCAAGAACACGATATTCTCACTACCATCCACAATTTTCTTACACTGTGGTACTGAGGCTCTTTAACATAATGTATTCCCATAGGAATGATATACGTAAAACCAAAACATATGTATGTATGGTCTTGGCAGAATAGAAGTGTGCTGCAAAGACACCCAAGAAGAACCTATGCTGGAGAACTCATTTCTGAGGTAAGCTAAAGATAAAGACTCAGTAAAAGCTAAATTAATACAACTGTTTGTTCCTCTGCAAAATACAAGTTTGGGTACTATGTTTTGTTCTTTACTAAGAAGACATATTTTCTTATAAAGAGCGCTTTTTGGTTATGATTGAATAGTAATAATTATAAACAATGTTTTCAAATTTAAATTATTTTGAATTATTTAAATTTCCAAATATCAGGTTTCAGTTATGGAACTAGAGATATTTAATTTTAAATATAATATTTTAGTTTCTAAAATATTTTCTGTTATGTCTTTTTATCTCTCAAGCTAGATATAATTTACATTCTACTGGAACAAAAAACCATAGATTTTTCCTGTACAACACGGTGTTACTCTTTTATTCTGAAAATTGTGCCATTTTAGAACTAATGAAATGTAATCATATTGGATTACTAGTTAGTTTCCACATCTGAATATAAACTCAGAGTATTTTTTTTCCAAAGACCGGTTAAAAAAAAAAAAGTATCCATATCCATGCTTAGAATTCCATGCTGTAGTTATATGAATTATCAGTATATTCCATGTCCTTTTAAGTATTTAAAAATGTTATCTGAAGCTTCTTGTAAATAGTATTTCATTATTCTTGAGAATATGTGGTTGTGTTTTAATTACAAGTATTGTTTAGCTAATGATATTAAAAAAGTGAAGTTTTGCTAAAAATTTCAGTCAAATATTAAGCATAACTGAGGAAAATTAGTTACAATATATTTCAGTGTTATGTGAAAGTATATTTTAAAAATACTTGGCTGAAGAAATTTAGGGTATATTAGACTTCTGAAGGTATTTAAATATCTAAGACAAAGACTGTTGAAACTGTTATAGTTACTTAAAACAGCAATACTGAAAATACCTTTAATGTAATCAAGTGTGCATACATTTCTTTAGTGGCTAGTTTGATGTATAATCATTCTTTTTTATCTACTTATAGTTATCTATTCAGAGAAACACTGCTACTGGAATAAGTACTTTTCAGACATTAAGGATTTGTTTTTCCATCAATGCATTTCAAAAGAACTCTTACTACATTGCCTTTTTAATAAATATTTCTAAAACTTTTTTGAACTAAGAATAAAGATAATTTATTTAAATTATTTGATAACTAAAATAGAGGAGGTTCTCTGTTTTTTACTCAGTTAACCTATCCACTTGGCCCAGCTTGCCATTACAAAGTATCTGATGGCAAGTGATAAAATAACATCTTTTAGTATATGTGAATGCAGGACATCTGTGATTTTTCTATTCATTTTAGAGTATTCTTTAAAAAATGTTAATAAATTAGGCAAAAATTGTCTACAGATTTCTGTAGAAGAGAAATATTACAGTTTAAACTGTCTTTTGGTGCTTTCAAAGAACAACTCATTATAAACTTACATCTTATCCCAATGAATTAACATCAGAGTGAAATGGAAAAGTTTTTATTGAATTACTCTAAACAGGAAATGAAATAAAAGTGTCCTCCATGAAGTATATCCACATTTCAGTGATAAATAATTATATCGAGATCTATAAGGTCAGTACATACAGATATAATTATAATATCATATGCTATTTTTTTACTATTGTCTTATTGTCCCTAAAACATACATTACCAATTATAAATGCATAAATTACAATTTTTTTGGACACTCAGAACATCAGGAAATTAGAAGTAGTCATGAAATATGTATGTTTTTTCAAATAATTACTGCAAATATACTTTTAACTAAGAGATAACAAAAATATCTTACATCAAATGTTACCTGACATTTAAAATTCGTTCAGAAAAAAAAAAAAATTGCTTTTGGCTGAAGAGAGACCATTACAGTAAAAGAAAAGTCAAATGTATGAGATAAAAATGAGAGAATATTTAAAATAGCATTTAGGCAACTTAGTAGCGTTTGTCGAAAGTAAGGAGACATGTTTGCAGGTCTGTCATTGACATTACTGAGTAATTCTAATGATTTTCAATTACAAATCTCATAGAAATTTAGAAATTGTACAAGCATTATGTCCAAAGCCATTTGCAAAGCTTATTTAGGTTTTTTTTTATACACTGAATCATAGGTAGAAATGTTCTAGGAAATATTTAGTGAAATATCACATAGGTAAATTAGTCTCGGTTATTACTCTCTGGCTTTTTACACATAAGTAGCTACTTATCTTCAACATAGAGCCTTGCTGTTTTCCTGGGAGACCAGCTAGCAGGAGCAAAATATGGATAATGATACTTAATGTGTAGGTTAATTACTCCAGTTTTCAAACCAACCAGATTTATCAGTGTGTTGCTTCATTACAATTCCTATAATTCTGCATGGGTCAATCAGCCAGCCATATATACATTTCAATTTATCTACCTGAACACTTGGTGCTCATGCAAAAATCAAAACAGCATGCCAGTTTCCACATCTTGTATCAAGATGTCACAGAAAAGTACTTCACATGTAAAGAACCCCTTCTTTTCCTCTGCTG
The DNA here is from genome assembly GCF_964106895.1 of Numenius arquata. NCBI lineage: Eukaryota > Metazoa > Chordata > Aves > Charadriiformes > Scolopacidae > Numenius > Numenius arquata. The sequence continues at coordinate 10,906,293 of NC_133582.1, forward strand.
TGTCAGTATAGGGAGCTTCATAAAGTAGGGGACTGTTTATGGATACTAAAATCTCTACCACCACGGCTCCATCTTGCTAAAATTCCTTAAAAAGTGTCCTCATAACACCTAAAAAACAAAATACAGACTCTGAGAAGTAGGCCTTGAAAATGAATAAACTTGAGTAGTATTGGGCGAATGGATGAAACGAGTGAAGTGACTGAAGAAGTCCCTGGAGAACAAGATGTGCTGTGAACTTTATCTCAAGTCGATATGCAGCTCCTGATTGTTCATGTCCTAATTTAAAAAAAACATTTGAAGCAAAGTGTAGATGGGCCTCCATCTCGTACGTGACTTCAGTCTTACAAAGGTTCGTTTGGTAAAGTGATCTTCAGTAGGAAAGTAAATATCTAAGGAACCCTAAAGTGTTTGGCTATAGTTTGGACTAAGAAGGAGATAAGGACTCTTGGCTTTAAAAAACAGATGTTTGGGCATTTGTTTCAATACAGAATGGAATAATTTAAAGATATTTTCTGACAATACAAGGCTGTGAGAAAGGCAGTGAACTCCAGAATAATATTTTTTTCTTAAGAGTTTTTACCCATCTGTGAAGTTCTGTGGCTTTAATCAGCTAACTATTGGGTTGTCTGAAAAACTGGTGGTTTTTTTTTTTTTTTTTTTTTTTTTCCAGAACATCTGTGGTGCACCTGAAAAACTTTTGAGAAACCTGTAACATACATTTAAATAAAAAAAAGTCTTGGCAGATCAGCTACTTCCATGTCACATGGGGATTTCTAAACAGCTTGGGTTGTAAAGACCTTTATAAACAACTGAAGATTTCAGATCCAATGAAAGAGGTGTTTGGTTATGGTTTCAAATTAATGTTATTTAAATGTAAAGAAATCTATAGTAAGTGACAATAAACCAGAGGAAAACATATTCTTTTGTTTCACAGAGAAGCTGCAATGTCTCGGACTACTGAATGAGGCCTTGGCTTATGATGATAGTGAGTCTGGTTGTGCGAGGGATGCCATTTTTGGTCCTCTGAACAGTGCCATTGATAGCTCATGCTAGAGGTTAGCTGCAAAACTCCTTGCCCATGTCTCAGACTTCCAGAGTTTTTGGTAGCTTCGGCTCCCAGGTAATTTTTGCCCTCTGCTAAGGACTTAGTGAGACCAGGTTGTTGGGGACCAGCTGTATGCCCCTGCCTCTTCTCTCTGAACATCCCTACCTGCAGATTTCTGTAGGGAGCTGTGTTACCCTATCTCCCCTTCACCATCTCAGGAAAAAGAAGGAGCCATAATCAAGTTACCAACCGCAGAAGATAACCTGTAAAATTCATTCATCACTAATGCAACTGCTGCCACTGCCATGAGGACATTGTACTTGTAAGAAAGCAACTCTTGAACAGAAAACAACTGGCTCAGCTGGACTCAAGAGGAACGAAGATATGCTGGTTAATAAAGAGAGATGTTTTGAGGAATAAACTGTTCCTCAGTCATCAGCTTTTTTTTTTTTTTTTTTTTTTTACTTCTTTTTAAATATGGTGATTATCAGGCTTTTGTGAAGCCTGTTCGATATTTTGCTAAATGTGACTAGACAAAAATGGGCAAATTCCCTTCAAGAGGGTAAGGGCAGCTGTGTTTCTCTAGTTGGTGTCCTCTTTATGAGAGTAACTGCCAGAGGGTACTGCAGGAAGAGTATAAGTACAGGGTAATGCTTCTCCCAAAATGTTCTCTGAGCTTCAGGGAGCATTTGAAAACCCTCTTTTTTTCTGACTGCAAGCTAGGAAACATCATGCCGCCTTCTCCTATTTAGATATGTCAGTATCTGTCATCACAAGGCTGGATTATTTTGATTGACTGCATCTACAGTTGAATGTGAAGAAGTATTCTTTCCTCAGTTTTGTAGCTCAGAGAATGCCAGAAACACAGAAATAACATTTAAGAATAAATAATGTTAATAGCTCTAAATGGATTTTATTCATGGATTTATTCAGCTGATTTTTATTTTTCTAAATTTCCACGTCTTGCAGCAAGGATTTCCATAGCTTAAGAGTTCATTGTGTAAACAACTTGGTGGTTCAGTAAACGCTGTCACCTCAGAAGTGCCCCTTTTTAATATAATTTCTGACTATATCCACAACTTGCTATTTCAACACATATGATCATTCCTATGTAAACACTTCCTGTTTTACAAAGACACTCTTTGACACCAGTATTTTAATGCCAGGTTTCCATACATTAGTCTCTGCCTTTTCCTTACATTTACTCATACATTATATTAGGATTTTACTTTATTATCAATACATTACTCTGCAAACTTGAAATGAACACAGAATTTCTTTTCTTCTATTTTGTAAATTTAATTATTTGTTATTGGTCCTCATAGGGACCACCTAATATAGACTGAGATTGCTTTACCCAACTTCATGTAGATGAGAATTAATCATCTAAATTAAAGCTGGGCTACTGCAGTAGCAAATGAAAGAAATAGACCTAGTTGCAGTGCAGTTGCCTTCATTGCTTTGTACATTTAGCTAAATTGTACAGGTCAAATATATATAACCCTACCTCTGAAAGCAGTTAACATTGCAGGTACATATAAAAACAAAACATAAAACATTTCCTAATGTAATTGTTTAAGTCTATTGTTTAGCCCATGGAAGCAGAGAGGACACAGGATACTTCAATGTATCTGGCATTATTGTTTGAAACAGAGGCCCTTGGATAATTCCTCAGTAAGAATTACACTGCAGTGAGTTATGACTTGATGAGCTGGTAATGATGAGTACTGGTGAAGATAAAATACATATGAATACTAGCTCACATGACAAAACAACTCATACATGGCCATTGGGATCTGACGCACGGATTTGGTAGCAAGTTTTGCAGCTGTTTGTCACAGCATTTAAGAACCCTTAATACACCTGGAGAAGCTGAACCTAAACTGGAAGATGAAGACAGTGTCTTCAAAACTTTTAAAGTTGTTTCTCTAACATGCAAAAGTGTAAAGGACAGGAATTCCTATAAAGCTGGGAGGGGTGAAATCAGCCACCTGTGCTAAAAACTAGTTCCGAGTTGACCCTGTAAGATCTGTATTTCTGGAGTTTGCTTTATTAATTCCAATTAATTTGTATTTTCTCTGACTGTGTGAAAAATTAAGAGTCACTTGTAACAGTAAATGACATATTTTAAGGGGTTTTTAAAGTATGCATGACAGAACAAAGGGATTTATGTTGTATACGGTCTACAAATAAAAGGCCTAGAGTTTATCTCCAGTGTAAGTGGCATAAACTCCATTGTAAATCTTATAAAAAGAAGACGCTGTAGATGAATGATCACTTGTTGATTTTAGCCATATAGTAAGTCCCTATGAAAGGAAGACACATAAAGAAAATGCTAGTGTGGAATTTAGATAATTTCTAAATTGCAGTTTACAGATAACAGGAAACCTCTGGTTTTCAAAATGTGTTTTATTATGATACTGTGATCTTTAGGTTCTTCAATATTTAGTCCTTCAAAACCAAGTAAATATATTCTAAATTGACTTAAGACAGTCATGAAAGACATGAAAGTTTCAAAGAGCTTTTCAAATTACAGGCAAGGATGAAATTGTCTCCTGGCTGATTGCTCAATGATCTTTATTGATCATGTTCCCTCAACTAGTTAGCGCTGCATGTCAGTATTTTGACTGAAACTCTTCATTTTGATTTGATTCCACTAGATTATTTGACAAAGACAGTGTCAAAGATGTCTTAATTTTTAAATTGCTCTGATAAAAATAAGAATTTACTTTTTTATTCAGCAATTTGCAAAGAGGAGTACTTAAACTGAACTCAAATTTTATAAGATCATAGCATTGTTTGAATAAGCTGAGCTATACATTTCTAAAATTAGTTCATTTTCTTGCTGTTACTTTGGGCAACAATTTCTTACTAGTTTTGATAACTAAAAATATTTTGGAAAATATTTCTTTTCAAAAATATGTCCACTCTTCCTCATTATTTTAAAAATGCTTGAGTATTGACAGTTTACTTTTTTTGCTCGGAAATACATAACATATCAAAGAGAAAAACAGAGCCTCCACAGACTGACAAACTTATTTTAGGGAAATTCAGGCTATAAAACCAAGTTATTTTCATTACCTCCCTCTTCTATGGAGTTCCCTTAAACATCCAAGTAATGTTGGCTTTGCATCAACGAGTTCATAGGTTTCTATCATACAGCAAGATTTTTTGGCCTAAATATTTAGATTAAGTGCTTCTTGCTACTGCTTTGAGTCAATTATATGAAAGCTGTCATTCTAGACCTTGCCGTTTCTTATGAAATTAGGAGGCAAGGTGTTTGAATGAGGAGGATATCAAGAAAAGAGAAAAGTGTACAAAAATGGAGGACTGTTGTAAAGCTTTAGGGAAACCTGAATCTCTACATCTGCAGTAACACTTTTCTCATCCTCTTGGAAGCTTTCTTCTCTCAAGGAATAAACAAGATGTTTCTCATGATTAAACAGTAATCACAAAGCAATTCTGTTCCGTGTATCTTTAATGGTTAACAAATTTGTGACTTTTTTTTTTCATCTGCAAAGTGCTCGGTCTTTTATACTGGGCTGCAGACATGTCACTTTAGTGATATCTTTAGACTTTGAAAACAAAATTACCCAGCAGAAGGATGACACATACGGAGCTGATCACAGAACAGTGGTTCAGTAAAGTCATAACCACATGATCTGCCAGAAGCTGACCTAATTTCTGAATGCTTTTAAATGATATGAATGGTCTTGCAATGAGTTTGGAAAAATAGCTATATGAATATTCAATTTATGCTGCTTTTTTTTTTTCTCCGTGTTTATATTTTTACTGATTCTATTTTTATTTTTATTTTCTTAAAGGTACTGCCCTACATTGCACTTCAGAGTAATCAATCACAATTGTTTGTAAATAGATGATGTGAGCTACAATTAAGCCACACATTTGTTGTGGCCATAATGTCATAATACAAATGATAATTCTTAAACATATTAACATACAGAGCAGGACAATTCCATTTAAAAATAAAATAAAATTTACGAAGTGTATCTATATGTTTTCTAAGAGAAACCATTATCTTCCCACCAGTTTATGACTTTCCTCTTTTCTGGTGTGAAAACCAAACAGCCATACCCATAATTAAAGAAAATTCAGGGCCAAAGTCAAAACTATGTCCTAGAGCTCCCTCTAAATTTAGATTTCAAAAGACACAGCTGTAGAAAGCGGCTTTTCCTCCTTTGGGCTATTCACCAAACCTCTGTTATTTCAGTAACATTGATAGATGCAAATTAAAGGGAACGAAGCACACGATAAAGATAAGATTCAAAATCTTTAATGGAGGAAATAAGTAGCTAGAACAGTTCTCAGCTGACACTGGTTTGTCAGATCGTTTGGCCACTGTTTTAGTGTTATTTTGTAGAAATTTTCTGAATGCAGTGGGATCACATGTTCGAGACTTTGGATCAAAGCACAAGGTGATCTCCAGGAGTATTTTAGTGCTTCAGAAATAGAGGTAGATTTAAAAGTTAGCCTAACCAGTGCTTCTCGTTGGACTCACCTGCTTTTGAAAGCCTAGGCTTTGATTTCTGTGAGGGCTGCTGGAGGCAGACACTAGTGTTGAACTGAAATACAAGCAGCCCATTTTTTTTCTAGGATTTTTGGAAAATAAAGAGAAAATAGCTTGGGAAAAAATTAAAAGAAACCTTGCAAATTCACATTTCCCTGGACAAGATAAACAGGACTTGTTCTGTTGTCTTTTTTGGGTGTATCTTTACAAATATTACACCTGCTTGCAGAGTTCCTGTAGTGATTTTTTTTTGGTAATATATGTCTTATGTTGGGGAAAGCCAGGACTGGTGAAAGCCTAGGCCAAATGAGGATAATTATTAAATCCTTTAAAAAGGTAAAGACGTGACTGGGGTTGATGACATGGCTAGAAATGAAGTCTTTACATGTTCTCTTTTGCCTTTCCCAGCTGGTTCTGGCTTCTGCCTTCTTGCAGCTTCAGTTCAGACAAACTTAGTTCTGTGCCACCAAAAATGTTTGTAGAATTATTTCCACTTGCCCTGTGTACTGGTTTTGGCTGGGATAGAATTAGTTTTCTTCATAGCACCTCCTATGGTGCTGCATTTACACAGAGTCAAAACCTTTTCTGGTTCTCAGGCTGTCCTGCCAGTGAGTTGTCTCGGGGTGGGCAAGAGGTTGGGAGGGGACACAGCTGGGACAGCTGACCCCAAATGACCAAAGAGATATCCCAGACCATATGACATCATGTTCAGCAGTAAAAGACTGGGGAAAGAAGGAGGAAGGGGGGACATTATGGCATTTATTTTCCCAAGTAACCATTATGTGTGATGGAGACCTGCTTTCCTGGAGATGGCTGAACACCTGCTTTCTGATGGGAAGTAATGAATGAATTCTTAATTTTGCTTTGCTTGCACACCTAGCTTTTGTTTTCCCTATTAAACTGTCTTTATCTCAACCCATGAGTTTTCTCTTTCTCTTTTTTACCCTTCTGATTCTCTCCCCCACCCTGCCATGGGGGAAGTGAGCGAGTGGCTGGGTGGGGCTGAGCTGCTGATTGGGGTTAACCCACAACACCTCTTTAATGCATCATAAAAACCTATCAGAAGAACAGGCAAAGAAACCAGCCAAAAATATTTGAACATCCTCCCTCCCAAGCTGGACCAGAAATGGTGTGTTTAATTGCGCTGAAGCAGAGGAATGAGCGGGATGTTTGGGTAAAGTAACTCTTCTGCAGGCATGTCCAATTGTCATTGGTCCTCCCAAACCCTAACTTAACCATGCAAATGACTCATTAGCTATCAGAGGAAGTTTTTGCTCCTGCTCACACAGATCCAGTGCCTGGGGTAGAAAATATGGTTTGCAAAGACGGGAGCCAGAGTCACCCTTGGGCTGTGTGGGCTGGTGGTGTGTGTTTGCCTCTCACAGGGCCCCTGCTAGTTGAATCTGTTTCTTGTTGCTTGCTTCTGACCCGATGGGAGCATTAGAAAGCCATATAAAGAAAAGTTCAGCTGGTGGGGGCAGTTCAAAGCGCGTGGGTCTGCTGAGGGAATTCCTGTTGGTCCCAACCAAGCTGGAGTGGTAGGGAATCGCTGCGTGCCCTCCGTGGCTCTTAATAGCAAAAGAAAATGATTCTTTGGAGAAAAGATGGCTGCAGTGCATCAGCCATGCTATAAAAATATCGGATGTAGACCTTTCCCTGGAGGTCTCCGTTACCTGTAATTTTCTCCTATATGTTTGTGTGACTCAAGAGGCTGTATTTATATCTTATTGACACCATCTACAAAGTGCTCATTTCTATCAGAAGAAACATTATCTATATGAAAGCATATTCAGCTTCATCCTCTGTGTAACTTTGCAGAGGTAATGAAGAGTGTTTTGTATAATTGTGACAACAGCTTCAAAGCTTCCTCCTCATCCCTGAGGATAGGTATTACACTTTTCATGCTATGATCAGTGAGTTTCTTCATCTGCATTCTCTGATTAAAAAGTTAAACAATACACGTTTATAAATAACATTCAAATGATTCCTTACAAAATGTAGATGTAAATAGTAACATCTTCTTTGTACTTTGATTGCAGCTTTCATTTGAAGGTTTTAAATCATCTTACAAACTTTAGTAAACTGAATTGCACAACATCCTTTTCAGTTAAGTGTTACCAGTGCTGATTTCCTCTAGAAGGAGGGGTTGGAATGCTCTCCTGGAAATCTAAAAAGACCTCTACCAAAAAACCCACTCTGACTCAGCTGATGGGCAAAACTGGTTGCAAAAACAAACAACATGCATCAACGTTAAAGGCTGAACACACCTGGAACAGAACAAGCCTCCCCTGATTCCATACACAAATGCAGCATCAGTGGTGCAAAGAATAATTTTGCTTCACTAAAAGCCTGTTCTGGAGTTTCCATCTGAACATACAGAAGATTTCCCTAAAGTTGCTAGAGAAGACAGATCTGATCATGTTCACATCATTTTACTGCATCTAGGTGATCATCTAGAGGTTAGTAAATAATGTGCTCCAAGGGAATCCTACGCTTCTTCCCTTAAGCCAGTCTGACACCCAAGGTACCAAATTCTTCAGTCCAATTCCTTATTAATGATATATAAGTTCTTGTTACCAAGAACGCTATCCCGATTAGTCTTCTTTGACATCTATTTAATAGAACATCTATTTAATCAGCTAACCCCCCCATCCCTATTAAATAAACAAATATTATTAAAGACGATATTATACTGTTCAGAGATGAACACTCAAAAATTACATTTGGCAAGGAAAAAGATTTTTTGCTGAAAATTTGATAGAGAAAGAAAAATATTCTGCTGATGTTTGACAGTACCTTTGACAGCTCACAAGGTGTAAACAGTTTGGGTATTTTAAAGCTATCACATTCTCTTCGTTATTTTCCAAACAGCAAACCAAGAGCTGGTTTTTGCATCATTAGAGTTGCACTCTGCTTTCTTAAGAGTTCTGTGGCTCACACGGACCCACATACCATAACTCTAAACAGTTACGGGATGACTTTATACCTGCTGTGAGTGTGGGTTTTGTATCTTGGGACTTGATTTACCGTTAATGGTTATATGGTCCACTATTTACATGTCTGGAATGACTTATACTGTGTTTACAAATTAGAGTAGGTAACTGTTGATGCAACAAGGAGCCTAAAATGAACAAGGATGTAAATTCAACATTATTTATTTACACACTGATCTCTGAAAGATAAAAAATACTTTAAAAGCCAGGCCACGTGAATGAAAGGAATTGTTTTCAACATGCCTCACAAAGAAAGGGCAGCTAAAATAAACATTGGTATATTCTACTAAAAATTTGGGGTAGGAAAAACATTCACTAAACTGAAGGTTTTCTATCATTCTCCGGAAACAATAAGCTTCTAAGCCAGCATCTGATCCCTGCTGCTTCTATCATCAATTTTAAACGGCTCGTGAAAGTCTATTGGGTTTGTGCTCCTGCTTTCTACTGTGTGGATTATGGCAACAGATAGGCAGAGGTGGTTCTTTCGAGGAGGATTTAACGGTGCAGTTGAATCTCAGGAATGTGACAAAGATATTGGAGGTTTCAGCCAGGGAATGTATAGGATTATACATGGGAATAGTCAAGTGAGGTGTTTTTGGAGACTCAGGCAAGCCTCTTTTGTTCTGGAGGGAGTCCATTTTGGGTTCCTTGCTTAATTAAAAAGCGAGTGGTTCCTTGAAAAAATACAAGATTTACAATCCATATAGATATGAGAACGTCCGTCTAATTTTTGTAGTATTGTCCATTGTGGAGGACACATTTACTGTCAGTGGTCAAATAAACCTTTATATTATTTCTCTTCTTGCTTTATAATGATTGTGCTCACCGTGCATTTTCTTTAGGGAATAAGCTGACATCATGCTGTTATCGCCATCTCTTTGTCAGAAATGGTGACGCAGATCACAGGCAGCAGATCACAGGCAGAAGGATTCCCTGCCCTGATTCCTCTGACGTAATCAGAACAGACAGGAGGAAATACCTGATGAAGGAAACAGATTGTCAGAAGTGTTCAAGACTGAAGAGTATGGATCGCTTTGTGTTGCACACCGAATGTGGGATTCAGCCGGTGTAACTCTGCTGAAAATCTGGCATTTTCATGCATATGTCTCTTCCTTACAACAGGTTTTAAGTTGTGCCTTTTTGCTTTGTCACCTATCTTTCTTTCCAGCTGTGTATTTTTAAAGTGACTTTAAATTTGCTTTTAAATAATTGTATTTCCTCTCAGGTATAAGACTACCTCAGCTAGAACATTGTTTCTTTTTGAACTTCTTAAGCACTCCAGTAAATACTAATAATAAAAACTTAAGGACTTAAATTTTTATCCCCGGAACATGCCAGCATTCTCCTCCCAGTCCGATGTTTTAGATAAGGAAAGGTGAAAATAATTCCTAAAAAGCACTAGAAATATTAGATTTTGCTCAGACATCATGTTATCACATACTGTCTAATATTCTGAAAAATGCAGGGAGAGTTATACAGGACATGTACCTCTTTCTACTCTAATTTTCAATTAAATTTGATTTGGCCTGCCTGGCAGTTGTGAAAATAGTGAATTAGGCCCTATAGTTCAACGAGGAGACTCAGTGCTGTAATGAATTGTTAATTTTTTAAACCAATTTAGGCTACTTTAGGTCAAAATGAATATGGGAATATGCAGTTCACATGCAAGCACATGCCTGGAAAGCTAATGAAGTCTATTTTCAGATTTGCCAGCTATTATCCTCAATTTGCATTTGACTATGATAATGCAGTTCCAACTATATCAATGTCTATCAAGCCATCATGCTTTACAGTTGATATAGCACTAGCTCCATGTTAAACACACAGTTAATATATCCTGGATAATAAGGATTTTTTTTGTGTCTGCTTTACTATCCTATCCTATCAATGCTTTTCATGGCTGTTTAGCTTGACTAATGACTTCCAAATGACCACAGAAGACAGAAGTCTCCCTGGGTGTTGCAAAGTGTGGGGGATTAATTTCAAAAAGCCTGTCTGAATTGCATTAATGCAACTATTTGACCTGTGTATATCCCCAGGGCAAAATGTAGCCAAGCAAAAGGTAGTAACAATAAACAGGATTTCAAATTGTAGTTTTCTTCTTTTCTGAAATGAAGTTCAGTTAATTGACTTTTCATTTTATTTCCAGATCCAGCAGTGGAAAACTGCTGCAGTCTTACCCGGTTTTGGTTTGGTACAATCTGCTCTCCAAGGCTTCTTGGGAAGGAATCCTTTGTAATGTGTTTGGTTGTTTCATACATATATCACAAACCCTGTTGACTGCACTTTAATTTATTTTTCTACGGTCATCTTAACTCTAGTGTTTTAATTCCGATTTAATTAATTTTGCATTTAATTAATTCTGCATTTAATTTTGATGGGTTTTTATTATGACTATATGGTATATGCAGACTGAGGGGAGGATTACTACCAGTGCACCTACCTTGCACAAAAGAGTGAACAATGTCTATAGTTCTAGTGCATGGACCCAATGGTATAAGACTGAAACGGAACAGTATCAGCAAATTGCCAAGGTATCCTGCAGTATGCCCATAAAAATTTGCAGCCAGTCTAGGAATGAGAAAAGGCATGTTATAGAGATCTTTTTTACATAAGATAAAGTTTTAGATGAAGTATGCATGCAGTTAAAACACTGAAAACCCAATAGTGGAATTTTCTGTACCTTCATTAAAGCCTAGACAATGGTGTGGTTGTTAATTAGAAGATAATTTTTTTTCCCACTGGTGTACATGAGCTTCAGTAACATTTTTTGTTAGTTGTCTTTTGGTAGGGTATTGGATCTAAAATATATTGATATTTAAGCACATATCATTTGAGAGTGAATCATTTTGATGCAGTATTTGTCACTTAAATCTGGTTACTTGCCAAGATTGCATTCTTAATGTCAAGATTTCAATATTAAATATAGATTAATTTTGTCAATCGTGATGTTGACAAATTTAATTGACCGTAATTGTCAAAATTGCTGGTCATTAATTTATTCTCAGATTTTCTGTGTGAAAATATAAACCTGCAAAAGTGCCATTGTCAATTATGGTCCATTTGAAGTGACCTAATTAGCATTGTGTGATGAACCAACACATGGAAAAGCAAATGGGGGAACATGGTAGGGAGATAATTGAATGTGACATGAATACTAATATTGACTTTATACTATTTGAGTCATTAAAACACTGTCCAATGAAAAGGACTTAATTTTATTTCATGTTTTTATTTGCTAGACCATCACAGAAGGATAATGAGGAACACCTGAATTCTTTCCACTGGAAAAAAATTTGTCAGGACGAATAAAAAAACTGAAAGAAAAGTGGTACCCCACATTTGATGGGATGATCTGGCCCATATTCTTTAGCATTCTGAATGACTTACTTATTTTGCAGTATTTTCCAGGAACATGCAGTTCCTGGAACGGAAATGGTTGCAGACTAATTTTGCACAGGTGAGTGGGCATCGAGAGAGGGAGAAAGCTAGAAGTCATGCCATGCCGCCATGCCATCTTGTCACTAATGTCATAATCTTTAAATTATTATACCGACAGAGAACTGTAAGAGCTCAAAATGTCTTTCAGTCTTATTATATATTGGAGTGCTGCCACTGAAACTGCTGAATACACTGGACCCTCTTTGGTTTTGTCTCTTTGCGTGAGCTGCATTCAAGACCGCGTCTGTTCCTGGATCGGGGTTTGAGAGCCAATACTCTGAGCCATCTTTCCATCCGATGCACATAATCCTCCCTGCAACTGAATTTGTAGAGAGAGAAGGGACAACAATTCTTGGAGTCATTTTTCTACCATCAGTCTCATGGAAATCTCATAAATGGAATAATTGCTGTATAGGCAATGTCTGCTGCTGGGTGAACACTGGTTGGGTGCTGCTCTTGGTGTGTGGGGGCTTGTGAGAAGCCTTTAAGACTCTGGCTGTTAAAATTGTATTTTTACTGTGTTCCACAGGAAGGGGAAGCACCCAGTATTTCCCTCTTTGCGCAAAGTCAGGAGCACAGAGAGTGGAGAAGTTAAAAGACTGGAGACGAGATGGAGGGGAAGTCAGGAAAGATGAAAGGCAAGACAGGAACAAAAAGGTATTTACTGTATGGATGTTTATAGCCCTTCTGCTGAAAAAATATCTTGAATATGTTAAATGTGCTTAGAGAGGAACAGAGGGAAATTCCTTAAGCTTCTTTTGAATAGACATATTCACGGCAAATATAACAGTTTCCCTTCTACCTTTTGATGATGAACTTGCATCTATATGTTTGAGACTGGGTACATGTGTTCAACATCATCTGAAAGAACATCTAAAAGGATCCATTAACATGTGGCTTCAAAAGATTCAGTGTACTGAGTCACATGCTAACAAAACTAGAAATTATATGGATCTAGTTTATGCTTCTGCTTGTAAGGAAGAAGGTATGCTTCTTATATGCATGCCTTTCTTACTAATATTCAAATTAAGCTTGGGTCCCTCCTGCAAATTTTGACGACTAAATTGTTTCTTCAGCCTAACACACATAGTCGTCATATCTCTGATACTGCAAAGCCGGAACCATTTATTCTGCAAAAGGTTTTTCAGAGAACTAATTATAACATCAAGTGGGGTGGTGCTCAAAACAGAATGAATGAGAAATAATGAGAAAAAGGAATCCAATAATTATTTAAAGTAGTGGGTGTTAGCTTCTCCTCTGATCCTATGGTGGTGGTAGCCGGGAGTAGCTTCAAAGTAACAATACACATCCAGATATTGAGGACATTTTTATTCTCCTATTCATGTTTTACTGCATTACAAAAATCCAGTAGATTTAGTCTGTTTTTCAATTACACTAGCCACTTACACATGCAGTGCAAAGCTCTCTGTACTGTTGTACTGGTCAACAAAAGACAATGATTAAATTCTAAAAAAGCATTAGATGAAACTGCTACTACAATAGGCATCGGTAATCAGAGGCATAATCACTTTCTCCTGGAAATCTGTAGCTGTAAAATGAACAGAAATACACATTCAGCTTTGAAGTCCATTTTCATGCAAAGATCAAATAGCTCTGTCAGGTTTATTCCTCACAGTTTTGAAGTGTAAATGTAAACCAATTCAGAGATAAGGAATTATTTACTGTACCGCTGTGGAGCAGGCATGTGTTCAGAAAAAGTATGCTTGACAAAATAATTTCTGTTTAATTGTTAGAATTTTGGGGACAATCATGTTTTATGTGAGAAAAAGACACAAAGGCAATTGCTTTACAGGTATTCTATGGGATGGCATATTCCTAGAGCACTGAGCTGATGGTTTCAGGGTTTCCAGTGCTTGAGTGGCTCGGTGCTACAGCAGCACATATTGGATTATACAGACTTACGATGGAACTTAACTCATTGACCTGAATATCAAGTACCTATGCATTTAATAAGTTTAGGTCCAAACTGCTGCACCAAGCACCCTGACACCCCTCTCAGCTGCCAGGCTCGACTGAAGAGTGGACATTTCCAGCACAGTCGCATACACAGTGCTCAGCTTTGGCAATACACAAAAGTGTTTCTCAGCTACCTATAGGGCATAAGGGCAGACGGGTGGCTACCTCTCGTGAGCGGGAAATGGAGCTGGGTGAGAGGGAAGAAAGTGCTTACTATGGGCAAGGAAAAGATGAATTTTGATTTTTATTGGATTTAAGAGGGTCTTCCTGAAGCCTGTCCTTTCAACACTCGTAGGTGACACATGACAGTAACACAACAAAGACACTGTGTTTAACACTTCAATTGAGAGCAACCTCTGCCAAAGTGTCTGCATAAAAACCTGTTACAAATACCCAATACCTGTATTTCAGTAGCTTTGGGAAGGAGCATTGACTGAGAGCATTCTTCGACTGCTTTGAGTGAGCTTTACCTGAGCGTAACATATTTTTCATCCATAAAGATAAACTTATTTCCAGGCAAAATAGGGCAGCCCTACTCAGACTCACTATTGGAATTGGTCCCAAGCCTGTGCTTGATAATTAGCTAGCTACCCACCTGTATATTTATCTATCTGTCCATGCGATAGCACTGGCAGGGAGACTCCTAGTTGGCATGGACCAAAACCATGCTGGGGAAGATGCTAATGAGTCAAGTATGAAGCGAGATAATGCTCAGACCAATGCCCTGCTCAGTTTCTTAGTACAGAGGCAGCCTTGGAGGTGTTGGGCCAAACTCTCAGTGGGAAGCTGGCAAGGCTGATGAAATGAAGATGGGTAAGAAACTGAATCAGCCACCGTTCTAACAGGCACAGTAATTATGCGGCCTTTCTGTACTTAAAGGGGGCTTATGAGACAGATCAGGCCAAACGTTTTAGCAGGGCCTGTTGTGATAGGACAAGGGGTAATGGCTTTGAACTAAAAGAGGGTAAATTTAGACTAGATAGAAGGAAGAAATTTTTTACAATGAGGGTGGTGAAACCCTGGAACGGGTTGCCCAGAGAGGTGATAGATGCCTCATCCCTGGAAACATTCAAGGTCAGGTTGGACCGGGCTCTTGAGCAACCTATTCTAATTGAAGATGTCCCTGTTCATTTCAGGGGACGTTGGACTAGATGACCTTGAAAGGTCCCTTTCAACCCAAGCTATTTTATGATTCTATGATTCGTTTAAGACATCACTGTCCTGAATGGCAAGATAGGGAATGGTCAAGCTCTAGGATATCACCTACAGAAGTGATGACTGTAATTCCACAACGCTTGTACAATACACTTTTAGACAGATGTATATTTTCAATCAATTATATCTCTGCTGGTGCCAAAGCAAACCAAGGACTTGTGCCTCCTTGTGTTTATGATTCAGCTGCAACGTGGTGAGATCAAGGCATTTTTAGTCAATTGAAGACTCTTGTTTCAACCAGGCAGAGATGTAGTCCCAAATTTACTCAAACCATTCTTGCCTAACAAAAATCAACATGAAAACTTTAAAAATAATGAGTCTCAAAAGGATTCCGATTACTTTCATTCCATAATTTCAGATGATAAAAACAAACAACGATAGGAATTCTAGATATTAATGTAATATAAATAGAAAGATGGACTAGATAAAACCAGCTGAACACTAGTCTGTCCTCAAGACCTAACAGGGAAGTAATAACATCCTTTTGAATATGTAGCAATGACTTTTGGCAGATATGCCGTATACAATTCCATACCACAGAAAACCATTGAATTTGATTGACTATTTAATCCATTTTTGAAAGAGCATCACTAAGGGGATGCTTATATTGTTAGTATTGGGTTTTTTATAGCCAGAATGAGATCAGACTGTCAAAATGCTAGTTGCTGCAGTGCTGATAGCTAGTTAGCTTACTGTGTCCAGCCGCAGTAAGTATTTTAAAAATAGTTAAAATCAGTAAAAAGTTGCAAATATTTGCCATGGACTTTCTTCTACCAAATAGATATTTTGAGTTGATTATATTAATTCCATTTTGTCCTAAGCAAGAGTATCTTAAAATACAATGAAACACAGTACTTGCAAAAAAGCATCAGTGCTTTGCAAATATAACAAAAATAAAATAGATATAACAAAAAAGGCCCATATACAAATGTGCATACTTATTATTTATTATTCTCTCTGTAGATATCATTAGCTATTTATAACTGTTTTCAACAGTATAACACTATTTAGCTTTTTAATATAAGTTTGTACCAGAAGCACAGTATTGAAGGTGTAACACGCTGGATTGGTTGATAAAATTCTGACCTACAGGTTACGTGGTAATACAACACAAATTTTATGTAACGCCGAAATAGGTTAACACTCAGCTACATGGGTGCATTGAACAGAACAGGGCAAGTTTATGGAGTTCTGTAGACATGACATACTTTATGAAGCATTAAAAAATAGTGTTTATATAAAGAGTAACAGGATTTGTGTGCCACCCATTGGGAAAAAAAAGAGTTCAGGTTCTTTTCTATGACTCTTTCTATGTCCTTGTTCATCAAAAAGGACCATAAGGTCTTATAAAAACTACTCCCACTTCTTTTTCCTTTGGAATACCACAAAGCATATGGTACAATAGCCTGCAGTTTCCCCTCTAGCACTTCTGAATTCCCTGCTGCCGCAGTTCAACCCCTTAAATTAAACAATACAAAGATGATTTTACTTTCTCCTGAGTCCACTTTCCGAGATCCATTTTGCTAATTAAATTGCAGTCTTTCATAAACATAAGGTGTTTGTTAAAAATATAAGTAAAATCATGTACACATGCAAACATGGTCCATGTCTCACCTTGGCCTCTATTTGCCCGAGAAATCACCCCTTTTGAAGCCATGTATAGCACAGAGGTAGTTATGAAGGTTTATGGGGATATAGGCAAGATGTAATGGCAAGCTGCCATTTTAGGTGCCTAAATTCAGTGTTGATGTCCCCATCCCTGAGCTGATACATTGTCCTGGAGATACCTAAATGCACGTACTTTTTTTTTTCATATTTCAGCACTTCATGTCTTGTGTGCCTAAATTTTGTTGCTAGACATACACAGACATAGAATTATCCTGAGACTAGATTCTGAGACTGTCTTCTGGCACCTTCTTCTTCCAGCCCCATGGAAAATTACAAAATATGCCCATATGTTGCCCGTCTCATTTTGGAGGCTCAATCCAAAAGACCTTCCAGAGAGGCATTGTGTTAAGCAGCAGCTAAAAAGCCCCCAGGCAGAAAACTATGGTGACTGGGGTTGAAAATCCTTCTCTAAAGTGACCTGAATTTATGTCTCACAAAGATGTATGAAATGTGGAAGAGGTGCTTTCACTCCTTTGAATTGCTCCACTTTGCATCTCTCCCCAGTAAGTACTGAGATATGGTCCTAGGGGTGAACCAGCCTGCACACCTTTTGGGCACCTTATTGAAATGCTCTTCAATAATAAACGGCCTAGTTCCCTGCATAGACAGTAGAGTGTGGGACACGCCTTTGAAGGACCCAAATGGAAGCCCCATCCACCTGCTCGTGTTACCAAACTAGGTGCAGACATTCAATAACGCTGAATTGAACATGCTCTGAACATCATCTTGAAGATATAGCTGGGACCTCAACCTGAAGAACCAGACTAGAGTCCATTAAAATGGTCTTCTTTTGATCACCAACCAAGACTGGGTTGTGTGGAAAAAATGACTAGAACTAATGACTGTATCATGATCTAAGTACACAGAGCCAAAATAAAGGGTATATTGAAAAATTTGATTCTGGGGCATGCAATTTTGTAAGTGCTGGCTTCTGTGACCTTTTGAAGTCCTTTCAAGGTAATCTTCCATGCGTGTACTACCTTATATACAGTATTGATAGTGTTTTGTGGCTTGTCATGTAAATTTGCTTCAGAACAGGCACTTTAGTATTACAGAAGCAAGAATATTAGCTTGTTATTCATCTTGTATGATTTAGAAGTCACCTCTCATTTATTTATTCCATTGCTCTGGCATGTTGTTAGGCCTTTTTTAAGCCTCAGTGCTATGTCCAGTGACATTGTCAACTGTGTCACGGCCTAAGACAAATTGTTCTTTTCTGATCTGCTAGTACCCCTTCTTATGAGTTTAGCAGCATTATGTACCAGAGGGAACAAGCGCTGATCAGAAAAGTTGCAAGACACATTTGCATGGTGTCTGGGATAAATAAAGTTCCTTCCTCATATAGCAGCCATGTGTAACAGTTAATTTAAATATCTCTTCTCATCTTACCATCTGAGAGGTAACAGGGCTAAGAGCAGTAACAGATGTGAGTCCTTCCAGGAACTTGTCCAATGGGTAGCAATAGCAAGGTGGGCAGCTCATCAGAAGCTTCCTCATCAGTCACTTTACCACAGATTTCCCAGCTGATGCTAAGCACTCTAGTAGTCTCGGTAAAGCTTTCTACTGTCTCGAGTTAGGCACCAGAGTCCATCTCTCTGGTTAGGCAATGAGAGGCACATTTAAAAAATAACAATGCAATACAAAGTCTTCTTTCCTAGACCTGATGCTCCAGCTGGCACAGAGTCCTACAGCATCTTTCTGCATGTAACCGGTACGTGGTTACACTACCTTCTTGTAGAATGTCAAACCTATTTCTGGGGCTGGTCTTACATTCTCACCAGCTTTCAATGGCCTGAAACACTTAGAGGTCTGGGATAAGGATACAACTGAAGACCTGCAGTGCTCTGATGCAGTGGATCATTTATGGTTAGACAAAACCTGTCCGGACAGACGACTGAGCTCTTGGGCCCTAGACAAGTGAATTATAACAATCATCACAAACATCTGCTCCAAATGCAGAAGCAATAAATGCCTTTGATTTGTCTTCTCAAACATATGAATTTGTTTGTCTGTGTATACCTGTATGACTGAAAAAGCCAGAGAAAACAACTGTTGCATTGCACATACTTATGGTCTCAAAAGGAGGACAAGAAAGTGGGGGCAGCAGCACAGTGGAAAACTGGCAGGTGGAGAAAAAGGGAGGAGGAGAATGAAAGCTGGGAATATGGGAAAAATGAGACAGAGACTGTGAGGAAGAAGATGAAACAAATCTGCAACAGTGAATCAATATACAAAAATGGTGGAAATAATCCAAACTTATGTTAGTAGGTCTGGCAATAATATCTTTTTCTTCTAGTCCTCTATTTCTCCTGAATCTACCTGCTTCCTACTTTTCTTTTTGCATCCACACGGATCAGGAGAAGATACTTCCTGGTGTGCTATGATCCTGGAAGAGACCAGAAGTCTGAGAAGAGTTCAGAGACTTTGGGAGCGAGGAGGATGATCACAGATGAGCCGTAAATTCCATTTCCCTGTTTCTTCAAAAACTTTCAAAACCTTCCAAGGAGGCTTTTGTGCTTCTGCTGGGAGCCAGGTCTTTTGGCAAGTTTCTTAATGAATTCAGCAGAAAGATTGTCAACCAAAATGTGCAATAAACAGAAACTCTCTGTTTAATTTTTGGAGTGTCTGTTTATGTGTACAGACTCTCAGTGTAGCTAATATCAACTATAAGCAACAGCACCAACCATTTTTGCTGTCTTTATGATCCTTTTCCTCATCATTCATTGCTTTAAGGACCTCCGCTCTTCTTGAGCTCCATAGCTCTGCAGACAACACAGAGTCTCATGGTTTGCCCTTCCCATGCTTGTACAGTATCAGCGTACCTATCTAATCCTGCCCCAAAGTCTCCAAAAAGTCCCAAATTGTCTTCCCTTTAACTTCTGTACACGGCCTTGGACTGTGAAATGCAAAGAAACGTCTCCTTAGCATACAAGAAATTAAATGGGTGAAGGCCAAGATGACTGAATCAATCAGCAGAGTAAGAAGCAGGTGTCCCTGATGGATGCCTGTGGTATCAGTGGTCAATTGGACAAGCTTCACCCCTGTAAATATCCCCAGTGCTCAGAGCACACACACACACCCTCAACCCACCACCCTCCACCTGAAGATCCCCATCTTTCCATGCTGCTTCCCTTTCTTCTTTCCCAACAGCTACACTGAAGCTCCACTCCAGGGTTGGTTTGCCTGCTTTAGAGCTAGATTATGAGACAGAAAGGTGCTAAATAGGACTGCATCCTTGGTTTGTGTGAATTTAATTGAAAATGATAAAAACAGAAATGCAGAAATGATGATCATTGCTTCTTCACTATCCTGAAATACACACATCCATGATAATAAATACATGTATTTTGAAGAGGAAATGCGGCTCTAATTCGTAGACCCTTAACTGGCTGAGTAAAACAGCACAGAAGAAGACGATGAGGATTTTGGAGGAAGATACATATCATCTTATACAGTTACACTTGAGTGACACTGTGAGCAAAACTCCCCAAAACTACTTTTATGTTAACGAAGTGGCTGTTGTTGACAAGCAGAGCATGTGGTGGAAGGAGATTATTGTCAGTGTAAATGGTGGTTTCTGGAGAAGCGCTGTCACTGAGATAAAAATGAGGTGAAAAGGCTTCAGTTGGTGAAAAATGACATTGGCAAAATTGGTTTATTTCAGTGGAAGGGTTGGAGTAGGAGTCCCTAGCTGTCAGGACATACTATTCAGTAGACTGAGTTATCGGATACATTTTTCATTTGTTGAATATTCTATTAAGGACACAGATAATACCATTAAGCCTATCCATGAAAAGCCAATAGAAACATTTAGAAGTCAAACATCGAGAGCCTCAGTATTTATTGGCCTTGTTCCATGCACACAACTCTCGTTGATGTCAGCTCCGCACAGATCTAACATGGCTTATGACCCCGAGGTTTTATCCTTTCCGCATTACTAGTGCATTACTTATTGGGCAGTGAAAACAGCATCTGCAAAAGCCTTAGCTTCTTTGGAACTAGAAATCTGAGGCATTATTGGACGCCAAGTAAGTATTACAAAGTAGACCAAAGGGACATGTCAGCTTAGAAAATGCTCAGGCTTAGTCTGAATCAGAAGATGGTGGTCTTTGCCATTCGGTTCCAGGTAAATGCCTGTCTAACTAAGATACTGGACATAAGCAGAAATCCACACCTGCACCACAGATTGTTGCTGTTCAGAACTGACTGCAAATGAAGTGGTCGCTGGAAGCTGAACTGGTCCCCATTTACCCCATTGGGGAGCTTCAGAGATATTTGCTGCATTACTGATACCCTTTCTGTGGAAAACCAAGGCTCCTGTGTCAAGAAAAATTTCTCAAGCACTTTTTTACAAGAATGAATTAAGTGTAAGAAGGAACGCAAGCCCAGACCTTATGAGGGAGGTGGCTAGGTGTGTGTAGCTCAGTGTAGCACAGTTCTCAGGGCTCAGCACTGGTGGGTGGGGTGATGGAGCCTGCCAGAGGACTTGACCCATGCCAGCCAGTGGCACCTGCCTTTGGGAGCCAGAGGCTGGCTGTGGGGTGGATAACTAACACTGCATGAGGAAAGGGTTTAAAATCTGTGTGGATGCTGAAGCCAGCCATTAGTGCATCTAACACTAAACAGGAATCACACATGGTGGTTGAGAACAAGCACAATTCTCCCTAAGGCCCTGTGAAATTACCCATTTTTAATACCTCATCTTTTATTGGCATTTCAGTCTAGATTTTCTTGCCAGTTCATATTAAAGCTACCTCAAAGGCAAGCCCTCCCCTAACTTTCTCACAGCAGAATACCTTTTTTTGTCCCTTTCCACATTTATTTCTGATGCCTCAGGTACCATTTTCCTGTATCAAGAGGTGGAGAAATCCAGGGAGTGGGAGCTGACACCCCTCCCCAACTCTCCATCTCTCCCCGTCCCAGCTGATACAGGGCTGCCATGCTGAAAGCTTGCTCTCCTAGTGCATCACCTCCGTCCAGCCTCTCCCGATCTTTCTCCAGAATCCAGGCAGTGGCAGGTGCCTGAAAATTTACGGACAAACTGTACATATGGTGGAGGTAGAGGACGGGGTAAAATTCCTGATCTGCGAAGGCTGTATTTTTTCCTGATTTATGCTCATAGTAGCCCCTAAATAGAATAAAAGCTATAAGCTTCAAACCAGTGAGACACTGACAGACACAATTTCTTAAAGATTATCCATTCAGGAATCCAAAATGTGAGGCCATCCTTATGCTTAGATAATGCCTAAACACTTTTCCTTGCTCAGGTGCCTTTAAAGCCTTGTCTCAGGAAGATCACTTAAAGCCATGGGAAATGAGTTGTGGCAGATCTTCGTTGCAGCATTCTCTAGGTACATTATGTTCTGTCGCAACGGAGGGAAGACAGGGCCACTCAATATGAGTGATCAGCAAGCTTCGTTTATTGATTCACACAGTGGCCTTTTATGTTCTAACATAATTAGCTCATACATATTACAAAAGTTAAGCTCATGATTGGTTAGTTCTTAGAAAGATCAACTCCACCCTTGGTTCCTTCTTTACAGTTACTTTCATCCTCTTTTCCCATGCCTGAGCAGCTGCAACCTCTCTGTTATCATACAACAATTATAGTCAAGGACAAGGTGTCTTTACCAGCCCAGTAGTTACGGGGGCTGAATCCGATGTTTCTCAAGCTTTTGCTCGGCCAGCTGGATCATGTCTACTTGACCCTTCTCAGCTAGCCATTCTCCCACAATGTTCTTTGGTCCTTCCACACCAATGTGATAGTTTGCAATGATAGAGGGTAGTTGAAAATTGATAGGAGATAATTATAATCTTGCTAGACTCCAGTTTCTGACTTAAGGAATTTCAAGGTCTGAGAGAAGTAGTGATTTCAATAGAGAACAGACGGTAGGAAACAAGAGTTCTCATAACCGCTTGGAAATAATTGCTGATGGTGAAACTTGCTGGTTTTGATTCAAAGTGTGCACTGAAAATCATAAGTGGTTTCCAGCAAGCTGCTAGGGTTGATATGATCAAGATATGAAAAAAATATACAACAACCACCACTGTTTTAGTATGCAATTGTCATTTACAAAAATAACAAAAACCACTTTCCTGCTGCAGGCTATCTACCAGCAGAACCGTTGCTTACAATTGATTTGTTGATATACAACCTAGTCTTCCGATAGTATGAATGGAGAACCAATTAGTAAAACGCTGGTCTGTTGAGCACAGAAGTTTAATTAATTATCTGGGGGACGCACCCCATTTATTTTTTGCTGAAAGAGAAGGGTAAAGTGATGAAAAGTAAAGACCAAAATGGCAGTCAATCAACCTAGCAGGATGCTCAGTCCCTAAAGTAGATATCCCAGTGTGCAAGAAAAACACCAGAGGAGGAGGCTGGGGTTAAAGCTGTTGCAGCTGTAATGGTGATAGGAAGCTATGGAGAGGTTCAGCTTTTCCCCATCTACAATACAAGATAGTAGGCTGGGCTCTGAACAGCGTTCATCATCTCACTGACAAATGCCATTGCCATCAGCTAGAGCTCTTCCAAGAGCAGGAGAGAGAGTTTTGGTGTGCACTGTTTCGTGTGAAAAACAGAGAAAAAAAAAAAAGCAGAATAAATAGCAGAATTTGCAAGGAGCAGTATTCATCAGGGCCAATGAGAAAAAAAAAAAGAAAAAAGTTCACATATAAGATAATAGGATAAACTAAGAATCTGGTCTGTATGATAGCAAACTCTCTCCTAAAGAGAGGAGGAAAAAGTCACAGTGCTTGATCTATTTCAGGGAAGGCAACTAGTCACTTGGAGTAGGCATTCGTGCTGAAATAGGAATCACACTTAATATTTCAGGAATAATCACATCTTACAGGAGTCCCCAGAACTTGAAAGAAGCCATGTTTTAGGGCACATATTCTTCCTCCTTTCATGAGGATTCTCTATCCCAGGCACAGGTTTCTCTCATAATTATAGACGATGGGCGTTAATTTAATAGCTTAAAGAGGGATGTCACCACTTGGGGTGAAAAATTCTAGCCATAGACCCTGTTCTTATCAGCCACTATCCTTCAGATGCAAGGAGGGGACATAGACGGAGAATAGCAGAACCATGCTCCATGGCTGAGCACCAGAGAAATAGTCCCTGATGGTGGCAGAGCTTGGGGGAACCTTGGGGATGTACTGAGATGCCGTCCCTCCGAGCACAGGGACCAGTAACCAGGGTTCTCATTGCATCTCTGCTCATATGAGCCCTTAGCACAGGAAGACTCACCAGAGCTTTTCCTCTAATTGAAGTAAGTTGAATAAATACAAAGGTAAATTATAATGTGCTTGTATTTCCATGAATTTGTTATTTCCTTGTCTTCAGTTTTGTCCAAAAGAACAGTGATGCTGACTGATTATCTAATTGAGTATTGATTTCTTTACAGTGGAGCTACCTACAAGTTTACTGGCCAATTTCCTAAAGTGCTGGTAGATCCTTGTTGCAATTGGGACCAACCACTCTCAAGCAGGTAAGATGATAAAAATGTGGGCAACATTTCTCTGCCACAAGTGAAGCAGAGAAAGAGGCCACCGTGCATCAAGCAGAAAGATGAAAGCCATGCCAGCTATTAACAGGGACTAAAGTGTACTACAGCATGCATTTCCATCACAAGCTGAAAAAGACCTTGTGTGAAAAAGCATGGAAATATTTTTTAATATTGTAGTTCCCTGTTAATGCCACTCTCAGTTTTCAAACACTCATATTCATTAGATGTATTATTACTAGCCATAAGGCACTTTATGGATGTTAATTTAATAGGGTTTTGTTTTTAGCAATGCTTTGATGTTTCCAAAGACCTGCAGATGTGCTGCACATTAAAGTCACAAACTTGGGGCAGCCCAGAATTAATTGAGAAAGCTGGCTCAAAAGCAATGACACTGCTTTAACTGTATTCATGTATTCACCCATATGCTAATATAAGGACTTTTGACGATGTTAAGAGACTTTACCTATGGTTGTGGAAGGTCAGAGGCAGCTGTAAAAACTGTTCTCTGCCCTGGGATGAGCTGAGAACCTGCTTGGCCTTTGGCATAAGACAGATCAGTGCAGATGCTCGTAAGAGAGCTGCACACAGGAGCAAGACTCTTGGGGTTTGGTATGCTGCTTTTTTGTCTCTGTTGAGGAGTGTCCCTGCCCTCACTGCAGCTTTGCTGCTGCATTTTGCTGCCCCTGATTTAAGGAACATATTCTTCCTTGCTACATATAAAGGTTTAAAAAAATACGTGCATGATCTTAATGCAGGTGCACAAACAGCTTGGTTGTATCACCAGGTAACAGATGTAAAAGTCAGTTGAAGCTCAGTAATGCATAACCTAAAACTTAGAGATATGTTTTAGGTCAACCTTTAAAGGGTTTTCTGTGCACATGGCTCAGTGTTCGCAAAACTGTATGGAATATTATGTGAAAATTGCCGGTACTTGTTAACCACAGATTTTTAAGTTGGGAAATACATATTCCAGATTAATTGTATTCAAATAATTTTTAAGTGGTGGTTACATTAAGTCATCCCTGTCTTTTTCTCATACAATGGTTCTACTGTTATGATACCTATTTACTACAGTAATATATTTTATATATTCAAGACTAGGATTGTAGGATTTACTATGTTTCTGCTCAAAGATGTCAGATGTGAATTTTTGTTGCCCAAAATCACAAATACAGCTATAACACAAAGATTTATGCAGCTTCTCAGTGTTCCTGCAACCAGGAAAAAAACAAAAAACAAAAACCTTTTTGTTGAATAATTTTAATGTGATAATCAGATGTTGGTTGCAGTGTGTGGCTCTTCTCGTGGAGGCAAACTGTTGTGCAGAAACTAATATTCCACAGAGAGAAACAGACTAAGCTGGAGAGCACAAGCATGGTGGTGGTGGAGAGAAACACCTAATCCTGTTTCATGCCCATTTGCTGCTTGAATTTCCCTTTGCAGACTCAAAAGCCCCACACAGCAGGTACTTTCAAAATTAACTCTCCTTTCAGGGAGTCTAGTGTAATAGTACTTAAGTAGGCTTTTCTGAGCTGAATTAGCTGTTTCAATTTTATGTTTGGCTTCAACATTCATATAGCTGTCTCTCTAGGCTGAAAAGCTCAATTTCCCTACCAGTCATGCTCTCTTTGTACACTTTTCCCACTACAGAGCTCAGCAACCTTTGGCAGCCTGCTCCTGGCAGCTGGATTTTCCCTCTCTGCCAGGTTCTGCTCTTTGCAAATTCTTTAAACCAGATCATTGTCCAGCAGGTCAGAATAGAGAGTCTGGGGTGTCTTTTCAAATTTCATCCAAAACAGATAAGATAACAGACCTTTGCAGTATATTCTGTAAAATATATATGACCAAGCTGGTTATATGACTACTGTCTGCTACCTGTTCCCAGATAGCTGTTGCTTGTCCCCTCATTTTCTTCAAATTCCTAATGCAGTACTGCTCCTGGTACTCCTGCTCTTGAGAGCACCAGGACTTGTATTAAGACAGATTGACCACATCCTATTTGCTATGGAGGGAAAAAGGAGCTTTCTGAAGCAGTAAGCTTGCTCCCCCTGCACAGAGTCACTTCATTTTGCACTCTGCTACTAAATCCTAGATGTAAAAATATGAATACTACCAATAGGAATGCAACACAAAGCATCTATGGCTTTTACCATTGGAACCGTGAAACTATTAATTTAATGAAAAGGAAACAGTCCTTTTTCCCCCAGAGATCGCAATCAGTGTTTAGATAATCAAGAACAAATGTGCATTTCAAGGGTGCTTTAACCTGAGATCTACTAAAATACTTTTGAAAATTTTGTAAAGTCACATGACTTTCAGAGAAAGGGGACTTCATATACTTCTTTTATTACAGAAACCTGTTCAGTGATACTAGACAGTAGGTTGCAGTGGTTTCCCTGCACATCAGGAATAAAACTTTGAGCTCCCCTTGTAAAAAGGCAAATCTTGGGCTCTAATCCCTGCCCTGAAAATGGCACGTGTCTTCAATTAAAATTAAACAGAAAAAAACTAAACCAAAACAAAACCTAAATACCGTTGTGAGCAGAAACTTGAAGTCATGCCTCTTAATTATTTTCAGAAAGCATCCTTAGTAAAGGGCATCACAGTCAAGCTACTTTGTATTTATTCCTTACCTTGTCGCACAACTCACGCATTTCTTTTCTGCACCCTCTCCTACCTGCAAACACCATGGTGAATATTGTCCTTCCTTCCCCATTCCAAAGCCCCTGTGTCAGACTATATCCCCAGACCTGGGGAATAAGGCATTTTCTAGGAGTTAAATCAGCTAATACAAACATTCAGTTGGTAAGACTCTGGTGCACCTGAAATTCTGGCCTCCTTCTGACTAAACTGGCATATAAAAGGATGCTGCCACCTATTCTGTCAGCTATCTTGTACCAAACATGTGTCTGACTTATTTTCATTAACTTTAAGCAACGTGGAAACTATTTGATCTAGATAAATACCAAATAAGTACTGTAATGCAAATCCTCTGCACTGAAAAACAGTATAAAACCAGTATTTTAAAATGCAAAGCAACTCAGGTTAAACCTTGGACAAAATCTGCCTTGAAACCAATTGCACAACGTAATTGCAGGCACATGAAGTTCCTTCATACTAATTAATGACTAAGTAACTTCTAACAATAAAAGTGAATTTTACTTGAAGTGCATTTTCTAAAGTGTTTACAGACATGGGTCTCATTCAGGGCCTGATCCAACTATAGAAAGATAATTTTGACTTGTGTAGTTGTTAGACCAGAGCAGTGGTGGCTTTATAAAAGGTGTTTATGACATGAAAACCCAAAAGGAAATATAGTATTTTAGTGTGAAAAAACCCCTCTGACTTTGTTTTTCTTACTTCAACTTATTTCTGCATTTCAAAGGACAAATGCTGCAATAGATGTATTTAATATGCAAACTGAAAGGAACAAAAAAAGGGTTCAGATAGGTGAAACTAAGCCCAAAAAGGTAGCTCAAACGCGAGCCGAGAGCTCCATCTGCTGCCGGGCTGCGGTGGGGCGCTCCCTCAGCCCCTGCGGGCTGCGGTGGTACCCACCGCTCGACAATTCCCTCTGCTTTAAAGATGTGAAGGTGTCTTTATTAATTAGGATTAGGAATATTTCGTGGAAAAACTAATTTTCCTTTCTTCCAGTCCCTTTATTTTCATTTTCCTCTTTTTTTTTTTTTTTTTTTTTTTTTGAATTGGCATCTTGAGAGCACTACCAGCACTTGCATAATATTCTTGTATAATCAAAAGTATGCTTTTGTATGAGGAAAGATTTACTACATCACCCTGTGACATTAAACCAAACCTCTCTTGGGCTTCACCATCTCTTCATTCTATTCCTGCATTTTCAGGGATGAGTGTCTTCTGTAAGATGTGGTAGACAGCTAAACACAAGCCTATTCGGTGCTCTGTATTCACCAGCCTCTCTCTCCTCTGCCTTTTAATTTTCCTGTAGCTTGCTTAATCAGCACATCCTGAGGACAATGCAGTATTACTGTTTGCCAGATAGAGTAAAAAACTGAGAACCCTCCTGAGGCAGCTACATGAACAGGCACAGCTCTGCAGCAGGAGTGGAAGGTGACCCTGTAGCCTATATCTGATGGCTGCCTCCAGATCTGCCCATCCCGCTCCTTCCTGGACTTTTCAAAATTGGCTGAAGCCAGACATGGGTGTATTGGACCACTCCAGCCCAGGGTATGGGTGCTGGACGGAGACCTCTGCATACTATCAATTTCACACTTCCATTTTATTTTGGCCAAATCATGCTAGTGGCAACTTCTGTGATCATTAAAAAATGTTAGAAGCTGATGTCTGTCAGCTTTCAATATTAATTGGCAAAATCAGGCAATGAGAAGAAAAAATCTAGTATAAACTCTGGGGCCATATTCGCACCATCACTAGGACAACTAAGATGGGTATCAGTTCATGCCAAGCAGGTAATTTTTAACAAGAAAGACTATGATTCCCTGTTATCCTCTCACTCCCCAGAGGATCTTGTTGAGTCCCTGTCCCCATGCTGGACTGTGACATTACCAAGGACATAAACACTACTCCTGATGGGCCTCAAACCTTTGTGTCTGGCCCTGGGATGCCTGACTGACTAAAGCCCTGCTTACCTCCAACAGACAGCACTGAGTTCAGTGTCAGATGTGTCTGGTGGTTAAAATGAACTGTAAAATTTAGTACCATTTAACTTGCTATTGATGTGTTCTTACTCTTGTTTTCACCTGTGGACGATCTCTGTTGAGTGACAGCAGAGTGACTATGGGCAGGACCCAGCAAAAGACTTTCAAGTGATTTGAAAAACACCTCATGGTACAATCTTTGTGTGACTCTGTGCTAGTTAACCCTACTGAGGAGAAGGGTAAAGCCACCCTTTCCGGGCTCCAGGCTGGTCAGGTGCAGCGCTCTCAGTGCCAGGACGAGCTGGGTATCTTACTTCATTATGCTGTGCACAGTCTATTCTTGCTGTGCCGCTGTCAAAACTCATCCCCCAAAAACTAAAGTGGCATCTAAACACCCCACCACTGTCATTACAGCATGTTATTTCCCGCAGCCTTTTCTGAGACAGTATCTTTAACTCTGCAGCACTAAGATGTCCTAATTTATTACACATGGCCTCAATTCTGTGAAGAGATGCTTAGTTTTGTGAGTCTGCAAAGCCTGCTACAAGACCCAACAGGAAACAAGCATGTTCCTCACCAAATGCTGACTATTACAATCGATACCTGGGTGGTCAGCTAGCCTGCACTTCTTGTTTCAAAATGAACCAATTTCCTGGAAATGCCATCACTTCATCTCTCTTCTTGTGCGTTAGACAAGAAGACAGCAACGACAGCAGCTAAAGCAGTCAAGGTTCTTTCATTTACTCTGATGTTTAAAAGTTACATGAGATGTGTTTTGCTCTGTACTTTAGCACTTAGAACGGGTTTCAGTTGGACCACTCAGGTATCAAGAAAATAAGCTGCATACCTGGATTGCTGAGAACTCTTGACCAAAGTGTGAGGAGTGTCATTGTAGGACATTCATACCCATAGGTACCTGATACTACTTTTAAAGGGTTGAATAACAACATCAAGCCTTTATCTTAAAAAGAGGAGGAAATAATACATGGCAACAGATAAATTAGATCCTAGGGGAAAGAAACATAAAAGAATAGGAAAGACTTGCAACAAAAAGTATAGAATAATTCCCAATACATATCCTTTATAGCTATTTAAATTATTAGAAGGACTGAAGGTGTTTTGGTGCCATCATTAATGGCTTTCCTATCAATTCTTTTAATTCCAGAAGAAATATTACATAAAAATCTGACTTCTTTTCCTTTTCCCCTCCACTGTAATTCTTGTCAACCTACATTTTATATGAGTAACACACAGGCTTAATGATATACCCTCTAGCAAAATGCACACACAAAGCTTTCCAGTATGAGATGCAATCACTTATTAATTCCAAAACCAAGCCGTGATTCTGTCCTATAGGCTTCATTAAGCTTGGTGGCAACTTTAGGAAGAAAAAAAAGACTTTTCCACTTGTTATAACACAGAGTGTTCTGGAGTTATAAAATTTGGAATAATGTTGAAGGAGAAGAGCCAGTAAATAAGAATGTTATGGATCTTACCTGTTTCCTTCAAACAGAACACAGCAGTAGAGCGGGTGCTGCAGTCGTAAATTTATGACTTGGATGGAGAGGATGTGGCTCCCTTTGGCACTTCTGAGTCCTTTTCCACTCCTTTCCCCAAAGGCGGACAGTAAGAACAATTAGCAGTTAATTAATAATTAACTAAAAATTTGAAACATTGTTAAATTGAGGTAATGTTAAATGCTGTTGTTTCCCATGAAAAGTTAAAAGACAAGGTACTTGCATTTGGATGGTGTTTCTGGAATCTGGGAATGGATTCTGCAGGCTTGAGCTTATCCTTGAAAAGACACCATTTTTTTTTGAACTCCTGTGGGTGCAAGGATGAATCTCCTATTTATTACTTGTATTATGGTAATTTGCGTGCTCACAATAGTAGTTATACACTGTTTGAGAAACCTTTTCTGATGTAGGAGTAACCAAAGCACCAATATTAGCATGCTTTCAAGTGAGAAACCAGTCAGTTTAAATCTCTAACCTTGGAATGGAGCTGGAGTGCTTGCGTCCTCAGGTACATTTGAGAAGCTTTTGAAGAATAGCCTTCTCATCTCCTCTCTCCTGGGGGTTTCTGCATGGGCCATGATTGCAGTGCAAAGAGGGAGCCTTCTCAGGTTGGAGGGAAGGCTTTACCTCGTCCAGACTGGTCAGGTGTGTCTTGGAAGGGCTGATCCTCCTCTGGCAGCCTGCTCCTGGAGAGTTTCTCAACATGCAAGAGGAGGTGCCAGAGCTTAACCGCTTCAGGTGTTGGTGCATGAGCCCTGACACTCTGGACATTTCCCAAATAATAAAACCAGAGGATTCAGTAATTATTCTGTTTTTTATCTGGAAGACCTGAAGCCTTCTACAATCTGCCTGTAGATAGTGTGAGTTCAGAATAATTTTAGACTATTCACAAATCCCATAATCTCTTGCAGGAGACAGTGTTGAAGACTTTATAGGAAGGAGCCAATTGATCAAGTGATATCACCAGCTGACACCATGCTTAAGGCCATGTTGGTCTGCAAGTGGTGTTACTGATGTTACTTTTTTTGCAGGACTGCCTTTGGAGCCAGCTCTGTGGAAACCATCTGTGGATCCCTGGAGGTGCAATTACCCTGTCATGTGAAAGTGTTGGCAGCCTCCATCTATCCCAGCTGGTATCACTGTCCCCATTTTACAGGTTGGAAAACCCAAAGCACAGAGCAACAAACCATCATGTTCACATTTACTCAAAAGCCAATAGAAGATCACAAAATACATGCTTCTCCCTCCTCTTCTGCTTGCTGTCTTCTAACTTCTGCCACAGTACTCATAATTTCAAATTTCTTTATTAACTGCATTCACTGATTTCTTTTTATACCTTTAATGCAAGTTTTAGAAAGCATTTAAAATAATCCTTAAGGGTGGATCACTGTATAAAGAAGGTCTGTCATTATTATTACTTTAACCTTAACTAGGCTCCTGATATAAACCAAGAAAACAAATACAATAACAATACATACTATTAACTGTAGGCTTGACCTCACTAGGCAAGGATTTTATTTCATAAATGACAATTATAAGTCTGCTCTATTTCTTCCAGAGTTCATTTCTCTAGTCTCCATCCACATTTACATCAGCAAATTACAGCCCAGATTTGCTGCCTAGTAGCTAATCACCTGCTTCGACTGGCTGATGTTCTTCTGGCAGGCCTTAAATGTAATTTTGTCTTTAAGGTCCCATATGTTGGCTAAACACTCCATTATGTCCAGGATAATAGATGGTTCCAGAGAGACTACAATGTTGTAATTCATTGGAGACAGTCTTTTAACATCATAATACATGAAAATGCTGACTGATTTCCCTTTACTTTTAATGAGTAGTTTTTATCTGTAATCTTACAGGATTCACCTAGAAATTGTTAGACATAAAAGCTTTATAGTTCAAGTCATGGAAGAACTACGGGTAAAACTACAATATAAGTAGTGGAATTTGATAATTCTTTACAAAAGTCCTTTTAGGATTAAATCAAATTTTCCATATCCTTAAAACCAGTCAAAATGGAATAAAATAAACCAAAATACATTATTAAATGAATCAAAGAAAGAACAGACTACAAAAATGTGTTGATGGGCCTTCGGTGAAGGTAACGTCTTATAGTTTGCTGTTTTATCTTTATCATTTGCACTTTTTAATGTATTTAGCTTGCTATATTTTATCTACCCATCTACATAAAAATATTAAATAATTTGCAGGTTATTGGCAAACTTTCAAGTGGCAGACTCTGTGTTTCTTGTTCTTTCCAGTTCAACTCAGTTCCAAGCTTGTTTCCACTCTAAAAAGACACTCTCACTTGCAGAATTTTATCTTACCAAATTTTAATTGTGTAAGAAAATATGTGTGCATTTAAAAACTTTTTTAGGCAACATATATTGCATATCCAATATCTAGGTACAATGCTCATATATTAACGTGACTAAAATAGAAACTGAATGGCATGTTTCAACTGACCCAAATTATTTTTTCCCTAAGGCGATTCAGTTCATGTTTTTGAGACTCATTTGATTTAAAACTTGAAATCAGAACAAAATTTTAAAGTAAAATTTCTCACTATGGAAGCCTTGGTTCAGCGCAATCCTGGTCAATAATTGGTGGTCAGTGATTTTATTTTTAACTATGAAAACATTTCATTCAGATTCAAAATTATGGAACTGTTTCTTTCTCCCTCTAATTGGTCACCACTCTCTTTCCCTATTGCTTTCTCATTTTCCTGTCTTTCACACTGCCTCCCATCAGCTCTAAAGCTGATCTTTAGAATATTTTTAGAACGTTACATAACTAAATATGTTATTCATTGCCATCCCTGGAAATAGCAATGTACCATCAACCTTGTTCCGTGGCTGAAAACCTGAGGTGCTCTATTCCCAGACATCTTGGAGTACCAAAGTTAGCTGGGAATTCCTGCCACAAACATTAGAAGAAAGGTGTTTGATGGCATCTTGCTTTATTAAGAGGCAGAATTTTCCAGTTACACTTGGAGAAGAAAGAAGGTCATCTGGTACTGTCCATAAAGGTTCCTTACCCATCTTTTCGTTATACCTGTGTTGTTTCTTGTCATTGCATTCTGAGCTCCCCTTGAAGTGTAGAACCTTGTTAAAATCAATCATCACTGGTGTGGTGGATTAACTGTGGCTGGCCACCAAGTGCCCACCAGGCCATTGCCTCACTGTGTGTCCTCATCAGGACAAGGGGAGAAAATATGATGAAAAGCCATGGGTTGAGATAAGGACAGGGAGATCACTCACCAGTTACCATCACGGGTAAAACAGACTTGAC
Organism: Numenius arquata; assembly: GCF_964106895.1. Lineage (NCBI taxonomy): Eukaryota > Metazoa > Chordata > Aves > Charadriiformes > Scolopacidae > Numenius > Numenius arquata. The sequence goes on from NC_133582.1 coordinate 10,940,113, forward strand.
TGGGGAAAATAATCAGCACCACATTTACCCATCTTTTAAACACCTCCAGGGATGGTGATTTCACCACTTCCCTGGGCAGCCTATCAATTCTGAAGAGAACAGGATTATAAGAATTAATGGCTGGAAGCTGAAACCAGGCAAATTTAATTTGGGAACATAGCAGAATGCGAGCAGTGAGAGTGAATAATACTGAAGCAAAGTACTAAGAAAGTAGTGGATTCTCCATCATTTTAATTTTTATGAAGTGGTGCCTTAAGTATTGTTCTTCAGAAATGTAATTGTTACTACCTATAGTCAATTTTGCTTAAGAGGGAAAGCTTTGATTTATTTTTACTCTGGGGTATATCCTTTAGTTTTTCTGTTATTCACGTATAATGAAAGCTGACAAGAACTGTACTTTATAAAGGCAGCAAATGAGAATGTTGGGCTAAAAAAGTTGTTTCAGCTACAGAAGGCAGAAAATTTGTTAGAAGTGCTATGTGAGAGGAATTATATATACCTTAAAGATTTCCTCTAAGTAATGGGATGGCTGGAGGTTAAATTAGAACCAGCAGCTGCCAAAACCTTCCTTGAGTCCATGTGTTGAAGTGAAAGCGTATCACAATTTTTCTCCCTGCTAACCATTTCCCTTTACTGGTGATGTCTGTGAGAGCACTACTATTACAATCACAGGCACCTAAACTGAGAAACCAGAGCAATGAGAATAGAGAAAATGTCCTTGACGTTTAGTCAAGAGAATTCTCCAAATTTAGGAATTGAGATAACAAAGTAGTGGGCTTGGCCTATGATAGAAAATCCAGCTTGATTTTTAAAGGATTCTTGCTAAAAAACTGCTACTTCAAAGTTGACCAGAAAATTGAATTTTTTCTAACATATATTGCTCTATATTTAAATGGCACATTTTATAGGTATATTGTGACACATAATACCTGGATTTTATGACACTTACAGTCTCTATCACAGCAACAAGTCTCTACCCCACAAGTCTGTTGTCCAAGTTAAAAGGTTTAGCTGGCCTCTTTTTTCTCTTCTTGTGGAATTTGGGCAAGGTTACTAAAGACTGGCATTCTCACATTAGAAATTCTTTGTACATCATGGACTCTCAGCCATTCATTTAAGCCCTTGCTTAAAATCAGCACAAAAGTAAGATTGGTGCAGCATCATGAACAACAAGCAACAGACCCTGTCAGCTCAGTTGGTTGCATAATGATGTCATTTTAATTCTTTAGCATATTAAGACAGTAAAATATGCACACGAAATTCCTAACCACTGTTTAAAACTATTTTATACTATTTAATCTTTTTCTTTTTTTTTTTTTTTTTTTTTTTTAAATAAAGACCAGAATGAGTCATGTTCCCTTGGAATTACAACCAAATATGTATTATTTCCTTGACTTCATTTAGAAATTTTGGAGTTGCATGTTAGATCAAAATTGTGCATCAGCAGAATTAATGCTGGAAAGTTACAGGTCTTTGCCACAACCACTATGTTACCAAGTCATGATAAAACTAAGTCAGGAAGATGGGTTTGGTAATTGGTCACAAGGACCAACGTCCAAAGATAAGAAGCCTCTTTGTGTACAGGATACATTGCCCCAAGCTGGTATTACTGTGTAATTTTTGCAGATTTAAATTCTTGCATTGACAGGTTTTTCTGAAGAACTGCACTTTTGATGCTAAGTGCTGCAGAAGCTCCTGTAGAAGAAGGCTAAGGAAAGCAAGGGGCAGGCATGACAGAGAAAACTGAAGACAGCAGAGCCTAATGGAGCACAAAATGAATTTTCTCTGCCAGGGGCAGCATTTGGCAACAAGGAAAATTTGCAAGTATTTTGAGGCTACAGGATTTGGGACCTTTAGGGCTCTGTCTTATTACCAACATAGCTGCTTAGTCCAATTACACAAAATATTTCAACCAACTAGTTAACACCAAATGACAGTAGAAATGAAGACAGAGCAGAAGACTAATGCAGAAAAATAAAAATGAACTTGGCTGTAACGCCATACTTGCAAGCATACTCATGTAGGAGGCCTCCAAAAATTTCCAGTAGCTGTAGATGTTTCCATCTTTTTTTTATTCTCTTCCTCCAGCCCTGACTGAATAGATACCGAATCTACATGCAAGAACCTTTCCTTCTTCAGCTGCTGGGAAAGAAGTGGAGAGAAAAAAAGTGATCCTAAGGGCATTTAGAAAGCCACTAACTAAACTTTAGAAACTCTGAGGTATTCAAAATAACTAAATAAATAGTAGTTTGCTAGGATTTAGGAAAAATGAAAGAAGGATGAATCAGTAGTAGTGCTGGGAAGAGAGGTATAAGAAAATATAAAAGGGGGAAGGACTGAAGGGAGAATAGAAGGAGGGATAGAAACTGAGGGAAGACAGACTTGCAGTATAGAGACTAAAGGGACAGACAGATTTGGAACCTGGCAGCTGAAAGAAAGGGGAGTGACAAGGAAGGAAAGGAGACTGGAGAAATAAAAATACAAGTAGTAAAGAATAGGAAAAAAAAAGTGAATGAAGCATGAATGACAGATACATATTCTATTTTTCTTTGAAAACAATGCATTTCCATGCAGAAGTGTCAATATCATAAAAGCAAAACCACAGCAATTTTGCACAGCCAAACAAATATAAATCGGCATTGCTTTTCTTCCAGTCACAGACATAATTGGCATCTTATTTGTTCAGTGTTTTACTTTGGATGGAAATTTGGACCTCAGAGCACTGGTGTAACCAGCTCTTGCGTTGTCTCTGGGAGTAATTTTAGAAGCTAACCTGTTTGCCCTGCTGATGCCATGCAGCAAATGATTTCCTCAGGGGCCAAGTTAAAGTGTAACTGACAGCCTCAGTTTTGAGTATCTGACTTTTGCCATCACTGTAACGTGATTTTAATGTATGTAAGTCAGAAAGATTTTTTTAAAAGCCCATATAAATAGTACTAATGTCAAATAGACCTCCCTCTTTCCTAAAGTTTAATGAAAACACTCTTAATATAGGTTATGCATCACGTGAGATTTCTTCAAATCAGTAAAATCTGAATGCAGAGACTATAAGCATGTCTTCGTTACAGTAATGTGGCCTTGCCTGCATCATGATTAAGCATTTCTGGCTAGCTGAGTCACTTCCTGCGCATTTCTCGTAATACCATATTTGGATTTCTTTTGAATGTATGTTTCAGAATCCTGATTATGAAGAAAATTAGAAGATGCTTGTTTGATAAATATATATATTTTTGTCAGCTACTCTCGCTTATCTTTAATTCCATCTCATAACAGCTTTAGATAACTAGAAAAGCAGCAATAATGGAAAACGGTGAGATGTTTTATAATAGCAAAGAAGTTTTAACCTGACTTGGTGCTGCCATCCATCTAGGGATATAAAAGAAGGAAAGGGTAATTAATAGGGTAAAGCAGAGTTAACAGAATGTTAGCTCTCCTCATTGATCAAAGTAGGAAATAGGGTCTTCCCAAACCTTTTTTAGCTCGTGGATTAGAAACAGAGCCAGGTAGAAGAATGAATTAAGCAAGGAACCAGTCTCTTTCTGTCCTTTAGCGATCAATCCTCTGGCTGTGTGAGCAGAGGTCATAAAAAACCCTACCAGTCCTGCTCCCACCTCTCGCTAGTCCCCTTTCCAGCTGTACTTGAAAGGCATTTTTGCCGGTGACAGCCTAACTCCTACTCTGGAGCATCCTTCATAAAGAAGTCATGGACATATGGGCTGAAAGAGTCTTGTCTACACCATGTTGTTTACAGAAAATCCTCTGGCAAAGTTCATGAAATGTGACTAACTCTCAGATTTTTTTTTTTTTCCTAGAGAAGGTGGGAAGCTGGGCCCTCAGTTTCCTTTGGAAAACTGCTGGTTGCTAGTGCTGTGTGTCAGGGCAGGGCCCCAGGGAGCTGGAGGCTGGCACTGCTGTGGCACCGCTGGGGCTGCTGCAGGTCATGTTGTCCTGTGTTTCATGTGCCAGACACACTTTCCACCTCAGTGGTGAGATCAGAGACTTAATGAAAAGTCTGGAACTCCTTATTATAATTTCATAGCTTAAGCCTTATATTTTTAGAGGAAGATATCAATTCTAAATATACTGTAAAAATCAGGACTTAGGGATTTCAGAGTGTGAAAAGCAGCTTGGTGTTCCAGATGGTTTATAAAGTCTGACAACACTCAATTTCACCCTGTAGTGCAGTTTTTTGAAACTGTCCCCAGCCTAACAGCTGCACAAGAACCCAGTGACAGAAGGGAATACTTGACATCTTTATAAACAAAATATAAATTATTTCCTGTCCTTAGAGGAACAGATAAGCATCTCCTGTCTAATACGATGCTATTAAACACCAGAAGAAAAAAAACCGCATTCAGTTCCCTTCATTCCTAATTAAACACCTGCCTGCCAGAAACACTCCTCCTTTCTGCCTCCTCTCGAAGGCAGAGACAGGTACCGGGGCTTGCGTTGTAAGGCTGTATCCCGGGTTAGCTTCACTAGCCACCGGGTGTCACTGTTTGCCAGAAATAAACTTCGGTAGGGTAAAAACTCCACATACTTTCTCGACTTGTGCGCTAGAAACTGCAGGTTTCATTCTAAATTGGTCTTTCCCATCTGTCCCCTCTGTGGATGGAGTTTTAAAGAATATTTGTGAGTAAGTTGCTTTTGTTTTGAATGGATTTTGGAAAATGCTTTCAGGGTTTTTTTTAAAAACAAAAGGCAGGGGAAATAATGGGAAAAATAAGATAATGCCTGAAGATTTGGTTCATGCTGTACGGCTAGACATTGTCAATTAGATTTATTTTCTGGCATCAGAATCCAAAGTGCAGATAAAAAATCCTACCATTGCCTGTGTGGAAGAAACAATAGTGCTGTATTAATAGGTAAAACTTATTCCCCTGGAATTTTCAACATATTAGATTTGTAGTGTTTTTCAGGCCAACACAGAGGCTACTGAGGCTTGTGGCTGGATGTAAGGGAAGAAGTCTCATCTAAAATTGGCAAAAAATGTAAAACAATTCTTCAGGAAAATCTTCTTTCAAGAACCTTAAACACACCTGCCTATTTAAAAGAGAAAATACTTTGGTGCTATTAAAAGAGGGAATACTTTGATACAACTTCAGAATCTCTTACCCCTATGATGAGAGGAAAGTAGAGAACAAAATAAAATGTATTTTATCTCTTAACAAATAATGTAACTGAGTGCCATGCCCTTACAGTGAAAAATTGAGAAGTACAACCAATTAATTAAAAAAAGGGGTGGTAACCTAGAAAAGGAGGATAAATTAATCCCAGGGAAATGGGAAAATGAAGACAGTATCTCAATGAAATGTACATTCTGAGTGGAGTAAAATCATTGAGTGTGATAGAGATCAAAGGATTTATTGCCTCCTGTCTAATAGCAATGGAAAGATTTATTGCCCCCAAAACCTGTGGCTTCCAGAAGAATGTACTTACCCCAGTGTCTGCTAAATGTGGATAAATTCCTTCCCTCCCAAGCTCTCTAAAATGTGGAAAGATTTACTTCCTTCTGAACAGGCTGCCTCAAAGAAGCAGCTACAGAGTATGCCACAGATGGTGCATTTTCCTTCTCTTTAAAAAGAGAATTTCACAGAAGGGGCCTAAAAGCAAGTAAACATTTTTTTTTCCCAAGTTTAAAAAAAGAAATACCATTTAGGGAATAAAATCAAATACTATGAATCTACAGAGGCTGATTAGAAAGACTCTAGAGGGAAGGTATTGCCTGAAAATGATTACATAAGGAAATCTAATATGTCAATTCAAAGGCAAGATCATCAAGTATATAGATATTTCACTTTATAATGAATTTTATAATATTCTGAAGTAGTTGTGTAATGTAGCCATGATGATCTAAGTGTATAATCAAAGCAAGGTTCACAGGGACTTAATACCTTCATTTATATACTTGAACAGCTGGGAAACCAGGCAAGAGTTCAGGATCCACGATCTGCTTCAGGACTAAAAGAAACAGCAAACATCAAGCCACAATTTTGCAGCTTCTGTTTCAAATCCGGAGAAAGGTTTTGTGCACCCAAAAGCAAGTCTGCGTTTTTCCAACTACATCATTGGGCCAATAAAAGATATTTATTCTGCCCATAAATCTTTCCTTGCTATCATTAAAATGGTAGAATATGTTTAAAGCTTTCAGATGTTACTGGTTGTTATGTAGTAAAGAAGTTGATTATACATAAAACGCTGCTTATGTGGAATAGCAGTCAGGTTCAAAGAAGCAGTAACTTCAGAGACTATGAGGATAAATGAGAGCTTGGCCAAAAAATGGAAGCTGAAGTTGAGCATGCCTCCAGCTAAGCAATTCTGTCTGCTGTCGGGCTTTCCAGATCAATTCCCAGCTGCCAGGAGTTATTAAAGGCCAGAAAGGTGGAAGTGCACAGCAGAGGCACTTGGTCAGGATTTTTTTTCTTTTTTGAACTCAAACTTTGCACAGGAATACTCAAGTCATGGTGATGTTTGCGGGGAAGTACTTTCGGTGCTGGGGTGGATATCTGACAGAACGACATCAGGATGCCTGGACTGTCTGACTCCCACCTGACTCAGACTTGAGCCTGGCGCACCTAAATGGCAGCTCTGAAGGTCTACATACCTAATTCCTCCTCTGGGAGCTGTAATAAAAATAGCTTGTAATAAAATGTTAAATATTCATTGGCTGAGTGAGAAACTGAGGAAAATAAATTTTTAAAATATTGTGAGAAGTGACTCCTTGTAGGCAGTAAAGTGTATCAATGGAAAGGGGAAAGGGGTGAGGAAGTTTGAACCTCAGTGTAAACCATGGGAAAGTCCTGATACCACTTAGATGAGGAGTTGAAGACAACAAAAGAGGAAAATTGTGTACCTGGGCTTTCCACATCTCACACAAGCACGGTATTCTACACTCTGAGGTGGGCACCGTCTTCTTCCCATGCGTTACCTTCTGTCTCAATTAGAAAGGAAAATAATTTGACTCTCAGGACACAAAAGCTGAGAAAACTATTTCCCTCTTAGCTCTGATCCGAAATATATAGGTCACTTTTGCTGATGTACTGGAGATTCCTTGGGCAAGTGGGACTATTATATATGGACAACTGTGCATACCAGCATACTACAGCAGCATAGGCAAGTAGAAAAAATGCTGTGGAATCACTAGTAGATTGGATGGGGGCCAGGAGAGCCAAACAGGTCTCCCTTGAAATGGATTTTTAAAGGGAAATAAATGTCCTTAGAGAAGTATTTCTGTTATCACTTACTAGAAAGTGCCCTGCAGCTTAGATCTTCTTGCCTTTTCCTTCTCACTTGTTCTTTTGTGGGGCCTGTCTTTCCTGCGAAATGTACTGATTGCATGAAGGCAATTAAAAATTAGGTTATATAGAATCATATAGAGAGAGGTTATATAGAATCATATAGTGAGGGGCAAAGCTGTAATCTTTTGCAAGTAAGCATAGGCACAACAGGAGTTCCATGGGGCTAATCTGTCCTGCTAGCCTTGGAGCCGCAGCTCAAGAGCTCCTGAACTAGTACCTGAGTTAGTTTCATAAGAACTAGCAGAGGCATCACCGAGCACTGACAGAACACTGAGAGGCTTGGCTCCAGCCAGCAGCCAAACTCCCACCCAGCCGCTCGCTCACCCCCCACCTCAGGGGAACAGGGTTGGGGAATAGGGAAGAGTGAGAAAACTCATGGTTGAAGGTATAGATGGGGAGATCAGTTCCCAATTACTGTCACAGGCAAAACTGACTTGGGGAAAATTAATTTATTGCCAATTGCTATAAATATTTAATTACCAATTCAGTTATGGGGGAGGGGAGGGAACAAAAAGGAAACAAACACTTGCACACTTAGGGAAAACACCTTTCCTCTCCCTTTCCCAGGCTCAACTTCATGCCAGGGTCTTCTCCTTCTCCCCCCCAGTATCACCACAGGTTTTGCTTGGTCCCCTCAGCAGTGAGGGGGGTTACGGTCAGTTCACAGCAGATCCTCTCCACACTCCTCCCTCCTTTCCTCTGACCCACAGGAACACGGGCTGCAGACAATACCTGCTCTCCTCTTTGTCCTCCTCCTTTTCCTCCTTCTCCTCCTCCTGCCCCTGCAGCCCCTCTGCTGCCAGCACCTGGGCACCTACACCCAAACCAGATGCTACCACCACATGATGCATCTAGTCAAGACGGGTTGTTGAGTCTCTTGTGGCACAAATACTCAGGAAAAACACTGGTTAATGGAGGAATCATAAAAAAACTGCAAAACAACGCGCTCACCTTGCTGCACACAGGCGAGGCAATGGTCTTACCCCAGCCTTTCACACCAACCATGGCTCCCAAGTTTGTGTCAGTGCAATCACAGCCGATGGGAACAGCACCATGGGTAGCTTCGGCCTGTGTTCTGTTAGAAAATAATGTCACAACCAGCCTTTTTTGGGTTTATTGCTTTCCTTTGGTCTCCTGACAGCCTCAGTTGTTCATTTTCCATGAGGCCAGCGCTCCTGAAATCCATTAATATGCTCAGCAGTGATGAAATTCTCAATTGTCCACCTCAATTTCATGCAGCCCCCCGTCCCTCCTGCAGCTGCTCGTCCAAAGCAGACCTCAGCTGCAGCTCATGAAAGTGGAGCTCTTCCCCAGGTTCTGGTCTTGGTGGGACACCGTCCACAGCAGCTGGGGCAGATCGGGATGCACCTGGCCCAAAGTAGGGCTGTGAAAGGGACAGGGGTGTTTAGAGGGCAGATGCGACCTTTTGAGGTGTTTTTTGGAAAATCTCTCTCCAGAACCTTGCAGCTGTATTGCCACCTTTTGTCGCACCAAGCATATAGCTGCCTGATAATAACAGCACTTAACCTCAAAATTTAAGTAAGAATCAGATTTGAGAAATGAATTATTCAAAACAAACACTTGGAGTTGTCTTCAAGCTGCTATGTAATACCCAAAAGAGCTTATTAGGGAGTGATTGTATTTTGGAAAACTACATTACATAGATGAATTTATTGTCTGTACGCATTACTGCTATTGTGTTGCTGCGCTTATGTTTATATACATACACACAGACACATGGACATTTCAATGCAGAAACTGAATTTCAATATAGACTAGTTTTCAGCTCAAAAAACAATAGTGATTTTTTTAAACTCATTTTTGAATGATGGAATATTTTAAAAAATATATTTATCTCAGCCTGTGTGAGCACACTAGAATATTTTGATGACAACTGTAGCCCAAACGGCAAGGTCCTGTTACATGGAATTCATCACAGATGTAGTCCTTAGGCCAAATTATGACCAAAAGAAGACTGAAAATAAAATGTTAAGAAACAGCTGATATGTTTTAATTTATGAAATGCAAACTGGGCACGATCAGTAGGTTCTGACATATTTTTACTTGCTAGTAGCACTGTGGGGCAATGTGGGAGCCCTCGGTGAAAACTTTCGGCTCCCATCCCTCTCCCCTTTGGCAGCTGTTGACCATCATTTCTCAATCAGGTCCACTTCTTCAGCATGTCAGTGAGCTTCAAAACTTTCCTTCAGATGGCTGTTGAAGTTGGGAGCGATAACTGTGGTGTGCGTACTAAGTATCTGAGTTCCTTGCTCAAGGTTCGAGCCTGAAAGTTCAAGCAGCCTTGTTCCTCCTGGGAGGCACAAGTTGGTGGGTGCACTGAGGCAGGGCAAAGGCAGATTGAAGTGTGGCACAACAGGACAGTGACAGCAATGGCATGTCAAACCCATGAAAGTGAAAGGATTGTCATTGATTTATGTGGGATTTGGAGCAGGTCCTATGCCGTGCATTACTTCAGATAGGAGCTGGCCTTCAAGGTTGTGCAGGTCCTCTTACCCCAAGGGCATCCCTTGGGACCCTCTGCTCCATGGCACACATGTCCATGCAACTCTGTCTCTGCCCAGCATAACTCTATTCTCTGGGAATATAGCCAAATTTTCAGATCCCTGCAGAAAAGACAGTGTATCTTTTTTCTCCTCCTGTCATGGGGCTTTTGTCACTAAGGGAGAGGCAAAGAGCTTGCTTTGTATTTTCTCGGGGGTGGTGGTATCACTGTTGCTTTTGCATTGCTGGGAGGTCCTGGTCCCTGGAAGTATTTTGTAAGCTGAGACCAGCTTTTCATCACTATCAACAAACCCCATTTTTTTCCCTGATCTCATTGGGTAGGATCCAATCTCAAGATACATTTCTTAGTAGCTGGTCAACTGAATTGCTCCCTGATTACTGTAAAATGCTGTCGATCGTTTATCTGCAGATTATGATGTGAGTTTAGGCACTTGCATCACATATGGATATCTAAAGGTGGACACATACCCTTAGGTGTTTTAACCTTGAATCACTGTTCTTCAGAAACTTTCTTGCGACTGTTGTCAAGCAGTTTTTTCATACCATGTTTGTACTCTCTCTCCATTTCACCCCTCCCAAAAAGCCAAAGTAGACAAATCATATCAGTAACAATAGTTTCCACCCACTTGTGTGCTCTCTGTTTCAGTTACAGCATGCACATTCCCAGTCACACTGGTTATAGAGGATTTCTGAATTTCCTCAGTCTATAGTGAATCTATCTTAGAAAATACAGCTTGTCAGACCTGAAACTTATTTCCTCTTCATCCAAGCCTAGCTCTAAATCATTCTCTCTTAATGTGTTGGAATTTGGCCTTACCTTGCTTTATTTTTCTGGCTTTATTAAAAAGGGTGCCATCTCAGTATTCAGCCTAAATTATCCAAACAAAAGTAAAGGAAAAGCCCCGAGTCCTAAATAGTGTTCTATCTGCAATCTGTGAGCATCGCTTCATAGGCACAATGTTTCCATTTCTGGGAGAGGATTTCTTCCAACAGGGCCTCATTGGATGGGTGAAGAAACCCAGGATACCGGGAAACCTCGGGGCTGCCATGTTGAGCATGGGTGGCAAATATATGGGTCTTGAGCAATTTAAGTACAGCTTCCATGCAGAAGCCATGAGAGTGCAGGAGCTTCTGGTTGATCTGCAGGAGGGATGAGATAGCCTCCTTGTTCCAGCCCCATCACACTGAAGAGTGGTGGGACACCTTCACTCCAGCATGGAGTTATGGTTGCCAGCGCGGTGTGTCCAGAATTCCCCTTCTCTGAAGCATGTGGTGTCTGGTGCATCTTGGCCATCTGAAGATCTTATCTGAAGTTTATAGATCCAGAAAGAACAGCAGCCCTTACGGTAAAGTGAAGCACAGCTGTACCACTGCTGCACAAGGTAAGAATTAGTTCCATTCATGTGTTGTGTGGCTGTTTGACTTTAACAGTGTTGTGATCAAACCCGGTTAGCTACGGTGAAATGCAGTGTTGGGACAGAGGTTCTCAGATGTTACCCCAGGCTCTCCCTGGGGATGCCTACTGGATATGACAAAATTCTACTGAAACAGAGAAAAAAAATGTTCAAATCTGAAGGAAAGCTTGCATATCCAGTTCTTCTCTGCCTTGTTTTGTTTTGTTTTGTTTTTTTTCCCCTAGCTGAATCAGTGGACTATTATTTTTCCTACAAACCTTTGTTTCATGAAAAATTTATGGCTTCAAAACAATCAGCTCCAATCTGTGTTCCCTGCAGGATAGCCACAACAGTATACACTTTGCTGCCCTATAGCTTGCATATTATTTATTTACCATTTCTCCTACTTATCGCTATTTTATTTATAGTTTTTTATGTTTCCTCCAAGTAGGAATCTAATTCAAGCCAAAACTTTATGGGGAGATAACAAGAAGGACTGCTTGGTCATGCTAACATTAGAGAACGACCCTCAGGAAAACCATGCAGTTTATACAAATATGAGATTAGCAACACCTGTGAGCTGAGATCTACACATTTAGTCTTGTTGTCTATCTGGCTTAGGAATTCAAGAAGCAGAAAACTATCATGTTTGGTAGTCCTGGGCCATTACAGTTCCACTGTAGTGGATCACAGTGATCCAGGAGTCCTTCAGTCAAATTGTTAAAATCTGAGTTACAAATGAGCCTGGTTTTCTTCTAAAATATAACTCATGTTTCCTTCAGGTTTGTACTACTGCTGTCCAAGAAAAACTGAGTAATTTTCAACAAGTTGCTTCAGTGTACTGAATTCACTGTACTGTGTTATATTCTGGGGTTTATTGGGCCTCAGAGTAATTTATTTGTAATATCAAGAGCCAATACAGCTATTTGGATCTTGTTGCTGAATGTAAAAGGATAGTATGGAGAGGGAGTCACTTTTAGGATGGACAAATAATGTACAAATCTTTCCTGTGTTGCTAAGTATTTCTGAAATTCCCACCCTTTTCCAAAGTCTAACAAAGAAGACAGACCAGCTGGCTACCCACATGGACTCTCTGGTGGGGATGAAGAAGCCTGCTGGTTATCTCGCTAAGCCATTTGGAAGTGACAGCTTGCAGGCTCTTGGGACGTACAGACACAGGAGAGAGGAGTTCAGGCCCGTTGGAAGCTGGTAACGTCTGGGTGAGAGGGAGAGAGGATGAAGTACAATCTGTGGTGTGGGAGAAAAGCGAGAGTCCTAGATTTCCAGCCAGGCTGTTCTGCAGTGCCTTCTCCCTGTATCTGATTTATTGTGTCTCAAACACGAGTAAGAACGTATACCATAGACAGCTGTCTCTAAGAGGTACCTGTCGTTGCTTTCTGATAACATGTTCCTGTCAAAGACCAGTCCAGAACTTGGCTGGCTCCTCTATCCTGGGCATTCAGGTTGAGGTGTTTATGGTACACAGGTAACCTCAAACCTCTCATTTCAATATTGCAACAGGCCCAGCAAGAATCCTTAGTGCATTAAGTCAGTTCTACTCAATTCATTTTTATTGAAGTTCTACCAGGTTTAGCCAATCTGCTCAGAATTTGCTCAGGGGGAAGCAGCGCATCAGCTCTGTCATACCAGTGGAGCTGTGCTGAACTCACAGTGGGAAACCCAAATGCATTGGTGTTTTGCAGACCAGAGGTCTGACAGGAAGCTGAGAAGTGTGCATGAAGGAGGTTTCTCTGGGATCCTGTCAAAACTCCCAGGTGATTCCTATCTAGGTCTGAATGGAGCCCCCTATTCCAGTTTTCCTGCTCCAGTCCTTTCAGTACTTCTGACTTGTAAGTGGGTCCTCTGCTGTGGATATTATCTGGCATCCTGTGAATTTCTGATCTCTCTAAGTTCTCAAAATACAGAAGACTTGTTAGAGGTTTGTTTTGTGTAGATTTTTTCAAGCTATGAAGGGAAATGCAGCAAAATACAGAACCAGGGTGAGGACTTTCTAAACATAAACTCTTCTTTACCTAGGCTCGTGAACAAAATACACCAATTATTTTCAAAGCCACAATTCTTTCTCATAAGATGGAAAAGTGAGTCTTTAGCAGTGTCAACTACTTGTTCAGCACATGTTTTAGGCATCACCTAGTATTTAACAAACAAAAAATCTTAGAAAACTGGATCAACCATCTGGCATTTGCCAGTTCTAGCCTTATTAAAACAAGTAGGTCGTATTTACCAGGCCTCATAAGATCACAAAACACAAAATGTACCTTTTATTTCCAGTATGGAATACTGTTATTTAACACATTCTTGACTTTAATGGAAAGAACAATTTGCTGAAGCATTTTGATACTGCAATTGTGTATTTGGAGGGATAGCAGTTTGTTTTTTAAAAAAATGGGGAGGAGTTTATACTGCAAAGGTGAAAGGATCTCCTTCTTCTGTCCAAATCAGTGTGTTTGCGAGGTAACCAAGGCCAGTCCAAAGGGAATAATGTATCAGAATCTGCTGTGACAAAGGGAAAAGTTGCGAGTTCAGAAATTACTAATGTAGAGATAAGAATCTCAGAATAAACCAAGACAAATGATCTACCTTGAAATATGCATTAGATATAAATGCAGAGAACTATAAAAAAGAAAATAAAGAAAAAATTTTTGAGGATGCAGCCTCCTGATGTTCCACGGAGCTCAGGTACCAGTTGAATTTTGGGTTGTCGCACCCTTGGTGTGCTGGATGGCTCACTGACATCTAGTGGGGAAACAGTTTCCTGTAACGTAAGCACGTTCAAATCATTGCACATTAACATCCTGTTTACAACATTAATGCAAAAATATCTCAGGCATACAGATAGGTGATGCTCCCAGGCACCCTGTTTGCTAACTGCAAAGTGTTGCAGAAACTGTCTACACACAAGACAAACAACCCCGTCTCTATTCTTTCTCTTTTCTTTTTCCTTTGTGTTTTTGGCTGAACACCAGGTGACTCAGAGCACTTGCAGTTCTTGTGCTTGCAAACACAGCTTATAAAGAGTGTTACAGCCCCGAGGGGTGTCTGAACACATAGCGCAAAGTGCCTGGCTCGCCTGCCAGGGTACCCAGCAGGTGGAGCACTTCACTCACATAATACACGCTGGTGGGCCAGCACGAAGGGGTTTGGGTCATAGGCTGACACTGATGATGATGATACTCAGTAGTAGTCTTCTGGTACTGTAAGAAAAGGGTTTTATTTTTATTTTTGTCACTGGACCCTGTATATCTGCAGTCTAACTTGATGATGCTATTTTAATGATGTTGGCAAGGACAAATGTCTTGTAAAAGCATGTGTTGCTTTTGCACTTTCCAGCAATATATTACTTTAATTTGTCCAAAGAATGGTATCAATGTGTTCTTTTTCCTCCCCAAAGCATGAAATCTTGCAACGTGTTCAGAACTTTAAAAGTTTGCAAATTTTGTGGGACTAAACCATAAAGCAATCTTTGGAAGTGGATCTCTTGTCAGTATTCCAGAGCTACTAAGACATTTTGCTGATGAGTCATGTTTTTTTTTATTTTTAAAATCTTGCAGGATTTAAAATGGAAATCATTATAAAGCTCTCTAAGAAAGAAAAAAACTTCTGCCAGCGTTGTAAAAGGCAGTTGTTATATTGCTAGACAAATGAATGTAAATTAGAGAGGAGCAAAAAGGGGCATGAAAGATGGACTATGACACATGTAAAATCTGGAATAAAACCATACAAGAAAAAATGAGTCAGAGAAATCATGAAAGGAACATTCATACTAGTTTAGTGAAGAGAAAGAACAAAATTCAAAGTGACAAGACTGTGTATCCAAAATGGCTTTCCTCTCACATCTTTCAGCCTGCCTAGTGGCCCACTGCTCTGAGTCACACTTATTGCCTTCTCGCAATTCCCCGAAGTGCTATCAGCTATGATTACTGCATGCAGCCATGTATTCTGTAACCTTGCGCCTTGTCCCATTAACTTTCACTGGTATATGAGACACTAGACTTGCTGAACTGCTGTCCCAGATTTAGGCACCTAAATTCAACCTACTCTCCAAATGAGGCAGTTCAAATCCTGTCCTCCAGTCCCTGAAGTGAAATTTGGGTGAACTGTATGTGCCAAAGTCCAAAACTGGGGAAGCATAAAAAAATCCACACCTCCTTTTCAGCTGCTGCCTATCCTTAAGAGCACTGAAACCTACAAACCCTTCATGTTGTTACTGAAACTACAGTTGCACCTCTGTGCGTATCCGAACGTCCCAGTGCCTTGTTCAAGCCTATGGCTAATCATAAGCCAGAAATTATTAGTGAAATTACGAATTAAATCCAGACTCATTTTCACTTTGGTCCTCTGTTGGGCTTGTTTGCAGAACAAACTGCTCACCTGCCACTAGGACAAGCCCCCTGCAAAATGCGATTGCAGACGGTTCCTTTTAAAGGGCATGTGGAAGAAGAAATAATGCCCTATATTTATACGGGGATCAGACCCCTCCGGCCCAATGAATCATGATTTTTTAATGTGTAATGACACAGCTTCAATAAGAAGGATGGAGAATCTTTAACCCAGACATCATAGCCTGGCAGTCAGGACACCCTCTTAGCAGATGTCTTGTGTCCCCACAGGCTGTGGGAAGAACTGATTCCAGGTCTCGCTTCCTTGAGTGATTGAGCTCCAGACTGGAAAGATGAAACAATTGTGGAAAGACTTTTAGAAAGGAAAAAGGCTGCTGCTCTTGCCTTTCCTTTTATGTCTCTAATGGCTGAAAAAGACACCTCCTACAATGGCAATGTATTTAGAACACAAATGTTGGTTCACTCAGAAAATGAAGGGAAAAGAGGTGAGATAGAAGGAATCAGTGAACAAACCTGTGTGTGCACCTAAACCAGCTTGCTCTTAGTTAACAGTGCTCCAATATCTCACTTGAAATCCAAAGCAAAATGGGACAGATATAAAACCAGAAACATACAAAGCACCTACCTCATTGTGACTGAGACTTGTCTTGTGTAAATTGCATATTCAGGCCCTTCAGAAAGCATACAAAGCTAACCACTGGCAGCTCTGCTTTTAACAATGGAATTTGGAGAAAAAGGGTCTGCAGATGTGTTGCAAATGGTATGTTTGTGAGTTCTTGCCTCAGAACTAAACAGGCTAAATCTATGGAGAGTCATTGTAAGAGCTCTGAAAATGTTGCCTACTCAAGGAGCAATTAGAATACAAAACTAGAACAATTCCCTTTCAAGTGGGTGGATTTTAGAGGAAGGCAGGCTTATGCCTTTGGTATAAAAGTTGCACTCCAGGCAGTAAAGAGCCTCCCTGCCTCTAAGTGAAATCTGGGACGCCTAAAAGAATCTGAGAAGAATCAGCAGATTTACATAGTCCTCCTACTCACAGTTGATTTTCACTGATCTTCTCTTGCATATAAAAATGTACAGATTGATACCACCGAAAACTTTGAACCACGTGCAATGGACAACATTTGTAGAAAGCAATGAAAACTTTCTGTATTACCTTGAAGCTGCTGTGGAAGCCACCATACCACAGGAAAGAGGACAGCTATGCCAACAAGACCATTCATAAAATGAATTGAAGATAGCAATTTGACTATAAATTCATGTACCACAAACAGAAGTAGGGGGAATAAACAGAAGATATTTTCATTTAGGAGGTATGATATACACAAAACTGTTAAGAATGTAACAGAAAATAAAGATGGTTGTTCTGATGCAGATGAAGGCTCACATAGTCCAGTGCTCTACTGATCAACAGCAGATTTTTAATGACATAATGAAAGAAATAGAGCAACTATATGAATGCTTTTCACAGTATGCAGTTCTGGCTTTAGCTACAGGAAACTAAGGACTTCAGGAAAAATACCCACATGGCTTATAGGGCTGAAAAGAAATAAGAGAAAGATTTGAAGTATGAAGAAAACCCTAAAATAATAAAGGAAATTTTAGTTGATTATAAGACTCAAAGGGCAGAAGTGTCCAGTCACTATTCTAGTTCTTTATTTAGAGAGAAGAGGATGATGTACTCATATGATGAGAAGATGATAAAGTCCTTTCTAGTGTTGAACTGTGGAGGAAGTCATAGCAAAGTTGGTCACTATTTGAACAATCTACCAAGAGAAGAGATGAGGAGACCTTCTTCTGAAATTTTCAGATATTTTTTTTTTTTTTTTCTCCATAGATGTATGTAATTTTTGGGCTCATATCTTTGACCAGAACACCCTGTCATTGCTATTCCTTTTGGTGTCTCTTAAAATAAGCACAGTCTGATACCTTATGGTCTGGTATAATGACTGCCATTTCCACTCCTCTGTCCCAATGCCATTACTTCTTGGAAGCAGATATTGCCCTGTATCACACAGTATTTAAATCCTTATCTCTTTGCCAATCTGAAGATGTTTCTGATGTGCGGAAGCAGGTGATGGGAAGTGTATAAAGGTTTTTTGTGATCAAGTCACAAGTTTGGCAATGGTAGCAGAAATAGCTGTTGTCATGCTAAGCCATCTAATGGCAGCTTTCTTGGCAGATAGATAATTTGGGGAGTGTGGCTGAAGAGGTCACATAGCCTTGCTGTAACACAGAGGCGATGAGTGTGCCCTGCTAGGCAGAGGTCTGTGGTTGCCAGTAAGGTACCAAGCACTGAGATTGCATGAGGAAAAAATTTGGTTTTCTAATGGAAGCTTCTTTACAGACTAGTAAAAGGAAAAGAGTATTGTGTGTCAAAATATGACTGCAACAGCTGTGCTTTCAGCCACAGTGAACTCAGAAGAAAATTTCATAAGATATTTCTAATGCTTCAGGGGAAGATTTTCCATCACCTGACACTTTGGTCTATTAGATGTGATATAAGTAAAAAATATGCCATAGTCTTATAACATGCAGTCAGTTGATATCATGTATCTAAAACCTAGAGAGAGTCAGCTTGCAAATAGTATAGGAAAATGATAAACATTGCAAATCATGCCCTCGTGCTAGGTGGCCATGGGGAATATGTGAGGAATTCATGTCTTGTGAAACTAAAATGTAATAGTGAATATTATTGCAAATGTTTAAAGTTCTGGAGGCAGAGTTATCTAGAGGAGAAAAGAAGGGTACAGCTAAGATTCTTAAAGAGGGAATACCCAGTTTAAGGAGTCATTGCATGTAGGAAAGAAAATGAGAACATCAGTTATAACTGATGGGAGAACTGAAATGGGGCTTGAGGGGGCAGATACTATAGAACATCTGTTCATCCTGGCTCTATATTCAGTTTGTCCTTAGGCAGCCAGCTGATCCCTTACAGCTTTGGTGGCAGCTGCTGAACCCTGTGCAGAACTAGTGACTAGGATGTTTTGGAGGCATCCTATAAAGACAGAAGAACCCATCAACCTAAAGAATTTATGTAATTCCAGCATAGGGATCTACTACCAGGAACTGTTTGTGTTTCTTGAGGAAAGTCAGCTCAAGCAATTGTGGCTACAAATGTTTCTTTTCTGTTATACCTTTTATAGTTCCCAGATACATAGACAAAAAGAAACAGTAGAAGTTCACCACTGGTAGTGACGTTAGTTGTGGGTTTTCAGGGTTTCAGGTTTCAACTTTTTTGTTTGTGTTGAATTTTACTAATTGCACGTTGTCTAACCCCATTAAAAAGTCTTTTTCACCAGCAGCTGAATGGTCTGATGGTATCATTTTTTCCTTACTTCCCAGTGTAATTACTAAGTCAATAATGCTCAGTGTTTGCCATCCACAAAAGCTTCCTTCCAGTTGTACATTTCCAGTTCCTCACTCGCGGTTCTACAAAACAGTTTACTGATGTACTAGAGAACAAGCCATTTATATCAGTCAATTATATGGCACCCAATAGCCCCAAACTCAAACCCGCTGTGATTTACATTTAAATTAATACTTTATTTGACAGAGACCTTGCCAAAACAGTCTCTGAAATTAAGCAAGTATTTAATCCTCCAGAAAGATGGACAATCTTTCAATCCCAGGAGTTTGAAAAACCTATATCTGTAAAACAAATCCGGTGGTAATGTGCAATCCATATGCATGTCAAATCAGTAAGACATTTGAGCCTCTGTGAATGTAAACACATATGCCATTCCTTTCCCCCTTGACCCTGGGACCCTGTACTGAAGAGGGAAGTAGTCTCTCATTGAGCATGTTGGCTAAAGCATCCCAAATGTCCAGGTTCATTTCATATGAGAAAGCTTCAGAAATGCACAGGAAGTCTCTTGATTCGGAGATGTCGTGTTAGGAGGAGGATGGTCTTTGTTTGCATCCAGTGACATGGAGAAAGGTCTCTCTTGCCCTCAGCTTTTCCAGGCTGGCTTTCTGTTGCCACTGCAAGTATGTGCATTTTATGAATTGTCCCATATTGTTTAGATTTAGTTTCAGAAACTATGGGAAGAAAGGGGAGTTCCCCAAAATAAAGAAGGTTGCATCTTCCTATCCCTTCCAATGTGACTGTAAGGGAAGAGGATCTCTGTTTGCATGAGCATAGTCATTGAAATGTCATAAATCTGCTCAGCACTGTATCAAACAGCTTGTGATTGTCCACTGTAAGTGATATCCAAAGGCAGCCTCTGAACAGCAGACCACATGAAGACTATGAACACAATTATTTCAGCCAGAGATCTTCACTTGTTTGATATAATTTTGGAGAGTTAATGACAAGCTAGGTTAATTGTTCCTGTAGTGGCATTTACTCAGTTATATTCTTTGGTTCCTTGCTTCTCATTATCCCTCTCCCATCATATTACTATTATACACATGTAGAAGACATTTTGCAAAGGCATAGTAGATTTTCAAACAACAGATTTACCATACGCATGCAGAATGCCTGTGGTGCAGAAGTACCAATGCTTCTTTGCTGTGTGTGTATAATTAATCCATTATGACTGGGAGATGCAGCATGTGCTGTATATGTACAGAATTGTTGTGTCATACTTCTGCACTAGTCTATTGTTTATGGAAACCACTGGGTCCACTGAGCAGTCACTGTGCATTTTTTTCTCAGCATGCACAATAAATACGGTGGCCTTAGGAATAAGTAGACCTACCACTAGCAATCCCATTTTCTGAAAGGCAGTTATCATTTGAGGTACGTTTTTGTTCTCAAAACCCATGAGGAAACAACTTTGATAATGGTACAGGCAGTCTGCAGCTTGCCAGATGACTGGTCAACTTGATGTTATTGTTAGAGACCCACAATTCACCAGTACGGTCCTACCAGAGAAGAAGAGCAAACAGCTTTTATTTTCATCTTGGACCTCAGATCTGTACTGTGGGACCATGGAGTTAGGGCAGGCTCTTTATAGAGCTCTGTAAATCTCCAGTCCCTCATACCATATTAAAGAAAAAAAAGGTGTAAGTTAAGCAAGATTAGAAGTGGCAAGAGAGCTCTGGTTTGGAAGCCTTGGGAGCCTGTCTCCTTCCAAATTCTGCTATTGATCTGATGCACACACCACCCCCCTATATATATTTGTGTGTGTGTGTATATACACTACTTGGGAAGATCAGTGCGCCACTTTCTGTCTCTCTCTCACACACACAGACATATGCACATATCCCCTATTATCTGTAACGAGGCAGCAATCTTTTTCCAGTCTTGCCTGAGCACTCCTGGTGTATCTCTAACACCAATGTAATGCAATCAGAGCTATATGAAGAAAGGTTCTCATAAAGGATTTAGGTGTTTTGATGTTTTGTTTCATTGTGGTTCTGAGAGCTTCTAACACTCCAGAAGAGCAAGCTGATGAAGGCTGAAATAGGTACATGCCTCTTTCTCTCAGCACATGGAGAAGTACAGCACAACCTGGTTTCCTTTACATTTTCTAGTCGTCAAGACTTATGAAAAAATAATAAATTAATGTCCTTCATAATAGGAGAGCATATATGCATGTTTACAAAAGTTATTACTAGTCTTATGGTGGATATGAATGTTCTTACTCCTCGTGTAGCTGTCTGCAGAAGAACATAGATACCTTCACTGGTGTTCACATAATGGCAAAAAAGTGATTATGTGAAGTTGTTGACAGGATGATTTACATCAAGCCAGTGGGCAAAATTACCACCTTCGGCTAAACTCTACTGCCTCAGCATGGATATCTGCTAGTAAAACAGTCTCTGATCTGTTTGACTTATCATGCCGGGCTGTGAGCTCCGGCAGTTCAGGAGACGCTTCAAAAGCAGGTAAGTGTTTTAGACAGTTGGAGGGAGATGCACAACAGAACGGATTAAGCTTGCCAGCTATCCCCCGCTTAGAAGTGCATGGAAGCCAAAACTAATTTGTTCCCTTCCTTACTGCTTAAATGATACAAAGCATTTATCTCCATTTAAATAGATCAGATTTAAATACGTCATTTAAATAAATCAGATAAAGTCCATTTATCTGATTTTTACAGAAGTTTCAGATATCTCCATTATGAAAATAGGCTTTAAATGGTAATAATTCAGTTAAAATGACAGATTTATGCTGAAGTGCAATTATTGGTCTTTCGTGGAGCAAGATGTTTTGTAAGGTTTCAGCAGTCAATAGGTAATGATGAGACTCAGAGTCTATTTAAGCAACAGCACTAAGGGCATAATGAGAGTTGTCTAGCTAATATCAGCGGGATTACTCATGTTTTTTAAATGAACAACTAGTGAGGAGTCTGACCCAGAGCCCATTAAAATTCAGAGCAAGTATTTTATTGATTTTTGAATAAGTTCTTTAGTGCTTTGCTAAACAGGAGGGCTCAGTACCTATAACCTTGTTTGCAAGTCAGGGATAACTACTTGCTGCTGTTAAATTCTTACTTGTCATCATGTTCCACCATTGATAACTCATTGGGAGATCATTATTGACATTCCATACCTATTTTTGACGCACCTTGCTCATGCTTTGCAAAATGTTAATCTAACTCGTGATTTTCCTATTGCATCTGCAGCCCAACTCACTTTATTGAGAAGTGAGCCTTGCCAGAAGCTTGTCTGTACATGAAAAATTGCTTCCATAAAGTCTGAAATAATTACCAGCTGTGTCTTCTGAAATTCACACAGGCTACTATTCATCATTATTCAAAATGGACTTTGGATTCTTGTACTTCATGTTTATATACCAAACTTATCTATTTTTCTAAGTCTTTAAAAGTTCGGCTTCTTTTGCAAGTCATTGGATTTTGTGAAAATGATGAAAATCAAATGATCTTTTTGAAGTGAGTTTAATTTACTTGAGTTTCCCGATCAAAAACTACTGGTCTGGATACATACTTGTGGCATCCAAATTCATTTAAACTTCTCGTATCCTCAAGTTACAGAACACAGCAGGGAACATTCTCCAATTTTCAACAGAAAACTTCTAATATAACGTTCTTATTTTTACATATGTATTAAAAGCAATGCAGATTGCGTATGAAATGAAGCAAAAATTTTTCAGCCATTCATGTTAGGATAGCTCCTTGCAATTTCTCAATCATCGGTTGATACTCCCTCCCCGGATCGCATGCACTTTCAACCTTTTAAGAACACATTTGCTCTAAGTCATTGCACAGTGATTTATTGCCATAAGTACACGCATATATATATATAAACATATATATAACCTCCTCTAGATAATAAGCAGAAAAAAATGTGGAAATAATCAAAACTTATAAATTATATAAACATATATGAAAAGTATATGTTATACAGAAAATTGATAAGGGAAGTTGCGGAGCTCAGGAAATATGCACGGTCGGCAGGGTTCCTGGGGGTGCAAGGATGGGGATATGAGCTGAAAGGGCCATGGAAGGTAGAGCAAAGTTCTGCAGTTCTTTAGAGGAGATAAGGGACTCTGACTATAGGGTGAAAAGATGTTGTTGAGAGTGCATAAGAGCAGAGATTTTAATTACTGCAGATTCATATTTAACTTTGTAGAAAACAAGTCTGTCTAGATTTGCCGTTGTCTTTGCAATACAGTTATTCCTGTTTGTTCTTAATGCTAAGCTGAAAATGTCTTTAATTTGATCTAGCCCCATGATCCACTGCTCCCAGAGGGGTGAGTCACCAGTCTCTGACACAACTCAGATATGCAGATATGAAAAGCAGTGTTGATCCACAAGTTCTGTACAAGCTTCAAGGAGGCTGCCGGGGAAACTGACGATAGGTGAGGGCATACTACATGAAGCAGACACCTCATGTCAAAAGCTTAAACTATTAATTCTGGGAAGTGTAATTTTATGCCTTCCATGAATTTACAGGGACACCAATAGATGGATTAAAATAGTTTGTCGTCATCATCATCATCATCAAATAAAAAGGGCAAGCATAGCAAAAAGGACCCATGGGTAACTCACAGTTTTAAGGGGTGACACAAATTACATGCGATTTACTTTTCTCCTCTTCAGATATTTTTGTAAAGGTAGAAGGAAAGGAACTGCATGTATTGGGCTCTGGTGTTTTTAATTACATATATATAAGTGCATCTCAGCTACTAACAACAACAGTTTGAAAAACAGAGGGATTATCTTACCTCATAAATAACTTCGGAGTATGGTAAAACAAGAGAATATTCAGCTTTGCATCCTTTTGCTTTTGCTGTGTTTCTTTACCTTTTTCTCTTAACATCTGCTTTTTCCTTTAAAATCTTGACGAGAAACCAATTACCGAATGACATGCGAAGATTTCCCTACCCCAGAGCAGCATTATGGCTATAAGCGCATTAAAAACAGGGAAGGTGTTCCAGTGCCCTTGGAGTATGGATGTGAGCAAAGATCTGACATGGAAAGCCTTTAGCATGGATCTGAATGTCTGAGATAAGTTTGTCTAGTTAAAAATAACTGAAGATGTAATTAAAGAGGGATGTTTGCAGCAGATGTCTGCATCTCAGATGCCACTGGGGATGCTATGAAAATAGATGGTCAAAACCATATTTTTTTTTTTTGTTTCAAGGGAAACACTGATAACTTTTCAGTCAATCTTTTCCAGTTCTCCCCTGGCCCTTTTTTGTTTTCTGTATATGAAACCAGCTGGCTATTTCTGTCTTTTCTTTTGAAAAGTGAAAATTATTTGAGATACTTTTATTTAAACTAAAAAAATTACAATAATTTCTCATAGACATTTAGAAGAAAATAATTTTTTACTGAAAGATGACATAACAGAAATGTTTCATCCACTTCTGTATTATAAAAATAACAATAGGACGAATTTACAGGTATAAGACTAAACCAAGGCAAGACCTAAAGGAGTAGGTCTCTATGGGACAGATATCTCTAAAATCCTACCCTTGTTTCCTGCTGCCAGAGAAAATCCTTACTTCTTTGATTTTACTTGGCAACATGCAGAACTGTAGGAAAGAATCACTACCGTAAAATTGGCAAGCTTTTTCTCATCTGTATAACAAAGAATACAAGGAATGTTCCACACCTGTAATTTTCAGTCATAGATATTTTAATCATATGAGATTTAATTGTTTGGCTTCCAGAAAAAAGAGTTTTCAAATCTACTTACTTAAGGCTGCTATGCAGGCTTGTATAATAAATCCTTCAGATTTTCTGCACCGACCCAGGTCAGTGGTTTGTTCTTTGAAGCTGAAGATGTCTTCAATGCAAGTGTTCAAAGAATTGTTCGTATAGAGATGTCTGTTTTAGAGAAAGCAGAATGCATTGTTACTAGATTTATGCTTTATCGCAACACAGATTTGTCCAAAGGTATGCCACCAATTTTTAAGCACATTGGAGGAGAAGTTGTAGCAGACCCTGAAATTCCTTCAAGAGGACTTTTTTTTTTTCTTAATTTCAACCTTGATTTGCATTTATTTGATTTAGATCACAGATTAATTGCATTTGAAAATCAAAAGGATGCTGTCATATCTCTGTATTATGCATTATTTTTACTGGGTGAATAAGGAGGCTTCCAGTCAAACTATCACAATTTGTGGCAGAGTGATTTAAGAAATTATGACTCTCCAGTTTACTTCCTTTTGCAGAGCGAGCAGAAGCAGACATTTACAAATGTCTAATGCTCCATGGGTCTCAGCCTGACAGTGATGCAAGTTTAATGAACACTGGGAATTGTGGCAATAGAGGAGTGAACACAGGTCTGGTTTTGGTGATTCTGAGAGGGCTGAGATCCTGTGGCAGAAGAGCAGTAGATACCACCTTGGAGTATCTTCTTTAGTTTGCCTGATTTATGAGGTGATACTTGAAGTGTTTAACCAGTTTTAGCTGCCAAAGAAAATATCCAAAACCCAGAGTAAATAAAGCCTCAATTGTCATATGCAGAATGTCTTATTTGCCTACAGAGGTTTGAAACATGGACTTCCCACAGTTTTCATGAAAGTAGTGTTGGTGGCTTCTGTGGGAGGAGAAAAGCTCCCAGAAGTTTATTTTTGGATTTATTTAGGGATTATGCTTTCTCCAGTCAGATCACAATTCTGGATAGGAACAATTTTGATCTCTTTTGACATTTAGAGTGTCATTTTTTTTTTTCTTCTTTAATTGTTTGATTGACTTATCAGAAAAGAAAACAGACATCAACTTGCTAACTTCCACTATTTGTTCTGCATGTGATTCTCATATGTTATCTATGATATTTATGTTAATATGTATCAGTCATATAATAAAAGACTATCTCACAGGGTCTGGTAGTTATTCCATGGATTATGAGTTCAGCTTCTGATCTCATATGGGTAAGAATCTTCAGACATAATGTTTTACTCTTGGAAAGTGCTGATTCAACAAAACTAAAAAAGATCTTGCAGGAACTTAATGACGGGATAAGAGATATCTCAGAGAAACTTTTTAGACATGCTGTTCCTGTTGGACAGAAATTTCAGCTTTCGAATACTCTCTTCCTGAGCAGAGGCCCTGCTTTTCCTAAGATTATCTATATTGCTTTTTGCAATTTACTTTGGTTAAGTAACAACAACTTTGCCCTAATTTCAGACCATTAAATAAATTAGCTGCGGACAGCTAAAGCTTAAAACTGAAGCGTGTTGAGTCCAAAAAACAGAGACACCAAATTAAGTGGAACAATTTTGAAAATTAAATCACAAGCCTTTCTGTATATAAAAGTGGAGTATGGACTTGGGCATTTCAAAGAAAGGAACTATGCAGTTTTGAACACTTACTGCTTTTTTTGTCAATGTTGTTAACCCGTTATTTTTTAACTATTTAGCTTAGGACAAAAAGAAAGAAAAGCAATTTGGATTATTTCTTAGATACTGATGTTTGGTCTTTTAATTGTGCCTGTGTGTGGCTTGTATAAAACATTACATTAAAACCTGTGTATCTTAAAGAAGCGAAAACCCTTCATGTTCAGAAGCTAGCTGAAGTCCTACAGGTTCTAAAGTAACTGTTACAACACTTATTTTTAAATTTAGTGTAGTTCTATGCTTTGCACAGGAATGAGTTTTACTGCTCACAAGCAGTTTTAGAGTGAGTGGAAAATAATTTTGCGTTTGGAATCATAATATAATAAATACATGAAGAAACATGATGTATATTAAAATGCAAGTGTAGTATTAATTTTCCCTAAACTGCACCCTTCCATGCAAAGTCAGAAAAATGCACATAGAGAAAATATTTTACCAATTTCTGTCCTCATATTCTTTCAAGAAGGTCAGAACAGTTCAGATAAAAGTATCTTTCTGTTAAAGTCATTGTCAAAGCCTTTGTTGCTGTTATGGAGTTGACTTAAATCCACTTCTGTCTTTAAAACTAATTGTTCTGCTATGCCTCCATCTGCCCCCTGATGTTGCTTTTAATCTTTCAGAGATTTTTAGGTATTTAGCACTGTTTTTCATATATAATTGCACTAATCCTGACAAAGGAACTAAACTGGGCCCCGAAAAAGAAGATTCCCACCCTTCTTTCTAATCGTTGTTTTGGAACTAGTTCTTACAGAAGATAAAATACTTGAGGAAAAATGGAATGTGTTGTTATTTTGTCCTTTTATCTGCAGAAGATCAGTATGATGTTTCATTTTAGTAATGTTCAAACACAATCTATTAAAACCCTCCAGACATTAAAAAAATCATAAATGGGCTTTCAGTTTTGACATTTAGGATTTAAGTTAGGATATTTTTCTCAGCCAAATTTTCCAAATTAAATTGTTTTTCTTTATGTTATACTATATTTTTATTATAATACAGAACAGCTAGAATGTATTATTAAGACAACAGGGTATTAAATGAGTCTACAACGTAACCTTTTTTGGAACGCTTATTGAATTCTAAGATGAACATATTAAGCAATAGGAAACATTTGGGACTAGATTTCTGTATAAAGTTATTCATGAGGTTACAGGGTTTTTTTCACTTTGAGAAGAGCTTTTACTTTTTTTAAAAAATATTCTAAACATATCTATGAGATTAAAAAAAGAAAGGAATTCTGAAGGCAAAATTTTATGGTTTGGATAGGTTATACGGTATGCAGGAGATTTGGATTTAAATCCTTCCTTTCTTCATTCTGAGTCTCAGTAAATTCTATTGTTTCAGCCTTTAGTAACTTTGAGGTGAGGTGAAGAAATTATTTTCCCCCAAGTTTTAGCCATTTGTTGGGTTTTTGAGGGTGGGATGCAGAAAGCAGGATGGTTTACAGGATGATAGTCCTTCATAACTTCTGTTTCATGAGCATAGCTTTAGGCTCCATTTCCTGTTCGGCAATAGGAGAAGTATCTATCACTAGATAAAACCAGCCTATGTTACCTGACTACACACACACTTTAATTTACTAGACACCTGTGTCTGTTACTGTGCACTCATTTCAGAGCAAGTGAAAAAAAAAGGACTCTCTCTGTCCAGAATAAGATTAATCTCATCCAAAAGTAGGTGTATGTAGGAGTGATTACTGAAAAACTTGTGACTACTTTTGCTTCCCCTGAAGGTGCATCACACTTCAGACTTTCTCCCACTCAAGAAATGATTTATGGCTCTTTAATCACTATAAGTATCAAGTACTGATTGTTTTAATATTAGCAATGTCTGTAATCTCCATTTGTCCAGGAGGAAAGAAAACATATTCAAGAATGAATAAAAGTTTTCACAGCTAGTTTCTGCTTCTACCTGATGACTTGCAGCATGTAATTCTCTGAATTTGTTGATGTAAGGCCAAAAGGTATTTTAGATCATCTACTCTGACCTCTGTTATCTTACATGTCATTCAGTCTCATCTGGTCACTCCTGTGTTGAACGTAGTAACTTGTACGTAATGTAAGGATATAATTGAAAAAAGTCTTTCAGGAAGGAATTCAGTCTCAATGAGGAGCCAGATAAAGCCAGTGCTGCTTCTCTCAGACATTGCTTGTATTTACACACACACTGTGTGCAGCAGAGCAGATCCTGTCTGTGGAGAGAAGCTCTCCCTTTTGGTCATTCGAGAAAATATATAATTTCCTTACAAGAAAACAACTCTAATCCTAAAGGGTGTTTCCATGAGAACTTCTGGCTGCTTTTTTAGATAAAGGCAAGGCTGTGCAGGTGGCATAATTGCCGGTACCCCATGGGAGCTGCCTGCAGGCTCCTTTGTTAGACGAGTGGCTGAGTTTTTCATGCAGCCAAGGACTTTGTGCAGCACAACACAGGCCTGAAAGCCATGCTGTACGTGCAGCACAACACAGGTTTGTGTAGCATAAAGTCATTTATGACTGAACTCCTCCTAGACCTTTGTAACTAACCAGAGGTGTAGCTGCCGTTATATGATTTAAGATTCCTTACGCAAACAGGAGGAGATAAAGTAAGCGTAGGAAAGTGTTTTTGGAAAGGCATGAAGAGAAATGTAATAGCTAAGGTAGGTGAAGCAAAAGCTGAAGGAAGTGTTTCATCAATGCCAAAAAGAAAACTGGAAGGACTATCGAAGGTGACCAGAATAAAGACACTGTGACTGTGTGAAGACATTGAGTGTAGTGTAACTGAATATTCATGGAAAGTTGACATACAACATAATAACATTCCTGGTTGTCTGGGGCCATGTCCAGATGGTTTTTGAATGTCTCCAAAGATATTAAAAAAGACTCCACACATGCCCTGGGCACCTTGTGCCAGTGCTTGCTCACTCTCAGAGTAAAAAAGTGCTTCCTGATGTTCAGATGGAGTCTCCTGTGTTTCAGTTTGTGCCCATTGCCTCTGGTTCTGTTACTGGCCCTGAGTCCATCTTCTTCATACCCTCCTTTCAGGTATTTATATACATTGATCAGATACTCCTAACCTCCCCAAGCCTTCTCTAGGCTAAATGGTCCCAGCTTTCAGACTTTCCTCATACAGACGATGCTCCAGTCCCTTAATCATCTTCATTGCCCTTCACTGGCCTCTCTCCAGTATGTCCATATCTCTCGTACTGGACAACGCACTCTAGATGTGGCCTCAACAGTGCTGAATAGAAGGGAAGGATCACCTCCCTCAACCTGCTGGCAACACTGATAAAAAAGAGTGTAGCAAACATGGTCGTTTAAGCCACTTGTGTACGTAGGAAGCACAATTTTATCCTAATAAGAAATCGAGAAAGAGTATTGCAAGACCCATGATGTCAACTTTAACACAAAAGCCATCTGTCACTCTTGGTGGGAATGGTGGCTCTGACAAATTATGATTGAGAGAGTGATGATTTTAAAGATAAGTGCAAAAACACTTTGCAGTGTTTCAGCGAACCATGGAATATATATTCACCTTCTGAAAGAAGGTGTTGCTGTCATGAAATCTCAGTCCTGCTCAGTGATATGCATATTCCAAGAGTATAACCCAAATCCATACTGTATTGGTATTACATTTTAAAAAGCAAGCAGGGAGGTCTGTATCCATATTCCTCTCCAAGAGGAGGATTTTGGAAAGGAGTTTCATGAAATCCTTTTTTGTTGGCACTTGTCCTATGGGATCTTCCTGGTAAAGGTGGCGTGTTTGTGTCTCTGAAGAAGAATCATATAACTAATCCATAAAGCTGGATCCCTCTCAAATCCCCACTATGGTGAATGGTCTGTTCCAGAATACAGTGATATACTAATATAAGCATGTCTCACTAATATGCTCACTAGACAGCAATTTTGGAGAAATTATATGAAAAGTGATACGATCTTATCCAATAAAGGGTATTACGTTGATGCTGGATATCCATATTCAAGTTGGGGAACAGCTGGCTAGGTAGTAGCTCTTCCACGGTGATTTTGATGTTGGCCAAATAGGCATCAGTAACATACGCTGAAGAGGGCTGACATAATTCTCTTGTGTATGAACAAGAGTACAATTTGCAAGGCATCAGAAATAATTCTTTTGTTGCTCTCAGTGCTGGAGACTGCACTCCAAGAAAAATGGGAGCCAAATGGAAAGAGTCCTGAGGAAATCAGAATCAACAGAAGCCTAGAAAATGTAATTTTATGGTGTGCAGCCAAAGAAGAAAAGCCCAAGGGAGAACTTGAGAGCAGTTTTCAATTACGCAATGCTGTTGTAAAGATGCAAGGAATAATCTGTTTTCCATGTTCAAGAGGGAGGTGGCAAGAAGTAATGGTTTTAAATTGAAGCAAATTAGGTATTAGGAGTATGAACAACAAGAATTACTTATTAGCAGTAAGAATAACGGAGTGTAAGTGAGGTTGCTTAAAAAGTTATAGACTCTTTATCACTACATGGCTCTCAAAAAATGTCTGTCAAGCATGACACCTTATCCTGACAGAGGAGGGTGGTTGTGGTGATGTTTCAAGAACTATTTTAATGTCTATGTGTCTACTATTCTATGAATCTGTGAACTTTCTGGAGACACAAGTAGAACATTCTTAGAATTTTTCTCACTTCCATTTAATTATTTTTGCAGCAATGTTATATTAATCATCCTCATCTGTACGATGAGGCTAAACATGTTATATGGGTCTTCCAGAATACTAGTCATTAGTATGCAAGAAACTCTGACTAAGAGGAGAAGCAACATGAGGAGACAAATAAATATAGAACAACCAGCACATTTCAGAGAGCTCTAGCTGGCTAGTGAGTAGCTGACTTTAAATGTTCATATTCATGCTGTGGAAGACTCCAAGCAGGACTTCACTCGTGGTTTGTCTTCAGACAGATATCTGTGTTGCCAGTCAACCTGATGGATCACTGAAGTACTACTCAGTCAAATGAAATGAAATCAGATCTTGGCTGATATAATGCTTGTGTTACTGTAATCACTGGGAAGAGAATCAAGTTTGCTGTGTGCAGTGCCAAGCACCTACAACTATTACATATAAAGAAGTTTTGCTTGTAAGAAGTTCTGCCAAAATAGTAGATGAGGGCTCAGTGTATGGTATGTGTTCCAGCACTGGTGAAGACCTTTGAAACAGAGACATGATTTAACAAATAATGATTTGCACTTTGAGCGTGGTGGCTGTCACCACGCAGAGGTGACTGAATCAGGTGGGGTAACAGTCTAGCCACACCAGGTACACTGGTCCCAGCTAAAACTGGTGCCAACTGATATAGCTACTGAAGTCCAAGTCGACTGGGAGGAGTTTGGAAGAGTGCTGTTGTCAGGAAAATCGTAACTGGATTCAGTGATGCTGCAACAGTCCTGGTATATTAAAGAAGATAAATACCACACAATTGCATTATGTATACAATGTGTATAATCCCAAGGTTTTATTTTGTGGAAGAACCAAAACAAATGTAAAAAATTTAAAATTCCCTACTGGATTCTTGTGGTGTCAGTCTGGAACATAAAGCTCATGTCACAGTTTGCTTATAGATAAACATGGGACAAATACAGATCTGGCGAAAGTAACAACCTCAAGCTTATTAAAAGGATAGTCACATCACTGCCTTTTGCAGTAGTAGTGTGCTCATCTAGCTGCGGTTGGCCTGTGGTGGAGACAAAATGATGGTTCAGTTATAGCCATGAAGGAGTTCTGGCACATTTCTGACCATGCTAGTAACATATGCAGAAATGGTTCTGGATGTGCAGATTTTGTTCCCACTTGACTACCGGAGGGTTGGAAGAATTAATCAATGTGCTTATCTTAGCGAACTATTAAAACCAGAGTAGCATTTGACCACACAGTCTAGGTTTAAAAATGTTTCTTGGTCACAGTGTTACAGACACAAATCACAGTTCTTTCTTCCAAGTGTTTTCTCCCCACACTGTTTTCATAACTTCTGGAAGCATATAACTACTCTTATCAGTAGAAAAGAGGAATCTGCTACACTCTTCATCTTCCTATTAAGCTGTCATCAGGAGAAATTGTTCATTCTTTTTTAAAATACAGTTTCATTTTCAAAACATATTTCCATATCTAAAAAATTGTGAGACTCTTAGTGTTAACACTTTTGGCCCTGGGGGTAGGGCTATGAAGTAAATATGCTGTTTTGCTGCAGCTGATTTCAGGGCGGTCATTCTAGGTTATGGCTATTCTGGCACGTATCCTGATGGATCCTTTCCCTCAGGCTGTGAAAAAACTCCTCTGTAACTTTGTCAAACTAAGCTGGAAGCAAACAGCTTAAGTGTATGCCACATAGTAAGTAAAAAATTGCTTCTTTTGTTTTGCTTCGTTAACATTTTTCATTAAAAAAATAATTTCAAGTATTTTTTTTTAAAATTGACAAATGCTATTCAGGCAGCTCTTCAGTGCAAAACTCACACTAGCTGAGGTCGTGACATCAAACCTCTTCTTTTTAATATATTTACCACATGTCACAATGTTTTTTTCTCGCACTTGTCCCTCTGAAATGCTGATCCGTTCTGCAGAATAATTTTTCAAAAGATTAGTTATTCCAGGGAAATATAGAGAAGGAGAAAATGGAGCTTCAGAAGCAATAAGGTCAGAGATAAAGAGAAAATGAACTCAGGCACTAAATCTGGTGGCTTCAGAACAGCTTAGAGCTGATGTATTTTTAAATCTGTGGTTTTTTAATTAAAAAATTAAATAATACACTGACAGTCCCAGAAAAAGGTGCTGGAATCTAAGGTTCCCCTTCTGATACAGGTCCCTAAACACCTGACCACAC
Organism: Numenius arquata; assembly: GCF_964106895.1. Classification (NCBI taxonomy): domain Eukaryota; kingdom Metazoa; phylum Chordata; class Aves; order Charadriiformes; family Scolopacidae; genus Numenius; species Numenius arquata. The sequence goes on from NC_133582.1 coordinate 10,973,255, forward strand.
GTTCCTCTTTGGCCAAGGGCAGCTTTAACTGTTATATGCAAGTGGAAAATCTCCCATAGGAGTGACAGAATCAGCTGCTTCCTCATCCCCTTTTTTCACATGGAAGTTTCCAGATGTCTTTTCTGTGCATGTCCAGATATGCTTGATTACTAAGGAAGCTGAGCAGTGCAGAACTTGCCTGGTGCCATGTTACCCCAGGGATGTTTAAGGCACTGTCCTGGAGTGCTGGTGATGACCCATTTATTCTTGTCGATGGAATGTCCTTCAAGGGAAATTCAAAGAAAATTAAATTCATCTGGGAACTAAGACACATGCTGAGAAGGGGAAGCGATAGATTGAGTTCCCTCAGACAGAGAGACTATGTTTTCCACTTCCTAGTAGGAGAGCACCTCTATGAGTGTGCTAATGAGTAATAGCATCGGTATTTTAATGGCAGAGAATAGTCACTGTGCAAAACTCTTTGAATATTTCCAAAATTAGATCCTCAGATATGATACAGAGAAATAAATCTAGAGGGGCTCATGCTGGTTAGAGAAGAGCCAAGCTCCTTGCCCTTAAGAATATTCTGGGCCCATGATTTTAGGGGTGTGGGAACTCAGTGCAAAAAACAGTGGTGCTTATTACGATAGGACATACCCTGGGTCTGGTAGAAACCGAGTATGCATCTTCAAGCTGATGCTTTTAAGGGTAAAGGTCTAGATTCTGCCTAAATCCTTCATTAGGTCTCCCTATATCTCATTTTGTATTTGTGGTCTCGGCTCTATGTTTTCACAAGAATGCTGAAAAATAAATAAGGAAGACAGGAAAAAAGTTGTAAAATGATCTGAATAATGGAGGAAGCACTTGGCAGTGAGAGTGTTAAAAAGCTCTTTCTCTTCAGGTTATTCAAACACTGTATGAAGAAGTGACTTGCTAAAGTTTGTAAATACCCTCATAGACAGAAAATACCAGTTAGAGAAGGACTCTGGCAGTGTCACAGAAAGGTGACAAAGACCTATTGCCAGTATCTAGAATCCAATACATGCAAATGATAGATTTGGTACACATTTTTGATACTGGAGGTCACTATTGGTTGGACAATCATTTGCGAAAGTGTATTTTCCATCTCTTGATATCTGCATATGAATGTTATGTACCTTTTGGAAAGATATGCTTACATTTTGTCAAACACAAAGTACAGAACAAACTGGAAGTGATTTAAAAAAAAGGTCTAATGTTTTATTCTAGTTTTAAATTTAAAAAATTCAACATCTTTTCTGTGTTTTCCTCATTCTGTACTGAAAAACCTCTAAAGACATACAAGGCAGAGGATTAACAGTAGTATAAATTCATTGGCAAAAGCCACGTATAGTAGTTTTGCACACTCATTAACTTGCTCTGAACTGAATCTCTTTCCACTCGGGCAGCATGTTTAGTGAAGTGTTATCCTGTCCCCAGTATTCCACCGATATCTCACTGTGTGTGGCTCTAGGGACTCGGAATTTAGATTTACCCTGAACACAACTCAGAGCACTGGGAAAATAAGAAAAAGTTTCCCTCAGATCCATAATGATATCTCATGTATTTTTTATATGTACAGACCGTGCAGTTGTGAAAATGACACTGTGGTACAAATCCCAAATTCAGGTTTCCAGTGCTGAACAATGATAAATTTAACTTGAGCAATAACAGTACAACTGATCAAATTTAGTTAAAGAAGTGGGAGCTGCAATAAACCTTTGGAAGCAGAATAACTATCCTCAATACTCAGTCTGGACTTGGATATTACAATCTAAATCCTGAAACTCTCACTTGGGACATTGATGGAGACGGTTTGAGCTATTAAGAGAGCACTTGGTTCCCTAGACACCTGTGAAGAAACAGCCTCTAGAAATGCTCCTAGGGTCTCGGTTGTCCACATGTGGCAGGTGGCTCCTTTCCTTTCTCCTCGCCTGTTGGAAGTCCAGTGCCAATGCCTACCCCCACTTTTGCATGCCCTGCTCTCAGAGCTGCTTTTGCTTAGTTGAACAGCCCAAGTCTTCCTCAAACAAGACTGTCAGGTATCTTTGAGACATCATAAATCTATCCTCTCTTTCTCACCTTAATGATCATAGTTTGAAGTATTAGTTCTTCTGGACTGGAACTGAATCACTTGAATGAGTCAATACCTGTCTTTCATCCAGGTCTGTCTGGGGTCAGTCCGCACACCACTGATGTGTCTGTCACAGTGTTGCCTTGACAGCAAGGCTCCTAAATAGACCTGTGGTGTATGGAGAAAAATGGACTTATTTTCTGGTACAGCTAACAGTCACTCCGGACAGCATAACCCAGGAAGGGAGAAAGACTTTTTTTACAGCCGTAAATCATGTTCATGTGGGTTTTTTGTTGGATGGTGGTATCACTAGGTTAGCTAGTCAAGCTGTGTAGTAGTGTCCTGTGCAGTTGCATACAATACCTTGTTCAGGGTTTTAGAAGTCTTTACTCTTAAAAAGATGCAGTTAATCTGCCCTTCCATACTAGGGCATGCTTTAAATGTCTTTACTTCCTTTTTTTACTGCATGGAGTTTTTCTGAAGTAAAACGTTTGCCCAAGCTGAATGGTCAGGATGCAGGAGCAATATTTCTGGGTTCAAATTGCACAAATTATCTTTGTTCCAGACTCACAGTTTTACAGAGAAAGGATGTCCTGGTCATTTATCATCAAATGTCAAGTTGAAATACTCAAATCTAACTGATTTATGACATTCTTGTTCTGCAGATTTGGCTATAGATTTCAGAAAACTCACAAATGGACATCACAAAAAATGGATATAGCAGAATGTGACAGTTAAAAAGGAAAAGCACATAATGACCTACACTTTCAGCTGGTGGGCTTTGCCAGGGCATTCTGATAGCAGAAGTTAGCCCCAGATCTGACCAGTTGTTTAATGACTGGTCATTAAGTGGGAGGAAATATAGTGGTGTATGATCCAATGCGCAGCATTCTTTGCAGCTGCAAGACAGGTGTCCCTTGAAGCTTAAGATGCACAGGGAAGTCTGAATGAAGTTTTTCTATATATTGCATATCCCACTGCCAAAAAATATTCTTTTTCTTTTAAATATCTTACAGGTTTACCATAAAAATCTGCTCAAATCTAAATGCTCGTTTCAAACAGTCATTGAAATCATTACCAGTCTTTTCCAATATTTACTTTCCCATATTTTTTAGGAACACTGAGGTAAGTCCTCTGATCCTTCATAGTGCAGATGATTAGCTCTTATTCTGACAACACTTGTTCCATCTGTCACTGAACACAGTTTGGTTTTCATGAGGTCTGAATTAGCATCAGGATTTCTTTTCACTTCACTCGCTTGCACTTTTCAACTGGTTGCATATATTAGCACAAATTACGTTTTTAAAGTATCTTTGGGTAATTTGTTTTACCTCATAAATCTGCAATGCTGCACCTCATTTGCCCCATGGTACAAACAGCTCAGCTCCCTTCACAGAAGTCTAGATGCTGTGCCTGACCAGCGCCACCTGCCAAAGGAGGGAGCCCTGCAGAATCTGTGAGCTCTGGAGCACACTGAGCAGCTCTGCTGCAGTTGTATGTGTAACAGTAAGCGTATGATTAAATTGTTTTTTGGAATTGTCCCAGAAAGTTCAGTACTTTGGAAGATCAAGTCCAGAGCACTTCAGTTTACACCACATAAGTGAAGGGAAACAGCTGTGAGGGAGCAGAATGCACAAGCAGTGCCGGTCTTGGCTGCTGGAGGCACTTTGGACTTTCTGTAGGGAGCCTGGGTGGAAGAGCAAGGGAGGAAGGGCAAGCCTTCTCCTTAACCTGGCTGCCAGGAACACAGAATCAGAGGTACCACTGCCATTGCCACCCCTGCAGTCATGAGAAGAGACCAGAAACTGTGATCTGGCCCTTAAAATGATATTCTTCAGTATACAAATCTTCCAGTCTATGTATAGCTAAATTTTTCCTTTTTTTTTTTTTTTAAATAGGTCATGACTCACAGCAGAATCTCTTAGAGGTCATCATAAATAATAATGAATACTAGTATAAACCATCAGCTATTACAAATTAATCTATTTGTACTTAGGTAACCACTTTAAAAGCGCCTGCCTATTTCTAGGTGAAAAGGATTGACTTGCTTTCTCTCCTGTTACGCCTAACTTCATCCAAGCATGTAATAATATACTAAATAAAAATTTTGAATATATTTCCCAAATTTGCATTTCATTCAACCCATTTTGTCAATTAAAAACAATTATTTTATACTAGACAGTACAGGAGTTTATCTGAACCATTGGAGTTTGTACTGGGTAGACTCTTCCAAGTTATTACTTGGTCTTTTTTATGTGCACGCTGAAATGCATTTCACAAAGTGGCACGCAATGTTATAAGATGTGCTTTCCCAAGCTTAATTCTAATCCCAACCTTCAAGGATCAAACATTTCAAGAAGATAAGAAGTCAGCTTTTGTTTGGTTAACTAGATTTTTTCAGGACCCAAAAATTTGTTTAAAAAACAGTCGAATCACCAAAGCCATTTTTTGATGATAACTGCATGTTTACTATAAATTATCTTCTATTGTATTGTATTCTATTCTGCTTTCAGTGCCACCAAGATAGCATTTGAATGCCAGTAGTGCGGTAAATGACATGGTATTTAGTACATATGAACAGTCTATACATGTTCCACTCACAAGTAGACATATTAGGTGTGATTCATCTAATCAAATGCTGCATTTGTGATGCATATGTCTAATCTGGACAGGCCCTTAGACTCCTTTTATAATCAGTGGTAGAACAGTAAATTGGTATGATTCATCTTATTCTAATACAGGTGTCTATAATAAATCATATGAATTATCCCAGTCATAGATTTTTCCCTCCTTAGCTCTAAAGTTTAGCAGAAGGATGACAAAACCTTATTGCCATTTCACCACAAATCTTCTACTATAATAGTATGTTAAATTACATGTTGGTGAGCCATGAAATAACAAATGATGGCTTGGTTCAAAGTGCAGTACTGCTTTTTTATACTAGTAATAGTGATAGGAGCAAACTTATTCCCAGTGTTACTGACTTTGAGTAGTAGCTTGAATAGACCTGTTAATATAAATAAGATCATTCATGCTATACAGTATGAATTGACTTATGGCCAGATATTATATCAGGTTACTCATAAAATATTGTTGAGCTGCAGCTGAGAACAAGCTACATACTTGCACTCATTATTGCTGGTTTAGTCACCCTTTTATGGGGGACAACAGTCTTGTTCAAGTCTGCTGTGTAATGGTGGTCGCAAGCTAAGGATGGCTTTCCCGTAAGCCCAGGGAAAGCTTAGGCATTGAATTAGAAATTCAGGTCTCCCTGGAGGAAATTGTTTAAATAGTGTTTAAACACAGAGAAGCAGACTCCGTTGCTCAATCGTTTGAGCCCATCACAACAGATCTTCTGCCTGCTTGAAGACTGGGATTGCACGAAGGTTTTTCACAGACTGACCGATTGCTCGTTGCCAGACTGTTCATTACTGTTGCTTGCAGCTTGCACTCACAGCAAATTTCATTGCAACTTGTTTCTTTTCCAAGAAACAGATGGTATTTTTCAACAGAAAATAATTATCAAAATTTTTGGAACCTGTTCTAGTAAAACAGAAGAGTTCTTCAAGCTACAGGAATTTTCCACTCTATTGGAGTTTTGAGCTGACTCACTGAAAATGCTCTAGTTTTTGAAATGTTTTATTTCATGTTGATTTTTGGAGAAAACGGCTGATAACTTGGATTCGGGGGTGCACCATGAGCTTTACCCATATGAAGGTTCTTCCACTGCAGAAGATGAACGCTCAGAAACTTGTAATAAAGATCTCTCTAAACTCACAACATCTAGATCTGCAAAGAATTTCTACAAATGTATTGTGCTGTTTTTCTATTTATTTAGATGCAGCTCTGATAAGTGGCTAGTTGTCTTACTAAAGGTGAATTAAAAGTACTGCCACAGTGATTTATTTGAAAAAGCTCATATTTCAGAATTCACTAATTGAATTCACTATTGAAACTTAGAAAAAGCATTACTAGGACATTTTCATTTGTGCTTTGTGCTGGAGGTAGTGGGGTAAAGTCACAAAGTTATCCTATGCTGTAAAAATACAGTGAAAAGGAGGAGTTCCTGCTAGAACAGGAAAGTCGTATGAATTCTGCCAATATGCTCTATCAGAGAGCTGGTTCTTAAAGTAATGCGAAGGGCCAAAAGGCACAGTGAATATGTCTAATGAGCACAGTCCATGCTGCTACAGCTGGACTAGAGCTGTACTCACGTTAGTCTAGTTATCTCTAGTTATAAGACAAGTCAAAGTATAAACTCTTGTGAATGTGGTGTACACAAGGATGTATGAGGAAACACCAAGCAGTGTGTACATTTTTTCAAAAATTTGATTACAATTCAGCAATTAAGTTTTCTCCTCTAAAATCCAATGGGAAAATCACAAGGCTAAATATTTCATTGATGCAATTGTAGATTCATAAGGGTTAGACCTTGAAGTCCAAATACTTACAGGTTTCTTGTACAGCAGAATCCTGAATGAGATATCATTGGAAACCAGTAAATGTTTTTCTCTTTCCACTTGTACAGTTTTACTTCCAAAGAAGGAATACAACAATTTCAGTAGTTAATTGTGTTTTACATCCACAGGAATCAAAAGGTGTAGAAAACAGTGCTGAAAAAGCTAGACCCTCCCCTCCTCTCATTTTTCTTTGTGCTACTAATGCTTACTGGATTTTTAGGCTATACATATAAACTTTAGAGAAAATAGCTTATATCCGAGGAATGCATTGTTAGTTCTCTCTCTAGCTAAAAGCAAGGATTTAATTTAATTTTTTTTGTTTGTGAGACTTTACCCCAATTTATTTAAATAGAGCAGATTATGAGACTATTCAAGTTACTTTTGTTTTCTTTTGCTGCTGGTCTAATGAATGGCAGCAGTTAAAAGCACCACTAATGAAAAAAATGGAAAAAAATCGCCCTCAAGTTTAACTGAATACATTTGTTATTAATTATTTTCTCTCTGTATTTTCCCTCTCCCTTAGGGACAATGCTTTCAAGAAGACGGTGTTCTGATTCTTCAAATACTGAAGAATTGCATTTTCCCTCTTACTTTGTCTTATCTGCTCTCTCCTGTCCTCAGCCATGATTTCTGAATCACAGAAAGGGAGACAGGGATGAATTCTGAGAACTAAAACTAAAAACGAGAGGGCTGAACTGGATGAAAAGGCATTTCTCTGCTCCCTACCCAGAGCCCAGGGAATGGCTGCTGGGCTCCTTCCCGGCTCAGCACTGCCAAATGACAACCCAGCCCAGAAACTCTTCGTCACCCGTTGGTGGCTGGAAGGTGTTCTGGTAAGGGCTGCCTGCCTGAAATACCTAATATTGTTAATTCTCACTTGTGCTCCTCTCCGTATCCCTCAGTGACATTGTTTTTAGCTTCTTGACAATGGGCCCTATTTAAAAATGAGCTTTCTCTGAGGTGTTTGTACACGAAGAAATTAGGAAATCCATGCTCACAAACAAGACTTCCATTTTGATCCCACACCTGAAGTCAGACAAAAGGCTTGAAATCTGGCCAGGTGCGTCTTTGCTCAAATGGCAGCTTGAACCAACTAATTTGTTGAAGTGTTGGTTGCAGGTTTAAGTGTCCTTATTCTTCCCACTTATCTTGTGGCTCCAGAGGTGGTAAAAGCCCCTCCAAATCTCAAACCATGCAGGAGACAAAGCAGTACATAGTATCACAAAGCAAAGATAAAGTATCATTGTCTTCAAGGGTTGATTTACAAAAAACTTAAGCAATAGGTCTGATATTTTCACATCTCTACAGGAGACCAGAAGATAGGCCTGTCGAAGTATTCAAACATATTCCTAAATCCAGATGAATTAAATAGTCAGAAGCAGGTGCGTAAGTATTCTGCTGAATCAGAGCTGCAATTACAGTATATTTAGAACAGACAATATTTGCAATACACAAAGATCTATTTTTCTAAAATGGCTGTGTCCATGGAAAGGTAAAGGACATCTGTTCCCAGTCTGTAACATGATTTATTAACCACTGAGCATATCCCCCAGATAAGTTTGTTGCACTGTTCAAGAAAACAAGGAAGTGCAGAGACATTGTTACACAAATCCCATGTGGAAAGAATTCTCTAAAAATGAAAAACTCATTAAACCATAATGTCAGAAATACTTATGATAAAAGGAAGCAACCATTACTTCTGTCTCAAAGACCTTATTAAAAATACTTTTACTAAGGCTTTTAGTATTTTCTACTTTTCACTACAAATGGCCTAAACAAAACATTAGCTACCCTTTCTATCCCTCCTGTTACATGGAGTATTGTATGCAAAAGACATATGGATGAAGCCTAAAGCTTGAGCTGAGACTGAAACTGTTGGCCCAAACACTTCATACAGCTATGGTGTACTTTCAGAGGTGCTTCTATTCGATTTGTATTCTAGGACACCCCATTGAGAAATATGTTTTATTTTCTCATGTCTAACCAAACAGAAAAAAATTATTATTTTATGGAGCATCAGGAACAGGCCTGCGTCATTGTTAGTAACTTGATAAAGATTCAGCAGTATGAAGTCATTCTGCAAAAGAACAAAACTAGAGCTTCCTTCAGTATCAGAGGTCTTTCTGGTGTACATCCTACAGCTCTTGGTGATTAATTCCAACTAAATCCTTTGAAATGGGAAAGTAGAATGGTAACTAATGGGTCCCTCAACTTTATCACCCTCCCTAGAGCAATGGAGAAGGTAGCCGCCTATGATAGTGTGGTATGGTCCATGTTAGAAAGCATCGTCTATCTGTCTGTCTATCTATCTATCTCTCTGGTGAGACAGTTCATACTTGGGCACAGCCTGTCCTCTTTCACAGGGTGTGTGCAAACAACTCATGGCACAGCAGTGTGTACAGTGGCAAACAACATGTGAACAAAATGAGGACTGGCCAGTTCCTTCTGGGTGGGAAGGCAAGAGAGTACTGATAATTTAGAAAAAAAGGGAAAAAAACTCACAGAAAAATAGTTATTTTATGAAACTCATAGGCTTTTTGGAATGAACAAACAGTTTTAGAAACTCGTGCAGTATGTTAGTTCCTTTTATTTTTCCAGTTTTTCCATTGATGCTATTGAAATTAATTTTCTGTTCCACACCATGCTGCAAAACTGAAGGTGAAAGATTACAAGTCCAACAGGTTTTCATAACTTCTAGGCGGGAAGGAGAAATAGGAGTGTACATTAGCAGAAGCTGCTCTGAAGTAGTGTGATCCCAAGCTCTGTCTGTCAAGCAGCTCCCAAGTCCAGTGTTTAAAATTATAATAATGTTTGTGCAAGACTGGTTAAATGATTGTGGAGATTGTCATTGCTATTGGATCAACACTACCTCACATATAGTTTAACTGAAATACTGAACGGTAAACATGCTTTTAGTTTTACATAATACACTTAACTGTATAGAAAATTTCCTTGCAAATATTCAAATGTACAAGTGTGTTGTATGCACAAACAAACAAGGAATCACTGCATTACTGAGATTACTGTTGATTTGGGTAGTGCGATTTCCAAGAGCCACCCAGGTGATGATGTTCTTTCAAGTCAGGAGGGAGCTGACAGACAGCGTAAAGGACAGAAGACACTACTGCTCTAGAGCAGCATGGCCGCGATAGGAGATCCTGGCCCAAATACATACATGGGTATAAACTCAGCCCTTTGAAGTCCAAATCCAGTAAATGTTTCTGAAGACAAGAATAGTCTTCCTATTGTAATCCTCAGCCGGATGGAATGCTAATGATGTCTGTAAGTATTTCCAAACATTTACCTGCTAGGAACTGCACACCGACATCTTCCTTCTCTCTTCTCCCTCTGCTCAGACCTTTAGGTTGAATATGCCCTGTAAATTCATCTCCAGATGGTACTGGCATTTGGACAGAAGGTTTGGGCCTCAATACGGCAGATCGCATAGTCACATGCCTACATTGACTTCTGTGACACTATCTACATGCTTAAAATGCAATAAGTCTGTTAAGTGTTTTTACTGGATAGGGAATGCTGCATATATCATACCATTACCAACTCCTAAGCTATCCAATTCACTTAGGCATCCAGTTTGCTCATGCAGGCAGTGTTTTAAACTGAATGATGGGATTACAGTAGTCATCGCGATGTATGTAACAGGTGATACGTTATTAAATCCCAAAGGATTGACATTTAATTTTCTGGAGGCAGTTTCAGGTCCACAGTGCTCTGGAGTACAGTCAGGGTTGGCTTCCTGATGGTTTGGAAACTCTCAGCTGGAACGGTCTGATTTAATGACTGAATATTTTCCCCCTCAACCTATTACCATAAGTTCAAATACAATAAAAGCTTGAAATGCTGAACTAGATGGTGGTTGCAGCAAGACGTTAATAGTCCTGATCAAAAATCCTGCATTTTAAACAAGTATTACTTGCAAAATAGATAATTAAAAAAATTACCTGAAGGTATGAGTATACCCCTTTTCTGTACACAGATACTACTCACCAGATTGCAAATAAGTAAAGAAGCTTTTTGAAATTATAGTTTCTGTGTAGCTTAGAGTTATGTGTGATGATGCAGTGGCAAATTACACAGAAAGTACATACCACCAGCAGGGAATAGACTCAATGTTCTGGTTTGATTCCAGCCATACTTTACCTTTACATGGCCTTCTATAGTTTTTCCTTAGACCCATAATAGCATTCTTCCTTTATATCCTGATTTTTTTCATCAGTACTATTTCAACTGAAAGACATAGTAACTCACTCACTTCAAAACTTTTAGAGCTATTTAAAATTCAATAGGATTGCAATATATTCCTTCTCTCCCCCCACTCTGATCTATAAGCTCGTTTTATTGTCCAAGGAAGTGCTTATTCTAGTTGTGTGGGAAAAAACTAGATCAGATGCTCCAAATCATTAAAGAAAAGGAGTTATTTCTACTATATTCCTTTATGAACTTTCATTAACACAGACAATTTAGTAACTAGTAAATAAAAATTTTGAATACTTACACAAGTTTCTTTGGAATACATCCATTTTATTTTCAAATTTTCAGAGAATTAAAGCAATATGGAGAATGTGAGAAAAATGCTGAACTGTAAACTATTTTAGTAATGTCTTATGCAAGAAGATATTCAATGCCCTTTTGAGCTTGCTGTTGTTAGGATAATTTCATGAAGTTGTGCTTCTGTGGTTCTATGTCACTGCTATGACCTCATAGCATGGAAACTTTAAAAGTGGAGGTGTGACAGGTGAAAAACACATCGGCTATTACAACAATGGGAAAATGGTCTTTTTAAGTGTTCAATATCATCCTGAGTTACCAAGTAACTGAGGTGACTCACTGAACAGGTAAACAAGGTGACACATGCAGGCACAGACTGGAACAGTGAGTTAACAAGCTTGCACTTAGCAGGGCTTTTGGTAATACTTGATAAGCCACCTCGTGTGCAGGCTGTTACTTAATTAATTACTTAATTTTTGATTACAAGGCCTATAGTTAGAGACAAGACTTTTAATAAACTAATTCATACAGCTCAGAAAAGTAGACAACCTTTCCAGATCTGAACAAACAGATCTGTTGAAATCTTATCATTTTGCAGCTGTCTTGAAGGGTTTAATGACAGCATTTCCTCCACTTGTGAAGTTTATGTTGAGTATTCCCTTATACTACTGTGGTTACAATAATAACACCACAAATGTTTTATGCTGCATTTTCTATGTAAAGCTTTGGCTTTACACTATGAATATTGATTTCAAACCCCTTAAACTCCTTTTTCTGTATGTTTGAGACTCTATGGGACTGGCAGATGCTACGTGATGGCAAAAGTCAGGGCAGTACCTCAATCCACAGTTTGGGAATGTGCAGACCAGCCTTCCCCTGGTTTAAGACATTTTCTTCTTTCCTGTGTCATGAGTCCTACAGTGGGTTGGTAGATCATGGAGTGGGATCACAAAGTGTGACCTCCACAGTGCTGCAAACAAATGAATAAAGGCCCATTCGGAATGGGACAAAATGGGAGCAAACTGCAAATCTGAAGAGGTGGATTGTAAGTGTTTCAGATTCATCAGGTCTCTGAATAACAAGAAAATTGTATCCATAAACCTCTGGTCCTAGTGAAATGTTATCTTCACCCAATAAAGTGGTAAGTGAAGTCCTGAGGTAAGAGAAAGTGGCCTGAGAAGAGAACATGGTGCAGATAAACTCACAGTGTGGTGAACACCAAAACTATGAACAGCTGTGAAGAACATTAGATTTTTCAATAGAATTTTTTTTTTCACCAATTTTCTTTATTAGCTTTAAAGGTGCTAATAATATTGCTTGATTACATCCTACTACTAGAAACCTTGTGGATTAAGTGTTAACAACAAGTAGGCACTCTTCTACCCCTCTTGAAATGAGTGAGAGTGCATCCTGGGAAAGCACCAAGTTCCTCTCGGCACTTGTAGTGAGATTAACTCTGAGCTGTTTCAGCTGCCTTCTCAGGGCTGTCTTGGAAGCAGGGATTTTGAGAAAAGAGAAGCAAAGGAATCTCTGAAACAGAGTTGTTTTCAAAACTTAGGTTTAATAATTTCCAATGACACACACTATGAATTCACTTCTTTCTTTGCAAGGACATGGGCAAAGGTTAACTCAAAAGTAGTTTTCCTCCAAAAGTGTCTTTTATGTGTCTCCTCCGCCTTTAATAGCTGCAGAAGCAAGTGTCAGATGAGACAGCTGTAGATAAGACAAAAATCAATAGTTACTCCCTTCTGAGTCATCAGTAACTAAGTCTCTTTTGGTCATTAACTTACAGTTTCCGTGACTCCACACACAGTGTCAGACCGCAAATGCCTGCCACAGCCACTCTATCTTCTTACTACCAGAGGACTGCAGTTTTTTAAAATCCACTTTTATCTCCGTACATTTGGTTCATCTATGTACAAATCACCATAAAAAAATCCCAAACAATGACACAGTAATGAAGAATATTTTTGCAGAGAATTCCTCCTCTAGTGGCTCTAACCTTTCAAACAGTGGTGCAGATCCTCTTCTTACATCAGCTTGACACTGTTGCAATTCCAGCAACAAAGCCACTTCTGAGTTAACACTTTCATAAAGAAAGTGAAATCAGACCCATCTATTGCAACCGATAAAATGTACACAGACAATGCATTTTTCTTGGGACAAGACCCTCCTTTCAAAAACTTGACTTAAGGGTATTTTCAATGACATTGACATCCCGTTCTGCCATCCTGACTTCCATGTTTGTGCACTGTTGGAGACGCTTCTGGAAGTTCCCACTAAGCAGGATGTAGAGAAAGGGGTTAATGCTGCTGCTGGCGTAGCTGAAGCAGATGGAGACGTAGTAGCTCACGTAGAAGGTCAGGGTTGGCTGAGAAACCTGAATATTCATGAGCTGAATCACATGGAACGGAGCAGCGCTTACCACGAACACGCTGACCAGAGCAAGCACCATCTTAGTGAGCCTCATGACTCTCTGCCTGGGGATACTGGTGGTGTAACTGCAAAACAAGGAAGGATCCCTTGCATGGAAAGTCGAGGTGAGAAAAGGATGGCATGGATTGAGTGTACTAATGAATGGCAGTTATTTGAGGCCAAATTCACGTACAGTGCAAGCAAAGGCCAGCTCTCAACAACTTCATTTTGTTGTTGTTTGCACTTTATAGTTTCTTCTGCTTAGGTTGAGTTTGATCCTATGCTACACACGTATGGGACCCACTGAGCATTGTTTACGTATATTTGATGAAATACTGGCAACTATTTTCACTAAAAATGCTTACTCTTTTTCAACATGGGAGCTATATAGCTTTGCATCGCTTTACATATATGACTACATTTTTTTGCTTACAACTGGAATAGAAATATCCAGTTAAAACCTGACTATCATGAGCTTAAGGGAGGCATAGAGAAAAGAAGTAAATAATTCGCCTGAGGAATTAAAAACCACACTAAAATGGAAATCAATTTCCTTTTTCATAGAAATTTGGTACAAGTTAAAATCCAAAGCAAGTAGTCCCAGAACTAAAACATTCTGACTAGGAGCTGCTCTCACAGAAACTGGGAAATTGTATTTCATGTTTCATGTGTCAATTTTCTTTTATTGCCTAGAATTCCCCAGACTGTAAACAGTGGCTCGTGGGGCCTGGAGTCCCCTTCCTACAAGATGGGTAATGCAGCCTGGAAGCACTCGACCGGCAGTTCCCTGGGGCACTGCAGGTGGCACCAGACCTGGCACCCACCTTCTCCCAGGGTTTCCTAATCTTGGAGCCATGAGACCTGCATGGGCGGGTGCCCTCATGCAGCCAGAAGTGCAGGGTTGGTTTGTACCTTTTTGTTGTCCTCGGATAAGCTGAGGACTTCAGCCATAGCTTTCTCCACAGTGTTTCCTTCTAACTGGGTTATCTTGCTCCCTTCCCTGAAGGAAGACTCCCCCTTAGTCTGTTTCCTGGGAACCTAATGCAGCCTGAAGCAATGAATGTTACATGATGCAGTGCCTAAATGTTGTTTTAGGGCTGTTCCTTTTGGCTTGTTACATACAAAATCTTTGCAGTCTGAGTAGAGCATGGGAAATAGGAAGAAGCATGGATAATACTTTACCTTCCTGCTTTCTTGTTTTGCTGATACATATCCCATGTGTAACATAAAATTAAAATATAGCAAATAAATATCAATGGTAAAGGAAAAAAGAAAGTTGTCGTAGTAAGGTAAAGCGTATACCTGTAAAACAAAATGAAAAAAGAACAAACAAACAAGGCGATTACACAAAGACTAACTCCTAAATGTAAAAAAATATAAATGACATTTTTCATCAAGTGGTGTCTGATTTGTGATTCTTGATTAGAGATACATGGAGCCTGTTTTACACAGCAGCAATTACCTAGAAGTCCAAGTACTTTCAAGTATTAAAGTCTGTGTTCAGCACTTCTAGGAATACTGTTGACAACAAATTACACCGCTTCACTTTCTAAGTTCTGCATGTGAGCACTTTTTCCAGTACCTGTATAATTAGTGAAAATTCTTGCGAGCATTTATGCTCCATGCTGTCAGCTTAATCCTCTGATATTTTGCTAGTCTGGTAGTAGACCAGTGATGACCATCTTCTGAGCACAATTTTTTCAACCATTCCTGCATCTTAAGTCTAATCGAACCTACACCATTTTTTCAAGTTGGTTTGCTGGTGTTTTGTTACAATTCGTGTTATTTTGTTTCTATTTATCCTTTATCAACCGAAGAACATCAAGGAAGGAAATTAGATTGTTTTGTTATGACTTGTTCCTGACGAATAGACAGAGTATTTCTTATCACCTTGCAAATTGAGATCTTTAAATTTGTTAAACTTTCTGGTTATTGAAGTTCATTGTTTTTTACTCTATCAGAGTCTCCTTTTACTTGTCTTCATACTTTTCTGTGTGAAAGCCGCTAATGTGGAATTAAACAAGCCTCTGACAATTGGTCATGCCATTTGAGAGACAATGGACTAGACTAAATTCCCCAAATCCTTTCAACTCTGTTTTTCTGCTATTTTCTCTGATTTCTTTCAGGTTATTGGGAGTGTCACATCCTTCAAAAGTTCTTGAAAATAATCAGTCATATTTCAGGGATTGTTTTTATTAATATCTTAAGTCTTCAGCAGAGAGTTTAATCAAATTTTGCTGACATTAAAAGATTTAACTTCTGTACACATTTTTTTCTCTTTTTCTGGTGCTCCAGAGTTAGAATTCATTCCATTAAAAATCTGGTTAAAATTCAATTGCTGGGAGGATAGAGGGGAGGAGCGGGGAAAGGGGCTGGAACAGAAAATGTTCAAATACACTCTTTTAAGCATTGTCTACATTAACAAATAGTGTAATGAATAGTGTAATGTAAATGAGTAGCGTAAATCTGTAGAGTGAAGTACTTGATGCTTAGGACGTGACACATTATACTCATGTTTGGGGGTTTAACTTTGAATTTTCTCTAACTGGATCCTGTGGATTGAGGCCTGAGTGCACAACAGGGGTTGAATTTCATTCATTGAGTTCCCAGAGCACTTTTTCCATCCTGATTTCACCTGAAAAGAATACAGATCATGTGCTCTGAAACTGCTGAATAATGTGAATTCAAGTGTGGTAATTAGAGACAATTCGGACACTCACTTCGAAAATACCTTCCTCATCCAAATGAACACACTAATATAAAAGCACCTAGAATCAGTCTAAATTTGCTATCTGTTAGATAAAGTTTTTAAAATTTTCTTCTATGTCCCTTGCTAGTCAGCCTGAATTTAACAATTTGGCAGGAATCTGCTTGGCCATGAGATACTGGAAAGTCAAGTGGAGTGTTTAATCTCTTCTGTGATCTATATCTTCCAAACATGACAGAATGCAGAGTCAGAAAGGGCAATGACATCCCATTTGTGAACAACAGTTACCTAAATGCAGCAGGAGAAGATAAGGAGAAAGAGAAATCTTTCAATTACATTTGCTGTGTGGGAGCTGTCTTGCTGAACTTTATCGTTCTGGGGCTGCCTCTTTATTACCAATATAATCTGAGATGCAGTGACTTGAATGGGACAAGGCTCAGCTTCAGCTTTAATCCTATTCCTTCCATCCATCCATCGATCCGTCCGTCCGTCCATCCATCCACCCAGCCATCCATCCATCTGCCCATCTATCCATATGCCTGCCTGCCTGCCGGCCAGGCATGTCAAAGACCAGCTGAAGACCTGATCCCCCCAAGCTTTGAAAGCTTACCAGAGAACATCGTCATGTGAGGTTAGATCAAAAGCGCAACTTTCCAAACCGTCTTTGAACTTTATTACTTTTGAGTAGACCCACACAGGGAACATCAGAATAAATGACGCCACCCATAAACATAAGTTGACTCGAATTGTCTTTGATCTTGTTCTCAGGTGGGTTAGGCGAAATGGCTGGACAAGAGCGAAGTACCTGTAAAAAGCAGGAAACAGCAATATAACAGAACAACAATAGAATATTTAGTTTAATATTGTTGATTGCAAAAGGAAAATTCTAAGAATAGCCATCGCAAGGTAAGGAAACTGCATTTTTAAAAAGTTGTCTAGTACAACATGCCAGAATGGCTTTTATTCAAGCAACTCCCTTAACATTCAACAAATGTTGTTATAACTGATCATGCTTTTTGTCACAGTATTATTTAATTAATATGATAAGAGTTTTTAATAAATTATAGTAGATTAGCTTGTAGGAGGTAGAATTTAAAAACTCAGACATACAAGAAGCAATCAGTGACAAAATCTAAGATGAAGTTAGTTCTGGAAAAGGACTGGAGATAATTTAGTGCAGACAAGACTGCTATTTAAAAAAAAATAGAACTTTCTGATATATTTTAGCTCTAGGAGAACTCAAGTCTGTTACAGATATAATTTAAATGTTTAGTCTCCACATAACTGAAGATACAACTGAAAGTCTTTGCTACTTCAAAAGTAACCTTCTGTTAGCAGCCGCTTATGATACAAAACAAATTCTTTTTCGTGACCTTCACGTTTTGTAAAATGTTGAGGTGAACTTTAATCTATCAGATCAAAATGGATCAAAGTGGGAAATCTTTGAGCTGAAAGCAGAATATTAAATGCAACAACACACATATCATAAAAAGAAAGGGAAGTTAAAGCAGGGTGTATTTTGCCTCTATTTTTTTCAGAAGTGAGTAGGATAGGTAAAATATCCACTGCATTTGGTATGCCTTTGCATTTCCAGATGAGATCAGACTACCTACTGACTTGACCACTGATTCACAGCTTAACAACTTGTTTGGGAAGAATAATGTCAGCTCATTTTAGAATAAATTCAACAAAGGTAACGACACTGGACAATTAATCTCTTCCTTTTTCTTTCCATCTTTTGCACACACAGAATCTGGCATACTGGGACCATCCATAGGCCTGGCCAAAAGGTACTGGATGCAGACAGTATGCAATAGAGGCTGAAAGTTCCCCGTTGCCCTGGGTCTTGGTGCTACTTTGTGGCTGTGAAACTCACTGCCCTCTGTAAAACAGTTTGAAGAGAGCTGCAGCACTGCCCTGTGATGGCTTTGAGGTGATATAAACACATGAGACAACCAGAAACCATCATCAACCGACCTCACTTTTGTGCTCCACAGGCCAGCAGCTACGGACACAGCTCTCGTCAGTGGAGTCTCCTAGTGGAGACCCCGGCAGAGGGATGATTCTCATCACATCACTGACAGCTTAAGGATATGATCAGTTATGATCCTCTCTGATATGTGATGAGAGGCCTACCACTGAGGTCCTAGCCCTGCTAGTAGTGGCTGTACCCATTGCCACCAAGATTGTGGGTGACTGGAGGCTTATGCTTCTGTGCCAGGAACACTGCTGTGAAGTTTCTTCAATGCAGCTGAGAGCAGAAGCTTAGTAATTGACTGGCTGCTTAAGAATGTGTTCACCAGGCTGAAACCTCAAGTTTAATTAGACTGTCGGTTAACTAGTCCAGTACTGGTATCAGTAAATAACCAAAAATGTCATTAACTGGATAGCAGTAACTTTCAATACCTGTCATTCCTTGGCTGTGTTACTGTATCTCTATTAACATATAGCCATACTTGTACATTCAATGCGATGTACGTATCTGATACAAACCAGAAGATCCTTGTCTATAGGTGCTGGCAACATGTTGCCTGCCAGACCTTGGACTTTTGCTTGAGGTCCTGTATTTGTTTTTCACAGATCAGGTTTACCAGCCTGTCAGAACATGGTGCCTGTGGCACTTCAGTTGCTTGGTATTATTGCCCTTGGACCAACGAAGATCAGGAACCAGGACATAAGACCAAAAAAGATTCATATTTCATGTGATAATAAATTATTTTTGGTCTTGAATATGAGTATGAAAGAGATTTCTCTAATTATTCAAGCTTTGCAACAATCAAGTTCTTCTCACTAAATAACATTAAAGTAATGGCCATTATTGCTAGAATCAAAAAAGGCTTTTCTGGCATATGATATCTTAAAAAGCTATGTCTGATTTCATGCAGTTATTCTCAATCTTCATGATGGTGACAGAAAGAACAGAAATCCTCTGCATTTGCAATGGTAGAACTGCTTTGTGCCATTCCCAGTTCAGCTACATCTCCTATTTCACTGGCTGCTTCATGGAAATAGCTTCTGACACTGATATTGCTTACAGGATCACTGTAATTGAGAGTAATTTACAGGCTTCTCAAGTTGTTAAAACTTGTGATTACTCCTGCTTTACAAAAAATTTGACCTCTTAGCTTCCGTGTAAGCATACTATGTATGCTTTGAGCTTGCTTTCATTTTTCAAGTGGTGCAAACTACATCTCCATGCAAAGTAAGGGAGCAATACTGCAACTCTTTTTTAAATCATCAGCAGAGATGTTTCCAAAGAATGAATACTGAAGAAAGCTACAACTGATATTGCAAAAAAAAAGAATCAGAAATAAGCTGTGAATTAAAGGAAGTATTTGTGAGAAAATGAAAGTGTGTAAGATGAAAATAGGGTGTGTTGGGGAAGCATAGAAAAGTGACATTAGTAGCTGACATGGAGTAAGTATGCACTTAACCAAGCACCCCTCTCCCCACAGGCTGCAAGGAAAGTGACAGGACATGATTTTCCATCCTTTGCTGTGCTCTCCATAGACCCTGTGAGTCACCTCTTAGACACATGCCTGCTGCCTGCTGTTAGTGAGAGATTGAACTTTATCTCGTGCCTACAGTTGGATGATATAAAAACTCCTTAATGATTTCATATGAGGTTTCAGTGAGCTCTCCCTTTTGTTTCTAGCTGGTTAAGCTCACAACGTACCCAACCAAAAAACAATGGTTATTTCTTATTAGCTCTTTCATTAAGAACTGTGTATTGCACGAAGGTTTTTAAGAAGATGCATAGAGATTTATTACCAGGGTCTGTAGCTGATGGTGTATAGTTACTTTAACAGAAAAATCAAAGTGAAAATAGGGAGTGTGGAAAGGTAAAGCTGTCCTGAGTGGCCAGCTGGGAAGAGAAGCAGTAGGGGAGTCTCCAGACAAGCACCCACCTCTGGGCCTCTTCTCCAGTGCCATACATGGTTCTCCCTTTAATGCTATTTCCACAGTATCACCATAGTTTTCATCAGGACTCACTTCTTCCCAGTTGCTCCTGCCTATGGTGCTGTTGGTGCTGCTGAGAGCACGCTTTGCTGAGGCTACACACTGACTTGCTGTTAAGTTGGGGGGATGCATGTGTTTGGGTCCAGTAATTTCAACCAGAAGCTTTGACCACAGGGTAGGAAAAGGGAGGGGAAGAAGGGGTGATTCCCACGCTGGTGGCAGTCACTTCCCACGAGAACCCACTGTAACAACGCGGTTGGGCTTGCAGGTGCAGGGCCGGAGGATAACAGGGTGAGATCCACAGCGTGGGAACAAGGGGAAAGTGCTGCCCCAGAGGCTCTG
Organism: Numenius arquata; assembly: GCF_964106895.1. Taxonomy (NCBI): domain Eukaryota; kingdom Metazoa; phylum Chordata; class Aves; order Charadriiformes; family Scolopacidae; genus Numenius; species Numenius arquata. The sequence continues at coordinate 10,993,716 of NC_133582.1, forward strand.
GGAAAGGCTGCTGAGGCAGCTTGGGTGACCAGGCGCAGAGCTGCCAGCAGAAAGCCAGCTACAGAGCTTCAGAGAGAGGGCTGTTAGCAATGCGAAAGGCTGAGGCTCTTAAGGCACCGTGTGACGTGTGGCTTAAGGGATGGTATTGCCTTTGCTCAAAGAACCAGAGCCCAGTGTAGCTCAAAGCTTATCAACAGTGAATGTAACATTTTGATAGCAGCTGCAGTCTAGTGCTTGTCAGACTAATGGAGTTTGTAATAAAACTAGCTCTGTTAATGGGTGTGGTGTTGGAGATCATTAAGGGAACGAATTGCACGTCTAAATGAACCCTCTAGCCTGGGACGGGTACTGAATCCACATCTTCCAGCTCCAGAGATGCCCATGACTGCCCACTTACCGGAAACAAACAATAGCGGGAGTGTCTGAGCTGCATCTCTGACACAGAGAGACAGAGAAGAAGGTAGTGATGGAGCCTGCAGAGCTCTCAAAAAGCACAAGGCACCAGGTATGTGGTGCCTGTTACCCATGCCTATTACAGTATTTCTTTTTTGCTTTTCTGCCAAATTTGCTGTTACAGTGCTGCCTGGAGCTACGCCTGTGAGACCAACCACCACCAAGTACATGGTATGATCATGAAAGCAAAAATGACACTTTGGAAGAGAAAACATTTCATGGGAACATGTGCTCCTAGTTAATGTTGTAGCTAATTGCATGTCATCTTGTCTGATTCCTGACAAAGTCATAAACATGTGGTCATACTTCCGTCATGCACATAGGACAAGGAGAGGGGAAATGTGTCTTAGAGCTTGGATTTTTCCTCACTTTTTTTCTTCCTGCCTCTGGACATATCTTAACCTACCATATTTGACATCCTATGGTCTAATGTGATTACTAAATATTGCATATTTATCGTGTATTGACACTACCATTATTATTCTTGATATAACTAAGTAGTATAAATTATCTGCCAGTGTTAATTAGTAATATATTATCTGAATTGGCTTAAAATATACTGCTGTTAGGATTGCCCCAAGAGGCAGCAAAGGGTACTACACCCAAAGGCAAATGAAGGGCTGCTCAGGAGACTGAGCTTTCATGAAGCTTTTACCTTTTCCTCTGGCTGGGATGTTTGTGACTGCATGTGAAGTGAAGCAAGGAGCGACAGAAAAAGGAGTGTGAAGAATGGGTAAATGGATTAGTCCATGACAAATCAAGTGGTTCTGGTTTTAAATGACTGAAAGCCCATGGCTTTCATAGAGATATGGCCCCACCCTACCAGTGATGCTGCCTTGGTAAATATTTCTTAGAGCAACATACAACAACGGGAAAACCGTGAACATATTTTCTCACGCCTGTCAGTCTTGGCTGCTGCAAACACTTGGAACACCTGCCTGTTTCTTCTCAGCCATCACAGAGCTACTTACTCCAGATTTATCTTTCCAGCTTCATCTTTCCATTTACGTGTCTGAAGCGTTAAGTGGACAGGCTAAATAAATGTTTATGTAGCCCTCAAAATTGACTGGTACCCTATGTAACTCTCAGGCTTCAAGAACTTGCTCAGGGAAATTCTCCCATGCAGAGAGACATTTTGCAGACAGGTTATTCACCAAAAGAAATTATTTATTGGTTATTACAACAGATAACAGACAGCTAGGGCTTACCACCCATGTGTGACACTCTTGAGTCTTTATTGGACAGCTGTCTGTGAGAGTAAAGGGGCATCTTCAGACTCCCTGATTTTTGTTAGCATTTTATACCTCTTCATGCCTGTGTCTCTCTTCTTGAACCTTTCAGCTGCTGTCTCCACCTCAACAATCTTGTCTCTGGCTGCAATCTATCTTACCTTTCTTAGCAGGCATGTTTCTATTCTAGGTACTTATGCAAAGCTTAGCATTTAGCAACTTTCTCAGGAGGCTGTGACAAGATTATATAGCTGTGCCATACCAAAAGTACACCTTGGATCACAGCAACTGAACCCCTATCAAGAGGATTACACCTTTTCATATAACAAAAGTTTGCAGAAGTAGACAGAAGCAGGTGCACTCTGTAAGAAGGGGCCTAAACAGTGGCATTTTCCTCTGAGATGCTCCAGTGGATTCATATGACAGGGAATGAGATGTGCCTCAGTCTCCTGTCATAGGAATAAAGTCCGACATAGGCTTACCAGCTGCATCTTGTGTACCATGAAGGAATAAGGAATGAAGTGACTTCTGAGTATGGATCAGTTGTCTTGAATGTGTAGGTCTTGGATATTTTTTTTAAAATGTCATAGGCCAAAGTGGTCCTTTGCCATTTTAAAAAAGTCACTATCATTGCCAATTGCACTGTTAATCTTCATTTAAGTCAAGAGACTTATTGGAATGTTCCAAGTAACAACATTAGTGTAGGACATCATACTGGACCTTCTTTTCACCCACCTCACCATCTCTCCTGTCTCACCAGGGACTGCAACATAAGAGTATGTCAATATTTGGGCTTGAGGAGATGCTGTCTGCAGCGTATGCAGTTCTGATTTCACTTAGGCCAGATTTGTATCGTGATATTTTCATTGAACAGTCGGATTTACTCTTCAGGTACACGGGGGTAAATTATGTTAGGATTGCTGTCTATGTGTGCCTATGTGCATCCATGTCCAAAGAACAGGTGCTGTGAGTTGCTTCTTATGAAATTTTCTAGTGAAGTTTCATCCAGGTTTAATTTATGTAATGCCTGCCTGTGGCACAAACATCAATCTGTATGAAAAAAATGTGTTTGATGTCAGTTTAGGAAACTTTCTCATAAATTTTAATATGCATACTCAACTTGCATAGTTTTTACAGTTTTCCGTATGTTTTTTATTTCATATTAAAGTGAGTAATGAAAAGCAAACTTTTATACATTGTACCCCTCATAAATTGACCTCTAAAGCTCCATGGAGAGAACAGCTGGCTTTGCCACTTCTTAAGATCTTATAAAGAAATTTGATTTGCAAAAAGAAATGCTGAAATACTAAAGTCTCTGTTGGACCATTGTCTGATATAGTTCACTCCTATTATGAAGTAGAGGATTTATGGGAATAAAAACATTATCCAGCAATATGACAGGTATTAATTTGCATGGTGGTAGTCATTTTATTCAGCTCAGGCTTCTTCAGGAACTGCCTTCCCAGGTCTGGTCTAGTCTTGTCTTCCTTTAGAAGTGCTTTTATTTTTGCGAAATGTGAAAGAGAACATGAAGCTGTCCGATATTGCATTAGCCATAGCATTTACTAAGGTATAATTATGTTTCTTGCTTTTATTGTGAATTTGGGATGATTTTACAATCAAAAAATCAAACAAAATCTCATAAACTCTGATTATTTGTTTTTGCAAAATAGCTGATTTAATCTTTTCACTTAATGAAAGCTCTTGGGTGGATTCAGAGGTGCTTTACTGAAACTATCAAGCACTAAACAGCTTGGGAGATTGTTATCTGAAAAAAATGTTTGTCTCTCTTGGCTATAGTGTCATAATTGGTAACAGCAGTGATAAAACAAGTGGGAGAGAAGCAATTTGAAGAGCTCTCCCTAGGCACATGTATTTGAGATGGAAAAGCTTGCCTCAGAATAGAAAAGAAATCACAGGATTACCCTGTAGTTTGGAAAAACCCCCAAATGTCTATTTTAAGACATGGCTTTACTTGGGACGTAAACTGTTTTTTATACCAGGTTTTAATATTCTGTCTTTCCCTATTAGGATGTCATGTCTTTTTCCTGCCTTAATACTGTCTTTTGCATAATTTTTTTTTCTAAACCGCAAGATTAAAGATACTGCTATGTGTAAATTCTTCAGGAATATAGTAAAAGTCTGTCATTTGTCACATCACTCATAGGCAAATATAAGAACAGAGCTTTTAAAATTAAACTTCAAAGGAATTGATAGTTTCTTGGCTCTTTTTAAACTGCATGTCAACCAAATAAGACTTCTAATATCATGCATTAGTGTAGCCTCCTTATGATAGCCATTCTTCAGCCATTCTTCATTTCAAAATTATTTCAAATTTTCAATTTTCTACTTTCTGCTTTCTGTTTTCTGATAATTTTTCTCTCCCTCTCTTTAGTGTCTACATTCTTCTTCCATGGAACCATGCCGTTTGGCATGCTACAAGTTCAATAGCAACCGTCCTTCTCATTGGCTCTGTTTATCCTAGCTCATAAGTTCAAAGTTGTTTCTTGAGTGTCTTAATGATTGACTAATGCCTTGTGCTATGCAGGGAAGTTTGTCTTCATGTTGTTTTCCTTCTCTGACATATGAAAGAAGACCTCTTTGGTTCAAAGCAGACTTTTCATTCCTGAATTTGGTCATTTTTTCCTTAAGATCAAGAATACAAAGAAGCTGTTTTTGAAATCTTTAGTTACAAGGAAAGCTAAAATTCTTGTTGTACTCTTACTGTATTTTAATAAAGGTTTTAAAAAATAACAGATACCATAGGTTTCTGCAGTCTGCCTGGAAGCCAGTTTTGTCTTAAACAAGAATGGTTAAAACAAATCTAGTTTTAGTGCACATTAAGTGATATCAAGCTGCACCTCTAAAGATAAACCCCAGAATACTAATACTGGTGGTGACTAGGATCACTTAAGGCCGTGTTCACAGCATGATGCTGTAGCAAGACTTAAAATACTTCTGTCACCTCCACGAATATCAGAAAAGGATCCCTGCAGTTTTCAAAATCATTAACCATAACTGACGGCATTTCTCATTCTTGAATTACTGCAGCTTTACATAAACACAATCAGGTATTATTGTGCTTGAGTACAGAATTAAAATCTGAAACCACATACCTGTCCAGACTCATTGCAGTCATAATGGCGCTGCATGTAAACTGGTTGCATGTATCCAGGGAGGTAATGATGGTGCAAAGAGGGCTGCCAAAAACCCACTCACCTCCACGTGCCCATTGGTGAATGAGAAAGGGCATGCCAATGATATGAACCAAATCTGCTATGGCCAGATTGCAGATGTAGATATCTGGGATAGTTTTCTTCTGAGTTCTGAAATAAATTGGAAGGCACGAAGATGATTACTTGACATAGTTACTGTGTTGTTTTTCAAGTATAACATTGATAGAGCAGGCCTCAAAACTGAATGGCACACAAATAAATACACTGTCAGAAAGACTATTTTATAGTCAGGAGAAGTTTTTCAACCCAAAGATATTTTAAACTAAACATTTTAGGCTCAGCAAAAATATATTGGTCATAATTTTGCTCTCCAGTGAGGTTGAACAAGCTATTTGATTTATTAACATCAGCACAATTACCCATATTCTCCTTTGAAAACTATAAAGTGTTCAAAATAAACACAGGTCTCTTGGACATAGCAACTCTAGAAATATCAACCTAGCATTAATAGGAGTAGACATCAGAGCCTTCCTGTGATGCAGTGTACCTGGGGCTGAGTCTTGCTTAAAGATGCAAACAGAAGGTTTTCAAGTGCTAAAGGTAAAAAAGGGAACTGGCAAAAGAGTAAAGATCCTCTGGGAAAAAAACCATCATGCAATCAAATATTTAAAGATAGTATCCTGAAGTTTATACATACATAGGGAACACAACTGAGTTAAAACTAAATGCACAGTATTTATAAAGTACTGCAAGTTTGGCTTTTCCAGTTTCTTAATGTCTATATTGCATGGCTTCTGTGTGATATATATGCTTCCCTAGATTCCTTTACCAAAATGTAATCCTTAGTACACCCCCTGATTTAGGTCTGGAGGAATGTTATACATGCAGTTGAAAGAACTCCTGACTTTGAATTGCCTTGTTCTATATAAATCAAGGAAAGAAGCACAAAGCGTCTTTGAGAAGCACTGATATTTATAAGATATCTTTTAATTACAGGACTTTCTAAAAAAGGTTCCTATCCACAATCTCCATATAGAAATCACCTTACCTAAATTAACGTACAAATTAGATGCCTAGTCTGAGTGTTTATCTAGGTTCTCTCTCAGTATCTCTAATATCTCTAACTGATTTTTTTTTTCCAGTCTACTGCAAAGTACCAGTTTATTTGTCATTCTTACTGGAAGACACAGAAGAACCTGCAGCTGAGAGAAATCCACCTGGCTGCCCATAAACCACATTCAGAACTCCAACTCTATGACCATCATTTCCTAGAATGACCTGTGTGAGAATAGTTTCTAATTTCATATTTTTCATGATGCCTTCACTGCATACTACAAACTATGAAATAACTATGTTTCCAAAGAAACAAATTTAAGTGAGAGGGAATGAGCCAGACAAAAGTATTTTTTTCAAACATTTTAGTAAATTATGAAGTATGATTCACTGTCATCTGGTTATGATGCTGAAACCAAAGCCAGACATCTATAAAGTATATCTTCTGGCACTAATGACCGGCGCTTGTGGAGAGAATGACGCATATGTGATCTTTTTCCTCCAGTGCCTTTAGCTTTGTGAACATTGAAGGATGCAAAATCCCCAGGAAAAAAAAAAAGCCCCAAACTGTGTTTCCTGTAAGGCATCAAATGGTACCATTATGCTCAAACACACAGGTTTCAAAGCGTCTGAAAACTGCCTGCACATGTAATTTTATGAAAAACTTAAAACGGTCTTTTTCTGCTTTATTTCATTCATATTAACAGGATAAATCATACTAAATTAGAAATTACTTTTGGACACAGAATAAGCAACTTAAATTCTCAACTCTCACACTTTATGCTAAACCTAATCAACAAAGAATGTACAGTGAATAGTTGTCCCATAGTTGATGTAAAGGGAAGTGTTGTAATATTCACTGTCTCATGCTTTACACTAAGGTTAAGACAACTATGCCTTTTTAGATTAGCATCCAGAGGCGAGGACAAGTGTTTTCATATAGATTTTTGTATAGTTTCCTGTGGTGGCTCAAAGCCACAATATTTAAATGGTATCTTGTGCAGTAAACTTTATAATCTCAAATAATTTTGGCCACATTTTATAGTTATAACTTCCTTATCTTTTATTAAGATGGTGGTGCTTGCCTTCAACAACAACAACAACAAATAAATCCAGGAAAATAATAGTGATAGCCTCAATTTCAAACTCCTTTATTTTCATCCTTTCAGTGATTTCTACCTTCTTGCCACAGATTTGAAAACTTCTCAGCAGTTTCTCAAGCCGCAGATATTAGCTGGTCAGTTCATCCTTCCACACATGCCAGGTTAATTTCTCTCTCTGAAGCACCCTATGAAAAATGTACAAAAGGGCAACTGCTGTTCTGCAAAACCTGTGAATATGTCAAAACTGTGGTTAGTCCTACCTTCTCTTCAATTCTACTTCTGCAGATTAAACTCATTAAAAATGGATTTGAATGATCCCAATCCATTAAAAAAAGAAGTGTTGAGCATACACGACAATGTGATAATCCATATACTGGCTGTCACTCCAGTAACAACTTGAAGGAACATGACAAGTGCATTATGTCTTGTCATCAGTCACTATTTATCCCCTCTGACTGCATTACATGCTGTCATCAGTATTTATTTATACCCTCCTGGACAGCGAGTCTTCATTAACTAGAAGCTTAAGTGTTAATTTGGAAGTGATCTTTCAGGTCAAAGATAAGATGATTTATAAGTATCACACATTTAAAAACTTAAGCACGTACTCTTTCTTCAAATAGGAAAGGTGAAAACGGCATCCCTTATGGACTAGGTCTGCAACGGCAGGTAGCACAAGCTTCAAAGTTATCCCCCTGCCCAGGCCTGTCCTCTCCTACAAAATCTTACCATTCCCAGCCAACCACCTTACTTAGAAGCAGCTTTTTTAAATTTCCAGCTCTGACGGTAACCATAGTCCGCTTCCCTTCTGCTCACACTTGGATTTTACCTAGATCCTTGGTCCCTGAGAAGAACAGGTGCAACAGCAGCATTCCTACACCTACTTAACACTGTCTTGTAGCCCTTTTTTGCTGGCAAGCACACACTGTGCTCCCTCTTGGGTTGTTTCTGTACATGTTATTTTCCACTAGTGGCTGAAAAAACATCTCAATATTTGTCAGGAAAGTCTTGTATCTTTTCTCCTTTTAATTGAGGGTGGAATTCTTCTAAGCTAATTTTATGTTTGAAATTTAGACCTCTAATGTCTCCAAATGATCTTGACTCCTGTAATCATTGCAGAGAAACACATGTCTGTGAGCAGCTAAGTCTATCTTAGATAGGTATATGACAAAGATGATATGTGTTACTCTCAATGTTTCTCCTTGGAGAGACCCAGGTGACTGGCTTGGGCAACTAAAGCTAAGCTAAACAAATTTGCTCACATCTGTACAATTGGATAAGGCCTATAAAATCTTGTGAGACTGAACCTCGCTCATTTCTTTTCACCATTATGAAAAACTGCACAAAGAAGTTTCTGTTCTATATCTCTGCCTCTGTGCCTTTCCTCATTTAACCATATCTGGTGATGAATTCCAAGTAATTCAACTATCTAGTTTGTGATTGGATAACAATTTCATCTAATGTTTAGCATTAGATTAGCAATAGCTGCAGAAGTTTGTCCAAGATATTCTGGTCCAAAAAAATATTACTGTTTAACTGAATCTCACAGTCAAGCCAGATAACATCACTTAGGGACATGTATCTGTTGCTGTGCCAAATGTCATCATGGGAAGTCCCACACTTCTAACATTAGCTTGTTTTTTATTTCTGACACAAATCTAAAACAGAATCATAGAAATCAGAGTAAACTGATAGCATGCTGTCTCAGTGCAGAGACACTTAGCTTTCCCATCTCAGCAAGGAATGAAGAACAGAACAGCTGACATACGTTGTAGGGCACTGGGTATGTTGTACAATGTTTGGGGTTTTTTTTGCTGGATTTAGGAAAAACAGGAGCCTAAAATTGGAAGAGATCTCCCTTGTTACAGAACTGAGTCATCAGCTGTCACAGGTAACAAGATCAGAAAAGATCTCCTCGTAACAGAGTAGCTTCATCTCAGAAATACTGATTTTACTTCCACTACTCTTACTGAAGGCTTTCACAGGACATCACTGTTCAGGAAGGTAAAAATTATAATAGTCTCCCAGTTATTAGTCTTTAATACCTCCTGACTGAGGTCTACCCAATTGTTCTTGTACCAGTTTGGCCTTTAGTTTAAACAGTCCTTTACCCTTTCTACTGTATTTGATCCTAATTTATAGAGAGCAAGCACAGACATCTGAGCCTTTTTAAAAACAAATTTAGGTGAATTTTCATAGTTCTCCATTCTTCTGGTTCTAGTACTTGCTCTTTTCTGTTCTTATTCCAGTCTGAATTTCTTATCTTTCCTGGAAACAGCTGGTGAGAGTTGTATTTCAGGCCTTGTTATGAGCCTGGAGAATGGCATTAGGATTTCCCTCTTTCCCCCAGAAAGGCAGACCCTTACACGTATTACAGCTGTGTGTGCTTCTCACGCAGCTTTAACCTATTGACAGCCCACAGCAATCCCAGGAGTTTTTTCTGTGGGTTTTCTTTTTTTTTCTAACTGACAGCAGTGCTTCCTATTTATAAAAAAATGCTACTGCAAAAAAATTCTATGGCTTCGTGCTATTAAATATTACTGCATTTCTATTGCTCTAGTCCTTCTATTCTTTATTGGGTTCTCTCTGTGTGACAGTCTAATACTCCTTCACATCAGCCAAAACTCCCCAGCGTATGTCATTAGGGGTACTATTGACACACTCCTACACTTTGCCCCGAGTCTCTGAGGCAAAGTATGAAATCTGGCTGGCCCCACAATCAGTCCCTGAAGGTTCCACTTTAACCTATTTCTCCTGAAAATCTTTTCTGGAAACTTGTTTCTTATCAACATCACCTAATACCATCCACACTTTAGCTATTTTTTCCCTCATGTTGTAAATCTTGAACTCATTAGATTGTTCTTTAGCTGAGTTAATAACTTCCAACATGATAACATATAAAATCTGATAACATAAAATCTCTGATCTGGATAGGTTATCTGTGTGTAGCGGTTTCAAAAATTTTCTGTTGGTGACTACATCCAGTTGCAAATACACCTCCAGCTGAAGACTCAGAATGCAAGTAGTAAGTTTTGTGACACTTATTTGCAATCTCTATTTTAGGAAATACTATTTTACCACTTACAATTAGCTACCTTATTAAAAATCAAGTTAATCTGAAAAGCCATACTTATAGATAATTGAAATTGTATTTGATTCCCTTTTCTGTGACATATTCTTCTTTAAAAAAATAAAGTCAGACTAATGCAGTTAATTGGGGTCATCTGGATCACATTTTCCCCCTTCACACAAGAACATAGCCATTGTCCCACCAGCTGGTCCACCAAAGTCAGTAGGTTTACATAAAACGCTTGCTAGTAGAACTGCAGTTTTGGGGACCAGTTTTTGTAGGTTGCTGGGATGAAGATTATTGGGTACTTCTGGTTGACACTGAACTCTTGCGGCATTTTCTCCACCATTTTCTTTTCCATTAAATAGCAACATATCTCAGATCCCTCTGTTATTCCCTAGGGACGAAACTAATTCCCACAAGGAGTGCCAGCCAAAAGTCATTGAGTTACTAATTTTTAAACCTGAATCTCAGTGCACAGGCTTATATCACATGTAATTTTCATTAGGATTTCTAGGTATTTTCTCCCAATAAGTTGCCAATAATACAGTTTTAATTCACACTTAATGTTTATCCCTAGCTGGCAGACCTGTAAATAAAACTGGGGAGCTGAAATTCCAAGGTTCTTTCTTTACCATATTCTACCATAAGTAAAGCATTTGTTACTGAAAACTAAATAACTTACTAGTCAATTAGAGAGTCAATCTAGCTTCTTTCTCTCTTAAAATAATTGACTTTGTAATGCTAACAAAATTAAAATGCATGCATGAGAAAATGTGTTCAATACAGAATGAAGACACAACTCAGAAGCTGAGCCATTGAGTAAAATCCGATGTACTTAGTGAAAGGTGAGAATTTGACATGGTTATTTTTCAAAATGTAACTACATTTTAAATATACATTCATCTATAAAGCCTGAGGTTTGTGGCTGTCTTTTTTAGCGTTGGTAACTACCATATTAAATTTTTAACATACTACTTTCAAATTATTTTCCCATGTATAAATGTCCATGCCCATAAATTTGAAAGCAAATATGGTTTAAATTATATTCTTTTTTCCAACTCATTGTCTGTGTCTATTCCTTCTGTCTCTCATATTTTTATTTAAGCTAAACAAAGGCTTTTCACCAGGAAGAAAAAAAAATATCTTTGTTCCTTCTCAGTTTCCTTCCATTCTATTATTTTAGAGACTCTACAACTGATTTTTAGAAACTCAATGATGTCTTTTTTCCTTTCTGTTCATTCATACGTTTAAAAAGTCATATTGCCATTATGTTCACTTCAGACATACTGCTTCCACATTTCTTTTCTTCTGCATTCAGATTATGAGCTACAATCTGCTTGAGTGTACCAGACATTGGATTTCTGGTAGTTTCAAGGAAGTTTACCAAAGCTCCAGGGCTAAAAAACAATTAGTTCTAGATAGGCCTTTGGAAATCTTTCCTTTAACAGCACAGCATGTAGGGGTGGAGTCCATTTTAATTAGGACATTAATCCTTGTGGAGTGTGACATATATTATTTTATGCTGTCATAATTCTTTGTGTTAAATTTGCTCTGCAGATAAAAGCCACTTTTTCAAGATACGTGTTTATGGATTTCGAGTTTGTGAAAGCATCAGCCACTTAACAGCAAATTATTATATAGAAAAAGTATTTTCTTGGTAAAATGAAGAGACTAGAAGGTGTTTTCTTGCATAAAGGATGGCTGGGTCAGATTTTATGACCCAAAAAACTTTAGCAACTTCAGCAATTTAACCTGAGAATACAACAAAAATACCTTGAGGTATTAATTCTTGTCATGTGAGAATCCTTGACTGGCACTAAGACCCTTGTTTCCAGAAGTAAGGTGATGCTGGAAAGAAGCAATGAGTTCTAGGAAGCTGCTGTAAATGGACAAAAGTTAGATAGAGTTTTGTTATTAAAATAATCTGAGCTAGAAGTGCAGTTTTCAAAGGAGAAAAAGACTATATTTCAACTGATCTTAAAAGAATTTTGTAAAACATTATAATGCCTGGCTAGTACCATAACTACAGTTTAAAGCTCAGTCTCGGTTTTACATGTGCCAGCAGGAAGATTGCTGCCAATTTTAACAGAAGCCAGGGAAGAAGGCATGTATTTTGGTTTCCTTGAATATGTTTGACATCAATCATGCACTTAAGTGCTTTCTCACAATAGAAAAGGCTAAGCAGGCATACATTACCACTATCTGTAGTCATGATTTAATTATTTTTTTTTAATGAGAAGTAAATGTCAATGACTAAACGAAACATGAAAAACTTCCTATCCTTGTCTTTGCTGGGCAATTCACTTCCTTAGTGTAGTCATCATTTATTTTTTTCAGCAACAAACCTTATTGCAAAATGTATTCAATTCCATACCTTATTATTGTGAACACAATGAGGATATTTCCAACTAAGCCTGTTGAACAGATTATCCCAATCAGAGAGGGAAGGATGATTGTCTCTGCAGCAGCGATCACCTGGTAATGGTGCCATCCACTCCAAGATCTGTTAAACAAACCTGGTGTACCGTTCTGACAGGAAGGATGAAATTCACTCATTCTTCAGTGACCTTAGGACTTAGCTCTATAGTAGCAAGAGAAAATAATTTATTTGTGGACTAATCATTTGACTATCACTGGTTAAGTCTGTTATCTAAGTGTATATTACTGTTTAGTGATCATCTGAATTTCATAAAAACCTTTCACTGAAACATTTTGTCCATTCAGAATGGGACATAAAGAACTGGATGTTGCTGTTTTCAAAAAGAAATCTGTGATGTAATAACATGTGAATGTTATTATTAATCTGTGATGTAATTAACAGAATTTTGTAATCTTCCAAGACACACCATTTTAGAATCATAGTGTTTATTCTGCTCTCAGAAAGCCCATTGTCCACTTTTTCTCTTGGCTAGGGTGGTCCCTGTAGACAAGAATTTGAACACAATCAATCAATGCACCCTTGCAGCAAAGAAGGTCAATAGCATCCAGTGCTGCATTAGGCAGAGCATTACCAGCAGGACAACAGAGGTGATTCTTCTCTTCTACTTAGCCCTGGTGACCCATCTGCAGTGCTGGATCCAGGTCTGGATTCCCAAGTACAAGACAGACAAGGACTTACTGGAGGGCCATAAAGTTAGTGAAGGGTCTGGTGCATCTGGGATACAAAAGCCTGAGACGGCAGGGGTTGTTTAGCCTGGAGAAGGCTCGGGGAAATCTGAGCAATGTATGTAAATACTCAGTTGTAGAGGAGTGAAGATACGGGAGCCAGACTCTTCTCAGTGGTGCCCAGTGACAAGACAAGAGGCAATGGGCACAAACTGAAACACAGGAAACTCCATTTGAACACAAAGATTTTTTCCCTGTGAGGATGGTCAAACCCAGGACCCAGGTTGTCCTGAGAGATTGTGAAGTCTCCACATACTTCCATCTCTCTGAATATCTCCTCAACCTGTTAAAAAAAACAGCTGGATGTGGTCCCAGGCAACCTGCTTGAGCAGACCCTGCTTCGAGAAAGATGTTTGACTACATGATCTCCAGAGGTTTATTCCTACCTCACCTGTCCTATGATTTCTTGAATATGTGAAATATGTGACTATGATGTTAGATCAAAGCTTTTTTATTCAAAACCACCTCTAAACTTTTGTGTCCATTTCAAGATGCCTGAAGCTACAAGAAACCTATAGTTTTCTCAGCAAAAAGTTATACCTGAGGACAAAGAAATGCATATAGCCCATTTCTTCAACAGCTCCACCTGTTGCAGCAAAACTGTCTTCTATCCAATACGTTTACTTTCCATAATACAATGAACAAAATCAGAATCTTTATCTTCAAGATTCTTAATTGTCTAGATATGCAGTCCAGTATTTCCTAAAGTAAAGATGATGTATTTTTCCTTAGATCATTTTTTCCCATCAGTTCACCTATGCAGCTGTACACTGAGTCTCTGCTTTATTTGCCTAGTGCAACTTCAGGCTGGCAGGATCTGAACAAATATACAAAGGCACTCTGCTCAAAACAATTTAGTAAGCCCTGCTGAGAGTCCAGCAACTTCAGATAAGGCACTGAAGAACAATACCACCCTGCAGTACACCCATACACAACTTTAAAAAACAGTAAATTGAGTGGCAGATCATACTTTTGTATTTTTAATCCTAATTTTAGACATATTTACATCTGTAGCAAGTTTGATCTTTATTTCAGTAAATATAGTATCTTAAAGCAAAATTGCAGTCTGAGATGAAGTAAAAAGAATCCTTCATCTAATATAAAATTCCCTTCTGTATTTGAGATTAAAATCACCCTTTTACAAAATGTCAGTCTTTACAGAACAATGAGTCACTGCTCTTCAATAACGTCAAATTAACAGTAACAGGATTCTGCTGTTCAAGATACAAGGCAGGCAGTGGGTAATAAATGCTTAATTTACTTGCCAAAACCAGGGGGTCCAGGAGGCTACCAGAAATCGGAAAAATTAATGAAAATAAAATGCAGAAAGATTTTTTAAAATCTAATTTAAAAATAAGCAGTTTCCTGTTGTTTACAGAGAAGAAACTTACCTGCAACAAAATTTTCCCTGAGTACTAATAGGGGGGTAATTTTTACACTCATATAATGCATTTAAGTTGAAGACCACCAAGAACTTTACAAACTTTGTGTTTCATAGCAAAGCCACAATGTAGAAAAGTATCTTTTGATGGTAAAGTTTGATCTGTGCTGTCTGACGCCTGAGTGAGTAACACGTGATCACACAGTTATTTGTATTGGTGAAGACAAATGGCTCCTTCAGAGAAAACAATTTCTCTTCACAAATGTGTTTGAAACCATTCCTTACTAAGGTGTTTATTAGACACATTAGAGATGTGATCACTACATATATTATAGCAAAATCACATACCTTTCAAGAATTAAAAAAGTGGAAAACCCCAAATTGGTTCTGTAATTAGTGTAACCTCCCATTCCCAATGAGTGATTGATCCAATCGTTATTTAATGTTAAAAAGATACACTGGGCTAAAAAGAAAATTGTGCCTGTTTAGTGCTTAGCTTCTATGAAGTGAGCGTTACCTTTTTTGTCAAAAGGGCAGATAAGAATCTTTCAGACAACAAAAATCCCACATTTCTTTCTGTTTGAAAATGTAAGATCAGCACTTCATGAAAGAATTGGGAAAAGAATAAACATTTAGTTTAGTAAGTAGATGTCAATTATAGCAGACTGACTTTAAAGCTAATAAACCGTTCTTTTTTTCTAACTTTTTAAATTGATTAATTAAAGACCATTATTTTAGTGCTTACTTCCAAAAATATTGACATCTGTCCCCCTTTACATTTTAGTTGAGGAGCAGAAAAAAGCCTTATAATTTAATTAACGTCATCCCTTTTTCAGTGACAAAACGTAAAAGCTAAAATATACTCTCTGAAGCTTCACATTTTTAATACATCCGTTACGTGTCCGCATTTCCTTTGACAAGCTATTACAATACAAAAATGGAGGGCTGAGTCAGTAAGGAAAACATCTTAGCTAACCTAAGTACAGCTATAAAAGTGAAAGCCATATAGTCAGCATTGTGAAGACAAACACAAGGATATCTTCTCACGGGCCCTAATGATCTAGTAGCATAATTCTTTCTTGTACCTCATTTCCTATAAACTCTGGCAGAGAAAAAACTCTTGCAAGTGTAGCAAGATACATGTAAGTATCTGCATTTTGCAGACGACTAGCTAAACAACAAAGGATATAACAACCATGCCTGAGGCCATTGCACTGAATCAGTGGCAGAAGCAAGAATTAAATCCACATCTGTTTTTTTCTGAGCACAGTCTAACCTGGTCATCTTCCACCTAAATAAAACTGTTGCCTTGTATCATAAATCAGTTTAATTGGGTATGCTAGGACTGATGATGCTGGGACACTGCTATGTTAACAAGAGTGCCCTGACCATGTTTTCCTTGGAAAATTTGCAGTCTGTTTGCTGCAAGCAGTGTGCCATATGTTACATGGCAAGGGTTTATTGTTTAAGCAAAGTGAATAGCAGCTGTGGAATGAGTCAATTTAATTTGCTGACACAAGTGTGAGAGAAATACCAGTTTACCTGTGTGTCAACCATGCCCTTCTTGCAAATGATACGACCCTGTTTCTTATTTTTAGAAAGGAACAAAATAATAAAATAAAATAAAATAAAATAAAATAAAATAAAATAAAATAAAAAGTAATGTATGAGATTGTTCATAGACAGGGCTGGGTTGTATGAACAATTGGGTGAGGGTAGCTGTGTTCAAATGAAGAGTAGAGGAGAAGGGAAGTAATTAAGCAGAGATCTACCTACTTGGCCTAAGAACTGAAGAAGGAATTTGGACCACAGAATATCTACCTCAGTTCTGTAAAGCATTGCTAAGACAGGTCCTTCCGCCATCATGCAACAAGCCCATCTGCACCATGATGACAAGACCAGTGCTGGAAATGCAAGGTAAATGTTGCTGCTTAGATTATCCATTTATATCCACAGAGGTTGAAGAACTTGAAGCAGCACATATATTTAAACAGTTTACATGGCTTTTTGTAAGAGTGGATATAGGATACTTCCCATTACTTGGACATAGTACTAAGTTTCAGAATGAGCAATGAACTGGACATCAAATTAAATGAGAATGCAGAAATGTTAATATCTGGTTTAGGGTCTGTCCTGCTATTTTAACTCACTGGGATGTCATCAGAGAACTGGGAGAATTACTGCTTATGCTTCTTCTATATCCCCCCGTTTCACTATACCTACAGCTCCATTGTATCTTTGCTCCCACATAACCTACCTGATGGACAAAAATTCAAGACCAGGTTGTAGCTAA
The DNA here is from genome assembly GCF_964106895.1 of Numenius arquata. NCBI lineage: Eukaryota > Metazoa > Chordata > Aves > Charadriiformes > Scolopacidae > Numenius > Numenius arquata. The sequence continues at coordinate 11,010,642 of NC_133582.1, forward strand.
GTGATATCACATGTCCTTGTCAAGTATAATTTTCCTCGGTCTTTATGTGTGGTGTACTGCCTACCACCAGGAGAGATAAGAACCTTCTGGATGTTCCTTCCTTACTCGCTTTGCCTTGGCTTCCCACGCAGTCTACTGCCCACACAGTTGTATCAGATAACTGCTGGTAATCTGGGTTTACACTTTTCACAAATGCTTACCTAAGAGAACAGCTGTAACTTTCCAAACCAATATCAAAATTCTTATGTTGTTTTCCAAAATAATAACCCTGGATTAACAAACCACTGTGGTGTATACAAACATCTACCCCTTTGATAGATCCTTTTCTTCTTTTTTTTTTTTTTTTGGGGGGGGGGGTGGGGGGGAGGCAGGGGGAGAGAGGGAAGGGGAAAGGGAAGGAATGTAACAACAGAAACCTAGAAAATACTGAAAATGTGGCTCAGGATATGACATTTTTGTTGAGTCATAGAATTTTAATGAAATCGTAGCAGAAGCTCTGCTCAGAGATTTCTATGTAAGACCAATATAAATTCAATAAAAGAACTGCTTCAACAGAATTTTTAAGTAAATCCCCAGCTACTCTTTAGTTGGCATTACAAAGGAGCTGTTTATTTCTGTAATTCTGATGAATGAACATGAGTTACACTGTTAAAACAGAGTCTGATACCAAAATGCAAGAAAAAAAGGGAGTGTCAGGAGAAAGACTATTTAAATTCAATAGTCCCATCTGATTTTTAACCCTGATTTTAACGTTTGAAGGTTATGCTGCACAATAGCCTTGAGAAAACCCCTCTACGTTTCATTTTTGACCCAATTTCTGCTGCAAATGAAAGACGTGTGTCTTCTCCAACAAATATGAGGCAATGAACGATCAACAGAAAAGGTCATTCTGACTTATTCCAATGAGTAGGAAAGATTGGAAAAACAGAATTCTTTCAAAGAGTTGAACTGCTGACTTAAAATATAGCTGTCATATCACACAAATCTTTTCTTAGCCTTCCTATTTTCTTCTTTATAAAACCACCAGCCGAAGCACTTTGCCTTAAATAACGCCACAGGATCTTTCTCTCCAAGACAGGCTTGGAGAGTTACTGACCCTCAGCGTTGTCCCAGGCAACTAACCTTCTGCAACATTTACTGCAGACAGACAGACAGACACCTTTCCACTAAAGACAAGCATCAATCCAAAAGTGGAAATCTCTCTCTCTTTTTTTTTTTTTTAAATTAGAAAAACAAAAGGGAAAAAGAAATAAATGCCTCGCGTCTGACAGCACACAGAGCACAAGAGTTTAGAAAATTGCAGCATCCTGGGACCGGCATCTCCCCCCCGCCCCCCTGCGCCCGCCCCGCCGCCGCGGCCGTGCCGCTCTCGGCTCCGCACGGCACTCCTTGGAAGAACCCCTTCCCTCTCCCCTTCCCTCTCCTCCCAGCCCACCTGCGGAGCCGCCCCGCCGCTCGCCACCGGGGCGCGGAAGCAGCCCGCGGAGCCCCGCCGCCCCGCTCCCGCACCGCCCCACTGTCCGGCTCCTGCGGCGCCCCGCCACACCGCTCCCGCAGCGCCCCTCCATCCCGCTCCAGCGGAGCCCCGCTGCCCCTCTTCTACACCACCCCGCCGCCCCGCTCCCGCAGCGTCCCACCACCCCGCTCCCGCAGCGCCCCGTCGCCCCGCTCCCGCGGAGCCCCGCCGCCCGGGCGCCGTCGGGGAGCCGCCGCCGAGGTGTCCTGGGGCCTCGGCGAAGAGATCGCCACTTTCCCCCCGGTGGGAGCATCCCGCTGAAGCGGACGGGGAAGCGCTGCCCCCCCCGGCGCCTGTGACAGAGCTCACCTGTAGCCGAGCCCCGCTTCTGCGTCCGCACCCGCCGCTTTGTCACGCAGTGTTCGGCGGAACATCGAGGGAACAGCGTGTTATACCCAACACCAACACACCGCCGGCGGCTGTGCCCATCTCCGAACGCTTACACAAATGCTAAATATATATATATAAAAAAACCAAACAACTCAGCACGGTAGTTGCCCTGGAGAAAACGAACAACCAAAACCCCACTCTGAAAGGAGTTTAAAGATCACAGGAAAATATGGTGCCTGTTTTACTGCCTACTCTGAGTTCCACAGCACTTACATCTTCATGGTTTTAAACCTCCCTGACATTTCAAGGAATCCTTAAGAAATAGGAAGCAAAAACAGAGGGAAGTGGCCATCACGTCATAATGATTGTCCAAGAACCCTGACTGTTGCTGAGCTACATTAAAACAGAGATGACCGGACAGCTCTGGTTCAGGCTTTTCAAATTATAACATCTGGGTCTGATATGCAGATTATTTTTTTTTATTTTTTGATTTTTTTTTTTAATTCCCTGTCTCATATAAGTGTGTGAATACATGCTTTGTTTTAACTGCATAGTTAGTGCATTTTTTGGTAATAAATTTTCACGGTATATATGCAGTAACTACCTGAATGGAAGACTCTTGAAGGCGAGACATCTCGTTCTGGCAGCAGATTATTGTCACAACTGCCTTTCACACTTAATCTTGGCAAAAAATATTTCAAATTTGGTGGAAATCTATTTTTGCTGAAACATTCCTGATTTCTCTCATTTCAAAGACCCGTCTCGGTTGACTAAATTCAGAGTCAACATCACCATTTCAGCTCCTGTACAAAAAAATCTTGCCCAGAAGTTCTGAATTATCTTTAAAAACCAGACGCTCCCGCTATACCCTCTCTGAGAACTGCAGCTCACATAAGACTATAAGAAACATGAAATGTTTTGGTAGAGTGGACACATGAGAAAGGCTGCTAGAAAAATATATAATCAATTTAGGAAACACTGCAAAATATAAGTTTTACACCCAAAAGGAAGAGAAAGCCTCAGTGGTATATTCCTCAGCGATGCATCGCTTTCCAGCCCTCTCTCTGGAAATGAGACGTTCTCGGGCTGCCACCAGCCACCTTGTCCTGCCTGCGGCCGAGCCTTTAGACGACCCTGACACTCCTACTCCTCCTCAGATGCACCAACATAACTGAAGGCTTCATCCCTCCCTTTACCTGATTTTTGTCAAAAGATAAGGGTTAGAAAAATTTGCTATTAAAATAACTTAAATGGGTCTCTGTCAGCCCCACAGAACCAGCCGAGAGAGGCAATTATACACATAGCACTTGCAGATCTGTGAGAAAAGTAACCTCTGGCAAAAAAAAACCCCAAACCCAGCATTGGTCAGAGTCCTCTGTGAAGAAAAGTCCAAGTAAAACCGGGCAAATGTTGAGTCAGGCAGCCAAAACTGAGGACTGTGGTTCATATTTAGAGGGTGGAGGTGTCTGTCACAGGATATAGCATCTTTGGAAAGGGTTATAGGGGAAGGGGAGAGAGGAACGTGGGGCATTGTGGAAAAACAGATAAACAGAGGCTCTTGCGTGAGACGGGGCAGATAAGTGGCAAATACAGTCCTTAGATATAGAAACGTTAATACTAATAGGAGGGAGAGGAGGAAAGATACTGTCTTTATTTGGTACAGGGAGTATTGTGTCCTGTTCATGCTTTTACAGCATAGCGGAAATCACGGATTTAAAAGCAAGATGAGAATTTTAAGACTGGAAAACAGGCATGTGGAGAGAGACAAGGCAGGGGATGAATCTCTTTTCTTTAGCAAAGAAACAATTAGAAGCTTTTAATTTCATCAGTTTATTAATATCAATATAAGAAAAAAAATTTTGGAAGAAAAAGCTCTTTGTCCAGCAGATGGTAATACAATTACACTGACAGTCTGAAAACTGAATTAGAGAAAAGCCACAGTGGAAAGAAGACATGAATTTATAGCTAAGAGCTTGGTGGTTAGTAGCTGTTGTAGCCACTCACCAAGTTGAAAGGTAGCTTCTATGACACTGAAACAATTCTTAAAGCAGGTCAGATATTTTTCTAAAATAGACGTTCTTGCTCAGATGGAAATTAATTGCAAATAGCATATTTTGCAATATTTTACAGAAGGGCAGATGACTTTTCATGGTTTCTTTACTAGTTTTCTAATCCAAGAGAAAGCTGATGCATTAGTTAGGAAGTGTGGTACTTACTCCTTTGGATGCAGTTTTGACTGTAGATTCAAGTGTTTTGACTTTGCAGATAAAGTGGCAGAATGGAAATCTTTGGACTTATGATAGTTTGTGATGCCAAGTACCTTAAAGCAAGTGAGGTGGGAAATATGAAAATACCTACAGAGAGGTGAATTGAGGCCAGGCTACTGGACAGTTTCCACGTCTTACTGAAAACTATTACTGCTTTACTCTTTTCTTCAGGCAGGTATAACTAGAGCAATTCTAAAAAAGCTTTGCCTTTCAAAAGGAAAGCTTAAACCTCCAGAAAATTGCACCAAAGTAAAATTAAGATCTGTCAGTCTGTAAATGTAGTAAACACACTCTTTATCACTTACTGTGATAAAGCTCAAAATCTGGCAGCTTATTTTTGGCTCTGAAAGCTTTTATTTGCTTGTCTTAACCATTATGTGCCCATACATTACTTCATTTCTTTCTATTCTTAATCTTTGATAGGGAAAATTGACAGTTGTTTTTGATTCATAACAACTTGACTCATAATCGGTAACATGCTGCAAGTTAACAAATCCTTAACTGATCTGATCTCCACACAAAACATATCTGATTTGGGACAAGTAATGAAAGAACAAGAATGACTCTCAGATGATTTGGAGGATGTTTACCTGGAACAGAGGAATAAGAGGAGTAAGTATTTTGAATTACGATTTAACTGGAGCAGAGACTGGTACTCAGGACTCTCTGCTTACTCATTCTTTCTCTTGCTCTCCTTTTAGTATAGTGAATTTTAATTGCTTCATGAGAACTGGAAGGGCATGAGGAGAAGATGGCAGAATTCCCAGCTCAGAGTTCTCATGCGGTTAGGCCACAATCACCACAAACTCCCTTGGTCAGCACAAATTAATTTATTCCAAATCTACCAAATCCAGGAGAGTTCCAGCGTCTCTGTTATCATAGAAGTAATTTAACGACCATCACCTCTGCTTTCTAAGATAGGCAATTAAGACAGAAATTAGTGTGGAGGTGGGGTGGAGGGAGAGGAAGGGATGGCGCTAGCAATATGCTTCGTGGATGGAGGGTGCTGCCTCCTTCCCATAAGCGTCAGGAACCTCATTCCCTCAGAGAAGCAGGTGATAAGCCCTTCTCTTTAGCTTGCCTGGCTTCTGTATCTTCTGGTTTTGAGCTTTCCTCACATGGCACATGGAAACTTTATAGGATTGTCAGTGAGGGAAGTTGTGACCTTTTTGTGAATAATACTTTTTTTTTTTTTTTTGTGAATACATTAGCCCAATAAATAGTTAAGAAGAAAGTTAATTTAAAAAAAAAAAAGAAAAAGAAAAAAGAATTTGACTTACATTTTTCTGCATGGCTGATGTTAAGCTAAAAGCTTCCACTTTTTCTAAGGTTATCTCAGAAAAGAAGAGCCTCATATTAATTTGGGTTTATTGTTATAAGATTCTCTACCCCCCTTCCTCCTTCCCCCCCTCTCCCCCCAGGCCCATTGAAAGCATTTTCTCTTGAAACAACCTTTCTTTGAAAGAAAAATGAGTTTATATGGATAATTTTTGGTTTTGTTCCTAGTCTTTAGCTCTCACTCACTGGCATTTTAGAAGTCAACAGTAAACGTCATGTATAATTCGCAGGAATTTAGCTTGCTTATTTTTTTCTCCCAAGGTGCTGAAAGACTCCAGATTTTTACTTCTCTGAAAACATCATACCCTTCTTGGCCAGGATTTTTTCATATCAGGTTGGAGAAGTGAGCTGAAACATCTCCTTTTTTCCTGAGGAATGACGTTTGACATGCTGTTTCTCTGCAGGCACATTTCTAGACAGAAGGAATCTCTGATATTTCATAGGACATTCAGTGCAGAACCTCAAATGCCCACAGGCTGCTTTCCCACTGCCCCACGCGAGGGGACTGCTAAGAGCAGTAACACAGCTCCCCACTGTTTCCATATACTCCCCTGAGTACAAGTCCCTTCTTACCTACACAACCCAGGCAGGTTGCTTCACAGGGCAACAACAAAGAACTATAAAAAGTCAGTGCCACCAGGTGGTGCTGCTAAACATGGTTTTCCACATCCTTTTCAACCCTGTGCGAAGCGAAGTAGTGTAAAGGTCTACCCAAAAGCTGCCTTGAGCTTGCTCAGTTTTACCAAGAACCCATTGTCTTTGGGGAGGAGAGAGCAGAGAATGTCATCTCTGCCTGCGTACCTGAGAAGAATCCATACCTGAGCCAAACTGCGCCATACGGGAGCATTTTTGAAAGATGGAAAGTGCACATGCGTTTTAACCACCTCTCTCCCAGACAAAGTAAATACATTTCACTATTACTTCTGCCAAGCCAAGCCAGGGTCCAGCTGTTGCCTTCTCTTTGACAGTGAGGAGTAGTAATGAGTTTGAATGTTGAATTTGGAAAAAGGGTTAATAAAATATTTGTTAATAAGTTCCCCCTACCCAGATAGCAGTGTTCCAGGTAGATATGATTTAAAGGGAAAACTGGAGGAACCACAAGTAAAGACAATAGTTGCCACCTCTAGAGAAAGCACAGATCGCACTTTTTTGATTCTGCATTCTTGCATGATTCCTTTACATACTCCTACTGCTCCGGTGTGCCTAAGAGTGAAAAAGCAATACAATCCCAGTGTTAAAAAATAAATCTCCGTTTTATTCCCCAAGCTCTTTCTATCTGCAGAATATCTAATTGGAGAGAGCTATTATTAGTTCATATTAGTATGAAGTGTACACTAGTATCATATGAGATGAGAAATATTTATTGAAAATACAGTACCAAATGTTAATAAATTCCTCTGTGCCCTTACCATTTTTTTTCATTATTAATGAATTGGTACTTCAAAATGTCTTGGCTCATTTGTACATTTCTTGAGGTAATGTTTTTACAGCAAGCAATTGCTTATTGCTTGAGTCTGTATTTTTCATATTACCATTGGCTAGAGGCAAGGGCACATTATGCAAAAAAATAAATCTTTTTCTAGTGATCTTTTCTTAGAGCAAAGGTTCCAGAGGCATTAAGAGAGATATTTTTATACCATCCTTAATATTTTGAGAGAAATATAAAAGGTCATTCAGGTATTCATTATCCTGTTTGGGGATTTTTTCTCCTTCAAGCTGACTTTTCTTATTTATGCCTCAAATCATTTATGATCTTATAGCCAAAGAACTTGAAAGAATGTGCATGAAAAGTCATGATTTGAGACTTGATGAGGCTATTTTCCTTGCTGACATGAAGTCAAAGATATATCCTCAGCATTTATTTACATACTTTCCTGCACAGCAGCAGCCATAAATAACATAACTTCAGAGCTAAGCACTCTGGTCCTGTGCACAAGAAACATCTCCCCTTTGCCACTTTTCTTTTCTTTTTGGAGGCATAAGTTTTTTTAATTATGTCTCTATCTGGCAGCTTCAGGGAAGTTTCTTCCCAGAAGTTCTTGATTTATTTCTCTTTTTTTTTCTTTTAAATGTCGATTTCTATTTAAATTGGCAGCATGCTTCAAGTTAGGCAAATCAGAACATACCTGGAAAACAAACAAGGCTCATAGAAAACAGGTCTGTAGCTTCTAAGAGAACCCTCTAGAGTCAGAACCCACTTTGTTTAACCATCTGTTCACCTGTTCACGCAGTTTATGATCTTGGTTTCAGGGTACAATCTCTTTCTTACCAGCTGGATACAGGCTGTGGCAGTAAGCTGCCATCTTCAGGTGAGCACACCCAAAACAACAATGTACAAGCACATTCTACCTGCTCACAAGCCTAATGAGACCCCACCTGCAGCCATGACAGTGTTGTCCTGGTGGTGAGAAGGTCTGATGAACAGTGCCAGTGTCAGTGTCAATGAGCAAATTCTTTATAACCAATTTTATGATCTGCCTTCTTAATTTTAACCTTTCACAGCATCAGGACATCTGTGGAGCAGGTTTCAGATGCTCTGTACAGTCAGCCCTTGCCAATGGAAACCAGTGTGACAACTGGTCTGTGCATGTGAACAAGGTCAAAGATGTATTTTTATGGGGGCTGTTACTTGACTAGGCAAAACAGACACAAAGTTAAGACTTTTTAATAAAAATAAAAGTATTTCACTTCAAAACCTTTAGATATATCCCTGGCCACATTATAAAGGAACTATGTTTTGCAGTCACATCAAGGTCTTCAATGTGCTGCAGGTGAGTTCTTATCAGTTCCCGTGACTGATACAACAATCACCAACACAGCAGAAGTCTTACAGGCCACAAATTCAAAATGGGAAAGCTTTCAATTTGAACCAGTAGAAAGGTTAGAAAGCTATGCCAATTCAATCTTTTTCAGCTGCATTTGTCTGGCTGAAACAATACATTCCAGTGTATATCTACGTCCTCCTTCTAGTGTATACACCTGATATATTTAGAGATGTGTATTATTAAACACTAGTGCCTAGCTACAAACATATCCTTCTAATTGTCCTGCACTTAGCTTTATGAATCTCTTTCTCCTTCACATTTATCTGTCTTAATGATTTTTTTGATGTTGAGAGACCTGAGGGACATGACATTTTCTGCCCTGATAAGGGATCTACACATTTCCACTTCTGCCAGCAGAGGTGCCTGCATCGCTGAGACCTGATGCCACCTCTGCAGATTTGGTTTGTGACAGCCAGCTCTTCCCAAACAAAGGAATAAAGTAAGAATCAGAATTGCCCAGGAATACCAGGACAACAAGGATGAAAAGCTAACTCAAAACAAGGTGATAATGCAGGTATCACTTAGAAGGCAAGAATCCACAACAAAGTGTGCTTTACTGCCTTATGCTGCAGTACGAGATGTGACAGTTGTATACACAGAATGATGTATGTACAAATATGTATAGAATTTGAATTAGCTAGGCACTTTGTGACATTTTTTTCTACACTGAAAATGCAGGGAGATTGTTTCTTTGACTTTTTTTCATTCTAGACCATTGTTGTTCTTCAAAATACCAAGCTACCGCTCCTGCTTTAAGTTAGTCTCTAATGGAAGAGCGTTGTGTTTGCCTATAATGAATGACAGCATGAGAACGCTCATATGACCTCATGAATTAGAAGAAATAATCAAAAGTGTTATGTACCAGTAATTATTTTTAAGCATTTTGCAATGGGATCTTCAATCCTAAGGAAAAATGTTGAAAGGATCCTTTGAATAATGAGAACAGAAATAGTAATTCTTCATTAGAAAACTTCAGTACTTGTAGTTGCTGGCAACTACCATTAAAGATAAAATGCAATCATAATCATAATTGCATTTCAAACTTCATCTTGATGTGAAATCTGCAAGTCTTAGCAGTTAATGAGTTTTTAGGTTTTTGTCTGCAGGAAACTGGAAGGTATTTCTTTTGAGTTCAGCGGATTTCTTCAAGCCCATGGTGAAAATTTATTTTAAGAACAGTGAAACGATTTCTAACAAATAGTACATGCTTGGATAGCTCTGCAGTCATTTAACTTTGCTGATGGATATTAACTTCCTTGATAAGAAATTCAGATTATATATAAATCTGGTAATGATGATTCATATCACTTCTAGGAGAAGGCAATTTATTTCAGTTCAGGAGAAAATTTTTTTCTTTAGACTACTTAAAATACAAATGTTTTGAAGAAATTACACTGTAACTGAAATATTTACAATAAATAGTTCTTACACCTTTTCAGACTTCTCTTAGAAAGTTTAAAGAAATTTTAACATCCCCATTTCTTTAGAACACCTCAGATAATATATAACTTTTTTAATACTCTAATGTTAAAATATAAAGTAAAGTGACAATATCTCAAGTTCTTTTCAATTATCTTGGTATCTTAGGTTGCAATGGTTGCTTTGGTAAAACACTGGGATTACTAACAATTAATTTTAGTTCTTCAAATACATTATTATAATTACTACTGCATCAAAATGGAGCAGAATAAAATAGAAGAAACAAATATGGATAACAAATATGGTCGTTCAGCTATTTTAGAAGAATATGACATACTGAAGGATACATGCCTGTTAAGGCTTAAAGGTATGTAGAATGTTTGTATAAACATTTAAAAACTTAATGAAAAACAAATTAAGTGCTTCATTATCTTCCTCTACCTTCTGCAACTGTATGTTTTCCTTGCACAATGTAAAACCTGCCTCTTGGAAAAATCAAATCTATTGAGAAACCTTTCACATGTCTACAGAATATTCTCTTTTGTTGAACAAAACTAGTTCTTTCACTGAACCTTGTTGGCCATGTTTTCCAAACTTCTTGATGTTCAATGAATTTTCCCCAATGTGTGCTGTCTCCTTATTGGCACTGAATGAATGTTATGGTTTCAGAAAACCCATACAGTTTAATGTTGTTTAGACAATTATTCTATCACCTGATGACCCCTGCCCACCCAGAAAGGGGAACTGGGGAACTCAAGGAAACATGAGGGTTGAAGTAGAAATAGATTTAATAGGGTAAGACTAAATAATTAACAATAATACTAAAGAACCAGTATTAATCCTGGTACTAATATAAGATATACAAGAATTTTACTCAGCCAATTATACCAGTAGGAAGTCCTGCACTCCCAGCAGAGGACAACAAATGTTGGACACCGTGAGTGCAATGACTTTGTGAACAAGGGAAGGCCTCAGGGGTCCAGCAATGGGGCAGGGACTTGCCATCAAGGGAGAGAGAAACTTCTCAGCAAACTTTCTAATTTATATTGAATGTGACCTTCATGGTACGAAATAAACCTGTTGACCAGCTTGGGTCAAATGCCCAGGCCTCGCTCCTCCTCATCCCTTCACCTGGCAAGCTCGAAAACACTGACACCTTAAATCCCACATAGCCTAGCTGGCTATAAAGTAAATATTTTCACAAATTCAGACACCAGAGTCTTCTAAAAGTGGAGTTTTCCCCAGTATTAGAAGAGAAGTTAGTCCTGTGTCGCTCAACCCATGGAGCAGGAGGGGACCACTACTGAGAATAGGAAAAAAAAATGCACTGTGCATAATATACTATTTGCAGCAATACTGCAATTGAAATGTATTTCACCTCTAAAACAATCCATGATTCTATCAATTCTACACATTTTACTTACAAAATAGTTCAAAATAAATTAGAGCACTTTTTTCTAAAATTAAATGTTCCAGTGTTGTCAATTAAGTGAGAGGTAACTGTTCTGCTCTAATCCAAAGAAATATTTAATTTCCAAAGTGAATTATACTAAACTGAAGAGGTCCACTTGTACTACAATAAGCACAGCCTACAAATGAAGTTCGACACAGTTAATTATAAGCAATTTCTTATTTGGATAAGCTAAAGTGCTTTTTTTACCGTGATGCATGATGTCAAATAATTGTCTGACCTCTGATTGTCGGGAAAGAATGTAAGAAATGAAGAATTGCTAGGATCAGACTGCCAGAAGCAATCCCTGGCTATTTTCCCTTGGAGATACACACAAGTTCCTTTAGTAACTGGTTTGACTGGGTAGGACACCAGCACTACAGTAATGGCTGCTTCATACTGGAGGGATTCTCCTATAACCAATGTCATTTGGTCCAGTTGAAAAGTAGCGATATTAACCTAATTCCTTCATCAGCCTCAAAGCATCCTTCCCTCAGGAGGATCTAGTATGTGTTCCAGAGATCTGTTGTTTGCTTGCCATTGAAAAGGACAGTCTGTAATACAAGTATCCCCCACAGCTTAGCAATTCACAGAGTTAAACTTTCTCTCACGCTCACCTTCCAAGGGAGTTTGCATTCTCATCCCACATTACAGCTCATGGTGAAACTTTCCTCTCTTTCTTCCTCTCCTAGCCCTCATATGCCAGGGTAGTCACTAGCAAAGGGTCTGAATTCTCTCATAGACACAAGAGCAATGCACCCTGGTGCCTGCAGAAATGTATTCTGCATTGTGTGGGTGACTTCCACAGTGTGTGCTTTCATTTCTGGTTCTGATTTAAAAGAAAAAAAAAAGATTGTTGGCACATTTTCTGGGGATTTTGGAGCCTGTCAGTGTATTAAACATCCTCAGTGAATAATTACAAGATGAGGTGTCTTCAGAAACTTAGTCAGAGGATTAGCTAGCTTTTTGGAGCTTGCGCCATGGCTGAGCTTGGCCAGGAGCTCTTAGACGTGTCAAAACTGTGTAGTTTCTGAACATATTCAGAGTCACAAAGCAAGAGGTTTTAGAAGTTCAAGTGGTGCCAAATTTCAAAAGCATTGATGAGGGAGGATTTTCAGGACTTTGGTTTTAGCTTCAGTAGTCTAGATTTTAGTAGTACTCTGAATTTCATTTGTTGAACCTGACTCTTACATGTATGTTTCAACAATGTAAAGAAAAGAACTGTGAGAATAAAAGAGTATTAATGAGTATAAGTATTTGCTAATTTAGTGTCCTGACTTCAGCAATGGCTTAGAACAAGATGACATTTTGAAAGCTACAGTGCTCAACCTCTGTAAAGACGTAATCATTTGTTCAGTGCTGTGAATAAACAGGGGAATCTCTCCAGTGGTCATTGAATGAGCTGAAGTATTAGCCTGATGTCTTTTATTACCTAGAGATAACAGAGTACACTTTGTTTCTCTCTTAATTTTAGATCATCAAAGCTCCAACTACTTACTACCTTGCTTAATTCAAACTATATGTAGTGGTCACTGATGTGTTTTGTTTGAATGACCTATCATAGCCAAGCTTTGTATAAAACAATATGTTCTCTGGCAGGGAAGGCCAGAAAGTTTAAGAAAAATGGTGAAATGAATTGTTACACAACAGACATCAGCCCTAGAAAGCATTTTTCAAAACCACCAAGTTTTCTTATTGCATACTGAAATGTGTTTATATGCAGGCTAGTGCAGCCTGGCCATAACTTACTGCAGTAAATTAATGTATTTCGTGACACTAGTTAATTATCCAAACCTTGTGACCTTCTCATAATTAGGAATTGCAAAAAGTTCAGTGGTTTATGAACCACTAAACATAGTTACAAAAATCAGGAAAGAGAATCTATTATAAACTTACCATTTGATACATTACAACTTGATGAAGCTTTTAATTGGCGTATTCTAATTTCAGTTGCAAAGCCTAGTGTAATTGTGGTAGCAGAAACTACAATCAATTAATTGCAGCCAGGGCATTGAACATGCTTCAGAAGATACACTTGCCATTTTAGGTCAAATAAAGCTAGACAGGCAAAACAAGATAATTACTGAAAACGGTGTGATGTTTTTTTAATTATCTTAAAAAAATCACAAATGAAAATATCTAATTTTTGAACAACACCACATGTACTATACTATTCATTTAGAAAATGTGTGACAATGTGATGTTTTGTCCCACATTAATTTGATTTATAGTGTAACTTAAAGTATTGTGGCTTTACATGGTCCAAGAAGAATTTGAATATAAGAACAGATGTCATAAATAGAAATGACAAGAGTACAGCATACTCGCATAAGAACTTCATATGTAGATGATGAGAAGGGACATTCTGACCTTTTTGTTTAGTCTTCTGCAGAACATAGAAGGAGGGGAGCAGGTTTAGGGGAACAGTTTCTCTGCCATGATTGTGCAGATTCCTTTAAAGATGTGCAGCCTCCCCAGTCAGCACAGAGGCAAATGTCTCTTTAACAGACCGGATGCAGATATGGGCTACTTTTCATTTATTTGCCAGTGGTGCTTTACTGCATAAGTATCTCAGCTCATAGGGATGGGATGTTTCACCCTTTGTACAATGGCATTAACTAAAACAATTGTCCAGGAAGAGGAACCCTGGGTGCTGATCATATGTCAAACTTAGTAGGTATATGCCCACATTGCCAGGAAATTGTTCTGGTCATCAGTGTGCAGATATGTGGTGTGCCTGATGGGCTAGTGCTGTTGTTCAGGTTGAGTCACTGTGTCACCAAGAATACAAGAATCATGGAGCAGGAATGTGGGAAAGATGACACCCAATTCTTTTTTACAGATGAGGCAGGTAAGTCCTATGTTTTTGCCATACTCCTAGTGAGTTTTCCAATTTTTTTACCTGCAAGCCTTTAGATGAACGAACTTTCCAATAAGCTGTGAAAGTCAAGTGAAAGTAACTATTTTATGCCAAATCCACAGTGACCAGCTTCAAGAGGTGATGTCTGAAACTTATTAAGAGTCCAAAACAGAACAGTCTAGAGTACAGGGGTTGCTCCTAGCAGAATGTCATGGGTACTGTGAGGTAGGAGACACTGGTTTTACCTCACTGCCCACAGGTGGAGATCCTGCAGCTGAGGTCTACACTTCCTAAGTAAGTCTTCTGAGTGCAAAGCTATTGAGAAAGTCACACGGTATATTACCATCTTTTGTTACCAAAAGAGATAACCATGCTATGAGTTAGAGCTTAGATATTATTTTAGAATGGGTTAGTACCACTAGATAGCCTGGATCTCATGCAGCTACAGACACTATAGACTTTCTTGTAGAATTCAAATGCTGTCCATGGAAAGAGGTAGATGCCTTCATTAAGCAGTCTAGATCAACTTCCACAGGTTCTTGACTTTCCTAAATGCATTGACTAAGGGAGTCCACCTTAGATTGCATCTTCTTTGATGGGCAGAAAGTATAACAAAAACCTCCTTCATCTCTTCAATGAACTCTATCCCTTCCTTTTACCCCAGAGTTATGTATGTAAAATGTAGATTCATTCCTGTCACAGAATGTATGCTGTGTGTGGTAAGAATTTTGGATAGCTTGATTTTCTACTGTTGGGTCAAAAGGAAAAAGACTGTAAAAAAGAATAGGATTTATAATGTGGTTATTTGACAGCTCAGACCAAAGACTACTAAAACTCTTGAGGGTTTTCCCATCAACATATTTGGAATTAGGCCACCAATGACTGTGAGAAGGAGAATTTGGAACCTAAGCCTGTTTAGTTGAATTTTATTTGAATCTAAGTAATGTTAGATGCAGATTAGTACTCACTGATATGTCTGGCGCTGCTGCAATAAGACTTTGTGCCAGGGGAATTTTTTCTATCAAGTGTCCAGTGTAATAAAAGAACGGAGTGTACAGAATATAGCTACAAGTATTTTGTGGGTTAAAGACAGAGAAATGTGACAGATCTGTTTGAGGAGAATATGCATGCAGTGAATGGTATGGAATGTCTTTTGATTTCTTCCATAAATTTGACCAAATTAAAACAAAATAAGAAATCTCATGTCTATGTATCATCTTCCTCAAGAAAGTGCTTTGTGGTCTTTAAAAGAAGTAATATGCTTACATTTAAATCATAACATAACATAAAGCTAAACATAGGCCTCCATTTCGATAACGGTGTGTCTGTGTGTTAAGAGATTGTCTTTTTTTACATTCCCATTTAACTAATCATGTAGGGCTCTTAAACAACTTTCTTTTTACATGCTGGCTATGTTTCAGAAATAAATTTTGATTGATCATTTTTTCATTTACTTTCTAATTAATGCCATTAAATCTTTGTCATTCTTTAGCACTAAAAAGCACAAAAAGAGAAGAGCAATAGTTTTTAACAAGTAGAACCTACCATACCCCATCTGTAATTATTATAAAAGTGTAAGATGGTATCTGAACACTTTTTAGGGCTTGAATTTTGTATCCAGCCAGTAGAATCTGTATACCAAGTACACCAATGACATAAGGAAGGGAGCTCTGAAAGACCATACGAAATCACAAAGTTGTCATAATCTTATATTTTTTAAAATTGCTAACTTTTTTCTATCAAAATTAACTTGTTGGGCTTTTTTTTTTCTTTGTTTGTTTTTCTGGTAAGAAAGTTTTCATGGCATGATTTCTATAATAAGCAAATACTCTCAATCCTAACAGTAAATTTAAGACCAGTACTCAGCCCAACACTGATTATAGAGTTTTGGTCCAGAAATTAATGAATGGTTCACTATCTTACATTAGTTTTTAACAGTATGGAGATTAATGTGTTGGTGGAATCTGGACCTGTTCAGAAGATATGAAAAGCAAGGAACACAATAAATGAAGGTTATTCAGTGGCAGAAACATTAAATTATACAGAGAAAAGTTACTGCACGTACAAGGCAGAAAAAAGTCCCCACGTGAAAATTGTGTTCTAAGGCTTATGGAAATCTCTCTATCTTGGCCAGGTTTTTGACTACCCTCCACAGAAAAAGAAAGAAGCAACCTAGCTCAGAGACAAGCACATACTGTTGTTGCATCAGCTATATGCTCAAGATAAAGCATGCTTGGGCCTGAGGAGGAGGAGAGGTATGCAAACAGTCTGTGACAATCTGGTCACTGGAGTGCAGAGTATGACAATACACCCAGATTTACTACAACTATCACATAATTCATCCATTATACCACATCAGCTGATGAGCCTCCTGCCTACGCTGCCGTAAATTTGGATTGCTTTCTGGGAACTCCAGATGATTATAAAAGGTAATGTTCTCTCTAGTCACCTGAAAAAAATAGATTCCAGATTTTCTACTTAATCATTTTACTACTTGGCAGTAAATGCTATTTCTGCCGTGCAAGTTATTGCAGAAACACCTAATTGATTCACCACCATCAGTGTGTTACATCATACTCAGCAATAAACAGCTTGATTCCAATCCAAACCAGCCTTTGTAGCCAGTATACCAGAAAAACTTCTGTGAAACCATCTGCGACTGTCAGATCTAATGGGTTAGAGGCACGCGCTGGTAAAGTGAGCAGGAGTCATCATAAACGAAGGCTGGGAAACTGCATAGTTAAATGCCAGAGCGGATAAATTTTTGCAATTCTGTTAGCCCAGCACATGACTTTATCCAACTGGTTACATCCTCTGTATCTTTGCAACAAACTTTGCCTACAGGGACCACTATTAATAGTAAGCTAATGTTGTTTTGTTAATATTGACTGAAAAGGATACTTGAAATTCTCCTTTGCATCCGTTATCAATCCTTGTGATTAGGTTTAAAAAATGCACAGCTAAAATGGTACTTGTAGCCCTGAAATTTGTGCATTCTTTCCGATGTCTTCTGTGTTACATACAGTCAAATTTTATGATGTTCTTCTGGCCACACCAGTATGTCTCCAGTTCAGAATAAGAACACCACTATGTAAAGAATATTCTTCACTAAGTCAGTTAATATGACATATTTATTCTATTGGGGTTTTTTTCTGACCAGATCTGAAATTGTCTTTGCATAGTAACTTTTTCAAAGTGACTACTTTTTCAAAGGTAGGAAATGCCAGCACAAATTGTGCATATACACCATAATGAATGCTACACATTTTGAATAGTCATATTATTGAATAAACATTATAAGCACTTATTTAATGAAACACGCATTATGAATATGCATGTTGCATTTTTTTCTAATGTGTATTGTCAATGATATTTTCAGGAGTCACTGAATTTTGCTGCCAGACTGTAAGAATAGAAGTGAGAACAAAGAGTTCAGCAGATGCTCTCTACAGTTCTCACAGGTGAGATTCAGGGAAAATGAATGCTGTGAGATGATGACACCAACAAGCTTTTGGCTTCCTTAAAAAAGTGGTAATACTGTGTTGACCAAGGGTATATTCTGCCTCATGAGAAAGGAGAAAAGCAACTTTGTGTGCCTGTCTGCTAATCTAGTGAGTAATGCTTTAAACTAGGAGCAGAGAGCAGCATCTGAAAGTCCGCACAACAGCTTGAAGGACATAAGGTCTAAAACTAGGGGAGACTGATCCACTGTCCTCTTTTTTATGCTTTCTCCCATTGCTATGTCAAGATCATTTTGGGCAACAGTGATGATGAATACAGTAAGAGTCCATGATCACAGAAACTGCCAGATGGAAGAACAGGATTTCAAGAATTAAGAATTAAGGAAACTCAGAATGGGTAACAAGATCTGCAACTACAGTCGCTCTTAGCTTGATGTCTCCCAATACAATTCCCAGAAAAAGCAGCAGTGCACCTATTGGAGCTTCTGTTTTGAGAGGAGATGTATGAACTAACACTTTTCCTTAAGGTTGCTCCTTAATAAATAAAATTCTTTTGAGGTACACTGTCCTTATGGGCCTTACTACCAAAGCATTTTGCAAGCTACCCTCTTGTTTATACATCCCAGTGCGATCTTTGGATTTCATTTCCTTTTTTCTGCACAGCAGCATAACATTTCAAACATATGCTCAGATTGTGAACCACTATAATCTGCATATTCTTTCCTTGGCAGTTCCCCCCACCCTCCCCTTTCTATTTAGGTGGTTATTATTGTCCGTACATGATGCTTGATGGAGGACAGGGAAAAAAATAGATGCTGAAAAGGGAGAAAAATAAACTTTCTTAGTAGAAAATCCATCTAGAGATAGAACTCTTCTTCAAGCCATGTTTCATGTTTTTACTGCAAGATGGAGATAAGTTCATCAATGAATACGTACTGGTAGACTGAGACACAGGTTGGTCAGCAAGGATGGTGAGCATCCTCTTGGAACTGTAAAAGTACAAGCAGTCATACACGGAAAGGAGAAGCAGCTTCTGAATTTCTGAGTGAAAAATTTAGTCATTCTTGTGGGGACATCCTCTAAGAAGATACTTGGCAACAGTTATATTGACCAGATCAGAATAAACTACAGCCAGAAGCTGACAAATGCTTTTGAGAACTTGCTGTACTGGTCCTCCAAGAACAATGACCCACTGGGCCATCATGAAGCCACCTGAAAAACCTGCTTAGACACAAGATAATGTGCCTATCACGTAAAATGCTTAGTGTTGGTCAATAAGGTAGAACATAGTTCAAGTGCATAACCTCTGACACTTCTTTTGGCTGTTTTCAGGCAACTGGTTATCCAAAAGTGTCTTCAGTCCTCTTTCTTAACTTTGGGATCCCATTTTAATGAACTGAAATGTAGGTAATTAGATGTAGTAGAATAGATTGATCAAGAAAGAATGTAGTCAACCTGAACTGGACCGAGAAAATCTAGGCATATGGCCTCAAAAATTTCTTCTGGCCTGTCTTCAGCTGAGTGATCTCCTGAATTTCCCCTGTAATTCATTCACTTTCTGAAGAATCCCATTATATATGGCTGCAATGATTGTAGAATAATGCAGATGAGAGAGATTAAGACATATATTTGAGACAAATGGTCCTTGAGGCAATGTCCCCTTCATACCAGATTGTGCCTTCTTGGTGCAAAACCCATGAGACTATGGCCAGTCAGAATGAAGGTCAGTCACAACTGAGGTAGTACCTACTTTCTTCCTGCAGGATTTTGCCCAAAAGAAATGACAATGTTGTAGGGGGACAAATTTCACAATATGATTTATGTTGTTTATTCTCTCTTGGGCGTTCTACCAATAGTGGAACATTGATCATGAATCTTTCCATATTTTAAGGGGAATTAGTTTTCATTCACAATTCAGCAGAGTGGTTGACAGAAATTATTTCTATTTGCAATGTGTCTTTTTTTGGCTAAAAGAGAAGTTTAAGCTGGGGTCACTGGACAGTCCCCAAATAATAAATCAAGATTCTGGACTACAAGGAAGTGGGAATGGAGAATAAGTCTTCTTAGCTTGTGGTAGAACATGTCTGGAAATGATTTCCAAGACAGCCAGCAAAATGGGTAAATTATCTTTGTTGTAAGGACTTTTGCCCAGATTCTAATTGAATGACATCATGGTTTTTTACATAGTGTCTATTTTACATAAGATACACTCTTCCTTCTTTCCAGAGGAACATAACCGCCAGTTATCTGTGAAACTGTTTTCTGCTATGACAGCATCTCCAAGTGACTACTAATTGAGTGACTGGTAGAGACAACCTGCAGTTCCAACCTCTTAAGCCACATCCTTCACTTAGCACACCACAGGCTGACCACCAGGGAATCTGCTACAATATGTGGGCACTCTTAGATTAGAGTTTTTGCCCTCCTTGTGCCTCACTTGTGTCCTTTGCTGCTGTTGGAGCTCATAACTTCTTTCCCAGGAAGCAGAGAGCATGGGAATATTCATCCCAGGCATTAGCTGTTATATCACCAGCTCCATTAGGAGTGTTTAAAGAATGTATGCTGACAGAATAGCCAGAAGCTTTTAGAGAGTGTTGGAGCACACTTTTGCATATGGAGTTCTTGAGAAATGTTACCTCTAAGCATTTGGTGGTGGAAGCTGAGAAATCTATGTATTTTGGAAAACACATGCTCAAGGGATAGACAGTTATTTGGTCCTGGTGAACAGAGTCTGGACACAAATAGCCGGAAGTGGGATGTAGAACAAGACATAAATCTCTAAAAAATATAACTATGTATGCTGCCTGGGCAGTAAAAGTATAACAAAGTAACTTGCATCACCTTTAGACATTGAGCTCACATTTAAAACTCAAACATATATTCTGATAAGGTTATTTTTATTATTTTAAAAGTTTGTGTTAGGCAGGAATGAAATCTTAAAAACCATTTAATTCTTTGCATCAAAATTTTAAGAGCCATTACTATACGGTGGAATAGTTATATGAAGAAGAAAAGTTATCCTGGGACACATCTCATTGAAAATGACCCTACAGGTGCAACATATATAAAATAATAGAAGAAGAAAAAGTTAGAATAATATGACTACTTGATATAATTACCCCAAAGATTTATATCAAGGATTTGTAACAAATTATATTTTGCTCACATTTATGGTTATTAGATAAATGGATATAAATAGACTAATTCCTCCTTTTCACAGTTATAAAAAAAAAAAAAAAAGAGATATACTTTATCATGACGGACATCTTGGCAACTGTTTGAATCTCTAAAGAATATTCACAGAGTGCACTTTTAAAAATGTGAGCAGCATTAAATGAATTCCCAGCTCCACCATTACAGAGATTAGCTTAGTGTTGTACCTTTACTGACAATTCTATTGTATCCTTTTGCTCCAAAGATTTTATGAGTGAGGCTCCACTCTTGCCATGATCTCACACAGAGAGATCCTACTGTAGGACCACAGCTGCAAATCTTAACTTCCACTTCTCTTGCTGAAGTCGGTTTATCTGCCTAAAGAAATTTTGTTTCTGTGAGAACTGCAGGAAATCAGATATATATCAGCTGCCTTAAAAAGAGTCCTTTTTTATTTTCTGTCGTTCTACAGGACTTGATTGATGACCAAAAATCTTGGAATTCCAGCTACCTGGGGAAAATAAGTACTCAGTGGAGGATATATAATAAAGAGCAGCTAAAAATAAAGTGACAGCAATCACTGTAAAGCCTGATAACTGAATCTCTAGTGTCCAACATAAATACTGTTTTTAGGTGCTTTTTATGCATTTTACAGCAAGAGCCAGATGCTTGATATCTAGTACGTGAGTTTATATAAATTAGTTCCTTACTTGGCCAACTTTATGACATCAGTTCATCTTGAATTTATACTTTGCTTTAAAAGGTCACAATTACAAAAAAAACCTGCAAACAAAATATTGAGACCTAGCCTTCCTGCTCCTGGCAGTTTTAAATGTACGTCCTGTAAATATTTTGAACTACATAGTTGCAGACTTTATGAAATGCTGCAATCTTACTACTGTGTATTATATCAAATCTATAGAATATGCCTATGTGACAACGAGTAGCTGAATATTTCCATATGTGTGTAAAGGTGTGTCTGAGTGAGTTCTTTTTCTCTCTCCAGATAGCTACAACGTAACTTCCTCAGAAATGTGCAGTTTAGGCACCTGTTTATTTCATCTAATGAAATCCTGATGAAGTACACTCTTCAAGTGTATTTATGATTTGGGACAACCCAATTGACATACTATAGATAGGAGCTGAGACAGCATTACAAGAATTTAGGCTTGTATTACGCTGAAGAAGAAAGTATAGTGCCCTTTGGCCAAGGTGGCTACAATGTGCAAAGTTGACTATGATTTGATAGGCAGGAACCTATAGGTCAACTGGGTGTGCCATGGTTTAATGATGCTCCACTGTTCTACTGTCATCCTCTGTCTTCTCCTGTTTTTTATTTATACCTTCTAAGATGAGTATGGGTATATGTAGGATGCCAGCAGTAGAAAAAAATATTAAAAGTAACTAATGGGCCATTTTTTTGTGCTAGGAAAGGCAGCCTTTTATCCTTGAAATGGTGTGTGGTCTGGGACTATATGGAGGACGAGGCCTTACGGCATATAGAGTAATAAGAGCTACCACATTGACAAAGAAATGTATTGTAACAGTAAAATCCCTGCTGAAGTCAGTGGGAATTCTGCCACTGACTTTAATGGGGCCAAGATGTCATGCCACAAATTGGACTCTTTCTGTCACTAAGTTCTAGGACACGCCTACGTGGAGAGCTGGGTTGCAGTCGTGTGAGAATTTACTGTTCTGTGCCTACATTTGGGCCACAACACTGTAAGAATGGAGAGGTCAGGATTTATATTCTCCTGCTAAAATATCAGTTTAGAATTGCTGTAACCAATAAGTAGGCTGGCTGAATAGACTCCACACTTAAAATTAATGGCCTTCTACATTATATTATAAATTTCTTATAATTGAAGTTGGCTTGAAAAAGAAAGTGTTACAGAAATCTGACACTGGTATGAGACTTTTGGAGTTAGAATTGCTAAAGGCTATAGAATAGCTTGAGATGCTGTACTGACCCGATCATGCGCTTACTGTAATGGTATCAGTCTAAATTACAAAAAGAGGTAAATTACAAAAAATGGTATCAGTCTAAATCACAAAAAGAGGCTGAACATTAAAATACTCAAATTGCATTGGGAGTGGGGAGATAAACAACAGAACTGTCATAGCTCATTAGTTTTTTATGAAGTTGGAGAAAAAGGCAGCAATCAGTAATAAAGAAGTTTTCTACCTGCCATTTATTCATCTAGCGAATGTTGCCCGATGCTACAATTAAAAAAATTAGATAGAATATGAACTATTTTAGAATTGCAAGTAATTGCTCATGCAGAATATTTATTTACTATTAGCACGACCATTTGCTTACATTTAACATGTAATTGAATGTTAATAATTGTTAATATGTTAATAACTAACATTTTGTTAAAATGTTAATAATGTTTAACATATTAATGTTATTTATTAATATTTTCTTGCTACTAACACAAAGTGCAGGCTGTAGAATCTTATCATGGCACTGCACTGGCTAACATTCAGCGAGGGGTGTCATATCTCTAGTTTTTGAGTCAGAATTTGAGGAATTCTGGATAACTATTGAGGATTCTGACTGTACGGTTGGTGTCACAGTCTCTGTCAGTCTTTACAATATTCACAAACCCCAAGTATGTTCCCTGCGCTGATGAAGTTCATTAGTCAGCAATACAGATGCAACACAGTACATGCAGCACTTTCCAGGTGGGTATGTGTATCTTGCCAGTAAGCACATATTCAAGGAATTAAATTGGCTCAAGATGTTTTGGACTTCGTATCCGAACAGTCTCTATTACCGGCATATCTATGGCTTCCTTGAGACACAGAAACCCTATACTCAATGAGTGTCATCACAGCAGTGGTGAATGCATGACAGAGATTGGCAAAGATGGTTGAAAAGCCCAAGCAGAAAAAAAAAAATTGCTTTTGCTTCCTCCACAGGCTTTAAGGGCAGATTTTGAAGGCCCTTGGAAGACTTATGTCCCTTGTGCTGTAGGGGGTTTGTCTAACTCTGGAGCACAAGCTTTATTAACAATGACTTGCAGTTTTGTAGGCTTTTCTAGAGCTTTTGAATACTGTTTTCTGGAAAACATAATAGAGGCAACAGAAACTTCACTCATTTAACCATGGATTCTTACAGACATTTGGATGCTGTATAAAAGTCAAAAGTCACTAGTGTTTTTTTTTTCAACTGTCTTGACCTGGCTTAAGTATGTCCCTTGCAAAACTAAAACTGATTCTTAATACCTCACAAGAAGAGCAAGGACTTATTTGCCACCTTCCAGGCTTCTGGTGGAAATGATATTTTAATTATATCTTCCTAACAGCTTAGAAGTCTGGTTTCAGCACCTCCAAGAATCTTGGCTAAGTGTTATTTGGGATTGTAGAAAAAGTAAAATTCTTAGACTTCTCAAATCACTTCAGAATTTTTTTATTCAAGGTAACTGGTTTTGAAAGTGTCTCACAAGCACTAGGTGCTGCTCTCATTGCTAAAGAACTCTGCCTTTTAAATACAGTGTGAGTCCCAGTCAGGTTACTGGAATGGGCTCTTTCACAAAGCTTTTGAAATTTATTTCACCTGGGACTGTATCAGGTAGAATGATGCTGCAATTACATGTCTGACTGCAAGATGTGAATGCATACCACGAAGAAGATTTAACTGCACCAAATAACAAGTGACATGATGGATCACAGGCTTCAGCACACCCTAGCTAAAGTAAATTACTTTGTCCAGGTAAACTGGCTGTCACCTTGCCTAATTCTCACCAGGTGAAAATTAGGGATCTAGTTGAAGCTGATTATCCACATGAAACTTCTCTGGAAGCGCCTGTCTTATATACTGTTTTTTTGATTAGATAAGTTATGATTTTAATTATTAGATTACAGGTAGCCTCCCCTCATCTCCCTGTCTCTCTCTGACCATACTGAGCGCTGAACCTCCTTAGACAAGATAACTGACTTTGCAATGGCTTTTGTCCTAATAACACCTTCTCTGCCATCTGCTCTTCACTGGTGCAGTGACACAAACCATCTAGATAATGGCCAACTTAATAATATCTGGCATGCCAAGGTCGCAGCTCCTGACTGTGGACTGGAATGATCACAGTAATAGTCAGTAATCTCATACCTGCCTGCCTTGGAGCAGAGCACATTTTTGTTGCTTTTTCTTCTCATATGGCAGGAGGTGGGCCAAACAGAGTTACCATAAAATAAGTAACGTTTTTGTTAGTATTGACAAGGACACATATTATGTGGTACCTTCAATTGCCAAGATTTGTTTTGCAGAGGTATGCTTCATGATCTAAAGATCATGAACTTGCATTGAAAAGGTGTATTTTTTTAGCTTGCTTTTTGGTCTATTATGGTTTCAGTTGGTAGAAACCAACAACAAACAGCAGCAACAAGAAGGAAACTGGGAATTCTTTTGTATAACTCTATAAGCTCTTACTTAATGATATGACATATACACGACACATCTTTCATAAGAATCGGCAGGAATGTGTATGTTACAACAGTTTTCAGGAAGAACAATAGTGTGCATATGGATTAAATTTCAGAGATTTATTGCTTTGTTTTGCAAACATTTTTCTTTAAACACAACAAAATAACTTCTTTTACCCTCTCTCCTCAGTTTGGATGAGCAATTCTCTCATGTTTCCAGCTACCTCCTTGTGTTGCGTGAGCTCCTCCTCTTATTTCTACTTCCATCTATCAAGATCTTTTTGGCATTTTTTTGAACAGATGCTCTATTTTGTTTCACTAGGAGAGGAATATGGAAGGCAGGAGATGAAAAGCAACTGAAAAACACTTCGTCTTAGGATAAATGAATGGACTTTTACCAACCATTCTCACAAACACACACTCCAAATCTTTGGACTGACAATAAGCATTGGAAATTTCATCCAAATGGTATTTTTCATCTGGTAGTACTAAGCCTCTGAAAATGGGGTTTTACAACACTGCTGCTCAGTCATACCTCTTTCTTCTAAAAGATTTGGAATTTAAGTTGAAATTGCTTGACGGCTTTGCATTACATGCTGTCTGAATAAAACATACTTGATTCCTTGTGCACACTGGATGACCAGGTAAGCTGCACATTAGCTGTTTGGTCCCTTCTGAATTACTTTGTTTTTGCAGCTCAAAGTGACTGACAGCAACATGAGGGCTAAGTGTTCCAGAAGAGCAGAGACTGCATTTATAAATTGCTGACTACTGCATCAGTAGGAAAAGAAAAGCCTTCCAGTGAAGCAATAATTACTCTGAAAGAAGAGGGTATTTCCAAGTCTTTGATACTGAAGACAAAAAAATAGGCAATATGGAAAATGTTTCAGTGGACTGAATGCCTCCACATACATTTCCACATAAATTCTTCTGTGTATATGGGATGTGTTTTATAAACAGTACTTTTCCTAGATTTGTTTTTTCTTTCTTTTTAAAATACCTTTTTTTCATGTCATTCTGCATCAGGAAATTAATTCAGAAAACAGTAAGTTGACAAAGTACCAGCACCTAGATTTCAGATATATATGACTTCATGCCCAATTCTTGAGAAAGTGGTTAAAGGGTATTGCTTGCAAAAAATTACTTTTGTCTTGCTATCTTCTTGAAGGATGCTAATCATCATTGCTGTGCTTAAGAAACTAACTTCTCATAGTAACTTTAGAAATCGACTAATTTATTTACTCAGAAGGATAAATTTGCTTTTAATTACTGACTTGGGTCTGGCATTCCATTACCATTATCTACAATTCTTCCTTAGCAGCTCAGACTAGTGCCTTTAAGGTATTCTGTAACCGATCACATTTCTGTGTATTTTACTACAGGTAAGGGTTTGCTGAAAAATCGTAGTTTTAATATAAAGACACCATGTAAATGGTAAGCTGAATTAGATTCCATTCAAACCAAAAGATTTCCATCAGAACCATGATTAAGATGGAAAAGATTCCACCTGAATCCATATTCATGTGATCATCACCAAAGTCATCAGATACTATACTGGAACTAGCAACATAGCCACTTCCCTAGGTAGATGGATTTTTCTGGATACCATAAAAGCAAACAGAAGAAAAGTTTTAAGTCTCTTTTCCTCCTAAAAACAGTCAAAAATAAGACTACCCAAGTAGAAATAAAGAATGTGAGTTACACTTATAGCTAATGTTCTCCTGGAAGAAGAAAACTGTCCTGTCAAGATGAAATATTGCAACTCCCAAAAACCTATAGAGTTTTGCTGGCTTTAGGATTAGGCTGTAGAGTTTTCAAGATCATGATCTGGGCTGAGGCACTACTGTTTGCTTAGATCTTACTTTACTTTCCTGGAGGATTTTTTGGAAATGGTCTTAAAGTTTGAATACCTTTGCATGATGCAGTGTGTACGTGAGAAATAAGCATCTGGGATCAATTTATGCAACTGGAATTCTAAAGAAAATACATTTTTGTCTCTTGAATTGCCATTTTTGCTCTGCCTGACCGAATGGGAAGTTGTAGAATAATCCCGAATCAATACATCTCGATCTCTCAAGAAAAAATAGACAAGCTGTGATCAATATTCATGTGCTTTTTTCTCTTGTAAGCTCATGTTATGACAGCAAGAGATTTGTTGTCTTTTGTCATGACCTAAGAGAAATATCTCCCATGCTTATGGCTTCTTTTTATTAGTTAGCTTACTCAGGTATTAGTTTTATTAACTATTTTATTTTTTCTTTTACATTACAGCAGTATCTAGCAGGCCAAAGTCAGATCATGGTTCTGACATAAGAAATATAATACACAGATTTAGTGAGATGGTTAAACCACTCAAGAAGTATACTCTTTAGTGGAAAATTCAAGAAGCAAAGGAAGAAAGCACAGATGCAGAGATGTGAGTTAAATTGCTCAAGTGCAGATTGAAATGGTAATAGAGGTTAGAACAGGTCCATTGTCTCCCAGTTTGTAGTTCAGTGTCACTGGGAAACTTCTTCTCATATCTGGCCATGTTTTTTGATGTATTTCTGCCAGTTCAAGTCAAGGTTTCTATATACAAGGTGAAAATACTTACTACTTTTGACTCCTGGTATTACCTCTGAAATAATGAATTAAGAGAAATGATGACAGTAAAACTTCTTTACACCACAGTAATGTTGCAGGCAAAACAGCGTTGGCTCAGGGAATTCCACTTCATTTAATTTATTGTCAATTAACAAAAATGGTTAGTTACTTATTTGGGTACTGAGAAAAAAAAGAACAGAGTAAATGAAGCAAACAGGGAAAAGCCCTTTCTTTCCCCCTCCCCAGGCTCAAGTTCAGTCCAGGCACCTCTCCTCCCCCTTCCTCATCTTCAGTCCCCTTCTTTGCACCACAGTTTGGGGTCAGGCCTCTCGATGAGGTCACAGGCAGTGCAGGAGGCTGGGGGCAGCATCTGGTGGCTTCTTCCTGCTGCTCCTTCCTTCGTACTCCCCTGTGCCTCCCTTCTTGCTTGTTTTGTCTGCTCTTCCATGACTTCCTCCATGGGCTGCAGTCCCTCAGGGTGTCCCTGTCCTAATGTGGGTCACCCATAGGCATAGTCCCTTGGGGTGTCTCTGTTCTGGCACGGGTTGCCCACGGTCACAATCCCTTGGAGGTGTACATCCTCCAGCATGGAGTTCCTGTTTACAATAATGTCTTCTGCCATGCCCTCAGCAACATCCTCTTCCACATGCCTTCTCTCATATTTTCCTGTGTGTGTCCTCACATGGTATCCCCCATGTCTCCATTTGTGTGTCCTCCTGTGCCTCTTGCTCCCAACGGCTATTGCTCTTTTTCTTCAGTAAGTTTGAGCAGAAGGGGCACCTGTTCTTCTGATGGGTTGAAGTCCTGGCAGATGGTGGGCTACATTATCGGTGACTGTGACCAGCACAGGGCGGTTCCAGCTGCCTCGTCAGAGACTCCTGTGGCCCCTACTACTGAAATGTTGTCGTGTATCCCCAGTATGAGTAGGTATGCTTTAAATCATGTGGCTAAGATTAAGAAGCTGATTAAGAAGCCATTCTTTGGGAGAAAAAATATGCATTTTATATTTTGTGGCAACCATAGAGCATTTTAATAATAAAACTTTTAATGAGAAAATGACAAGTGAATAATCTTTGTAAATTACCACAACTGGAGTGGGTTCTAAATAATCATAGTTCCTTGTGGCATTGAATTACATGCTATGTTCATAAGTAATTATCATTGTATTCCAGATTTCCAGATTAAAAATTCTGCTTCATGAGTTTTTAATGCTGGGCAACTGGGCTGGGGTTTCTGATGCTTCCCAAGCTGCAGCAGAGGGTTTCAGAGATCAGGGATAAATGCATTCACGTGATATACTCACTGACTTGCCACTTTCTGCTTCTCCACCACCATGCACCAACCTGTCAGGCACTCGCATGCTCCCTCCTGCTCCCAATGCACAAGTCTGGTAGATGTCCTGACATGCCAATTTGTCATTTTCCCCCAGCAACTAAGGGGTAGTAATCTTTTCTCTCTTTTTTTTTTTTTTTTTTTTGGTGTTATTGTTTCTTGTTTTTATTTTAAATGACTCTGAGATGCCGAAACACTGCCTTACAGGAGATTTTGTGTAGCACTAGGGCCTCATTGTAGGATTTGCAAGACAAATCCTTTGTTTAGAGTCCTCCGTCTTCTTGCTTTAAGAAGAACATATTTCTTATATTTCTGTCTTGGAGCAAAATACATTATAGCCAGACAGATAGGTACATGGAAAAAGAACTGATTTTATTTCTATGTTGCATTGATTATTCCCACATATACCACCATTAGTCATACCCAGGAATTTCCTTGCTGGGAAATGGCAGGACAGACTGGTTTAGAACTGCTCTGCAGCTGTTCTAAATTACAATGGGATAAAACTGTGAACCCCTCTAGTTTTTAGCTGCCTGAAAGTTTATCTTTTAGCATGAGACCATACCCCAACCTAGCCTCAATTCCCTGTTAGAATGGTTCACTGTTTTGTTGACATCAGAATTAGTAACTTATACGGAAAATCAACATAAAAACCGCATCCCTGAAAACAAAAAGGGAAAACAGAATAGTGCAAAGAGAAGTAGGCTAGCAGGAAACTTTAAAATGCACACAATATGAAATCGTATTTCATACAATTTCAGCAAAAGATCTACAGATGGCTTCAGCATGAAGACTAGCAGTGTTTTCTAGCCTTTGTTTATTTCAGGGGCTCAGTATCAAGAGGTGCAAGTTTCCATCTGGTAATAGAATTCCACAAATAATTTAAGATGAAAGGCATAATATGTGTTTAATGATACCTTCATGTTGCTGATCAAGGTAAGTTTTCTGATCAATTTTTTCTTCATGGTATTATTTTTCTTCCCTTACCCATTTTCTCCAGTCCTTCTACCCTTCCCCAACTCCCATGTTGCATAACTTTGCTAACATTTTTCCTTTACCATTACAAAGACATTTTGTGCTTACGGGAGACAGTGATTCTTCAATGATTCTGTCTCTCAGTTTTTTCCATTCTTCCTGTCCTCTCCTTGTCCAGACCATCACAGATTTTGGAACTGGGAAGAAGTTGGATTTCACCTGTTTTGTGTATATTTTCAATGTTTTTTCTTATCCAAATTCCATTAAACTTGGATATTTTGTTTATGGATGTATATGCACACAAAGCATATTGGCCATATGTTCCTTCCCTAAATAAGTAAAGGTATATTGCTTCTCAACTTGACAGCATGGCACCGAGAATAGCTGTGGCACAATGTTATCTGGGGACACTTCTCCTGTCTGCAAGGAATGACAGAATGCAATAGAAATATGTTAGACAAGAAAAGAAGAATTACAAAGGCTAAAGGACCTTGATAAGACCCTTCACCCCTCCGTGTCTCCATTTTCCCTCTCAGTCACTGCTTTGTCTATCTAAAGTACAGAGTTCCAAGCACAGTGATCTCTTAGGGCTTTAAGCTCTGCTGTCATGGTAATGTGTCACCTATTTTCATCTATCAATCAGCAGTGCTGAGATTTTTAATAGAAAATTTCACAGAATTTTGGAAAGTGTCTTTCATCATGGGCACTCTACTAGATATCATGTTTACCTCTGCTTGACAAGAGGCAGAAGGCATTAAAGGATGATCCTATGTCCACTGCAGACAGTTAGAAACCTTCCACTGAATTTAACAAGACTTGTATCAGGCATATTAATTTGAGAAGAGGCAGCACGTACCCACTGCAATGCTTCCTGACTTCATATTCCAGTGCTGGCTTGTCAGTAAACACAGCAGGAAGGCAAAAGTGGCTCTGAGCCCTGCTATGTGCACACTCAGTTCCTGTGTTTTTCTCCTTTATTAACCTCCAATTCATAAGTGAGTTTAGAATGGCTTAGCAATACTATTGGCAAGTGCTTCAGCTCCAGTAGCTTTTATATTCGGTGTTGAAAACGTCAATCTTTTGACATTTGTTGTAGCAAAATGTGGTCTCTGGCACAAGGTAATATCCTGTGGTTGCACAGCTCACTGCTCTGATATTTTGATTGTTTCCCCTATTTTTATTCATTTCTGTGATTCAATGTGAAAGAGGTTAAATACCATTCTCTTGTATGCTATCTGAAGACGTTTTGTCCTTTCTCTCGCATACATGGGATTTGCGTAAATTAGTACTGCTGGTAATTACTCTGTATAGATAGCTGCAGCAGAAGTAACTAAATTATTAGTCAGCTGGAGTAGCCCCATCTGTCATATACCTTGGAGACCCCACAGTACTGTTACAGGATAATGGTCTCCTGTTGCTGGATAATGGTCTCCTGTTGCTATGCAAATGCAAAGTCAAAAATAAATGTGAAAGATGACATTTTAGAGAGTAAACATAGAACTGAGCCTGCCTCATAAATATTTCATCAAAAAGCATTTCTGTTTCCTAAGCAAGTGAAATGAATACTTTCTAAGACAATATCATGTTGTAGATGAGAACAGAAATACACTTCTAACATTTAATGTACATAGTTAGATGTTAAAGTTGTTATCCTTTTTACAGTTTAATTGCCAAATAACTCATTTCACTCTTTGGTTTCAAGACCAGCCACTGTCTAGTAACTATTGCTCTTTATAGCTGGTCTGTTACCTCTTTTTCAGTCTTTTTTTGACTTTGTACGTTCCCTCGTGTCATTCTCCCTTATTGTGCAACAAAGAGTTTTCTAGTTAGTGTTTGCTGTTTAGCACGCTATCTATCTTATCTAGTAAATAATTTTGGGCCCAATTATGTCTTTTTTAAAAAAATCCATTTATACTATTGAGTATAGAGACTATACTTCAGCTTTCTTACTCTGGGAACAGCAGTTGAGTTAAAAAATAAAAAAAATAAAGAAAGAAGAGACTTGTCTGGTCCCATGTCCCAGTTTAAGGACTGATTGGAGCAGTCAACATTCTTGCTCACACTGGTCTTGCTGGCAGTGGTTCTTGGGATAAGAGACAGTCATCATCAATGTTAAGGTTGGCAGCCTCACCACTATAATTGACTTCTCTAAACTTCACTGTGCCCCTGATGATTCTTGATAGACTTTTTGCATAGCAGGTGGAGGATATTTGTGCCTCATCTCAACCCTTGTTATGCCAATCTCAGCTGCCGAAGAGTTGCTCCAGCTTCAGACTGCATCATGTTCCTTCAAGCTACATTTATTAAACTGATGCTTGAATCCAACAAGGAAAGGGAAAGTGTACAAGGGTTTGGAGAAAAAGCACACAATAACCTATGGGGTTTAGGCAAACATGAACAGAAACAGCCCAAATCTAAATTAAGGGAGCTGCACATTTACGTCTTTCTCTCTACTTAAGAAAGTATGTGCTATTTAATCTGAAGCAATTCCATCTGGTCCTCAATTAGATAACGCTGAAAGAAAAGAGTAAGACAGACTGCCCTTTCTAATCATGAAACATCTTGCTTTTTTCTTCTGCTTAGAACCGCAATCTTTTGAAGATTAAGGGGATACCAGTAAAGATTTCAGGATACTAAGCAAGTTAGGACTAACTAGATGACCACATTTGCAGTCTGTATGAGCTATCACAGCCCATACTTTGCCAAGATTTCCCTCTTTGGTAGATGAAAAGCAATCCAGCATGCCTGCTGCTTGCAGCTGCCTCAGGAATAATACGAGGCAGCCAGTCTCTTGGGTACACATTCATTTCGAGCTGAAAAGGTCAAAACACCCAAATGTCTACTGGTAGCCAATGGAGATCATATGGCAAAAGTGCACTGAACTCCATAAAGGCACAATACTTTCTTAGAAGAGCAGCCAGTTTTGAAGCAGCCAGATTTTACACTATCATTAGTTTCCAGATGGATTTAAAACATGCAGAGATTGCATGAGTAACCGAACCTTGTGAAGGCAAAGTCTACAGTCACAGGATGGGTACAATCACAAAGATGCATTAATTTGGGGTGATATCAAATGAATCAGAACAATTTTCACTTTATAGTTGCAACTTGGGTATCAAACCAAATCTCCCCATTTAAACCATAACAGAAAACAGCAAAAAAGCATTTGTTCTTTGAATTAAGAATAATTTCCTCACCAGATTCATTGGTTAATTTCCCTTCCAGCCACCTTTGCATTGTTCCCATGTGAACTAAGGCTCAGCCACAAGTTTCTCTCTATGCACTGATCTCTCCCAATCACTAGATTTTTATTTTGCAAATGCAGGAGAGGAGGAAGAGAAGAAGGAAAAGTAGGTTAGTAACTTTTGGTTACTTAAGACAGACAATGAAGAATTCAGAAAAGCAAATGACCTAGAGCACTGTGTGTTCCCAAATACCAGTCTCCACATAACCTCCAGCTATGAAGACCGATTTTACAGTTCTTCTATTTCTCCTGTTTCCTCTGTGGTTGCAGTAACAATATACATTACTAAAGACATACACAGCACATAGGGAGGGTTAAAATAAAACACAGATACCCAGTTGTCAAAAGAAAGGTTGTGGTAAATGGAGAAATGTGATGTATTTGAGCAATCTCAATGGTATATGCCTGCATATATCTAGCAGAAGTTCCTGATTTCTTTAAGTTTCTTCTTCTGTAGCAATATTCAAATTTTTCTTTGGTTATCCCTGCTCTAGACATATTTTTCCATTTCAGTAAAACCCTGGGCTTAGAGTTTATTTGGTGAGCATGAGAATTGCTGGAACCCTTAACTATCATAGGTAAATATAATTTAATAATAATATAATATATAATAATATAATAAATATAACTGGACAAGTTCAGTTGTTGAATTCAAACACTTTTCTGTTTCTCAAGATCCCATCACTCTCCAGAATCTCTTTAGATTTTCTCAACACTCCCATCACCAGAAATCAGAATACACTGTCAGGGTCCTGTATATTCTTTAAATTTTTTTGCACAAAAGGTGAAGGATCGATAACCTTAAATTTGTTCTGTGCCCAAACACATGCTGAAGGGTTGTGAAGTTCTGTCAGCAGGATATAATTGGATGGATCACTACTCTGTGCCATCGGAGTGGCACAACCTACAAGGAAAGAACCAGAGGATTTACTTAAAATAAAAAAGAATGAATTGATACAGAAAGTTGTAACTTAATTGTGTTTGCTCTCTTGGAAGGCTCAGCATGGATATCAAATAACAATACCAAAACAGCTGCAAACAAAATGAGTTTTACAAAGGCCATTAACTCATAGTTACCATCACTATTTTAAATAACGATCCAACCACAAAGATGCTAAAATGGAAACTCTTTTTCTGATGCCCTTTGCAATGTTTCCCAAATATTCCTAAGTACTAATTTTGGAATACAATCTTATTAAGACATGAGTTTATATTACATCGGTCTGTAAATCTGCCAACATTCAGTAAACTTTAACCTATTTTGCTTGCTTGTTAATTGGAAGGTTAATAAGGAGCTTCTTTTTATAGAAAATACATCACAGGAAAAAACAGTGTTGGAAAAATCTCTATAGGGAACAACCGTAGCTGTCATTCCTGATTCACATGTTCAGCCTGTTCTTGAAGGCTTCCAAAGTCAGAAGCAAAGACACAGTTTCTTAATAGTCCAGGGGGTCAGTTATCATCATTCCATTAGAAAGGGCTGAGCCTTCCAAGAGATCAAACACAATATAGCCCGTGTTTTCTTATTTTAATTTAAGCCAAATGTTTCTGCCTTCTATACCCATGTGTAATAGGGTTCAGGTTATTCTTTTCTTTTTCTCACATTCCACCCCAAGCCTGCTTTAGTAGTTTCTCAATATTTATATTACTAGGCCCATGGTGATTATCACTGTCGTATTATGGAGTTTCTCACTTGGTTCGCCTCCTCTTTGAGAAGTACTCTGAAAGTGGATATAGTATTCCAGCTAAGCAGAGTGGAGAGATTGTCTCACATTTCTTGGCAGTTATCCTTTCTTTTGTCCTGCTAACTCCTCTTTTAATTTTTCTAAATCAACAGTCACTTTCAGCTCACAATCCACCATAATATCTTGATCATCTATATGACTGGTAGCCGTTTGGTTCTCATCCTACATTTGTGGCACTGATGATTATTTCTTTTTAACCATGGTATCTTCTGTTTGTTCTGATTGAATTCAATCCTATTTTTACAGATCATTCCTCCAGTTTGTCAAGATCATTTGTAATTCTAACCGTGACCTCTAATGTACTTGCCATATTTCCTGCATCATCTGCAAATAGGCACTTTGATACCATCCTCCAGGCTGGCAAATAAAATGAAGGATATCAGACGAACAACAGGTCTTGAGTCCCTTGCAAACTGCAAAACCTCACTCCGTATACTCTTCAATTATGATAATGAATAGGTATAACTTTCTTCAATATGTTCATTCAATCAATTTTTCATTCATCCACTTAGAGTAAAAAAAAATAATATGTCTTATACTAACTCATCTCATTTAAATGTGAGAATCAGGGGAAAAAAAACACTCTCAGGTCAGCATTGTTTTCACTTATTTGTTGTTTTAAAATATGCAAATTATATTATGTAATACTGGATTTACCCTGCAGTTCATTGTAGTTATGATAGTTAAAATTATGGGTTTTTTTAAGTTTCTACTTTAATTAATGCTGCATTTTCAACGAAACTAAAAGTCTCAGTAAACACATATGTACTTCTTAGTGGGTAGCCCTTATAGTCCATATCAACAAGGTAAGTCTAAAAGAAACTTCAGAAACTCGGTTTAGCTTGGTTTAATTCTAAAGTAATCTTCAACAGCATATCCTAAAAAGTTCCTGTAATGAAACCTGTTTTTTTAGTTTGAGGAACTGACTGAATAAAAAGGTTTCTTGCTTATTTTAGTTTTTTCAGAATAAATATTCTGCCATAGGATCTGCAAAGTTTACCCTCAAGTTGGGAAAGCTGAGATCTGGGGGAGTTTCTCAGCAAATAGCAATAACAGGGCTGTCCAGTTGGTCACATACTAAGCACCTCTAGTTAAAAAAGCCACTTGGAAACTGCGTTTGCACATCAGAATCCAAAAGACATCTACTGAGAAAAATGTCTCCTACCAGCTGTTGAATCTGAAAAAAATCTACATGAATAACAGGCTGGTGTCAATAAGTGAAGTAATCTCTACCTGGTAGGAAGACTATGGTAAAAAATGGGTTGCAGATTTTAAGGCCAAACTAAACCTGAAAATTAATTAGTGTTTATTCAATAAGATCATTCAACTATAATAGAACTATTAGTTATACAGCTGTAGCTATCCCAGGAAAAATACAGTAGAGTCATGATTTCTATAACATCCTTTCATAACACTACTTTTAGAAAAATGAAAATAACTGATTTACAAAGGAATTTATGGAAGAACAGTGTCTTAAAAAGCTTCCAGTAAAAACCATAATACAGAGGAGAATCTGTAGCTAAGATGCTGAACAGTTCAAAAGTGGTAAGTAAATTGTTATTCTGTGTCTCCAATATTCTGCCATTTATTCTGCTGCTGTGTGCCAGTTTATAAGGGGATTTAGTGGCTTGTCAGGCTGCTACAGATGTAGTTCATTTCATCATCAGTCACTGTTTTAGAAACAGTTTTAAAGAAACTGAGGTATATACAGTCACTGGCAAATATAAGATGGACATTCACATAAACAACATGATGTTTGTTCTAAGAAATGCACTGTTCCAAAACAATCTGGATACCAAATATTAAACAACAGGGATGGAAAAGTCCTTAAAACTTTCTGCATTCCAGCAAATATAAAGCTCACCATTTATCAATGACATGTAGAAAGACACATATGGAGAAATCTACATTCAGATGCCTTTATCTTAGATTGAACAGTTCTCTCTTTAGTCTAATAATGTGGGTACTGTTACATAGAATAGAATAGAATAGAATAGAATAGAATAGAATAGAATAGAATATTTTGGTTGGAAGAGACCTGCAATGATCATCTAGTCCAACTGCCTGACCAATTCAAGGTGGACCAAAAGTTAAAGTATATCATTAAGGGCATTGTCCAAATGCCTTTTAAACACTGACAGGCTCGAGGCATCAACCACCTCTCTAGGAAGCCTGTTATAGTGTTTGACCACCCTCTCAGTAAAGAAATGCCTCCTAATGTCAAGTCTAAACCTTCCCTGATGCATCTTTGAACTATTCCCATGCGCTCTATCACTAGATAACAGGGAGAAGAGATCAGCATGTCCCTCTCCACTTCCCCTCCTCAGGAAGCTGTAGAGAGCTGCTCCTCAGCCTCCTTTTCTCCAAACTAGACAAGCCCAAAGTCCTTAGCCACTCCTCATAGGACATTCCTTCCATTCCTGTCACCAGCTTTGTTATCTGATGATGTCCTCTCTCTCTCATTGTCACCTCTACCTTCTACATGTTCTTTATCTCATAAGACTTTTTTCTTCAAATTTCCTCTTCCTGGTTTCTTTTATCCAGTTATTTTAGGCTGGTGGTTTCTCCTTAGTTATTTCATCCAGTCTTCATTAGTTAAGTCTGTCTTTCTATTTTACAGTGCCTCTTCTCTGAATCCAGCCTGCTTCTGCCTTCTCTCACTTTTTCTTCTATTAAGGAAGTTTTTGATAACCTTCAGAAAACCAGTATTTCTCATTATTCTGAAGCAACCTATCAGCTCCACCCTATTCTTGAAAGAAGTGTTCACTTCTTTTCTATTAAGTTACTTTTACCCTTGCTCTTCTTTGGGGGGAAAAGGAAAATTAAGTAATATCACAGTAGAGCTCCTCAGTAATTGAGGAAAGACCGGAGAAAAGCTAAAAGACAGGAGCTCAGCAGTTCCTCAGCAGGACATGGGAAAGGTCTTACACTAGGAAATGAGATAAAGCTGATAAATTTTTACATAAAGTTAAGCAAGTTCCTAATTGTTCTCAGTAAAGGGATTTAAATACTAGGTCTTTCACAAGGAACACAATTTTCTTTTACCTCCTGGGTGGGGAGAAAAATAATTTGCAAGCACTTTAATACATGAAATATTTATAAGAAATAGCTTTTCAACAGAAGCAGGCATCATGCCTAGAAACAAAAGTCTCAATGTCTTGAGTAACTCTAGCTGTGTGCTTAAATCTACGTGCATACTTCAGTCAATTGAACAAATTGACTTACACAGGGTTTCTTTTCCCCAGCACGAAATGCCTAAAGAACACAGACAGGATAACAAACAAAGGGTCCTTTGCTATGGAGGAAGTGGGCTGTCTGATCTGCATTAGTCTACAGTACAGAAAAGTTTAAAAGCTCTTTGGAAATGTGTAAATCGTTAGACCAAATAGAACTCAAATGCTCTCTAAGTAAACACAGTAGGATCCCAGAAACCAAAATAATTTTTTAGCATCAAACATTGACTATTAAACTACAGTATTTGTGACCGTAATATCTATTTGACTGGCCTTGAGATAAACAGCTTGTGATAAACTCTGCAGCCCACCTCCTGCAAAGGTTATCAGCCTTGCAGGGTAATTAGAAGCTAATACTGTAGCTGCTAGATCCAGGATTTGGAAACACTGAAAAAGCTGGGTTTTCTAGTTGGTTTGTTTTTGCTGTTTTTTAAAAAATGGATTTATTGACAGTGTACATACAAGTAACTGCTACTGTAAACAATATCCTAGCTTTAGGTTGAAAGCTTTTTTTTTTTTCTTTTTGCATATTCAGTAAAATAGCAGTACAGTGTTGTTGAAAAGCAGAAAATAATAATTTGGGCTTTTACTAATCATGATATTCCTGTTTTCCATTGGTTTTTTGAACAAGAATGCCACACAACAAATGAAAAGAAACAATTATTAATCTGTATTTCAAATATCATGATGTTAAGTAAGCAAGGGCAGCATTAGCATTTTTCATAACAGAAATGAAAAAGCCCTCGTATACAATGAAAGAATTAATTTTTAACCCTTTCATGCCAACACCTTCTTGTTATGGTAGAATGAAGTGTCAAGCAGTTATCAAAGGTGTTCCAAATAAAGGTTTGTTATATCTGCCATTTATGCATTACTTTCATGTATATATATATATATAAAAAAATATGTGTATATATATGTTATACCTATTAGAATGATGTATTCACAATGCATTTGGTGCCTCTTATTCTACTGTTTAACATCAATTAACAGGCACATACATTGTATCTATTTTGTTGTCATCATTGTACAAACATGGTATCTTTGGTACCAGAACAGCTTCAACCTCTCAAATATCTTATCAAAATACAAGCCTAATAAATCAACCTTATCTTAGTCCAATAAGCTAGCACATTCAAAAGCTTTGTTCTTTTATTATCCAAAATATCAAAATTCTCTACAAAAATATTATTCTCTATCAAATTCTCTATCAAAATCTATTCTCTATCAAAATAAAGCTCTGTAACTTCCTACTAGGAAGTTTCTTAGCATATCTTTTACACCTATTGCCAACAGCAACTATCTCAGTTACTCAGATTTCTTAATGAATTTCTACTTTTATTAGTACTTTTGCTTAAAATACAATGTTATGTGTTAACATGGTCAACACAGGAGCACAGTTTTGAACCTGACAATAATGCAACTGAAATCAATATAAATACACACAGGCTACTGTTGAAAATATGTTGACATATTTTGTAGTACTGCTCACAAACCACTAAATATCACACAACCATAGGAAAAAGAGATGGAAATTAGTTAAGGCTTAAATCTGAAAATTTAACTGTGAGTGCTTACTCAATTAAATGTCACTGCCCACGTTGCTTCTTCTATGACTGCTGGTCCTGAGCGCCTGCTGTGAATTAGATGAAAGAAATGTATCTTAGAGGAATGTAATGAGACAAGAACATATTCTTATCCAGGTTTTTTTTCCTGCACTGGTTTAGTTTTTTCCAAGGACTTATTAATTTTTTTCAAGCATCTCTGTGCAACGTTATTGTCATTGGTATTATGCACTGCAGTGGCATGCACAGATCGCTGAAAAGCTTGGCAAAATACAATCTGTCTACAGTGCATAGAGCAGTGCAAAATATTGGAGTGGGTTGTGGCAGCCATATAACCATTAGTTAATTATGATAGGGCATCATCTTGATATGACTGTGCTGCTTCCAATTTTTGGAAGTAGTTCAGAGACATCTGTGTCTGCATCTGCAAGGCCATATAGCTTGTTGCTGATACAGCTTTGATTTGCTAGAAAAAAAAAAAATAGGGAAACTTCTGGTCATTCATCTTCAAAATTAATTTTCAAGGCCCTTCATTTTGTCCTTGTGTTTGGAGTCCGTGAAGAAAGTAAGATGGCGTAAGATGAAGGGAAATACTGGATACATACTGTAATTCCTTTGAGATGCAAGATTCACCCAAAATTTCTTCTTGGTTTTGTAATCCACAAAATTTTACTCTTAGACAGCAAAAATTAAGATAATAGGAGAGGAAGAAATAAAGCAGGCTATCCACATGGACTCACCACACTTTTTTCAACCTTGAGAAAATACTCAGTAAACAGGACATGTTCAAGGATCTTATCTCTCTTTTATCTAGCAATAGAGATAGAAATAGAAGTAGAAATAAAAAGACATCTTTTTTATTTACCACAGACAATAAATGAGCTCAGTTCCTGGATCACTATAAACTATGTAAAGTCACAGAGCAGTTCTCACTACCAGATACAATGTTTCTCAAAACTTCATTAATGAAAACAATTCCTACCTAGAAATTAAACTCACTAAGCAACTTTTCAATATTTCCTTTTTTTTGTTCTTTCAGAAATAATGATAAACTTTCATCTTTGAAGGCTGTTATCCTTACAATCATTTCACTAAGGACTGTGGTTTAAGGCTGTAGTTTTATCTGTGAGAAGTAGCACTGGCTAAAAGAAATTAGTTTCTTTCATGTTCTGTGTAGCCACATGCGAAATACACAAAACCCACAGACACTGAACAAGCCCTCTACAAGTCCTTGAGAACCCTGAGGTCAGA
Organism: Numenius arquata; assembly: GCF_964106895.1. Classification (NCBI taxonomy): domain Eukaryota; kingdom Metazoa; phylum Chordata; class Aves; order Charadriiformes; family Scolopacidae; genus Numenius; species Numenius arquata. The sequence continues at coordinate 11,051,614 of NC_133582.1, forward strand.
AAATCTCTAAAAAGCAAGTAAATGAAATACCTCACTTGGAAATCTCTCATTATGACAATCTGTAATCCTACTCACTAATTAGAAATTAAAATAACATCTTGCTGGTAAGGCTCCAGTTATTAGATGACTACATCAATACTTTGCTGAAGCTTTAAAAGCCAGCAATCTCTTTTTATCTTTTAAATATTTGTGCTTTTTCCTTATTAACCATGGAAGCCTTCAGGCTAGGCAGCTCTTTTCTAGCATACACAGAAATGAAGATTTTTTTCTTTATTTTCTTGAATTCTCAAAACTATACAGGCAAACCTTCTCAGATCCTGCCATTATCTGGAGGAAGCAGCACATTTGGCATACTGTTTCCAAACTGATACTTTTTTTTTTTTTCATTTTTAATGCAAGGGCATTGAGACATACTTCTTGCATTCTGTATTTTCTTGCGTTCCCTGACATATAATGGGTAGTGTATTGAAGTAAACCTGTGGTCTTTCCCAGCAGGATGTTTGCATACATTTCATTTCTTCTAGCAAGAAAACTGGAAGACCTCATCTACCCACCTAGCGCAAGAAGGGCAGTTCAGAGTTAGGCATAGAGCTGCGAACTGCCTTCTGTTTTCATTGTGAATGCTGGCTCTGCCTCCCATCTACACATATCTTTATGAGAGATGCTATGGAACATAAAAGCAGTACCTATGGAAGTTTAAACTATTCTGCAGTAGAAATTGTTTGTGTGGATCTCTCTCTTTTTTTTTTTTTTTCCTGTCAGTTTAGCTGTGAATTAAGCTGTAAAGGACTCCTTTCTATGAAGTTGCCCTGGAAACTTGTGAGACTTGCTGATGTACGGCCTCATTTAACCAGCCTGGCTCTGCCTCCAGAGAGTGGAAAATATGAGAACAAAACCCAAGAAGCTGTGGATTTCCCTTCTTACAGAAAAGACATTTTTCAGGTAAGATAAATTTTCCTATATTGCCTTATAAATCATAAGAAATGAAACTCAGTGGTTTTATTCCTGGAAATATTTGTAAATCAGTTATTTTAACTATTCAACCAGCTCTGCTGACTACTCGGTTTCCTGATACGGCTGTACCCTTAGGAAATTACAGGATACTGTCCCAGTTTACACAGATGAAGTTAATTAATTCAAATACAATTCAAACAGGATAGTTGTACATGTCTGCCAAATAAATCTTAACCAACTACCTTTCCAGCCCCTCCCTTGTGAACCCCTACTTCCCATCCCACTCCACTTCAACCTGGAAAACAAGCTTTCCTGTCCATTATTTATTTTGTGTGGCTGACCAAGCCTACACTTGGTGTCCCACCTCAAACAGAAATCCATTCAAACATTAACAATAGATCACACCAGCTCTGAATCTGCAGCAAGGGCAAGAGTGAAAGTAGAGAGGCTGGAGGTTACAATGTCCCCAGTAGAAAAAGGGGAAGGGAAGGGAAGGGAAGGGAAGGGAAGGGAAGGGAAGGGAAGGGAAGGGAAGGGAAGGGAAGGGAAGGGAAGGGAAGGGAAGGGAAGGGAAGGGAAGGGAAGGGAAGGGAAGGGAAGGGAAGGGAAGGGAAGGGAAGGGAGAGGAGAGGAGAGGAGAGGAGAGGAGAGGAGAGGAGAGGAGAGGAGAGGAGAGGAGAGGAGAGGAGAGGAGAGGAGAGGAGAGGAGAGAAAAGAAAAAAGAAAAGAAAAAAGAAAAAAAGAAAAGAAAAGAAAAGAAAAGAAAAGAAAAGAAAAGAAAAGAAAAGAAAAGAAAAGAAAAGAAAAGAAAAGAAAAGAAAAGAAAAGAAAAGAAAAGAAAAGAAAAGAAAAGAAAAGTCATATTCATCTTTGATGAATGAGCTGAAGCTGCTTGGATCAGGCTCTAAAAAATTCTGCCTTGTCTTTCCCACTCTGGTAGGACCCCCATGATCTCCTGCCTGTGCACGTTAACCCACCGCAGCTCCCAGTTTCAACGGAGCATTTTTTGCCGAGGCAGAGCAATGACTGTAGGACCTGCAACTGGCCTCTTTCTTTTCAGTGTTCCTCCTTTCCAAGTCTTTCTCCTTCCCTATGTGACCAGGAACCTCTCTTCTCACCATCTCTTTCCCCACCTGGGTGGCTCAAGATCCCATGATTCATGCAAAAATGCATGGCTGAAATATTGAATTGCTCTGTGTACACCTAAGTTTTTTGTTTAACACCAGATTCAGATGTATTCTACATTTCATTACAGATGAGGTGCTAACACACTCAAAGGATTATAGACTCTCTTGGCTGAAAAGAGTAGTGTTTTGTGATTGCTTTATACTGAAAATTTTAAGTAGTTGACCTGATGTAAAATTCTAGTGCAGATGCTCAGTTTTTATATCTACACAGCTAATCAAGGTTAACCTCAGAGAGGTGGAATAAGGCTATCCTTAAATAGTTCTGCAGGATGAGAACTGCCTGTGAACTATTCACAGTCAGATTTTACATAAAAAGAAATAAGGCCAGTCAGCTGTCTTGAAATAAAAGCACACTTTTTTTTTTTGTCACAAGTGAGATCATAATTGTAGTGTTGGGATGGGGAGAATTGGCTTTCCTTGTTAAACAAAAAGTTTTGATAAATCCCACAGCAAATCATACAGAAATCAAAAGAATAATAACCACATATTTTAGCTAGGCTTTTATATGCTAAAATATAACACTGTTTTACAAAGTAGAAGGCTGATAACACATTCACCTTACGGTCTCTATTCTAGGAATATGCCTGAACAAGAAGGTGAGGCTAATCAAGCTAATTACTGTGAACTGAATATAATTTTATGTTTGTTTTAGTATAAGTGAACACAAAAAATAACCTATATGGATTTCGCAGGAAAAGCTGAAGACTGAGCAACTTGTTTTGAAAGATTAATTCATATTTGTAAATAAGCATTTTTATTCACAATTGATCCTATTTATTAACAAACCTGTTAAACTCTACTTGCTTAAAGGACACTTGAGTGTATGAGGGAATTCCCCATTAAGGATGTTATTAATCCTTTGAAGATTTTTTGGTTTAGCTCCTAACAGGTTATAAAACATACAGCTGTGTAGAGCCTGCATTGGACTCCAAATCAATACTTGAGTTGCTAGTTTCTGATCTTCTATGTGACATCATGCAAACACTCTGCATGACAGATTTATATTTCTATATGAGATTTAAATTATAATCTTACCTTTACTGCAATATATCAGTGACTGCTGTTATTTACAAATTCTGCAACAGAGCACTTTTGCCTGTTATTATAGAAGATCAGGTTTATTGACCCAGATGTCACGTTGTTGTACTCCCAAAGTTGATGTCCATGGCAAATACTAAAACTTTGGGATATCTGACAGTGCTTTACAATGCATTCCATATCTGGAATGGTTTAGCTTCTTTAAGATCTTCTTTTTTTTTTTTTTTTTTTTTTAATGGTAACTGCATCTATAGTAAGCATTGGCATTAAAATTCATTTACATGTGCATCAACTTAGTGTAAGTTGAAATATAAACTGATGATAGTAAATAATTTAATTCCCACAAAGCCTCTATTTGTATTTCACAATCCATTGGTACACTATTATTTACTTTGCTGATGAAGAAGAAATAACAATATATGGCATTTCCAGCATTAGAAACAGAACAGAAGATTATTTCACCCCCTTCTGCAAGACTCAGACCTGTTCACCTGTAAATTGCCAGGTGATACACCTTCCGTTCATGGGAAACTCTAGCGGAAAAAAGTTTCTCAGTCTTCATGTTAAGGGCAAGGTCCATTGAATGCTGCATGGATGGAACATTATAGCTGTCAAACTGCTGAAATGTCTCTGAAATGTTCTTGGCAGCTGGTGTGTCACACAGAGAAGACATTTAGTCCTTCACTACCTCAGCTTGTGCCCATTTCACTGACAATTTCTGCCCTATTCTTTACTGGGTACAGAGGAACTTTGTTCAATTGACTCAATGAATCTGGTATGCAGGAAGGAAAATACTAAGTCCATTGTGACTTTGCTATCTTCAGTCCTCCAGCCAATTATGTAAGGAAACATATACATATTTTTAAAAACAGTTACACTCAAGTGACTTCACTTACAACTAATGCACTAGAGTGTCTGGGGAGTATAAGAGATGGGGCATGCACTGAGCTGTAAGTGGGGAATGGCAGGTGGCTGAAGCATTTGGAGACAAGGAAGATGGGCTGCTGCCCATACCCTTGATGCCAGCCACAGAACCACCAACAGGTCGGCCAAAAGTAGATTTTACTGGTGGATCCATTATCAGAGAGTGGATAGAATGTAGGGCAAGACAAATGTGCCCGTGCCCCTTTGATGACTTCAGAACCCTTTCTCTCTTAAGCTTACTATTGCTAAGGGTAAAAAGTTCTCTGATTTGAGAAGGCAGGCCATTCACCATATGTCTGTGAGTGCAATAGTGCAGAAATCTCATCTAAGAACAGGAAAAGGGAGTTGAGTGTGAGACCCAAGTCTAAAGGAAGTGTACTAAAAGAGAGAACAGAAGCAAAGATGTTCCAATGTACTACTCTTAACAAGTGTGAAATAGCAGCAGGAGTGAATTTGCAGTATATGGCATTAATAATAATAAAATATAATAATAAAGTATCAAGTGGAACAGAGAAAAAATATTCCTTTTTGTCCTAGATAAAAGAGAAGGACAAAAAAGAGACAGGTAGTCCACACCATGAACTGTGACTTCATAAAATAAAGCCAGGATAATTGGGCTGAGAAAATAAACTAGGCTTCCTATGTCTAGTTGATTCTGCCACTATTTGTACAGCCAAGAAAAAATGGGATTCAGAATTATATGGGAACTTTGCAGGAAAGACAGCTCATCAACAGAAGCTGAGGACAGATTGGCAGATAAACCAAAGACTTGTCTTTAATAAAAAAATGGACTCCAGAGATCATTACAGCCATGGGCCCTGAAGCAACTTTGCCCTGTGAGTTAAGCTGGAAATATCTGCTTTACAAGTGTAGCTACTGCACTCTTGGGACTTCCAAGCTTTACTATTTTGGCCTACCCAAGATGTGCTTGCTGGGAGCTGTTATGGTTAGATCCTGGGCGGTCCGAGCTGCAACTAAAATGACTTTACCAGTTTTCCTCAGTTTATGATACAGCAACTACAAAACTTCTGAAGAAGTTTGACAGTCCAACCCCCTGAGAAAGTTTATTATGTTACACTGATGTTCCTGGCTGGTTTTGATGTTCCAGACAAAGGTAATGGCTTTCAGAAGGTTTGAGATTTACATTTGATTATTTTTAACAGTTGGGGTCCTAGGCAAACTAAAATGTACCCTTTTTAACAAAGTCATTTGGTTTTTACAATAAAAACACTTGAAAGAATATAGATTGATGAAAGCTTGTATATCCATTTACTCTCTATGCCATAAAAGCAACTAACGATGATTATCCTGACAGGGAAAACTACCTAGGTTTGACAAATAAAAAAATAGTAGTGGGAGCCAAAAGGAATGCATATGCAGGAACTGATGTTAAAACTTCTAATTTTTGCAAGTGCGAGGTCCAGAATGTGGGTCAGGGCAACCCACAGTATCAGCAGAGGTTGGAAGATGAAGGGATTGAGAGAAGCCCTGCTGAGAAGGACTTGAAGGTACTGGTGGATGAAAAGCTGGACATAAACCAGCAATGTGCACTCGCAGCCCAGAAAGCCAACTGTATCCTGGGCTGCATTAAAACAAGCATGGCCACCAGGTCAAGGGAGGTGATTCTGCCCCTCTACTCCACTCTGGTGAGACCCCACCTGGAGTACTGCGTCCAGTTCTGGAGTCCTCAGCACAGGAAAGACATGGACCTGTTGGAGCAGGTCCAGAGGAGGGCCACAAAAATGGTCAGAGAGATGGAGCACCTCTGGTATGAGAACAGGCTGGGAGAGCTAGGGTTGTTCAGCCTGGAGAAGAGAATGCTCTGACAAGACCTTTCCAGTACTCAAAGGGGGTTTATAAGAAAGATGGGGACAAACTTCTTAGCAGGGCCTGTTGCAATGGAACAAGGGGTAATAGTTTTAAATTCAAAGAGGGAAGATTTAGGTTAGCTATAAGGAAGATTTTTTTTACAGTAAGAGTGGTGGAACACTGGAACAGGTTGTTCCACCACAGAGAGGTGGCAGATGCCCCATCCCTGGAAACATTCAAGGTCAGGTTGGACAGGGGTCTGAGGAGCCTGAACTTGTTGAAGATGTCCCTGCTTATTGCAGAGGGATTGGACTAGGTGACTTTTAAAAGTCCCTTCCAACCCAAATTATTCTATGATTCGATGAAATTTTCCTAGTGTGGTGAGTATTTCACATGACACTAAAATTTGAGAAAAGTGATTGACATACAGATTTATACATATATATATTTCTGCTCCTAAATTATCATGTATTTTTATTACAAGGGGCTGCAAGCTCCAGGTGTTGATGCTACTTCCCTTGTCTTCAAATACTATGCCAAACCTGGCCATTGGGCTTTCACAAGGTCAGCAACATTAGGTAGGATGCTGCTCAGAGATAGTCCTGTTTCATAGCACCCTTGTACTCTGCCATCTGTCTGGGTCCATCTGCTACCTCTAAATTGCAAGCTTGTTAGGGTGGAACTGTGGCTTTTATTCTGTGTTTGCACATTTCTGTTCCTCAGCCTTGCCTGGGACTGTTAAGCACAAAGGTAATATTAATGACAATAATAAAAAGTGAAATGCTGCTGCTGTGTGTCTGCAAGTATCCATAGATCTTTTTTTTTTTTTTTTTCTTCCTAAAGGGAGAGGACATATTTCAGCAACTGAAGTCAACTAATCTTCTGTTTTCACAGAACAGTTATTCTTCTTTTGATGCACCTGGAAACTAGCCCAGGAGAGTAACTGCTTAGCTAATTCCCTGGCAAAGTGGGTTGCTGGAGCGCTTCGTTCTTCATTGGGAACAGGAGTTTTGACTTACTGTGCTCCAGTGTGCATTCCATAATAAGGTGGACTGCCTGCTGGGATAGGTGTTGCCCTCTCAGGTGCTACCTCATGCTCTGGTGGGCAGCAGCCCTGTGTGGAGGTCCCTGGAGACCAGTCAGAGAACAGAAGAGATGGGTGAGCTCTACTGTGGGTGGTGGAGACAGCAATAGGCACAAAGGCTCTAAAGATGGTAGCTGTAAGTTGATTTCATGCAAATAAAGTCAATAAAACAATGCCAGCTGATATCCATGGGGATTTCTCAGCTTGGCTGTGTTCTGGCCTCAAGAAAAGGATAATTTAGAATGACGATAGTATTGTGCTGCAATAGGGTTGCTGCTAGGGAAGGTTTTTCTTCCCCTTCAAGATCTACGCAGTGTCAGATACTTTACACTGTCTTTCAGTTATGCTGTTAATTCCTCTACACTTTATTATAAATCTACTTGTATTATAAATTCTATACTATACTTACATAAGCATAATCATGTCTGTAGAAATGCAAAATGAAGGTTTTGTTATACAGGCATTGATAATTAGGGCACCTTTATTCCATATTTGTCTTTGCTTTTCACAGCTGGTCAATATGTGTAGCAAAGGCAAGTCACTAGAGAAGGGAAGCAGATCACTTCGCTCATCAACAAGCCTTTTTCCACCCTCACCCTATATTTTTCCTCAATAACGACACTTTCAAACTCGTAAAGCCATACGCAATTCTTGGCAGGGCTGTGCCTGTGTCCTATGGAGACTTTCAGCCCAAATGCAGTTGGGAGAAAGCTTTACCAACCATGCATACCCTGTTAGGAAGAAATCAAGGGCTAAATTTCTCTGCTTTGAGTTGCAAGTCTATTTTGCCAAGAGATACACCAGGAGGAGCATCAATTCCTCTCCAATCTCTGCAGTAGGTGGGAAGATTGCAAATGCATTTCCTTGCTTGAGACAGTATCATGCCAATCCTTTTAGGGGAAAGAAATATACAGTCTATATCTCTTAAAACTAACTGTCACGGTTTCAGTTTTTGACTGTGGGTATTTTCAAGGCATTCAAGAAGGTCACAGAGTGAAATGTGTTGATGAAAGTTAGTAAATAATTCCAAGTAATGCTGGGGTGAAAGAAGCTGTCAGGTACCACTAGCAAAGAGAAAAGGCCAAGATTAGTTTAATTCGTTCTCTAGTGCAGATGACATGTCAATCCAGGTACAGTTCCCAAACTGTAAAACCAGTCTGTTTGTACTTCTGCCAGATATAGACAGATGAATGAAAATAAAATATAATGTTGATACAGCAAATCTCACAGAGCACAAAGTGCAGACTTATTCCCAGCAGAACAGAAACGCAGCTCTATTCTTCCAAAAGTTTTATTTTCAAAGAACAGGTCAGTTTTCTCACACTGATTTTAGTGTTCTCAAATGTACTGACATGCACCACCTTGAGCTAAACTAAAGGAAAGGAGAATGTCTGTGTAACAAAAAATAGCAGCCCACCTATTAACTCATCCCTGCTGAGCTGCTAGATTGGGAAAGAAATCTCCACAGCAAGAGCTGTCTCATTAAATCCAACTAGCCACAGGAGAGATTGCTGAATCCCTTTCCCTCCACATAAATCCATCTTTGCTTAAAAATGTTGATGGTTAACTGAAATCCATGCATTCCCTGTTGAAGCTCCAGGTTTGCCTGGCTCCCTGGGAAGTCCCCAGATTTTTTCCAGCTCCTGAAGCCAAGTGATTTACCTGCTGCAGAATGAGAGCTTGGGAGCCCTGAAGCTGTCTGAGACCAGGAGAGAAATTTCAGGCGGTGTGTGCTGCTGTGCGAGCCAGAGACTAGGTGAAGAATGCTATTGGTAGCTGACATTGCGTAGGGCTCCCTCAGCCCTGAGTTAATGAGTAGGACTGGGTCACCCTAGTGACTCTGGAGCTGGAGGTGCAGAAGCCTTCTGTTGTGGTGGGTTCTGCAAAGATGGACAGTGGTGGTACTCAGAGAAATTAGATAAAACGGTATCTGTAGAAGAAAAAAAATAGGTGGTACATTTCCTAGAGTCCTCTGATAATTTATGTGCTAAAAAAGGATTTTTTCAAATAAACTTCTGTATAATTTTAATTTTTAATACTTTTTGAAGCAGTGAAAATTAAATTAGTGGATTTGCCTTCAGGCTGGGAGGTTCCAGAGCATAGCAAAGCTACCAGGTATTTCTGATTTTTATATACATCAGACAAGCACAGAAGTCGAGGAAGAAAGGGCTGATACTACTATGTACTTGTGGATGAAAAGTAGTTTTAAACACCATGTGCTAATTTTATTCTGACTTTAACTGGATTTAGAGTTCTAGGGAAAATTAATTGTATTTATTTCAATGATACCAAAAATATGTCTAAAGAGCATTCAAACATTTTAAAAAATATCTACTGTAAAATGTCTCAAGGTGACATGCTAAGGTTTTGCACTTCTATTCAGCATTTATTAAAGATTAAATTCTTATAATTTGTATATTAGTTTACAATTTTATTAAGAATAAATCTGTTCTCTACACTAGATATGGTGTCAAATATGGAAGAAAAAAATGTTGGAGAATTTTACAACCACTGGATGTCATTGTTGTTCTTTTAAACTACAGAAAAAAAAAAAAAAGAAAAAAACAATTCAAAGACCAGGACTTAAGAATAAACATCTTCTGGCTGTTTCCACATTTTTCATTTTAAACAGCATTAAAAATATATTTACATAAAATAATACACTATGTTAATACTAATGCATTCCATAAATCCAAATGAGCTACGCAGACATTTCATAATATCGCCTAACTGCTATTTTCTTTGGTAGTTCATCAGTCACTGCAAATTTCAATGTAGCTAGGTAACAGAAAATGAACATCTGGATTGTATGGCAAATGTGTCTAAATAGCTAATTTTATTAGGTATAGTCTTCACCATTTTTTTACATGACGTATTAAATCTCGCTTGTGAAAGGTTATGTATTGAAATCCAACAACAGAATGCGGATTTCAGATAGCTCTCTTCGTACAGTTGTCTCAAAAATGAAGTACTAATAAAAGTCAGTAACAGCTACCAGGAGACAAATCCAGCCCTTTGCTCACTTCTCAGAGCCTGACTCAGAGGAAGAGGTGCAGCTGTAGCAGTTAGTTCTGTGCAGGACAGCAAAGGAGCAATGGAATCACTACTGAATGGAGACAGGCCTGAAAAGGTTAAATCCTCCGTTGAGCCGCCTTCTCCCATCCTTTTCTATTGTAGGCACCCAGGTAAGCTACAGACCTGGACAAGACTTCCTTGCAGGGCTCTGCAGCTACATGGTGGACTACAAGAGAAGATTTCTTCCTGTGCTTCCCTGCAGTCCCTCCACCCCCTCACCGTACATCTGCCCAGCACCTGGCCCGGAACTTGGAAGGGTTCTTAATTTCATTCTATGCGCACACTTATTACCCTCATAAGAAAGTAAGGCTGAACTACACTCTGCATACAGTGGGTGGGTTGAACACAGCTGTGCAGCAGACCACTTGTTCTCTTTCTACTCTGTGAGAATGATGTTGTTTAAAGCATCCAGTCATCTTTTGCCATCGAGTGATTTGGGAATGAAATTATACCAACAAGCAGCAAAGGAGGGCAAGCAGATTTCGCTTTCCTTCTCCAGAAGTCCCCCCGTTCACCTGGAGCATTACCATTGCTCTGAACTATTGCCTGAGGCCAGGGGTCTCTGCTGTAGCCATATCGTGACTATTTCATGTCAGGAGAAATCTAGAGAAAAAAAAACAACAGTGATGTCACCGGAAAAGAAGCAGCAGGCATCTATCTTATCAACTGGAGACAGGCTTGCTATTAATGGATGGGCTGCCTTCCTCACCTCTGCAACTGAAATGAATTGTTGGAGGCTCTGATGCGGGGAGGGTGGAGGAAATGTGGCTAACCTATCCTAATGCAGCTCTAGAGTAACATTTGGATTTGAATATGGTGGTACCATAACTGAAGGTTAAAGCCTGCAGCTTCATTGTGCAGTTATAACAGCTCTGGTGCCAGAGGGCTTTCCTTGTTCTGCTTAGTCTCTTTCCAAGCCTGCAGAGTTAGCAAAGGATCTGTGTGTGCTCCTCTCTGCACCAAGTATGCTTAGGCTGCAGTAAAAGGTCTGGTTTTGCCTTGGGTAGAAATAAATACATTAGTTTTGGTCTCTTCAAATATTAATAGTACTGCAGATGTGGCAGTGATGGCAGGCTTGGGTCAGCCATTGCAGTCTATCACAGTTGTACAGCACAGACACCCCTTCTGATGTTTCAAGAAGCTCTGAAATGCTTCTTCAGGAGAGGATGGTTCTCCATCATCCCCAGCGTATGACTGCTTTCTGGCAGCACATTGTATTGCTGAGGCTCAGTCATCAAAGTCAGTCCAATGTGCACCTATGCTTCATGGACTGAGGCAGAAATGGTCCATCTGGATTCTATTGCAGGCCCCAGATGTCTGCAAGCTCCTAGTGGTGGTACCCAAATTGCTCTTTTTTTTTTTTTTTTTGTCTGGTCTTCATCTCTCAGTGGGAGTTAGGTACCTAAATGCCTTTGAGGATTTGGGACCAAGATTTCATCTCTAGTTCAAGTGCAGCCATTAGCAAACTGTTAGGAAATCTTGTGTCCTCTGGGTTGGACACTGTGAGTAAAAATTACTGCTGTAAGAACTAAACAAGGGCAAAGATTTCCCAAGCAATAGAAAACATTTTGTTGGAAACAGCAGTTTATCATCACCAAAATTTTAACAAAGATGGACAAAGAAGACATCCGTATCAAAATAATTTATGGAATAATTGATAGTCTAGTAACTGATTATACTGCCAATCTAATGTGCACTTTACATGAGATGAGCACCCTCAGTCACACAGAGGGAGGTTCAGAAATTGGGCTGGGGTTCAAACAGAAGCCTACACCTTGGTGCTACCTAATCGGCTGCTTAAACGTGGATACCGTGAGCTCACCCGTTCACCCTGTCTTTATTTCTCTTGTTTTGACAGGCCTGGGCTTTGTTACCTTTCTCCCTCTCTCATCTTTGGCAGACTTTGGGTTCATTCTGATGCATAATGGGAAAAATGAGATCTCGAAAACTTTCGCGGGACAGGAAAACCACTTCCTACCCAGTTCTATTTCTGCTTCTAAAATTCTGTTTGGTGGTAGTTTCAGTGAACTCATTCTTCCTTTGTGTGCCATATGATCCACAGTTGTTTTCTAAATCACCAAAAGCCATTGACAGGCTGCGTGGTTTTGATTTAGGACAAAGATGTTCTTTTTAAAAAATAATTAACTCAAAATATAGGAGAAAAAACATTATCTGTGTTTATCTTGTTCTTTTCTTTCCAAAAATTTTACAAGAGCAAAAGCAGTTATATCCACACTATTTATAGATGTAAAAGAAGATTAAACAGAATTGTATTTATCTCAAATTAGATATCTGGCATTGAACTGAAATGAAATGTATAATATACATATATATTCACATACACATAATATGCACATCTGAACCATGTAGAAACATTTCAGTAGCTTTCATAGATAAACAGATCTGCAGGTATGTGGGGAGAACAAATACATATATATATGTATATATAATTTTAAATTTATTTACTGGTTCAAAAGTTCTGTAAAAAGAACAAGTAACTACACATTTGTATTTTGTATTAATTTTGAACTTTCCAAGTTTTGCCTTTTCTTTCAATATTTATCGAACTATTTCCTCCCAGATGTTAGATTACATTTTTCCAAGGACAGAGGATAATATATTGCTAAAATACCCGCAACTTTACAGAGCAAAATAAGGAGGAAGTTTAAATGCTACAAGCAGTTATTGAAAGAATAGTATTTTCCCCCAGGCCAAATGACATCATTCAACAATATGAGGCAGGCAAAAATAAAGATCAGATCTTTTAACTGAACTCTGTTTTCTTCTCGTACAACAAAGCAATTTTGTAGTTGGATCAAATGATGATCAGAATTTAGGAGACTTCAGGATGCTGTGTGTTCACTGACTTGAAAGCTCATTCATAAATATCACAGTGTGAATTCCTGGACGCTGAAATGCCACTAGTAGCTAATGGGGAGTTGACCATCCATCACTGCCTCTTTAGACAACAGCTTGGGCACAGGTAGAAAAGATTGCTGCCTCTGTAAAGTTCATCAGGAAAACAAAAGGAAAGAGGAAATTCAGCAGCAGATGGCCTAAGAGGCCCTGCTGTGCTTTGGTCACTGTTGGCAATGGTTTCTGCAGCATTAGTAGCAGTTTCCAGCCATGTACACTTGGAAGAACATGTGGTTCTAGTACAGTAATCATTGTACCTTTTCACAGCTTGGGCCCTCCTAGCCTAGAAAATTTTGATTGTTGCTGCCTTTTCAATTAACATAACAGAAAAATAAATTAGCAAAAGATACGAGAGGATAACCTCTCGTCTCCATCTTCATGCTTCAAACAGAAAGTCAGCTATGTATCCTGACAGACGTTTGTTCAAATTGTTCTTAAAAACACCAGTAAAGTGCTTCAGCTCCCTCAGGGCTTTAATGTTCATGTGGTTCACACAGAACAGTTAAGATCTTTCCTCTTTGCACCCAGTTTTTGTGTTTCTACGTATCTGGCTTATGTATCCAAAGACTCTTGGTAAATTTCTCTTCTCTGTTTTCTAAATTAAACTACTCTCCCTCCACCATGAGCAGTTCCTCACAAACAGTGCTTTTCAGATCTCAGACCTTTCCTGTCCCTCTTGACATTTTCATCAACTGCTCCACATGTTCCTTTAAATGAAGATGAGATACCCATGAGGGTGGATGAGACATTAGGCAGAGATGAGATGCCTAGGGTGGGTGAGGTATAGGTAGCCAAAGAAGCAGAAGCAGTAGTAGCAGAAAGTTTGTGGCTTGCACATGACACTCTCTATATACTTTAATATGATGGTTATCTTTTTCTCAGGATCACAATGTTGGTGACTTGGGTTTGGCTGGTTATCGGCTATAACCACAAGGTGCTTTTCAGCAGAACTGCTGCATAACCTGTCATTTCTCAGTCTGCTCATGCGGTTGATTATTTCTGCATAAATGAAAAAGTTTGCATTTGAGTTACATCTGGGGTGTTTTCCAAATGATTTCCTCATTTTTTTCATTTTGAATTCTAATCCTCTCTTTCTGTGTAAATCACCCCTTATGCAACTGTATTGGCCAATATTCCTCTAAACCAGTCTTCTAGTCTGATAGTAAAACATTGATAGATGAACTTCTAATACCATTTTTACATCCACTCAATGAAACTGTACTGCAGTCTGCGTTTCCAAAGCCCACTCACATGGAATCACTGAGGAGAAATGAGTTGTTAGTAGAGTGAAAGTGCAGTGAGGATGTAGGTGGTGGTGGTGGTGGCAGGTTTATCCATGTATTCCTATTTTAACTGGTATGATGATGAGCTTGCGTTTTGAACCAGAAGATTTTATTAACTTCTCTCATTTTGCTGTAAATCTGGTGTGTGTTCCTAAGACCTTTTTGGACTGATACACCATATTTTATTAGTTTTTTTCTCTTCCTTCCCTCACATTCTTTGGCAGAAGAAGGTTATGTGGGAATTGCCAGTCTGAAACTCAGACAGTTCTCTGTTGAGGCCTCTACTTTCTGTTAGATGATAGCCCTTTCAAACCACTTAAAACATTACATGAATGTACTATTATCTGAATGCTTAAAGCACGGAGTTCAACATTTGTGTCTTCACCTTTAAGAACAAAAAATCAGAAACTATCTGACAGATTTTTATGCAGAGCTACTAAAATGGAACTATCCCTGATTTATGAGCTTTCAGACAGGCAGGTCTTTGATTCTGGGAAGTTGCGTGTGACTTCATGAGAGACCTTTTCATAACTCATTCAACCCAGCAGTTCTTCTCATCCTTCAACTTCTATTTTTGATAAGTCAAGTGACCAGATCATATACAGACAATGGAAAGAGCTTAAAGCAGAGTCATCTTAAAATATGTATGGAATATAGCTGTACACACACACACAGACTAGTCCTTTTCCCCATAGATATACATATACAAAATGCTGTGATATAATTCTGCATTCCTCACCACATGATAGCCAGTTATTTTGAAGTGAGAAATGGATAGAAACATAGACAATTTCCCTCCATACATGTGGAAAAGAATCCAGACTGTCCAGGAAGACATTATTTCCTGGTAAAATACTCGATGTGGTTTGGTAATGTATTGAAAAAAACTTCAAAAAGCCAGATGGTTCTCTCTGTTATTTTAATGCTATTGTTTAATGAGTGGCCCAAGATATGCGTTTAAGTAAGCGAATAAAATCCAGTTGTTTCATCATTGTGTTATCTTAAGCAAAAACAAATAAATAAAAGCATGCCAGTAATGAAATGTTTTCCCTGTAAGAACTTGGTAGAGTAGTAGTGCCAAATTCTGCAGTGATGTAAACTGGATGGATGCAAAGCAGATGTAACTTCATCTGCTGATTGCAATTGAAGCTTTTAAAATTTGCTTGGAACATATTTATGCCTTGAGATGCATGGAGAAATGAAGTTCAACAGAAGTTTAAGGAGCATTATCATTTCCCTCCACCAAATCTTCTTCTGTGTCACTGATCTCCTCAGACAAAGGTAGGACTTGGGTGTCAGGTTTCTTTGAAGTTCTGTTCTCTTCTTCAGACATATAGTCCTCTATATGCAGTACAAGCAGGTATTTAATGTCTTTACCTGTCAGTAAATCACCCAGAATACCTCACAGTATTCATAACCTGGCAGAGGAGTGTTTATCTGCTCACCTGTCTCTTAGTAATGGGTCAGACCTGATAAACATCCTGTAGATCCGTTGCTATTGGTTAATGATGAAATTTTTTTGAGCCAAGTTAAAAGCAAATTTAAGCCAATTATAGTACCTAGTAATGAAATGTCTGCCTTGGGTGATGAACTTTGCTACCCTTGCCAACACAAATAATCAATTCAGTATACACAGTTAAGCCTATTAAGAGGTTTAGACAGTAAAGCATTGGTGAGAACAACACTCTTTAGACACTAAGGAGTTGGTGAGAATTTGAAGACTGAAGTTTAAGGTTGTGATGCTCCAGCTCCACTAACTCTCTTCAACTCCAGAGATTTGAAGTGAGACTGTAATGACTAACTGTTAATCAATTAAGTTTTCACATTTGTAGAAATTTTCTTCTGCATGCATTCCAAACTACTGCCACTGGGGGACAGAGCAGTGGCCTGCCTACAGATACGTGAGACAGCTAAATCCAAACATAAACCAAAGCATCCTTTCACCTTCATCTCTCTTCACCTTCCTCTCAGTCTGGCTTAATCAATGTACTTAAACCATAACAACCCAAAACATTTAAAATAAAGTACATTAAAGTGCAAAACATGGCAATATCTTCACTTTCACTCATCATTGGAATAGGTGGCATTGAGGCTACACTCTTACAAAAAAAGCTTTCCCTCCAAAATAAGACACCTCTGTTCTATTCTCTATTCAAGTTCAAATCTTTGGCTTTCAGTAACACAATGGACCTTAATCATAGGGCAGGAAGGGTCACTCTTCATCTCTGCTGTTGAAACTACCAGCTAAGCATTTCATAATGGCAAAAAAAAAAAAAAAAAAAGAGGTACAAGAGGAACTATTCTCTAGCACTCACTCAGGGAAAAGTCCCAGTGGCAAAGTACAAGATAGCTGGGCAGTAGGAAACATTACTCTGCACCAACTCAGGATGAGGAGGGACTAAACCTCTTACTTTCTATTTCCTAAGTGAGTGCTGTAGCCACTGGGCAACAGTATGAAGAGGGTAGGGCTACCATCATTTCCTTCTGTATCCAAAAAGACCAAATCAAACTTCTGTTCTCTAAATGGCTGATGCAGATGCCTAACACAAGGAGAGGTTCCTGATCGTGAATTTAAGTCTCCCCGAGCAGACTCAGATTTTGAGGACAGTATTCCTGGTAACGTCCTCTTGTCTGTAATGACATGCAATTTTCTCACCCATCAGTACTTTGTGTTATGGATCCCATTCAAAACTTTCTCTTTCCATAGGCACTTAACATCAGCCTATGGATTTTACTGAGGAACAGAGTGATAAACTTTAGATGTGGTGAAAATCGGCATTGTAAATGACCTTGGTCTTGTAACCATGCCAAGTTGCCTTGGAACTCAAAAGTCCATCTGGATTTCACATACAGACCTGGTGTCTCTATGAATGGCCAATAGCACCTAGTATTGTCAGGAAAAGTATCTCATCTTGATTGCTTGGTTATGAGAACTTATTTTAAAATTCGTCTATAAACCAGCTCCTCTCTAAATTTTCTTAGGTTATGTCTCTAGACCTTTGTCATAGTATATTTTCCAGTGCATTTCCAGTGAATATATATGTTTAATGTGATATTGTTATTTAAGATCTCTTACGCATATACAAATGAGTACATGAAATGTATGCAATTAGTGTGCACAATTAATTTTCACTTCTGCTGAGGGACATGCTTCAAGAAAATCCTCAAGGTGGCAGCACTGTCTCAGTTTTTAAGCTCACATCCTGCTTTCGAACGACCAAAAAATAAGGTAGCTGAAAACAATGCATTGCTAAGGTCCCTTCTTTTAAATATTTTAATGCCTTTTAAACTATTTTCTACCCACTAGTGTACAAATGCCTTATTAATCAACCCACTGGTCTCTCCTTTGGGCCTGAAAACTGTCAGTTTGAAAGCATAGGTGTCTTCAGGTGTCCTTAGACAAATGTAAAAAATAGGATGATGTAACTAGAATACCACTGGTGTTTGCTCTTACATCCAGCCATGAGAAAAATAAGGTTTATGGACTTTGTTTAATAGCTGGGCAGATGCACTTATCTTTCAAACCCTCCTAGATATGTCTCTCATTACTTAATCCTGTAACACCATTGCATTAAACAAAACTTTGTCACATTCTATATTATTTTATAAACCCACTTTATGCACTAGGTCTTTGCTAATCTAAACTATCTGCTAAAGTTAATGTTGTTTAAATATAATGCTAGCTGATTCACTTTTAGCCATAATGAATACAGGGACTGAAAGTGTGCAGTATCCTGCACTCTGTTGTATAGAACTAATCCTACAAATTGCTTTGAGTGTTGCAAGAGAGCATTTTCTCATAAATGTTCTTTATTATCACTAATATGGCATCATTTGTAAATAAGAAAAACGACCTACAGTATCTGCAGACACCAACAATGATGAAAACAGCTGGAAGCTTCCATTGTTTTACTTTTAACAATATATCCTTTGATACTCAAATCATCCGCAGTTCCTCCTAACTAGTTTTCAAGTTAATCTGACAAATTACAAATTGAGAAATGATACACACTCTAAAAATAATGTTATCATTTATGTGCTGCTGGATGCTCTACTTTTATTAACAAGAACCAAGTTGCACATTTGGGTACCTTTATGCTAATGTCAAAGGTTGTTATTCAGCAAATTGGTTTGTTTAAAACACTGAAAAAGCATAACATTTAAAAGATATTCAGTTTTTCTGTACTACATGTGAATAATCCAGTCTGAGAACTTGTTGGGCCCAACTGTTTTTAGGAAAACATCATCCATATATTCTTATCTCCCCATGCTTTTAAGAAAATGATGACTGGAATTCATGCATTGACTTTTAAATTTATCTTTTTATAAGATGACTCAATTTCCAAAAGGCTTGAGAGTAGCAGATAACATTTACCACTAAAGATTCAGTTGGAAAGCCATGAGTTTGTTAGTAGTCAAATTTTTACATTTTCCAGTGTTGACGTTCATGAAGGCTATCTTGGGCAAAGTAGCTGCAAATGTAAATTGAGAGCCAGCCTCCTTCCCTACCTTAGAAGTTGTATTTTAACAGGGCTCATCTCTAGAAGCTATCTTAAAGATGGACAACAGCTGGGAAGACACAGCTTGATTAAAGATGGGAAGCATAAAATCGGGCAAGAGATCTCATGTTTAAAGACATTACTAACATGGTAGATAAGGAGAAATCAGTAGATGTTAATATACAGTTTGGTTTCTGAGACACATTTGGCAACCTCTCACATGACTAAAATAAAGACCAGTTTGAAAAAAAAAAAAAAAAAAAGGAAAAAAAAAGTACAAAATAAAAAAGTGTTAAAAAAGGGAACACTATTAAAGACTCATTTGGACTACTTGCTCGGACAACAGCTTGGTTATTTATCTACTTTTTTTTCTCACTCAGGCTCTTAACACATTGCAATATATAGAAAATTAAACATTAAAACATAATGAGCAACCTGTTCTACTGTCACATAAACCAAAAAAAAAAAAAAAAAAAAGGTATATAATCTGTGGCAATCTTCAGCTACAAACAATCTCTCCACAAATATCATTCCTTATTTTTCTGTTCTACAAGTTTCTCCACTATGTTTTTCCCTTTATAGAAAGAATGAATGACGTGCAATGTGTCCAGCTCTCCAAGATCTAAGTTCTTAGCTATATTTCATAAATTGCACCTTAAGGGTCCGCAAATGCTGGAGGGGTAACAATCACAGAAACACACACCTGGACATCAGAATACCAGGTTATTTACTTTTTTTTGGAGAAGGCATAGACATGTTGCAGTGTCTTAATACTGCAGCATGCTTATATTTCATTCCTTCTTGTTCTACTGATGAATAAGAGCTGCTTTTAGGCAAGGGGGCGATCTGGAGAGGTACAAATGTTGGTTACCCCAATACTCTAGCTGGTTATTAGGACACAGGTTCTCTTTTGCTGAGGTCTATAGGACTTAGTTACCTAAGTATCCTGCAGAGTGGGCCAAGCAGCTGAATTACTTTTGATAAGAAACCTGTACTCTGCAGATATTTTTGAAAACAGACTCATGATTTGCTTTGCACTTAGAAAAAGATATGGAGTGTTTCTCTTTCACTTGTTACTCTCAGCATAATGTGATAGTCTATTGAAGAAGTTCCAGGTTTCAGCAAGGTTTTACTGTCCAATGGCCAGTTATTTTGTGCAAACAAGTGTAAAATTACTGCAAGTTCTTTGTTTTATGCACCTATACAATTGTTTATGTCAGAGAAAATTATTTTTATGCTGTGCTGGAGAAGGCTGCTGGCAGGACCTGTGGCCCCATGGAGAGAGGAGCCCATGCTGGAGCAGGTTTTCTGGCAGGACTTGTGATCCCATGAGGGACCCAACCTGGGGCAGTTTGTGAAAAACTGCAGCCTGTGGGAAGGACTCATGTTGAAGAAGTTCATGAAGAACTCTCTGCCATGGGAGGGACCCCACAATGGAGCAGGGGAAGAGTGTGAGGAGTCCTCCCCCTGAGGAGGAAGGAGCGGCAAAGACAACTTGTGTTGAACTGACCACAACCCCCGTTCCCCGTCCCCCTGCACTGCTGTGGGAGAATAGGTAGAGAACGCAGGAGTGAATTTGATCCTAGGAAGAAGGGAGGGGTAGGTGCAAGGTGTTTTAATATTTGGTTTTATTTCTTATTACCCTACTCTGACTTCTAATTGGCAATAAATTAAATTCATTTCTCCGAGTTGAGTCTGTTTTGCCAGTGACAGTAATTAGTCAATGATCTGCCTGTCCTGAATGATCTCCCTCCATCATCTTGACCCACAAGCCTTTCAATATATTTTCTCTCCCCTGACCAGCTGAGGAGGGGAGTGATAGAGTGGTTTTGGTGGGCATCTTGTGTCCAGCCAGGGTCAACCCACCACAGTGCAGAACATCGGTTCTAGGTAGGGCAAGGACCAAAGTGAAAGCAGTTGTAGCTTTGTGCCACCCTGGTTCTGAGCACTCAGTAAGGCTCAAAGCAGAGTTGCCTCAGAGCTGCTGTAACTTTTTGTTGACTATTTTAGCTGTCAAGGATGACCATGACATAGACGTTTCTCAGAAATGCATCTTTGCCTGGAAATTCCCTTCATACAACACATCCTGCCCACTTTTCTTTACATAGTCACAACTGATCAAAAATGTTTGGGAAAGTATTTGCCTGTCTGGAAACATTCATTCAAACTATAAACCCAATGGACTCATAGCTGAGAAACAGAATCATCCTATAAGACACACTTGAACATAGGTTTCTCATATTTCAGACAAGGGACCTGCCACTGAAATAGATTTTCTTTTACAGTTTCATTCTGATAAAGAATCAAATCAAAGTCCAATGCTTAGAAATTTTCATGAAATATTTTTTTGCATGGAAAATGGCAACATTTTTTAACCTCATACCATTTGGCTGAAAATTCCCAAATCCTACTGTGATGTGCGTTAGAACGATACTGCAAGTCCTGGTCTTCCCACAAGTGACTGAGGCTGCTCTCCTGTCCTGCTGAGATACTTTAAAAGTCTCTCCTGGGTATGGCTTCCATGCTTCTCCCCAAACATGTCACAGTACCAGATGGGACAAAATAATCCATACATGGCACACAAATAGGAGGCTTTAAGAATTGTGTAAAAAATGTTTAGTGTATCAATGTACAATTTTTTTTTAATGATCAATTTATGTTACAGTAAGTATAACTTTTATTCAGGAAGATAAGGGACATTTGCACAGCTTCTGCTGAAATTTCATCCTGCTTATTCCCTCAGCAGGATTTTCCTGCAACACTTCTTAAAGTTGAAATAATTATGGATTTCTCCTACTTGTTCTGCGGTGACTTTTTTATTTTTCATTTTTCAATTTTGCCTCCTGTGCAGCAGGTGCTTCACCTTCGACTCTGGAGGATTGCCTAAAGGCTTTTTCATGTAACTGCTGCTACATGCTGGTGCACAAATTGCCTGGCAGGGATGATGTGGAGTGATAAAGCCTACATCCTACAGCAGGAGATTTACCAGCTACCCAGCTTCTTAAAGCACATAGAGCCTGGCTCCACACTGGATACGGGTCCAGGTTTTTGTAGCATGATGTACTGCTTCAGAGCAGTGGAATTAGCTCAAGATGTTAATAACTAGAAGTCAGCGATGGTGAAAATAAAGTGGAGTGACGCTGTCTGCTATTTCTGCTTCCATGATCTGGACCCTCGTACCTCCAAAACTATTTATAAAAAAGCCCTGTTCAGATGCTGCTTAGTTTTTACAGAGAATCTTGAAATATCGCTTTGGCACCTCAAACACAACACAGGGAGAATGCACGAAATCAGAGAAAGTAGTACCACAAAGCCTATCTGGAGTCTTGATGTCCTACATTTCCCCCAAAGCATTCTGTGGCTGCAAAAGCTGTGCTTTCATGAGTGCCCAGAAAAGATTTCAGTTGTCTTCCCTGTAAAGCTGTTCCTAACCCACAGACAAAATGTCTTTGCTGCCCAATACCTACCCTGAAAGCTCTTGGTTCAGCTCAGAACATAGCCAGATGTGCACTGTGCAGTGCCGTGCTCAACGTGGTTTTGGTTATAGCATACCTTCCAGAAAGTGTCCAGGCTTCAAGGCCAAGAGAGACCTTATGGCTTCATAGTTTACCCCCATAATTAAGAAAGCAATTGCTAAAAGCACTGCCACTATGTGTGAACTTGCCTGGCTTCAGCTTCACCCACTGCTTTTTGTTACACTCTTTTTCCCTGGCCTAAAAAAAGCTTTAGCGTTCAAGTTTTTTTTTTCCTTTTCCCAAAAAGTATTTCTACATTGTCATCAAGTCACTCTTCAGCTTTCTTTTCAGCATGACTAATGGACTCTGTTTTACAGCCAGAAAAGCTGAAGCTTTTCCTTCAGCATGGAATATATTGTCATCACTCTTCTACCTAAGTCTTTCAATATCCCTTAAACCTGAAATTCTATACTGGCTTTCTGTAGCATGCCAAACATGGCACTGGCATGTGACAATTTTAATGAAACTCATCTCTGGATTTGCTTTTGCTTTGTGCCCAGACAGGGAACGGGGTCTGAGCTGGTCCCCTTCCAGGTAGTGGCCTTAAATGCTCCCCTGCAACGTTTAGCTCCTTAGAAAGGGGAGGAAGCCTGGGTTCTGGTGGATGTTGCCCAGGCTAACAATCCTATAAGTGCTTAACTTAAAATAAAAAGACCCAACAACAGCAGAGAATAATATAATGTTTGGAATCCCTTTTTCGCTTTATCCAAAAGAGGTGTAGTCAATATGCTACAGCCATAATTGGCATTATAACTGGTCCCAGTTACATCTGTTAAAGACTCTGGAAGAAGGAGCTCCTCTTCATTATTCATCTTAAGACATTATGTTAATTTTTGAATGTATAGAAGTGCCTAGTATATGGCAAAGAAACTGTTCTGGGTATTCAAGGGAAAAATGGGAGTTTGGTCATTCCTCCTATCCTCAGGCATTCCCCATTAGCCTGATAGAGGCAGTTGTCTTTGTAGTGTGTCAGCCTCCCAAACTTTTGTTTAATGATACATAATTCTTCCACACTGATAGACCAGGAATCTATTTCTTTGAGATTACTTATTTTCTTTGAGTCACCTTCCAATGGAAAGGTATCATTTGCATATCTTGAAATGACTTTTCATGCCTTGTTGTATCTTAATCTTTTTGCTACTTAGTGTAATGATTTCAAGATCACTGGTCCTCCAAGCAACCACAAACATCTAGTAGACAAATCTGTAATATCGATATAATGAAATCCAGAGTAGAGTTACTTTACATGTAGTTATCACTCTTGTTGCATTAGAAAATTATCAGCTCAAGCCGACATCCCCCTAACAGATATTTCCAGATACTACAGACAGGTGCTGAAGGAATAAATGGTCCTTTTCTCTGATTTGATTCAGTGTCAACCACCAAGCCTCATCTCTACGTTAGTTAATATACGTTAACATTAATTAACGTTAGTTAATACGTTAGTTAATATATGAAGCCACACAACCCCGTGAAGTAGGTGATGGCATTCCCCCAATAAAGGGCCGGCTCAGAACCTCCTTTTGTGCATGCTATATGGATGAACTGATTATGACCAGGACTTTTAACTGCCCACGTATGTTAACTGTCCAATTAGGTTTCAGAAAATGCCAATTACATCAAATTTCCTTTCTTCAGTCAGAACCCTTTTTTTTAACTTTCCTTTCTCAGATGTCTAGAAGTAATACCAGTCATTCCAAAGCTTCCTCATTTTATGTTCTTTTCCATCTTGTGATCAATTTGTTCACCACATGCTGAGTTAGAGTCATGACTGCATTTGCCCTTTTTTTGTGATTATCGTGATGCTCTTATGGCTGCTTCTGATCATTCTCCAGTATGATTAACTGTCATAGTGATCAGATGCAATCCATACTGCTTGCCACATACTGTTTCCCTGGACTGTGGTCTAGTTATGTCTAGTCCTTACCTGCCATCACATTCAATGTTATGACTGTCTTTTTTTTCCTCTCTATTGTGCATGGTACTCATGCAAATCAACAGTATCTCTATTTCTTGCTCAAAAACTCTTCCAAAATTCCCACAGTCATCTTTTAACCTTGCAGTTCCAAGTGATGTGTTCCCTTTGGTATCAGTGTGTATTGTCAACTGTACTGATGGACAGACAGCTTCACAACCTCTTCCAGTCTTGCAGCTGCTGTTAGTGTTTACATTCCATTAGATAACATGCTATCTGGTTATCCTGATTTGCACTGCTGATTTCTTGGCTCACCCTTCTTGCTATGCTGATAACTAGAGCCAAAGAAAATAATTTTTGGAAGCAGTCAGTATGTTAAAAATATTTTAGGTCATCCCAAAGTTAGCTACAAATTAAAGTAAAATTTATTGAATAATTTAGTGAAAAGGAATAATATAGATTAAGTCAAAATATGAGTGCCAAAAGTGTAGGAAGGAAGAGACTTCATTCATCTCATTGATCTCTGCCCCAATTGTAAGCACTGCAAGAATTTAATTGCCCTTTTTTCTGAAGGGATTAGAATTCACATTGTGATGCCAAGCATCATCGTGCTGTTTAGCATTTTGTATAAAGGCTCCAACAAGAGGGCAACCTCAGAATATCGTATAGCGTGTAGTGGTTACGGTACTCAGCTGGGTGGAGAAAACAGCAGTCCAGATCTCTCTCACAGGAATTTGAATGACGGTGTCTGGTCTCCCAGCTGTGTGCTCTAACTGGAGAGAATTGCAAGGTGGATTCCTGTCATGCAAGCTTGTGGGAGCTCTTCATTTCTCATTATAAAGCATTTCTAAACACACGTTGGAGTTCTGAACCGCTTCAGTTAGACTACTTCCAGATCTTCTTTACTAGTGCTTTTCCATTATGTACGTTTGTTTTCTTGAAGTTGTCCCTTCCAAAGATAAAAAAGATAATAGCTTATTTCTTATTTTCAAAAACTTTACACAGAGAAAACATATGTTTTACAGGATGGAATATGAAGTATTTTGCCCTCTTTCAGACATGTGCTGGCTGTGTCTTATTAATGGATAGATAACCCACTTCAGAAATGCTGCTGTACATTGCCTTGCCACCTGCAGTGAAGTTTGAGTTTTTCTCTCTCCTTGCTCCAATGAATCTGTAATTTTGAGACTCTTACTTGTTACCCACAAACATCTAAAATATTTTTACAGGACTTAGGGTCTGTCTCTCAAAGTCTTTGGACTGCTTTCCAAAGACTGAGCCATTGATTGTCACCTCAGGCTTAGTCAGGACAATGCAGGGTTCCTACTGTGAGAATAAAAACTTTGACAACTCCATGTTTGTTTTTTTAGCAATACAGAGGGAGAACAATGATAGAGAAGGATGTCAGTAGCTTACTCACATAATATAACCCCTTACTAGATGTTGATTTACATATTTTCATTCCTTCCCATTTCTTACTACAGAACTTGGTTGGCTTCATTCCAGCAGAGGAAAGCGCAAGAAAGATTGTTTTACCCTGGCAAACACACACTACCAAGAGGTACACAGCAGCTGTTCAATCTTAACATCAAGATTACAGACACACACACAAATCTCAAGCAGGCATACTTATTTCAATGCTGGTCACAATGCTCTGACAACAATTTGTTATAAATCCTTTCACAGTCAGCCCAGATAGGATGAAGGCACTTTTGTTGTTGGTTTCAACAGATAATTCATTTTTCTCTGAAAAAGGAGGCAGGTAACTAAGCTATCTAGGTTATTAACCTCCTTAGGCTTAAGTAATTATACAAAAAAAAAAAAAATCGTCAAATTTTGCCTGTCATTAGAGTACCCAACCACTCATGACAATTACAGCAAAGTATGTAACCTTAACGTATAACTTCTACATTTCAATGTGTTAGGCAAACACAAAGTAATTCAACAATATCACTGACGAATAGCTTGAGGACCACCAGAATTAGTGAAGCCCGCTTCCCTGTGCCTTTCAGGCTTGTCACTGACTTTAGTATCTAAACCATGTAAACACCAAATTAAGCACTTCCCTGCCCGGGCTAGTTACAAGAGCTTTGTCCCCCATGAACTGTCCTGGCCTTCAATAACACCAGAATTCACCCACCATCCCATTCCTCCATCCCCACTCCCACTCCAGTCCCCAAATCTAAAAGCCATGTTTCCATCAGAAACAAGGCCATATTTTGCTATTATTTATCTGTGAACATATTTTATAAATAAAACTACACTTATTTAAAAACTAAAACTACACTAACCATTACCTTGTTGGTGGTTAACATTGTAACAGATCAGTTGTTAACTCAGGACCAAACCAGAATCAAACTGGCCATGGCAGTTGGGAGCTACAGCCAAATATATCATAACTCCTGTCAAGGCACTTTCCAAAAAAGGCTTCTGGTCTATATTCACAGCAAGATCTTAACTTGTAAACACTGTCCTGCCCAGAGGTGTAATTTAGGGTCCTCAGCCAAGCTCCCCACTCAATGATTGCAGAAAATTTGCCACCCAAGAGAGACAGGGGCCAAAAAACCTTGGAAGGGAGCTAAAAATATAAATAAAATATATATCCAGATATATATGCCTAAAAATATATCCAGATAGAAATTCTGAATAAAAAAGTACACAAGGGCACTGGCAAGGACTAAATCCTTGTCCTTCAAACACCTTCACATGCTTTCCTCCAGACCTAATATATTGGGATTTACAGGGAAAGTTAAGATTCTCTGTCCTGAACCCTGGTTTGGAGTCAGGCACTAAAATCAGGTCGCCCTTTCACAAAAAATCCTTCACAAACTCCAAGAAACAAATGAATTAAAAAGAAGCCCTAAGGCATGAAGTACCCTTCAGGAATGCCGAAGAGTTTGATTAGAGCACTCAGCTCAAGGACTGCTGATCTGTCTTCAAACACACACTTGCCTGATTTGAACCAAGACCACTCATTTCTCAGGAGATTGCCTTCACCACCAGATTATTGGTTATATAGGGCTATACCCTAAAGATGCGCTCCAATGGTGCAAATTAAGTTATTATTTATAAATAAACACACATTTCTCAGAGCTCAAAGCCTGCGTCTTTTAGATCAGCACGCTAACTACCAACCTTGAGCATTAAACTTTTATTTTTTCTTCTTTGATGAAGTTCATTTAATAAATGGTCAGCGTTTATAACAGGGAATTTACCACTGGCTTCTCCCAAGGATCTGCTCTTCAACACGGGCCAAAAAAGAGGGTGACCACTGCAGTAACAACATCATTGCATGGCGGTTAGAGCTAAGTGAATTGATGGAAACTACTGAGTGAGTAGGTGATGAAATGGCAGATTAAATTCAATGTCAGTGCATGCAAAATAATGCATTAATGGAAAAATAACTGTAAACATTCAGCCAGAGACGAGACAATGGACTATAAATTAGATAGTTTCACTCATGAAAGGGATCTTGGAGTCATTAAAGATAGTTTTCTGACTTTATCATCTCAGTACTCCTCAGTGGTCGAAAGCCAATCAGGGTTCTAAGACTTATTATTATGAAGAAGGAATAGACAACTAAGCAAAAAAAATCTTTAACGCTTCTTGGAGTTATGGTTGCAACATATCAAACAGGATACAGTAAAAACAGTACAGAGAAGGATGAAAGGGATGACAAGAAGATAAGAAGAAATTAAATAGACCAGAACAGCTCAGTCTGGAAATGACTCAACTGAGCAGGCAATAGATATGAGAGAAGAATATAATATCCTGAATGCCAGGGAGAAGATGAACGGGAAACAATTATTTGATGTTTCACATAGCTCAGGATGTGGAAGACACCAAATGAAATGATCAGATAGCATGTATAAAGGAAACCAAAGGAAGTTCTTTTTCCTAAGTAAAAATCACATGCAAAAAGTATAAATGAGATCAAAAAGATAGACAAAATCAAAGAATAAAAATCTGTCAAGGGTTATTAAATGTTAAGATCCTGATACCACTTGTGGCTCCAGATATCTTGCAGGTTAGGAACTAGGAGACACTATCAGGGAAAGGCCGCTTTATACTTCCACTGTTCTCTCATGTTTCTCTTGCTGGTCACTGTCTAAAAGCCGGGTGGACCCCTGCCCTTACCCATCAACTTCATTCTTGTGTTCTTATATATTGTCATAAATGCTTGATTTTACACAACAGAGCACCTTCTGCAGGTAGAGAGCCAGTAAAGGATTTGCAAGTCCAATGCCTGACTCAGCCTTCTGTGATATGGGAAAATTTTTTCCAGATCCGGCTCTATGTCAGGTAAAGGAGGGATTCAGGCATGGAAATCTCCTAGCCAAGGCAGGTATATTTTAGGTATTGTAGTGTCTTTCACAGATTGCTTTAAGCAGAAAGAAGTTGTAGTCATATCAGCTGCATAATGAAGGAAAACTTTAACAAGTTCGGTTACAGAGTTTGCTGGAAACAAAGAAAATACATTTGACTTAAAATGTAATATTTCGCATTTTAAACTTTGTTGGGAAAATTGCAATATTTCTAAGTTATTCTGTAGGTCTTTTAAAAGCAAACAAAAATAAGTAAAAATTTAAAAACCAGCTAATATTTGTATGCATTCAAAATTAAAAGCTCAGTAACATTTCAGTCATTTTTTTTTTCCCTCAGACACAAAAAGAATCAATGTTTTCAAGTTAAAATAAGAAAGAAATCATAGAAATAAAAATCTCTTTCACCTGATAAATTTCTTTGGAAAGTTTAGCTGTGATTATAAACTCAAGAAAAAATATAAAATATTAGTATTATGCTTCTGACCTGAATTAATTGGATTACTATTATTTCCTTCCAGTTGAGCTAACAGTGTGTAGTTCTTTTGTGTCTCTTCATTGCCAGGCTGAAATAGTCCAAATCATAAAGCTCATTTTTTATACAAGTATTTTGGAATGTTGGAATATTTGATATTTTTAAAAAGTTCCTCAACAAACAAACACATATTAAAAGAAAAATGCAATTAAAAAATATAAGTCAGAAACAATTTTATGTGTCTGAAGTGATTAGTCATATAAAACTTATAAGGAATTTAGCACTGTGGAAATGAATTGAAAAAAAAAATAATCTGAAATTATTGACAGAAATTGTTTTGGCAAATGCTTAAGAGAAAAAATTGTTTCCAGAGAGTGTGGATGGTATGGAAATTATTTGCTAGCCAAATGTTCAACCAGCCTCAGTTCTTTGGTTAATGACATCCTTTGAAAATTTTGACAGTCAAATAGTGTTTGCAAAGTATATATTAAATTAAAAGTCAGAATGATATTTTTCCACAAGAATAAATATTAGTAATACATTGATCATGTATCTAATTTATTTTTTTTTACCATAGACTTATTACACATATTTCTTACAATTTCCCTTTTTATAGCTGTGAAAACAATCCATCCAAGCTGAAACATGATATGAAGAATGTGTCATGTTGTTTCTTAATGTGGGTGAAAACTTCTTTCTAAGGCAAAGTGAAAAATGTGTGGGTTTTATTGTTAATTTTGTTAGTGCCAATAATACTTTCCAGTGATGGACAAAAACCTATATAAAAGAGTCTAACTTAATTATGCTTAAATAACTAGGGCGCCTCTAAAAGGTAAACAAATACTCTTCTGTGGCATTGCCTTTAACACAGTATTTCCTAAATTTAGAATGTATGTGTACCACAGAGCTGTATTTATACCAGGTGATTGTAAATGTTTACTTTTTAATACTATATGTTCACTATGTATTTATAAAAAATGAACAGAAGAGTTGAGAACAGATAAAAAATATGAGAAGAAACTCAAATACGAAAAGAAAATTAAGCTACACATAGAGAACAAGAAATCAAATGTGAATTTAGCTGCAAAAATAGCATAATGCCATGTGAATAGCACTGCTAACAAATTACTCCAGGGTGGAAAGTAGAGCAGAGACTTGCTTTGCTAAGCAAGGTAGGATCCTGCAGAAGGCATTCAGATTATAATTGGGTTTAGGTGAGGCAGAAGGTGCCAAGAAGAGAAATTAGAGCAACTTTATCCTGTTTTAGTCACATACATCTAGCAGGTGTCAAAATATCCCCATTGAGTTCTACAGTCCTGAATGTTAAAAGCAAGCTCTCAGCTGGTGGAAAATGTATCACGAAGTCAGTCAGCTGTAGCATAAAGACTAATTTAAACTTTTTTGAACAGTTTTTCATCTTCAAAAGCCACCCCTTAGAGTGTAACAATGGTCTCAACAGCTTGGAATTCTCCTATTCCATGATACGCCTTGGAACTAGCTCATAGAGGGCCTGGTCAAATGGCAGAAATTGTACTCAGTAGGAGATTCTAGGAAAAAAGAAAAGCCCTTCCACCTAAGTTTGGATATAGAATCTTCCTGGAAATTTTCCATGGAAGTGAAAATCCGAACATGATTGGTATTTACATAATTAAAATACTTTGTTCTGACAATTTCATCTCAGTTACAGTTTCCAGCCTTTAGAGAACAAAGAGGACTTGGCTTCACAGGGTAGGAGCCAGGATGCGCAGGTACCCAGACGCCCAGCTTTATGGCAGGATGTCCATGAAGCCAGACATCCCAGACATCTCAGCTAGAATGCCAGGTAAGATAACTGGACTTCAGGCTCAGCTTGACAGTAATCCTGCTGCTGTCCTTATGGAAATTTGTGAAAATCTTTCGCGTTTTCACAAAACTTTCTAGTTTTGAGAAGCTATCACTTTCTAATGTAAACTGGCTTCATGTAAAAGTCCCATTCCATTCTAGAGATAAGGACAATAATATTTATTTTGGATTTACTCCTTCTGGAATAAAATATTGGGTGAAAACCAAAATTATTTCTGGTTTGGGTTTGTTTGGGTTTTTTCAGAAGTTTACTTGGGCCATGAATTGTGAGTCCAATTCCCATTCATTTTACTTAATAAAATCCTTAAGAAAATCTCCTCCTTAAGGAGAACATAGAGCCAACACATCTTAAGTTTGTCATTATTGATTGCGCTTCTTCACATTGTCTCCTGAGATGAAGACATTTGCCATGTTCATCCTGTCTGCATTTCTGCTTTTTTATTTTCTGTGTTAAAATAAAAAAAGAAAAGAGAAATTGGTAAACAGTCTGTTGCAAGGTGTCCTGGTTTCAGCTGGGATAGAGTTAATTTTCTTCCTATTAGCTGCTGTGTTTTGGATTTAGTATGAGAATAATGTGTTGATAACACATACTGTTTCAGTTGTTGCTAGGTAATGTTTATATTGTCAAGGACTTTTTCAGCTTCCCACAGAAACTGAGAGGGAGCATAGACAGGACAAGCTGGTCAAAGTGATATTCTATACCATAGACGTCAGGCTCAGTATATAAATGGGGGTTGGCCAGGGGGCAGGAATCCATGCTCAGTGATTGGGAAAGGCTGGTCAATTGATCATCAGGTGGTGAGAGCAGTTGTATTGCATCACTTTATTTTGTATATTCTCTTACAATTTTTTTTATCTTCCATTACTGATTTATTAAACTGTCTTTATCTCAACCCATGAGATTTTTTTTCTCCTTTTTCTACTGCTTCTCCCCATCCTCCTGTGGGGATGGGGTGGGAGGGAGTGTGAATGGCTGTGTGGTCCTAGTTGCTCGCTGGGGTTAAACCACGACACAAGGTAACTGGTTTAATAAGTGTAAGGTTTTTATTTCCCTTTCAAGTTCTTTAGCTCTTTAAAAATTTTGATAGCCAAACTTAATCGATGTCAAGTTTTTGCTTATTCCTAGATTTTATCCATCTCACATCCTGCATAATTTTAGAATGTTCAAAATACAGTCATGTTAATCATTCTGGTTTACAGTGCTCAAAATCGAACAATAACCATGCTAATCTTATTTTACTGATTTTCCTTTAAATGAACTACTTCTGTAGGCCCTCCAGAGATCTAAAGCCATGATATGTTCAAAGAAAAGTAGGTGAACCTGTCTGAAGTGGAAAGTTTAAATTCTGAACTTTCTCCTGGAGATTGTCACTCTTTTGGTAACAGGAAGGAGAGCTAGGTGTTACTTTATACGATGTCAAATTATCTTTGTGTTATTTCCACATAACACAACAGAAAGTATGTAACTGTATTCACTTCATAGGTTTTTAGAGTTACTAAGACTAAGACTGAGACACAGGACAGAGGCTGACATCCTCCAGAGGGTTGTGCTAAAGATCCCTCCTACACTGAGAAACCAAGGACATAATCTGGGACAAGCAGTCTGTAGTCATACTCCCCTGTTTCCATAAGAAATAATAATGACAGACATTGAACTGTGTAAGAAACAACAACCTGTGCAGGTCTCAATGTTATATCCTTATGGCTGGACCTGAAGAGCCTGTCAGAGTACTTATTTCATGACTGCATGGTACGACATGGAAACAAAGTGCTCAGGAAGCAAAAAATGATGGAGTCCCACAGAAGTCCTGGGAACTGCTCTCTGTCACATGGGTAGACCAGCCTGCCTCATCGTTCTTTTTCCTCACGAGGAAGATATTCAAATGATGCTTCCCAAGGGCTGCAACTGGGAGAAGGAAGCTGGGCACGTGTCTGTGCCCAGACAGGACAGCAGCTGAGCTAGCAAGGGCGTGTGTTTGGCTTCATATGGCCCTATTGCCACTGGCTTGAATGATAGCCTTCCATTGCCTCAGCTGGCCAAGGTAGCAGGTGCCACAGCATTGCTTTTGTTGCCTGTTGTGGCAGCAGTTATTTTTGCTAGCTGTGAGGATGGCAGCTGCTCAGCTTGCCAGAGGAGAGGTAGGGACATAGCTTTGTAGCTCATCTAGGATAGCTGACATGGCACACAAATCACTACTATGAGTAATACGGCACTGTCTTTTGCCTTCATACCACCATTACTAGATAAAAAGACCCAAAGACGAAAGATAGATTTTTGCATAGTATTGGTCACATCAAATACAAAACTAAGCTGAATGCTCAAATGCCCCTGGCTATCATTTTTGTTCATTTGGTCTTCTATTTACATGGACTAATGGCCTAATGTTCTCTCTTAGTTAGCAAATGATGTAAATTATATAATATTTGATCATGATTTATTTTCTCAATCTGGAGTCCTTCTTTTATACACAGATTATCCCAAGAGGCCATTTACAGCCATGATTCTATGGGCTATAATCACAGTTCCAGGAATACTAACATGAACTCTTCTCTGCTTTACACTGAATATTCACCAGCATCTGCTATGGGATTAATATAAAAAGATTTTGCCACACATGGCAGCCAATTAACAAACAATATGTTGATATAGTTTGGGGCTATCCCTTCATCTTCCATGCAGAATCTGTTGTGGAGATATCTCCAGGGGTTTAAATTGCAGTCCTCAGCTCCTCAATTTACATTTGGCCTTTCATTGACTCTTTCTGTCTTAATAGTATACTTTTTCATTTGTATACAAACATTATATGGATGTTAATCAGGATTTCCTCTTGTATTTTTTGGCTGTTTAAGTCTACAAGAATGAGCTTTTGTTTCTTCCAATGGGATGTCTTTAAATTGAAATTGTTCTGTTAATAAGGTAGGGTACAGATGAATGAGCACTATTTTCTTGTTCTTGAGTTGATTTTTCTTTTCTTCTGCATTTATAGCAGAAATACTTTTATATTTTATGTAAACATTGGTGTTTCAAAGCTCAGTAATGATGCTTCTTATTTAGATTTCATTTCATTCAAATTAAATACCATTATCCTCCACTTCTGAATTAGTTTGCCTGAAATGGATTTTTTTACTATGCCAGTTTTAAGGTTTATTTTCAAATTCCCTTTTCTATCCTGCCTATAAAAGTAGACTGTTACACTGATATAGTTTTAAACATTGAGGTTGGTATAATTTTCCATTGCTTCCCACTACAATTTTGACTGTATCATTTATTCTAGTTTTCAAGATTTTTGATTCACCAGTGGCTTGTCCCGCTCTCCCTCCTACAGAAATGAAGTGCCTTTTGACTTGTGCAAAACTGCAAACATGCCAATAGGTAGACAGATTGTTGTGCGTGCCCGAGCTTTAAGTTCTTTCACTGGTTTTATCGAGAGTTGAAAGTGACAAGAGCTTAGAGCATCAGATTCTTACTTTAAAAAAAAAGCCAGTTATACTTGAGTCATTTAAGTATAAACTGCACTCATTGTAGGAGTGGGAACATACTTGCTTTGTTTTCAAGATTGCAAGATTGGGAATTGTTTCCTTTGCCTTTAACCATTTAAAATTTATGCACTGGATATAATATAATGTTGTCATCTATGCTCCTTTTACAGTTAGTAGAGAAAACGGGGCATGTGGAGATGCAAGTTCACTGCATCTTGATATAGGGGTCTGTAATAGGTGAGATTAATTGTTTTTCATGTTGTACTGCTCCCCATGGTCTCTAAACTGAAGTATCGCATCGCATAACTTGGCACAATATTGATTTTATGTAAAATTCTGTACCACTAACTAACACCAAAATCGAATTTAGGTGAAAATTTTCCACCATAAATGAGTAACTGAATTGAATAATTAATCTGGGCTCAATTTAGACATTTTAAAATTTGATATCCAGAAAGAATTCAGATTTGAAATTCTAATATATATCCAAAGCAAAAATTTGAGAGGCTTTGCTGGAAAGAATTTGGAAAAGTTTATTCCCTGAAAGGCTCTGCTGATGTGTGCTCTTTTTCCCATTGCAAATGGTAGGCAGGAGTAAAAGCAGAGGAACAAAATGTAAAACAAATGGAAGGAGATTAAAAACAAAAGCTAGTATAAGTAAAAAAGTAAGAGGTCACCAAAGAGAAAGACTTACAAAGCCTGTGATCTGGATCCAGTTATCCACCTCCAAAGAAAATAATGAGGTGTTATTATTTTTATTATATTGGAACGAGTAAAATGAGCATCTTTAACACTGTTTATTTATCTCAAAGCTAGGTCTGAAGGGAAATTCTCTGTGAAAACAGAGGACTGAGTCATCTAAAAGCAAAACGTAAAAGCACTCATTGTTATATGTGTCTCTGTTTATGTTTATATGGACATGAGCTTGGTTATATCAGTCTCTAAACTAAGCAGAATTTAGGAAGACACATGAAATGGAAATCTAGTCACTAATTATTAACCTCTAAAGGGCTCAAGGGAACTTTTGTTTTGAAATAAAACAAAAGTAAAAGAAAAGCTATGTTGCCCTTGGAGAGTTTCATTCTTCGCTTAGCTATTCAATTTTCCTCATTAACTTTTTTCCTTGAGAGTTTTGAAAATGAGAAATAACCAGAAAAGTATTTCCAACGCCGCTTGAGCATTTACTCGGGAGTCACCTGAAGCCTGTGAATTCACAACACTTGGAGTACATTGAATTTTGAACAGCTGTGCTCAGCTACTTCTCTGAAGCAGGTTCACTGGATTTGGACTGAAGGTCCCTCACTCTCACACTGGGAGGGAAACGCACAACATCAAGCATTTCCACTGAGTTAGGGCCAAAGTCAAGTGAAATAATACTTGCATTTCATTTCTTATTAAAGGCAAAAGTTTATACCAAATCATAGTTTTCCTATGAAACAACACAGAAAATACCGTATTTAGCCCAGCTGTAACTTCTAATGAAATATGACAGCAGATAATGAGTGAAATTGTACTTCAAGTCTCAGAGGAGAAGTCTGTTAGGAAGGGGGGAAAAAAGGCCCTCATACTGTCTGTTCAAGACTCTTAAGAAAAAATTACACATAGAGTTATCAGTATTGCCTAGTAACAATGGAGAACAAGAACAGTCTAACTGAGACAGAAGAAGCTGAGCAGAAGCCAAGATACCGTTTTATTGTTAACTTATCCAGGTTTAAGAATTGAGAAATATCAGGGAAGTTTATATGTATCTGTTGCCTATCATTTTTATTCTGCTCAGTAATTCTGAGATGTTAATCCCCGTGATGGGATTTTCATTTGACCATGTGCAGGGAATTTAACTGTAACTTAAGTTATAATTCAACATGTCAGATCAATGATGTCAATAAATGCTGATTTGTCCCAGTAGCATTTGTTGCTATTACTGCAATAATGAAGACAGGTGGAATCATTTGATGATGTTTGTGGGGAGAGCCTTTACCAAAGGTTGAGCTGACTTAGAGCAGGTTGGTGCACTCAGTTACTTTTCTGAGAGTGACACAGAAGTTTTCAAAATACTCTTCAATTAGATATATAACTTTTTTTTAAAGTACTTTCAGATTATGAGCCAAACACTGGCTGATAAGTCCCCTTTACTTATATGAGGAGCAGAGATATTACACTGTGTTACCTGAGCTGTAAAAAATTACAAATTTTAATTCTTTTTACCTTTGCCAAGATAACTCTGTATTTTGGTGCCAATTCTTCTGTTATCTGACTGCATTTCACTCAGCTGAAGTATTTGATTCAGGACTCATTTCAGCAGACATCAGATCTCAGTTGTCTTTGAATCAGCCCAATATTTAATTTATTCTTCTGATGTCCCTTGTTCAAAGGTACAGTGTACCTGCACAAAATTAAAAAAAAATTAATGTGGAAATCAAACATATGCTAATTTAATATATCAAACACTCATATACTGATTAACATTTTCTGATTTAAATTGTTATCCCTCATTTTTTAAAATGTTTTTCTGTCCCAACTCTTGTAAGCATTTGAAAAATAGTCTCCAAGTAAGGAAAACCTATTTAATAACCTACAGATTACTAAATTTTACTTTGTGAAACTGTACACTTCGGCATATTAGAAGATAAATCAGACTTTTTATATCATCATATCATATTGCAATATGTTTAATATTTATATTTCAAGATTTAAAGATGTCTATCCTGTGATAAAAAGGTAAAGCTGAGGTACTCTTTTTCAATCCTGTTTCTTTTCATTTTGTTTTTTTCTTAAATATCTTTCCTTCATTTGATACCTTCCATGATACCTTGTCACAGACCACAGGCCCCGAAGGATTTAAAAGATTTTCTGAAATTTAAGAATTCAGGAACTTGGGAAGATGTGAGTTTTCATAGGAAGAGCCTTGAGGGGTTTAAGTAATCAATAAAGAAATGGAAAACAACCAAAGTTATAGGATCACTAAATGCAAAGTGAAGGATATGGTTTTATAGTCCTAGACCTCTAGATTAAAGAAAACCCAAGTGCATATTTGGAGCTAAACACTGCAGCAAGCTGATGACTTGAAGCTAGGAGAGATTTTTTTACATCTATTTTATCTCAGCACTCATCTCTTCTATGTTCAAGCTGCTTTGGAGGGTGCTTTTTCCTTCACATCTTACCTTTCCCCATGTCAATTTGCTGCTGGAAGAATCTAGGCTTTTAAATAACTGATTCATTGTTTTCTCAGCTACAGAATAAACATTAAAGACCAGTTGTGTTTTACATTAAAATAGTATGTTTACATAGGGAAATTTATACTCATGGGTTCCTCTTATGTCAATACATATGCGCACAAGTGTTCCAAACTTAAGTGCTCTGGGTTAGTTAGAATAGTACAGATTTTTCTCCCCTGATTGGATGAGCCCCCTAGAGTTTCCAGCACAAACTACTTCTGTGTGTGGATTTAAAGTTTTGTTTCTGTCTGCAATTATATGTATCTTTTTGAAATTGGTTTTATATTTGTGATATTCAAATTCAA
Source organism: Numenius arquata (assembly GCF_964106895.1). Taxonomy (NCBI): domain Eukaryota; kingdom Metazoa; phylum Chordata; class Aves; order Charadriiformes; family Scolopacidae; genus Numenius; species Numenius arquata. Next base: position 11,089,452 of record NC_133582.1, read on the forward strand.
TTTCTCCAATGTTTGCAGAAAATCAGCACACAATCAAAGCACAATCATAGCTGAATAAAATAATGTAAATTTTTAACCAAATACTAATGGAAAAGTTTTGCCTCATTCATCAAGCTCTCCTTAGTTGGATTCTTATAGAAATGCCTTTTCATTTTGTTCAGGTTTCTGTGCACTGGAAATTAAAATCTTGACTATGTAGATAATAACCAGCCCTTTACAAAATCAACTTTACCTTTCACCTTTTCACCTTTTGAGGTAAAGCATAGCTGAGTGGGAAGGCTGAGATAATTCCAAATTAAGGATCCTTTGACAGGAAAAACATGGTTAAAAAAAAGAAAAGTAAAATCTTACCTTGGGCATATTAATCAGCTGTAGAATTTCATGTATTTTTTACTCCAATATTAAGACTGTGAGCCAAGAAGCTATATGTAATTCCCTGGAGAGTTACTGCTCTATAAATTAAGCATTGACTGCAATACCCAAAAAACCCTACAGCTTTATGAGATACATTGTTGAAAGTACTGATGCAAATGTATAGATAGAAAAGCGTATATAGACATTGAAAATGGAGGCATATATCTTCAAATCCAATGGACACAACTTTATTAAGGCTTTTAGTTTAAGACAGCTCATGTTCTGACAGCAGTTCCTTTTACATGATCAGCATCAACCAATTATCTGATCTCAGACTTGACACTGTTCATTCATGTCAGTAGCCCTGTCAAACTGCATATTCTCTAGATCCTACAGCTACCCTAGCCATGGGTGCTACCTACAGCCAAGGGCAGAGTGGCGTGTAAGACCACTCCAGTAAGATCCCGGCATTCCATATGCTGTATTGATTCTAGCAGAGTTGCTTGGATCAAGCTGAGGTGGGGACTGTGGCTTTAAAACATGAGTTCTCATATTGGTTGGGAGGAGCTGTAATTTGCTCCACCCTAAACAGTCTATATGTGGTCTTCCTGCTTGCAGCAAATAACCAGCATTGTCCCCAGCTGGAAAAAATATGTGGATACCTCTACCCAAGGCAATCTAGAAATTGTTGCCTCTTAGGTAAAGTTGCATATACAGTTAATTGCAATAAGGAAAGCAGGGCACGCAGCTGAAGTACATCCCACATAGTCCCTAAAGCTATGCATATATATGTAGCTTCATATACTTCATACAAACTTCAATCCAATTTTATCTGGATGAAACGATTTGTGTTGGGGCAGCACAATAGGCTGCCAGTGTGTAAACAGTCTCTTAACATTTTGCAGCCCATTATATTTTGCTGCCCAAGGCAACCTCCTGCTCTGTGTGGTTATACAGCCCTGTTTTTATTTTCCGTTGTTGTCAGATATGAGCCTATATATCACTCCCTTCGGGAGAGGCTGGACTCAGCATTGCAACTTAACATCAGCAGCTGGGGTGGCAGGCAGCTACTTAAGGATCCTGCTGGCCAGTAGAAAGTTACTGGGTGAAAACCAAAAGGAAAATAACAGTAATAAATAGACAAAACATGTGAATAATATGCTTTACTAACCACTTTCATTTCTATAAATAGGACATGTGAGTAATAAATGTCTATTTCCCATGCCCCATGCTTGAAGTGCCATTTGTGAAGGACCAGCCCAGAGTTGGCAGCGATTCCAAATATGTTGTTTTCATGTCAGCAAGTCCATTTTGGGGATTAAAATGACCTTCCCAGATGGGGAAGCATTTGGTACTTCCCAAACCTGCAGTCAAAAGAATTCTGAATGCAAACATGAAATTCAAAGAATGGGCAAGCATTGGTTTGGACAGTAAAATAAGCAGATTAGCCAAATGACATAGTCCTTGTGCTCAGAAATATTGAAGCCTTTACAGGGAAGCTGCTACTAAAATGAATCATCTGCTAATTGTTAACACATGCTGTGACACCACTACTATCTACTGTTATAAATGTGACAAAAACATGGTATCTTAAGATGTATGGGCTGATATTTCATCCTTTTTCATCTTGAGCCATGCACCAGAAGTATCAGAGCATCCTATCTGTAATGTATTAACATGTATGAAAAAGAAACAGAAAAAAAAGAGAAATAAATATTTTTATGGAGAAATGTATAACTGTGCATTATGGGAGAAGTCTCATATATGTAAACAGGAAGCTGAATGGGATATATTACCATCATACAATGTTAACGTTAATTAGTTTAAATAGTTTTAGCTAGGCATTTAGCCCAAACTCAGGACGCTGTGGGCTGCTTGTTGGGAGGAAAATTTGAGTCAGCAGTGTCTCAGATGTAATCCTCTTTGTTTCCAAAGGAACCCAGTCCTTTTTCCCTCAAGACAGCAAGAATCACACAGCAGAAGACAGTTTTCATATTTGCAGTTGCGGGCTCCTTTCAAGCCAGCACTTAGCACTCAGAGCCACACAGGCTGTGCTTTGGTAATTGTGTCTCCACTGCTCTTGCTGCTTCCACATCATTTCCACTCCTCCTTTCCCACGTGCAGAGGGACACTTGCTTCAGTGCAATCGGTTCCCAACCTATGGGCCAAATGACACAGGGCTGCATCACTGAAGGAGATGCTGTGGACACTCATCCCTACTTTTAAGCTCTGCATTCAAGAAAGGAACTCAATGACTTCTTCCTCCTAGTTTAAGATGTTAAGAGCTACAGTTACTAATAATTCTGTTAACTTTGATTGAAAATTCTCTACTACCAATATTTTTCTAATGAACTCATGATTTTTGACTGCTTCTGTTTTTGTGAGCCCGAATTGTTGTCCTTTGAGGTCCACAACATTGTTGGTGCATGTTCTCATCAGACGCTAACAAGTTTCATGTTGGATATGCAAGAACTTCAGCACCAAAAATTAGTTCTTGGCTTTGAACATATTTATTGTTGTTTTCAAAACTGCTGGATTTACACCAAGGGCAAGGAGAAATATTTCTTCCAAAGCTGGAAATCTTTTGGAGTTACCAATGTCTACAGAACCATTTCATTTGAGATTTTTAAATTTTGTCTATAGTTTCTGGTTTAAGAGCTACATATTAGTCATCTCAAGCCTTCCAGATAGTAAAATGTCCTTGATATTTTTTTATTTGAGGAAAGGATTTCTAAATTATTTTTTATTAATTACATTCCTACAGATACTTCCAAATCAACTTCTGATTTTGCTGGCATCAAAATGCACTTTTTTGTCACTGACTTCAGTGTGAACAAGACTTGATTGTCACCTGTAAACTACCTGTAGCTCTGAGGAAAAAAATGACAGAAGGGAAGGGAAGGGAAGGGAAGGGAAGGGAAGGGAAGGGAAGGGAAGGGAAGGGAAGGGAAGGGAAGGGAAGGGAAGGGAAGGGAAGGGAAGGGAAGGGAAGGGAAGGGAAGGGAAGGGAAGGGAAGGGAAGGGAAGGGAAGGGAAAATAAAAGGTAGGAAGGAGGCAAGGAGAGAGGGAGAGAATGAGGAACTCTCGTGTGAACACATCTAGTCTCTCATTGAACCCCTACAAACAGTAGGTGTCAGAATATATGCTTTTAAGTTATTTTGTTGGTAATCCTCCCCTCTACCACCTTTCAGTTTAACAGTAAGATGCCACAGAACAGTTAGCAGCACTTCAGCCAAATTCTCAAAGGTATTCAGACACCTAACTCCTTTCAAAATATATTATTTAAAAATGGCTAAGGACATTTAAGATCTCTTTTCAACTTCATACCTGGTAAGATCATGTCATTGGCGTGCAATTCAGGACAAAATTGTACACCCCTTGAATTTTCTGGGACTGTATCTTTAAAATGTTTACCTTGAATAAAACCTTCATACCTCCAATAGAGTGTGTGCACGTGCATCTGAGTGTGCATGTGTGTTTTATTTCTTTTCTGCTACTCTTGGCATGAAGAGTCCAGGGAGCTTGTGTAAATACAGTCCTACTTGCAATAGTGGCTCAGGAACAAACATCGCCCTGCAGTCTTCCGACTGAGGCACTAGTTTTGGCTTTAATTACTATAGCAACAAGAGTCTACCTACTCAGAAAGTAGCTGGCAGTGCCTCAGAAAGGACACTGAAAATCTTTTGAACAAATAAAAGATATAAAGGACAGTTTTCTCTAAGCAATAGCAGCAACCTTCCTAAGAGACTGCCACAGGTGGCTGAAAATTTCAGTTAAACTTGTTTTTAAGGGAGGACAGATTTTAATGGATTATTTTTTTTTTATCTGAAATGCATGTTCTTTCTGGAAAAAAGAAAAAGGTATGTTTTTACAAAAGTCTTCGCTGGGTCCTCATGGGAGTTCACTGTTGGGTGACAAATGCCTCTCTTCTCCTTTGTAGACAGGATTCTCCATTCTGAATTCACCATGGCAGGTATTTTTAAGACATATATGGTGACTTCTGGATTTCATAGCGCATGATGGTCAACAAGCTGATATAGAATAACATGCACAAGGCAGCTGCAGTGCAAAAATTTTGCATGGAATTCTTCAATATTTCTGAATCCAAATGTGCCATTTTCAAGATTAAAGTACTATGACAAATATTTTCACATATGGTATAAAAGAAATATACTTTTGATGTTATACTAAAAATCTAAATTTCTTCTGGAAAATGCTGGACAATATGGCCACCATTTTCTGTTGACTTATATGATTCCCATTTTAAAATGTCCATTTTGAAGGTTAATTGCAGCTATCTAACCACTGCTCTCAAAGCTTTGGAGAAAATTTCATATGAGTCTCCACCTCCTAAAGAAACTGAGATGTGATAAATGCACCATAATTCAGTTTAATACTAAACTCTTCATAAATAAGCCTTCTGTAGTTCTAACTAAGGCTGAAGTTGCATTTCTTTCACTTCTTTTACCAGAAGAGCTGGTAAAAACTCTACCAGAACTGGTAGAAGTCGACCTGCTTTCTCCTCTTCATGGTTCATTCCCATCCCCATGCTGTCATTTCCTAACTCTCATCTGTTTCTCTGTAATTGTCCTAGTGAGTAGGCAGAAAAAGGGTTAAAAAGCAAATCTGTCATCATAGTTGGTGGCAAGCTGCAACACAGACACGGAACCAAGCAGCCAGCGTGAGGGAGAGTTACACTTTCAGACACTTTTGCTGCCGAGGTATTGTGAAACTACACCCTAACATGTGAAACTCCTCAGCCTTGGCCCGAGTCCCTGTTCCATGGAGAAGACTGCCTTGTGGATAATACTATTTGCAACAAGGCCCGTCTAAAACCACTACATTTTCGGTTTGCTAGTTCCAGTGATGATCTAATTAAGATGTTTGAAGCGTTCTGTCTCTTCTTTTTAAATTTTAGTGATAATTCTCTTGCTATCCCTATATATTTTCTGCATTCCTTAGAACTAAAGAAGAGGCAGGAGGTTTGAGTCAAAGTGTGGCTGAGACCTAAGGCTGATACATCAGTGACCCGTTGGAGATGCTCCAGAACTCTTTCCTGCACATGCGTGCTTACACACAAGTGAGTGAGCTCTTCAAAAAGGACACTAAACACCAGTTTATCTACATTGGTATTTTTCATTGTCAATGAGTTTAAAGCTTCAAGACAGCATGACACAGAGAAGACGTATATAGATTAGGGGACAAAAAGCTTTATTTACTATTGAATAGGGAATTGAACACTTGCCAATTGAGAACTCAAGGCACAGTCATCTGATCTATAGCCTTTGATGAGGCTAAGAATGATATCTGAACATCATTCCTGAAACAAACAGTTGCTACAGACATCCAAAATGAACCCCTTCCTAAACTGTTCACAGTATTTCATGACAATATAGACATTTGTAAAACAAACTGATGAGAAAAAAAGTGTCCCTTAGAATGGCCCTAAAGTTTTTGCTCCGTGCATACATTGCCCTTCATCAGAGCTGCCTATATCTTAAATTAGCCAGGGGCCACTGGTACCTTTGTACTTTGCTACTGGAGGTGAATACACTCTCGGAAATGTAAAACATATGGGAGGAAAGAGCTTTTTTTATTCTTTGGTCAGTTCCCTTTTTAGAGATGTGTCTAGCATGAGTTTTATTACCCTCATATCTCTCATTTTTATTATGCTTAGAAACAGCCAGGCCACAGAGCAAGAGAATGGTTCTCTGATGTGCTTTTCCATCACTTCCTCGCTGCCCTTTGTTCGTATAACATTCTTTTCCTATGACAGTGCTCCGCATCTCTATCATTTCCACATTCCAGATTCCACATCTCCCCACACCACACCTTTTTAATTCTCATAATAAAACATTTGCCTTATATGAACGTTATGTTGGAGGTTTTATTGCTTATTAACACTATAGGCAATCATTCATTTCTACATTTATAGGATTTGAACATAAGTCTTCAACAGGGTACTTAGGAAATCAAATGAGAAATGTTAGAAAGGGCAGCACAGTTACCAAAAAATAATTAATCAATGCACAGAATACTTACATAGAGGTAACAGGAAAAATGTTGGGTGAGCAGTGCTGTCTTCAACATCAAACATTGTTTAGAGAATAACATCCAGCCTTTACATATGCTGAATACCCAATAGCTTTTCTCTGTCTCTGCTTGCCTTCCTTACCCCACTGCATAACTGTCTCTTGGGCCATCTCACTGCTGTATCCAGCCTGAATGGACAATGTATAAGAACTTAAGTGATAATCTCTGATACCTTTAGAACTATATTCCATCCTTCCCTATGAAGGAAAAAAACCCAAAAGTTTTCTTTCACCTACCCGAATAAGGAGCAAGCCATCCTAGAGCTGATTGTCATACCTGAATCCAGCTTGAAGGAGACTTAGAGATCGATACTCTATGGGTATTCTTTTCCCTTCTTGGTCAGAAAAATACTGCTAAAATTAAGGCTTCTATTTTTAGAGCTTTCTGCTATTGGAGAGAGGGAAAGGAACCTTCAAAATCAATTCAGTCTGCCTAAGATCTGATCTGTCCTTGATGGTCTTCTTTGGTGCCCATAGACCAGATTCCTAATCAAGCTAACAAGCAAAGAGAGATGGGATAAAGCTGGTTTCCAGCTTTGGAAGAGTCCAACAGAGTAAACTGAAGATGTTATTATTAATGTTTTCCCTTCTGGCTAATGTTATAATTTTTGTGAAATTATTTTATCCTGAGGACTCTCAAAATTCTAGGTGCAATTTTTTCTATCACTTTGTTTTCAGATTTGACAGATTCACAAATTTGACAAATTCACAGATTTGACAGATAAGGATTTTTTTTTTGTTAAATACCTATACAACTCCTAGTTTTCAGTACTTTGTTCAACAATACAAAAAATACGTTATACTTTGGTCCTATTACTGACCAGTACTAGACTAGATATCTGACTCTTAGGGAAGGTATGTCATGCCCACATTTGAAGTCCACTGATATATATTTAAATATCATTTTAGCAGTTTGCCTTGTGTAACACACATTTTCAGTGCCACAAAAGGCCCCTCAGCTTGATGTCTAAATGAATGGATTAGAAGAAAGGAGAGGAATGTCTATAGAGTAACATAACAATTGTTGGAGTCTTATCTCTTCCACTAAATGTAGTCTTGAGGAGAGCTCTCCTATGAAAGGATTTTACATCTCCTTTTCTTTGTTCAAGTGCCAGTGATAGAGATGGGTAAGTGACTCATAATATATTGTGCAAAAATATTTTCAAGTCTTTACATGGCTACTCTGGTAGAAAAATTCTTAGAAATCCAACACCTAACATTTGAGGTGACTTAAATCATATAAATTGATTGTAGTTAACTATCAGATATTTTCTGTGTTAGCCAGCTCACACCATTTGGAGCAGAAACTTTCTCCATTGGCTTGCATAAAATACGAGGTTTACTAACTAACAGAACATTTCAATTTTTTTTTCATTCCTTTCTCATATTTTCTATTAATATAGTAACAAATTAACTGTAGTGGCAGGAATATTCTCCAGAAAACATATATTTTTTGTAAACTCTTACTTGCATCACTCTAACACTGAGAATCTCCTATAGGTACTGGAACCCTGTTGTGGGATAGAAGCTGTAGGCCTTAGAAACAAATAGCAAAATATTTCAAGGAAACCAGGGAAAAGTGAAACCTAAAGTTATATTAATGAGCATACAGATCAGAATCCAACCCTCAGATTTTTGCTCATCACTTCACCTTTTCACAACTAAAACTTTTCAGATTTCAGGTTTCAAAAATATACTGAGATATTTCTACTGATTGTTCAGCAGGTTATGGATTATCTCCAGAAACAATGAATAACCTTGCCAAAGAACATGTGAAAGTAAAGACCTTGTTCAGATTAAGTGGGGGAAAAAAGCTACATTTATTTAAATTAATTATTTATTTATTAATCATCATTCGATCTCTCAATTTTCTTCCTGTTTAAGTTTTGCTACCTTCAGAAAGGGAAACTACTCTTAGATGTCGTGTCACACCATAGATGTAGATACCTTGGGTGTGGATGTGTACTGTCTCTGCCACAGTCAGTAGGAGCTTTGCCATTACTGTTTAGGATAGTATTGTTCCGCACAGTTTTGAGGGAAGCAGAGCTTTGGCACACCCCGCAAGAGCGTGCATCGTAGCTGTTGGCTGTTATAGACTTGCCACAGTAGAGCATCTGTCCTGCTGTCTGACGATGGATGATGGAGAGGCAGGAAGTGTATCTTTTCTTCCTGAATACTCTCCAGGATGCTTTGTGCACTACAGCACCTTACTTATTAAACGTGTTCCTGTATGTTTCAAATCAGTGCCCTTGGTTGAATGAATTACTCCAGATTCTGGTGTTACTATTCCAAATATCCATATATAACAATCAAGACTCTTAATAAAATAAAACTAAACAGATATTAAGGCATCATACTGAAAAAAATTATAACAACACTGGTTCATAAAATACACTATAAACAGTATTGTTGGAATATTTTTTTGGCATTTAAAAACATATTTGGAATTACTCTGTTGATTTCATCTATGTTTGTTATATTACAGTGGAGACACACCAAGAATTACCCATATTCCGTGCAAATGCATGCTTACCTAGGGATCTAGAAACAGAGCTGAACTAGTTCACATCGGGAAACTTAAGCTCCAGCCATACAGGTCAATCATCTTCTGTAGAAAGCAACATGGTCACCAGAGAAATGCAGGCACATGGTCCCCATGGGACCAACTGAATACAAACCCTGAAAAAAAAAAAATATCTTTGTGATAACAGTGAAATTCAACAAGTCATCACTACTCTGAAAGAGCTTTATTTTTCTTTATTAAAAATATACATTGGATAAAACACTGAAAAATACATCAATAACCATATTTTGGTGACAAGGGTTTAGACGGAAATGTAGATCATCTCTTTTGTGCTAAAAAAGCTAAGATAAGAAAGAAGGACTACTTCAATAAAAATTAGTTCCCAAGCAAATTCTCTGTAGTAACTCTGTACTGGAGAAACTTTTAAGCAAAGTACTACTGATCAGGAGAAAAATAAATCAAGTGGCAGGTTATATGCACTAATAAATAGTCATCACAATAGCTCACACTCCCCAAAATAGCATGAAAGGATAGCTGAATGACAAATCGTGAGCTATTTTAAAAATGAAGAACGGGTGGTTTTCTGTAATCCTCCTAACTTTCTAATGCACTGAAAGGCTGAAGAATATAGGTCTTTTTGTGAACTTTAGCTAACCATTAGTCATTAATAAACGAATTGTCTTGTATCACTTGTGCTTAGTGACAGAAATATATAAATATATATAGTGAGTTAAAAAATAATCAAAGTACACCTGGTTATTATTTGTAAAGAGTTAACTGTAAGTTTTTAATGATTAATTTATCTGGCATCTAATACCTTAATAGATCATGAGAAACATCAAGGGAGGAATGTGGTACTGCATTTTTAAAGTCTCTTTCTCTCTCACTGAATGATAATAGGCATGGAAGCTATCATTAGTCTTGTTAGATGATGGTTCCTTTAGGAATCTCTTATGTGTTACCTTTTAGAGGGAAGGTCAGAGAAAATCCCCCTGGGAGTCCCCTTGCAGGATACAGCTAACACAAGCGTAAACTGTATGGAAATGGCTAAATTATCTTTAGAGAGACCTTGGTCTTTCACATCAATCAGACCTTTCTGAACTAGTAAAACAGATAAGCATCCTGCTTGTAAGACTGTTACTATCCATATGTTTGTCATGACTGTCACAACAAATTTTGAATAAAGACCATTGTCTTACTTTTCTAGTCTGTTGGTAAATGTTAAAGTTAGGTGCAATTTATTTTAGTAAGAGCTACATGAACTGTTAGTATAAAAATGTAACATTTAAGGTTGTAGTTAAAATCCAGAGAGTTGGGAAACATAAAAGTTAATGCTAGAAGAGCAACCTGAATGTTACCAGTGTGCATATCTTGTATATTTTATGGTATAGATTTTACAGCATAATCAATAATCTATTAAGCTTCACATTTAACAAGGAAACAGGATTACGAATGGAGTATTTATAGAATATGATCAGTAACTGTTAAAAACTGTGGATTTCTTGACTTTTCTTGACTTTGGTTACATAAACTTGATGTTCTGTATTAAAATTAATTTTAGTTTTGAAGATTTGGGGAGTATAGCCTGCTCCCAGTGTTTGCTTTATTGTTTTTTCTTTGTATCTGTATTGTTCTTTCTTTTTTTGTATCTGTAAAATAGAATTTTTAGCTTCCTATGCTAAAAAAGGCATGGGAAAGAAGGAAAGAAAGCTTCATGCTCATCTGCTCTTTTTGTCCTACTCCAACAGCTTATGTGGGCTAGTAAAGAAAGTAGCAAAAGCTTATTTGTATTTTGCCCACAGTGATTATAAACCTCCTTTGGTAAAGGAATTTTAAATGATAATTTAGAATTTTCACTGTCACAGAAGCTAGATGAAACTTTGGACAGACTCTGCAAAATAGCCATACACCAGAACTCATAGAATGAAGAACATTTTCCAATAAAATCACAGTTTTGACAAAGAACAAATTTTCCCTAGGGACATTTTGATTTTGCCTTAAGCTTTCATTTTTAATTTCAGTTTTAAATTTCTTCATAATAGTAATTTCATACAGCAATTTCAAATTTGACTAATCTTTACACTCAACATGTGAGATATTACCAATCCTCACAATTTAGACACCCAGGTATTGCAGAAGAAATAATAATTAATTCCTTTACCAAATACCTTATGGCCATACTCAAATGCTATTATGGCACCCAAGGGGAACCCAGTCATGTACAATCAAGGTGATACATAATTTGAGCCAATAAATATCCAAGGCTCCTCATTGCCTTCTGGGAAATAATGAGGAATGCTGGACAGGCTGCACAGGCTTGTATGAATAACTCTGCATATGAAGCTTAAAGGGCTGCTCTTGTGAAATCTTGGCTATTAGCCCATTTGTTTTATGAGAGTCACTTTGATTTACAGAATAAATTAACTTTGAAAATAAGCTATCCTTTCTGAAGGTAATTGTGAACTTATTTCATGGTGTATCTGTACTTTTGCTCTGTCAACTCCTACCCTGTAAATTTATTGAATACTCTCATATTTATTGGGTATTAGGTTATGTTGGCAAGATTGCCAACATAAGGCTATGGCTGCCACTACTGCAAATGTATGATATGAGTAAGGTAATCGCTAATTATTGTACCAGACGATATTGGGATACATTGGAGAACTCTTAGTTGGAGAATCCCACCAGCATTTAAACATGAAATGTCCCTGACAGCTCTTGCTGTTATAGCTCAGGAGGTCTTTGTCTGTCTCCAACCACCCTTTGCTATTACACTTTTGTCCATCTTCTTTGGCAATAAATGAGATGTTTCTGTGAAAAATCTTGGTGCCACTCAGGAAAGATGAAGTTTTGGGGATCTGTTTTATTTCTCACCTAAAGTAGCACTAAAATTCTAAAAAAAACCAACCTTTTTCTGCATTTAAAATAACATAATCTTTGCATAAGTGGCAGTAATAAGCTTCTCCAAATCCACTGAACTTAATCCATCTTGCATAGTTCTCCATGTTGGAGACTCATTTTAGATTTCCCAATTGAATTCTCACGATATCCTAGCATATTTTCTTTTCCCTTTTCTCATTCAATACTTTTAAACTGAATCCTTTCTCTACCACTCCATGAGGTGATGGCTGTTACAAGGTTTTTTTCAATGGACTAGCAAGGCTCACAACAATGACTAAAAAAATCTCTCACTGGATCCTGTGAGACATGTTATAAGGAAGGTAAAAAACTGTTGAAGTCCAAAAGTAAACATAAATCCAGCTCAGTGTTATACTTAAACTAAAATTAACTTGCTGATCAATATCTTCTCAACAGTTCTCTGGGGTGGAAATATATCCAGGTGTGGATATGGAAATGAGGATGATAACCTCTCTTTTCCTAAAATTTCAATTCCATTCCATAAATCTTACTTCTTCAGAAAATCTTAGGTGACACAGATTACATCCTTCTAAGGGAAGAAGATATCCACAGAAATTTCACCAAGAAATATCTCCCAGGGCTCTGGCTTTGGTGATTTCTATCCTATTTGTATGGCTATTCAGGTACAAACATGTTGTTCTCAGCAAATCTTCCCGGTGCAGCCTTTACAGTGGTTTTCCAGACTTGCATTCACAGGATGGATACACAGGCACTTTTTTGTCTCAGGAGGCAGGCACCAGGAGGACCCCATTTACTTGTCTCTCCCATTTTTTCATCCTTCTACCTCATTTTTTTCTCCTCCATTTAAGCTTCTCTGCTACTACATTTGTATGTGAAATGGCCTGCCTTCAAATTAATTTCTCCCAATCTCTAGATTGACTCTTTCTTTTATATTTTGTAATTCCTTGGTTCTTTTTTACAGTCCTTTGGGTTTTTTTTTTTTTGTAAAGTTTTCATTGAAAAAACAATCTCTGTGAGTTTCTAATTTTAATTATTAATTTTCAAATTTTTAGAATTTTTTTTTTCTTTTCCTTTAATTAGTAGCTTTCTTCTGTTAAACCTTCCATCTTCAAGCTCAGTGCAATCTGTAAGGGAATTATCATTTATTCTCAGGGTCTTGGCTATTGGCTATCTTGTCTTTTTCTATAGCCAAGTAATATATTTGCTATAGCTTAAAAATTAGGATCAGAAAAAAACCACAAAAAGACATTTTTCCTCATTTCCACAATACTGTTCTAATTAGCTTAGCCAAATGTGAATTTGGCCTATCTCTTCCAGTTAAAAGGAAAATAAAGCACCTTTGAATTAGGAGTTCATCTTTGTGTCACAAGAGAGAACTTAGCACTGACTACTAGGTCTTGCAATAACACTACACAAACATGGATGAACTCTTTCGGAACCAGCAGCTTTAGACGTTAGTGCAATGAGTGAGTTTTGGGTTTTTTTTTCCTTTGAATGGAACTATTGTTTCTCTGGCATCTCTACCTCTTCTTATTATTTGCATCACATGCTGGATATTAACTCTGGCCGCAAAGGGCTGTTCTCCACTTCTAGGAAGAAGACTTGCTTCCCACTTTCTGGTCTTGATGTGCGAATCCATATATGATGTCAAAAGGACTATTCTGCCAGAAAAGGTTGCCAATAGTGTGAAAGAGAAAAGTAGCAAAAAACGGAGAAAGGAGAAGGGAAAAAACAGGGAAAAAATAGGAAAATGGGAAAAGAAACAAAAGGGGAAAAAGGGAAAAGGGAGAAAAAAGAAACAAAAGAGGAAAAGGGGGAAAGGGGGAGATGTAGGAAGAGGAAAAAAGAAAGAAGGAAGGAAAGGAAGGAGAGGAAGGAAAGGAATGAAAGGAAGATCATTTGCCATTACAATCGTAAAAAAAGGTTCTCTTAAAAGGACTCAAATGCAAAAATCCTCACTTCTCTGTAACTCTGCTTACCAATCAGTGAACTCACAGAAAAACATTTCTTCATGCTTAGGAGAACATGCAAGTGAGATCCAAACAGGATCTCAGATAGTAATAGGGTACCCTTGACCCAGAATATCATGATTCAGGGGATATCCCCCAAATTCAATTTCTTTTTCATGGACACCAGCAAGAAGTGCCATTTAGTTCTTGAGGATCAGTCTGCTGCTGACAATAGTGCCTTTTCCACTGATACTTTTTCTTGAGATTCCCTATGAAACTGAAATCAAAATAATTGTTATCCAACAAGACTGGATGAGACTATTTTGGCACCAGCACAGACGCGCAGACTTTGCCTCAAGTCAAAATTCGTTATCACCAGGTCTTCATTTGTTCAAATAGGGTCTAAGATCAAGAACATCTGAAAATTATAATTAAATAAGGTATATTAATATCTCTTAATGCAGAAATAATGTAATCAAGAAATAAAAAGAAGAGCTAAAGTAAACATTGCTCTATAAGAAGAAGAGAGGAAACCTCCCAGTTTTCCTGGTAATGTCATATTGTTGCACAATTATTTGATTTATAAAACAGAGAATTGTTTTCTAAATTATCCTAAAAATATTTAAAATGCCATTATCCTCTGCTGTGTCACCTTAGAATGGGGCTGTGTCTTAATACAAGAAAAAAAACATTATTTTTTAGTGATGGCAGCTTCTATGTTACATCTACGTTGTTTTCCCTGAGATTTTGTGTTAAATGTATTGTTTTTTCAATGACAAAATTTAATACTAAGCAATAGCTTTCTCACTTGTCACGTAGACGGCCAGGTATGTTTTATTTTCAGATTGTTACACAATTCAGTGAATTAGAATTGTATCAACATATAACTTAATGTGGAATACTGTTAAATATTCAAATAACCTTACCTCCATCAAAGCCCCATTTTTAGTAAAGAAGATTATATAGTGCAAACCCTTTTGTATATTTGCAAATAAAACATAAAGCTCTTCTTCCTCTAGTATTTATAACATCTCTTATATGTGCTGCTATTTTTTCCCTAAAATTATGTTTAAATGAATGTCTGAAATGCAACCAGAATCTGCAATTTTGCTTCAAGTAAATCAGAATATTCAGTGTAAAGATTTAAGGTGCAGCTGTTTCTGCCATTCATTTGGGTAATCACTGCACATAAATTTATACACCATGAAAGGCTTTATTCATGTTCATATGGTGTGAAAATTGAAAGAAAAACTCTAAATTAATTACCTTTTTAAACAAAGCAATTTAGATTTATCACATGCACCAGGGGAATTTGTTCACATATCATAAAGCTTCTGTGAAATACAGAAATGAAATATGAGTTAGGAAAAAGGGTTTATGCTCTGCAGAGACTTTAAGATGTGAAAAGCAAATTAACTGCCCCTGACTTCAATCACCATGCTCTTATGAGTTTGGGTAAAGTCTACCTGCAGCAGCAGCCTGGTGCCCTGTGGAGGCTCCAGAGGAATGTGGAGCAGCACAAGCCTTTGTCTAGAACCACCTGAGACATTTCCATACCCAGTGGCAACTTTTAGAATATGGACTTCAGCTGCCGAGGTAACACATTATTATTTTTCCTGCACACCTTACTAATAAATGTCAGTCTAAAGCCGTTATGTAGCAATATGTCTTCCTGAATACAATAAAAAGAACTTACTCTCTTCTGCTAGGAAGTGTCATTTTCTTCCACATGAAATAAGTTCGTGGGTATGTAGAAAAGCATTGCTGCTTTGATTTCTGTGAATGCTTCCATTATTTCTCATTATGAACCTCAAGTTCCTCACTGCATATGCTTGATTATATCCCAGTATACCACCAGTTATTTATTCAGGTAGTGTTTGCCAGCATGCATCCACCTTTAATTTACACTTGGAAAAAGAAACATAGGCTGATGAAATAATTTGCAGCCTGGAATGGATCTCCATGAAAAGAAAATATACTCAATGTCTTTTGCCATAAGAAAACTATGCCATAAGAAAACAGTCACCCAAATACAGAGGGAAAAAAGATTATTTTTTCATTTCTTTCAAACACAGCCATGCAAAAATGTTTGCTTCACAGAGAATATAAAATGACCAGAGGATATCGTTCAGGGAAGGAAAATATTTTAAGACTTAATTCTTCAACACTGTTGTTTCAGCCTGCTAACAAAATCAATGCTAACAAAAATCACCTCCTTTTAATCTGTTATTCTTTTGTTCCATTGAAGTAACTCAAGATCAATATGTATTGATTTGCTCCCTAATTATATTAATTTTACTTTAGAAATTAGGGAGGCCATAATGAGAATGTGAAGTTACTTGAAGACAGTACATTATAGGTAGTCTAATTTAGCAGGAGTCTGTGCATAAGATTAATTCATTAAAAGCAGCCAATTACCATACAAACAGGGGAGATAAATAAGATTTTCTCCTTTAATTTGCATTTTATATATTCCTTTGTAATTTTTAAAAGCTTAAATGAATTTACACCCTAACTATACTTTTAATGTATATCCATTTTATTCCTGGGGAATATAATTGCATTTAATTTTAACCTTTAGCTTTGTCTTTTAGGCATAGCATTTTAGAAAACGAGATAGTGGCATCTAGATATGAGACATTTTATGTGACATTTTAATTAAGAAAAATAATGAAATGCTAATACTTTTAACAGTCCAACTATTCTTTCCACTAAACTTTTCTCCACTTACAGACAGTAAGATGTTCAGATGATAGATAATGAGACAGGAAATGAAGGTGATTTCACCTGTCTTGGTTAAGGATCTGATAACAATAATAATAATAATTTTTATTATTATTATTGAAACCATTGTTTCAATCTGATAGCTACATATTTTATCAATGCAAATGAATGCCTGATTATATGATTTCTTTGAAGGACTTTGTCTGTTGTTTGATGAGGTTAAAATGGACTGGCTTATTGTTCAGGAAGATTGTCTGCTTCCCCTTTTTGCACTATACCCCAGTATAATCTGGAGAAATTGAAATCTACCTGAGAAGCTTGATTCTTTGTTACTTTACAGTTGTAGGACTGGGAGTATCTCTAGTGAAATATCACAAACGTAATCACACTTGTGTAATTTACTGTCTGTAAAGAGAGAACCAGACCCAAGAGATCTTTAAAAGAAACTTACTGTGATTTTAAGCAATTTGTAATTCTCTTTAAAACTTAACAAAAAGTCCTTTAGCTATCTAAAGACAACCTTTTTCCGGAGGAGATAAATGGTGTCATCCGTTTTTCTGGAAGTCAGAAAGCTGACACACATTATAAAAAAGGAAAAAAAAAAAAAAAAGAAAACAAAGCCTTATAAAACTGGAAAAAATAATTGAAAATACGTACTTCTTGAGATCCATAAATATTTTGTCTATATAATACTGTGTGTTGATAATGGTTCTTGCCATAGGTAGCACACTCAGGCAAAACATGCAGTCCAGTTGATTTCCTTCCATAACTCCCTTCCCAACTTGTTTATGTTAACCTATGATAAGATTATATTTGATGTTATTGCTGTTCAGGAACTTTCAAGTAATTAATTGTAATTACATGATGTGGACCTTAGGACAAACACATAGAAAATAGAGGTCTTTGACAAGCAGAAACAGTCTCTTAAGTAGGAAACTCTGAAGTTGGTGTCCAGTTTCAAATATACATATATTCTCAAACAGATGATACTGAAGCCACTATTCAGTGTCAAAGCCTGGCCCTCTGATGCCAAGACTCAGTCAAAAATATTTTGCTAAAAGGAAAGACATTTAGCTTTCAAGTAACTTAGGCAGTTCTTTGCCTCAAGCTGAGCTATCCTTAGGTATGGGTTCCAGTCAAGGTTGCTCTCAACAAGGCAGATACTAGCTGCCATGAGTATCTTTAACTGATGCCAGTGGACCATAGTGAGAACCTGGACTAGATTTACTGGCTGCCTTGGGTGTCCACAACACAGACATTGGTGCTAAAGTGTAACAGAAACAGCCAAAGAGATTAGGCTACCGGTCCTGGTGAAGCAGTACTTCTCTGCAATTTCTCTGTATGCTGCAAGCTCCAGGAAGCAATAAAGAGTTTAAAAGCAGTTTTAGCAACATCTGGTGCCTTCTTAAATCCAAGCTGCCTTTCTCTGCCAGCAATAATTATCTGCTTCGTGGAAAAACATGACCAATATGAAGAATTGTCATTCATATTGCAAGCAGATTGCCAGACAGATAACACATCATGATAATGATGATGATGATAATGATGTATAAATGTTATACATACTGCATTCCTATTACATTCCTGCACTGAATACAGCGCTGCAGAGCATAAAGGAGCCTCCTTATAGGAGTGTTCAGCAAAAACCGAGGGTGAGATTTTCAAAAGTGATCAACATCTATTTGTCATAGGATTTTCTACTGCTGCCCATGACTGTAACCACTGAACACATGCTGCAGCAGTGGAATGCTTCCACTGTATCTGGGCACAATTTGAGAACAATGGGAACTGTCATCCCATTAAGCTTTTATTCCTTTTTTTTTTTTTTCTCCAGTCTCGCTAAGAGACTGAGGGTATATCTTAGCTTGATAGGCTGCAGTAGTAACTAACATGAGGATTATTGTTAAATAGGAAACAGGGTAAATTGGCTTGTGCAAGGCTTGGGTCATGGTGCCAGCAGCACAGGGGTTAGCTAATGTAGAGCTGACTCGGGTGTGCCTGCAGTCTCCACCTCTGAACCGCAGCGTTATTTCATGCTTCCTATCAGGGCTCGTCCTTATCATAGCCATTTTGTACAAAACTCTTCTTTTCCTATGTGCTTGGTCCTAGGGTGCTCACACTGCAGGTGCCAGGAGCAACATGTTTTCTACTACCTCTAGTCTATTCACCCAAATTTGCAGTCAGAACATGGACTTTTTCAAATATTGACTAATTTCTGGTCCCTTCTACCTAGGGCTGCTCCTATGAACCAAAAAAGACTGATAAGATCTCCCTCCGGGAAGGAGTCAGACCTTGCTAAGGTCCTTCAGATTTCCCCCCAGCAGTAGCTTCTCCTAAAAGTGAATACAGTTTCAGTAACGTGGCTGTGACTCACTAACACTCAAACTAAGATAACTTAAATGAAATTTATAATAACTATGTAGCTACTTACAAAGCACTGAGGAAAGCGGGTATAGAAAACCTATTATTCTAATTTCATATCTTCTGTATTCACTCATTACCTTCTGAAGCATAAACTAATCTAGGTTGGAAGGGACCTCCAGATGCCATCTAGTTCAATCTCCTGCACAATTGCACCTCGTTTTGTTTTCTGTAACTTGCATGTCAAATGTCAAGCAGTGTGAAAAAAATTGGGTCAGTCTGGACGGCAGTGCTGAGCGGGCAAACTTTGGATCTGTGTTTCTTTCAAACATCTACATGTTTAGGAAGCTCTATTTAAAAAGAAAAGGCCAAAACCTTATAATAATAACCTGCATATTTTTTTTCAGACAAAACCAAACTAGTTTCAAATAAGGTAAACCAAATTTTATAAGGATTTGTTCATCACTTCTAATTTATGATGTCTAGTTAGTCAGTTGGAGTTGGTAAATCAAAATTAGTTGCCAGTATTCACTAGTCATAACACACAAGTTGTGCATTTAGTAATTTTTAAAAGGATATTTGATTTAAATATAGGCATAATGTAACTGGAAATTAGTGAAACACTGGCTTACTGTCAGCTTCAGAAGCCTAGAATAGCTAGATTTTTACTACACATTTCATAAACTTATGCCTGGGAAGGAGCCAGCAAGAGAAAGTTCAGTTCACACATGAAATGTTTCAAAACTTTACCTGAGGCACCTGGAAATAGAAACGTGATATATCTTTTGTAATTATAGTTTGGTTGCCACAAGGATATTATGTATATTGCAATAATAGTCTAAAAAGAAATTGGCATTTGATGGTTGGAATTACACCCCAGCCCCGAAAGAAGCCGGTCACTCAATCCGTGTTGAAAGCAGCTACAGATTTGAGTTTCAACGGTGACTGTTCCTTCCAAGTACCCACAACTGCATTCTACGCATTCCCTTATAGTGAATATCGGCATGTTTTCAAGCCATTTATTTACCAGACATGGTGTGAAAGTAAAGTTTGACATGTTTGTCAATATTATATCTCCTCAAAAAACATTCTGATTTGGGGATCAAAAGTAATAAACACAGGAATGTTTGAAAGAGCCACCTACAGCTGAGTGTGAACAAGCCAAGTAAACAGTGGCACAATATAGACACAGCTGAAAGCACTTAATTAGTTTGTGACAATTAGAGCAGTCATGTGAGCAGCCTCAGCTTCTGTCCTTTTCCAGCAGGACTAGGTCTTGCTTAAACACACTGTCAAAAAAATACAGAAGCATTTTTGCTTGAGATAAGAACTTAAGAATTCTGTATCTTTCCCACCAGTCAAGTTTTTTAATGGCAGAACACTGCAACTCTGGCATCCAGAAGGCTGTGTACAGTTTGCTCTCTGAAAGAGTGCTGGTTTCATTTGCTGATTTGGTCACTTAAGTCATGCTAACATATCAGAGAGGTCTTTTTGCAGTGTGAAGCACAAAGCCATCTGGGGTTTGAATTTATAGCTGGGTACATACGCACTGGATTGTGAGGTTCAGTCCTCAGACTCTGTTTTAAGACTACTATTGAGATGTACCCGTTGGTGAGGTGGGTTTGAAGACCTAGATGTCTATGGATCTAACAGCTTTTAAGCTATCTGCTGATCTCATGTATGAAATTGAACTGCTATCTCTCTGAAATATCTTTGCCTGGCCCCTTTTGTTCTTCTTGATTGTCAGCTTGGAGACCTGTTGGACTCTTAAGCAAGGCCCTGATTCAATACAGCCAGCCAACTTATTTAATCTCCACTCATTCAGCGTAAGCAATTTCTGAAACAAAGAGGTTTCTGAAATAAAAATCAGACTTTCACAGGCTGACAACAGTTAGAAAGGCTGCTTTTCATTTTTAATGTGCAGATACTATGCACATTTCTTGGATGTAGATCTATTGAGAGAAATCATGCTCTTTCACCTCCAGACTAATAGTTCACTCTCTTACGTTTATCCAGAATGGTTGGAGCACATTTGGCTCTTGGTATAAAAAATGTCGTTCAGTTTTTTACAAGTTCATAACTTGCAAAATTCTGGCTCCAAGTCCCTGTCCCTCCATGTTTTGCCCTGAGTGAGATAAAACTGAGATGTTTCAATCACCCTTTCTGCTTCTCTCCGTACTTACTGCCACTGTGGTGAGTGGCAGAATACTGTCCCTGATTATGGAGCTTGTACAGGTGAAAACTAAAACAAAATGCAATTTAACTCCCACTTGCTCAGCTCCTGGGACAACAGCATATAGAACTGGCTAAAATAAAATACACAAACCATTCAGGAAATAGGAACATAAACCCAGTCTAACACCTCATAGCTCTAACAAATAGGCTACAGACATATAGACTCATTTCTTCCCTCTTCTTCCAACCTGAAGGCCTTTGCACTCCTGGCTGAGCTGGTATTCAGTTTTAAGAGTAATGGTGAAGTGTTCTCTAGTCCTGACTCCTCTGTACCCTGGCAGGTAAAACAGCCTCGCCTCATGTGAGATGTGGCTTTAAAGCCATTTGAACTGAGGCTGGAGCTGTTAACGTAGATGTCTCTCCTCCTGCGTGAATCCTTCTGTCAGTAAGCTGTTATGCAAAGGGCAGGTGCTGACTTCTCTTTCCACTGCCTTCCCAATAAGACAACATGTAAGCTATAGCCAAGGCAGCAATGCTTATTCCTCTGTCCAGGGTGCACTCCAGGCTGCTGGCAAACCTTCATGGTTTTGTACATAGAGTCTCCATCCCCATCATCCAGTCACAGGGGGCTTCCAAACTCTGTGCCTCATGTGCATAGAGCGTGACCCTGTGATCATGGTGAGCTGGGCCTGGGTTAAGAGCAAGTAACTGAAAGCAAAGTGTTTTTAAGGATGTATGGCTTCCTCCACCACCAGACTTTCTGAGTGCTCCTAGACAGACCCATCACAAAAAAATGAAACCAGAGTAGCCTATATCTCTGCTGGGGGTTGTTTGAAATAACTGAAATAACCTGCTTGACTTTGCTGTGACACATGCTGGAAGGGTTCCTCAGGCAGCTACAGCTGACAGGCAATTAGGAAATTGTTCCTTGCCATTTCACAAGCTGTCAGTTAATGGCTCCCAGCTGAAGCACAGATACCGCCTGGGCGAGCGCTAACCCCATTTCACCGAAGACCACTGAAGGAGCAGAGCTGAAGACAGGAACTCACTCGGAGATAGGCAGGAAAGCAGTAAAGTTACTGTTAAGAAACAGTGGGTCCCGGCTCTGATACCTAAGACATCTGATTGGGCTTGTGGCCGTCTCCAGCAGCGGTTTGCAGGGGGACAGGCTGGGGGAGAAGCATGAATGCAGTTAGTTCAGCTGGAAGCCATTAGCCTACAGCTGAGAGGCAGCAAGGAGCAGCTTCCTAAACGGCTTCCCAGCAATACCTCTGTGAGCATTTCCTTTTCAAGGCAGAGGCAAGCTGATAACATAAGACTAAAACTTAAATTGAACTTGCCTCATGCCAAAATCAAACAAGCAGGTTGAAAGTGGTCATATGTTTGAGAATAAGTGAGAAGTAGTTTATGGACCTGTTTTCTATCATCTCTCAGCTGTTTGATCCTGGCTCCCAGCTAAGACCTGGTAACTGACTGTGAGGATGCATGCAGTCCCTTTGAAAGCAAAATCAAACAGGTGAAGACTGAAAGCCATGATTCTTAGTGATTTAAACTTACATCTTTAACTTTGCTCTAAAACAGAGCAGAATAACTCTCTCAGAAACCAGTAATGTAAACCTGAGAAGTAATAAAGACCAACCTGTTATATGTTAATCTCAAAAACAGCACACAAGTCCCCTTCATCTGCACTTTACAGTAAAAATGGTTAAGCCCAGTTTCAGAGCTTGAGCACCTGCATGTTCCCTCCAGACTCTTCTCTACACTCCATCCCCAAAACAATTTCATTTTGGGTGATGAAGATGGCGAACTAAAAGAATAAGCTTAATGATTTACTGATGTGGTCAATTAGACAGAGCAGACTGCCAGACAACAGTCCTTCAAGATTTCTTCTAGGGATTCTGGGTGTTTTTGTTTCTGAGCATGCTCCCTGTTGAAGTACTCATCTTCCAGCTCTAGCTTTTTTTGTTTGCTATGTTAGGAAGGAAGGTACTTATTGTAGCCTTGTGGAGTCCACTCCTAACAGCAAAAGCTGCTGCAGTAACACACTAAGTGGCTTTTGAGAGCTGGGCAGAAATCACTCAGCTGATTTCTGAAAACATTTATTTTGTCTGAATGTTACCTGACATGTCTGACACCACCTCAAAGAGACTTTCAACTTTTTTTTTTTTTCTTTTAAGAGCACCATAAATTGAACACTCTGAGTTTCAGTCCAGCTATATATTCATGAATGTGAGTAAGAAATATTAAGGCCTTTTATGGCTTTATATTAGTCTTCTTGACAGGTATGTGCTTACAACAATTTTAATATGTTATGCTCCCTTTTAAATTCGGACATTAGAAAACTGTTTCTCCTATTTGCTTGATTGGAATTGTTATTTCAGTGATGTTCACTTTTACTACATGAATATGTGCAATACTTTGATCAAATATTCCTAAATCATAAGATAAAAAGTTCGTATTTATTTTAGAGAAGATTTTAGGACAGTTCATCAGTCGCAGAACATTTTAGTTATAGCACAGGTATACTTTCAAATGAACTGTAATAGAACAAAATTGTTAACTTTTATGGTAACAGTTGCATGTGCAGAACATTGCAGATGGGTATCAAGTCTGCATATTAGTTTAATTGGTTTACCCAGTCAACAACAAGATTTTCACTTCTGTTTCTGAATTCTGTAATAACAGTATGACAATATGAGTACAAGCTTTATCTACTTTACTAGCAAATTTAAGGCTTGCTATGTGAATCTTAGCACTGAATTAATATGAATCTTAACACATTAAGCTTTCATCAAACATAATTATTTTCCTCTGAGGTTTTTTTTTTTTCCCTGAAGTGTTATGTGAACTACTAAAAAAATTTATGCAGTAAAACTTATTCCAAACTGGTCTTTGATCTGAAATGTCAGCTTCAAGACCGAAGTTTAAGTTCCTCTATTACAAGCAAGTAAATGTTCAGTATTCCTGTTATGAAAAAAAAAAAAAAATTCAGCTGTGGTTCTTTTAATGCCTATGATTCCTTAGGATCTAAGTGCTTTCTTGTAGTTATTTACCCTTCTTGTACAAACCTAAGTTATTTTTAGTTTCAAAAAACATTATACGAAGCTCAAGAGCTTTTCACTTAGCATTTTACACTTTTCTATTAATGTTTCTGTCAGTACTTCTTGAGGCAGGTGTTCTGCTTCAAGAAACTTCATAGTATATGGAAATTTCTCCTAGTGGCTGGTTCCACACAATTCTTCTTTCAGCCAGACTCAGATATGGTATTAAATATTTTGGTAATGGTTAAAATTAGGAAGGTGGTTATGCCTAACAGCTGCTATAAATAGTATAAATATTAGTTAAAGACCCCATTCATTCTTGGTGTATGTACCCTGATTATATTCTAATACATAAAAATATGCCACAATTTTAAAAATATAAATCTAATTTTGCCAAATACTACGTCTATTGAAATACATTTAATTTAGGCATGAACAAATTGATATCTATTTGGCATTTTTCACACTCAAATGAAAAAGTAGTTTTAGTAAACCCAAACTTATTTGGGAATTTAAGTCATGTCTTAGAAATAGTTTCAATCAAAAATGAACGACTAGAAGTGTCAAATAACTTCAAACTCATTTGGGATGAAGTCCCTTTACTTTTGAGGCTCAAATTTGACAATTTAAAGAATGATGGAGGAAGAGAAAGTTTACATATGCAGATGGCATAGCCCAGTAATAGGTATGCTCATGCAAAGGACTGAAGATCAATCCTTCCCTTCCTCTTTTAGAGTATAAATTTGAGCCCAGGGCATGCAGCTTGAAAGGCTTTTCATGATAAATTTAAAGTATTTTAATCCTTTTTATTAATTATTTAGATTTTCAAATAAAGTTTTAATACTGGAAAACTTGCTTCAGATCTTCTTTTAAAAATATTTTAATAAGTTTATCAATCTTGAACAACTAGTAGTAAATATTGAGTTCAGAGATTGTTTTTCTTTGCCATTTACATGCAATGACAAATTCAGAAGAAGCAGTAAACTTATTGAAACTTCTTTGTCTATATCGGGAATGTTTCTAGGTCATAAGAAATCAGCTCATAACCTCTGGCTCCCATTTTGTGAAAACAAATAACAGGATTGGAAATAACCTCAGAGTGCTATGAATCTTCCAAGGTAGAATATCAATAGCATTACTCAATCGATATTTCAATTATCACCAGAATTTTCTCAGTATTTCTAAGCCATTTTTCAATCAAGTATTGAGAGAATAAATAGAGCAGCTCAGGGATTATGGAATATTGTGAGAGGTGGGTGGAAATGAACTCGTGCAGTCCTGCAGCTTGGCTGTATGAAATCACACACGCCTCCACCATGAGTTAATTCAGTGCCCAAACTGAAGTGCAATCCCCAGGTCTAGGTAGTGATCCCAAGCAAGACACCAGCCAGCATCGCTTGATGGCTGGGGCTTTCTTTGGTGAGCCAGAACACCCAGCCACAGAGAAGCCAGGCAAGAAAGTGGAGGCTTAAATCTGAGAGAAAGGTCATTTCTTTTTAATTTCCCCATCAGTTTCATTGGCTTGGGGGGAAAGGGGAGCACTGAAGCAAACAAGGAGCCCTCAGACAGAAGTAGTTGAGGGAAAGCTGAAGAAAAAATGTTTTCTTGTTTTCTGCAGTTAGTTTCTGTCCACCCCACTCCCTGAGAGGAATGCTTGAACACAACAGCAACAAGGACACCAGAAACCCAGGCTTGGGGTATAACTTAAAATGCCGCCTCGCCTAGCCTGACAGTCATCAGTCAGGTGTTGGTACATGCAGTGAATTGGTAGATTAGGACCTAGATTTCTTGCCTGCAAAGCTTTAGTAATTCTGAAGAGAAACGTAAGAAACCTATGCAAAACTGGGAATAGACTGTAGTGTCATTCTTACTCATTGCATCAAGGACAGAAATTTCTAACTGATGCAACAGAGGGACAACGTGATCCTGCCTGTGGTAGATGGCAAGAAGATCAGGAATTAAACACTTTCAAATCTCCCCAAATGTTAATTAAACAAGGAGATGAAGGTCTTATCTTCAAAACTATACACAACCAAGAAATAAACAAACTGAAAAGTAGGAAAACACATCCCTGCATGATATAGAGTTGTTAAATCAAACTCCGCAGGGGAAAGGGTTTGTCCTTGGAGTATTGTCTAGGTATTAGGCAGCAGTGGGGACAAGGAAGATGTATTTTATTTAATAGTACTGATAAATGAAACCAAATGCAGCTTGTTACCACTGGCACTGGGATGAGTCATTCTGAAATACAATATCTTAACAACTCCGAGTCAAACCTTAGGCAATCCAACAAAGCTATTTAACAATGGCCTGTTTATATCCCCATTCAGCCGTTCTGTTCTGACTTACTCGTGGACAGTATGGTACATGAAGTCTGGATAAAGTCCTATGAACACATCGTATTCTAACTATGAAGGAAATAAAAGAATCTATAGATTTGCAAGGTCATCTCTGTCAATACAATGACCTCTCTCAGTTGGTTCTATGCTAGCACTTATCCATGAAGGCTAAAAATACTGTTATTGAAGTCAAGTGCTTGCATTTGTTGAAGGAAGGAAGAATATATTCTGCACTGAAGTCATGCACAATGGCCAACATGTTACATAATCCCCTCTTCTTCACTCTTATTCTGAAAAAAATTAAAGAAAAAAGAAAATGGGACAATGTGGAAATCTTTTTCCCTAATAAAATGGGCATAGCATGATTCTGTCAAATGAAAACAAGATGATTTTGCAAAAAATAAAGAGGCTATTTGTTGCTCATATATTGTTCCAAATTAATGTCTTCCGCATCCTGTATAGTTTTGAGTTTTGCCATTGTGTGAACACCACTGATCATGCGGGCTGGATTATTCCTTCCAGAATAATTGCCAAAATTGCCTCTACATTCTTATGAAGCTGACAAGATTTGTTTTGTGTTTATTCATACAAAGTCTATTCATTAAAGTCCACTCCATTAATGACAGCTATGATACTGCTTGTGCTTCAAGGAGTAACAACTTTTCCACAACGATAATATAGCTTCATTTCTGGATTGCCATCGGCAATTTCTTATAGTCCATAACAAGAAATACAAAAGTAAAATTAATTTTTAGTTGGGTAAAGGATTTAGATGTTCATAATATCGCTACCATATAGCTCTCTGAAAGTATAAACCAATACAGTTTTGTCAGTCTTTCACTTGGTAATTTTAAAGGGAGTGAAGAGAAGAGAGTGACACACCTACCATTTCCGAGGATTTTGCTGATTTTTGCTGACAAATATTATGTTTTCCTGGGTTACAACTGCTGTTTGTTAATTGAGCAGATAAATTATATGATCTTGGGAAAAAATAGTGGCCTTTGGTATCAAAATCACAACAATAAAAAAGAGAAGACTGGGTTTTCTCTATGCACTGTTGAATTGAGCACTAATTATAGAGAAGCAGCACATATTCCTCCTGGGTTTGGACAATTATTAAAGACAATTTAAAATGTGGAACCTGTTGGTGGCAGAAATTATTTGCAAAAGTTACTTTTGTTACACAGGAACAGCAAAGGATTGCATTTGCTGATGTTGTATCTGACCTTCTCTGTCGAGGTTCCTGGATGTTTACTTGTATTTATAAGTAAAAAGTGCAAGTTTATAAGAGAAGTATCAGTGGCTTAGCTTTTGCTCATAGCCTAGGAAAATGCCTTTGTCACAGGCAAAGATGATACATTTAAGCAGAGATTGTACAATATGATGGAATAAATATCTTTTATTTTGAGAGGAAAATATTTAACAAATATATCCTCACTAAAAATGAGCACAATGTGCTGCATTTCACTTAAAAAAAAAAAAAAGCAAAAATGTCTCTGAAATCTCCCTCTGTTCCTACTCTGCAGTCTCCTTTGTCTATTTCACTGAATTTCACTGAATTTTTTTTTTTTTTAGAGTTGGAAGGGACCATATAGATCATCTAGTCCAACTCCCCTGCTGAAGCAGGATTGCTTAGAGAATGCATTTATTAATCATTTATTACTTTCTTCGATGGCACAGTTAAAAGCATATTTTTTTATGCAAAGGAGAAATGAATTTCTGCTTGTCCTGGGTTGCATGCATATAATGTAGTCCGTTATCACATTCACACCCCATAACATTGTAGACCATCAATCACCAAACATCACCAACTCTTTAAGTGGAAGAATCTCAGATACACGTGAGGGGTATCTTCTCATCAAGGCACTGGTCTCAATAATGAAAACATGACATGCAAGGGAAAGGAGTGGGAATAGAAAGACAGATGCTGATAGGGAGCTTTTGCCACACACTCGGTCATCTTATAATTCTAACCATTCAGTATAAAACAGGCAACAGGGATGATTGCTATTGTTTTACTGATCAGCTATTCTCTCCCTTTTTTCCCAAAAGGCACCCTGGCCAACCCTGCTTAGTAAATATTGACACCTGTAAACCAAGCTGGCTGATGCCTTTGGCTCTTCAGCTCTCTTCCCATCTGTTGCCTGGGAATTTTAAGTGAAGTATTTTGGGACACTTGCTGTCTTTTCATTGAAAACTGTAAAAAAAAAAAAAAAAAAAAATCACTACCCAAAAGCTAATCCTAGAGCCACATGGCTCTAGAGAGGCCTGTAGTAACCAAAGGGAAAACACAGCATATGTAAAATGCATATCCCACTGGCCTCTTCTGACTACTCTTCTTTAGTTAACAGCATGCCAGGGTAATCTGCTTAGTTACCAAGTGGAGCTTTCTTCCCTTTTCCCCATGAGATCACCCTGACCACGATCAAAGTCCAAACACATTCTCGTCTAACTCTATTGTTCCCAAGAGTGGGATTAATGACTAATTATGTCAGGTCACTCATCCAGATGGCCTCTCAGATGTTCCTTTGTCATTGCCTGACCTTCCATATGCCCCTTTGACCTTGAGGTTTATTTCCATGGCAACATGAAGCCTCAGTTTCCTTGCTGAGATTGCCAAGAAGTGGCCAAAAGGGGGGATATGGGATAATCTACCCACACTTTGTATTCTGCTTCCATCTCATGCCTTGTTAAATCCAATGAATAGATAAAAAATGCTATCTGATCCCAGCTGAGTGATGACCATGGTCATGATTCTATGTTACATGCTATGTTTTTTAAATTAGCAGACAGCTTTGTACATGGAAACGTGCATTTAATTTGAAGAACATCAATCGCCATAATGTGATCTTTTTATCTCATTAATGTTAAGCAAGGGTAATAGAATGGAATTACAAAATATCACTGTGAAAGGAATACAATTCAGAGAATTATAGATATCCCCCATTAAAGCCCTAGAGATGTTTAGATAAGTCTACTTGTTCAGTTTCATAAATTAAAGATTCTTTTACCTTTCCTGAGGTTTAAATTTAGCCTTGGATGTTGATCTTATTCTGAAGAAGGATTTTAATGTGGTTAATGCAATGGAGAATTTTTTTAAAACAAGCAAATAAGTAAATAAAAATATAAAAGGCCAGTGACTGATGAACTCAATTTAAAGGGTTGAATGGTGTTTCCATGAGTTGAACTGTATTTTCTTTTAACATTTAAAAATGCATATTGGACAAGATCTGAATTTACTACTATGTGCTGTCAACCGTAGCAAAACTGGTTAACCCTCTTACTACCTGGCCATAAAAAGAAATGATAATCTTCTCCTTTTTTCAGATTTCCTTAAATGTTATTCATTAATTGCTTAAAAACAATTATATGTGCAAGAGTTAACATCAAGTTTACTGCTCACAATGCATCTTAATGGAGCAATGTTAATACTTATGCCACCTCCCTAATTTTCGCCACAGATCTGTCTTTTTTAAAGGAGCTATTTAGATAAATTAAATGGGACATAGAATATACCAGCCAATTTGGAGGGTCATACCAGCCATATTTTTTTCCCAGCTTTGAAGGATGTCAATGCATACTATTTAAAAATTGCTTTGCAAATTCATTCCAAAGATGTTACTTGGACTTTACTTCTTGCAAATTCTTGTAAGATTCAGAAACATCTACAAAGCAAAACAGAATGTAATGCAGTGCCCCCAGACTGCTTAGTTGCTCTTCATTTGTAGTCTTTCGCAATGGGCACTGAAAGTATCTCAGTGAAAGTTATCTATACGTATGCATGTCTGCATAAAATTCTATAAAAATTCCACTGAAATAACAGTATGGCTGTCAAAGAGAAATGCAGACAGATTCAGAAGTAGAGGTGACATTTTCCTGCTTCTAGCTCTGCCCTCTGTATATATATGTATATACCAGTCTTTCTCCAGATTACAATTTCAGTTTTATAGTGGTATAACTCCAATGTAGGGCCACAGCATTTAATTGAATGAGACACACATTATTTACATTAAAAAGTGTACATGATTTCTGTCTTATGCCCTCCCATTCTGGAAGGAGAAGAGGGGTGAAGTAGTAATGCATCACTAAATTTTTCATTGTTCTGTTCAAAAAATGTTTCATATTTTGTCCCCTGCATGCAATCAGCCACCGAAGGAGAGAAGCAGAGGATCTCTGAGGTGCCACAGGTGCTTTTGGAGGCATTTCATAGACCTGTGTAGGTGTTCTCAGAAGCTTTGACTTGAGAAGTGAAAGAAAACCCTGTGTTTTCCAAAATGGCTTCTTTTCATTGGTATGAAAGCTATTTTCACATTTAAATGAGGTTTGATGTGTGCACATTCTATTGATTTTGCACAAAAATGACAGGGTGCTGAAAGACCCATAAAAATGATTTGCACATAAAACTTGCATTCATACAAATGCAGGCTCCACCAAGGACCACTGGAAAGTTTGCAGGATGACTAATATGCTCAGAATAAATTACTTAATCAATTCATCTACTGGGAATAACAGAATAGTTCAACGATTTACCATAAGTATTAAGCCAATACTTATTAGTTTTGTTTTTTTTTTAAAAGTTAATGTGAATGAAATGCCTAAAAGATAGGAAAGATAGTTGTTTATTTTTCAGAATATCAAATTCTTTAAAAGTGACATTCACACAGAAATGCCTTAGGACAGAAGTGCAGGCATGATATATCCAGAAATCCATAGAGCAGATGGGAGGGACAATTCTGTTTTTATAACGTAATTAATTACTTATAAAGTAATGGTAGTGGCCAATCATTAATACTTTGAAAGTGTCTATTTCATCAAAGTTTATTGGTGAGTGTTTTATCATGCTCCAAGAAGTGATTAAGTAGAATTCAATATGTCTTTTTAGGTCTGGCAGGATTGTCATGTGGTTAAGGATAGATCTGGATGTTCTTCATTGCTTTCCCATTTAGCTGAGGTAAGTCTTTGAACAAATTGCACAGATGTTCAATGTCTGTTTTCCTGCGTAAGAAATTGAGCTAATAATAATAATTGCTGACGTTATAGATGTGCAGTGAGATTACATTAACTAGCAAAAGTAATATACAGTGGAAAATAATAGCTCACATTGGAATATTCCTATGAACTAAAGACAGTTTGGAGTGTGCAAGGACTGTAGGACTTTGCTTCCCATTATTAAATGACTATTTCCTTCACAATCATAGCTAGTTTTTGTAAGATACCCCACACCACATAGAGAATAAGAAATAGATGTCTGAATGAAAAGCTTATATATGCAGTTGTGCACCTAGGTTAATCAAGAAAACCTTGATGCAATGCTGACCACAATGGAAGGTAACCATATCACCAGCAAAATTATTTCTGAATGTTAAGTGCGAAAACATTTCCCACAAACTTGCAAAGGAACTGGGCTTTTACCTTAGCCCAATGCAATACCAACAGAAAAAACAGAGGAAAGTTGTTTTATCTCAAAAATCTGTATGTGATTTTGAACGTTAACTATGCATTAGAATGACCAAAGCATGATTATTCCAGACTGTCAATGCATTAAGGCATATTTTCCAGGTATTTGATCAAAGGAATGGGGGATTTTAAGTGAGCCGTTTTGAAGTGTATAGAGTTGGTAAAGCTCGGCAGAGATTTTTCTGCAGTTAACAACACTGGAAAGTTGTTTGGTATGTTGATATATGTGCAAGGATATTCTACACACTTTGATGTTTACTAATTCCATTAAATTTATTTTTTAATGAAGTACTAATAAGAGTAAGAAATGCCACTGGCTCTCAGAAATACCCATGCTATAGTACTTTTGCAGATGTGCACCCCTTAAACTATGTATATGGCACAGATACCTTGCATTGAATTGCTTTGTGATGAGCAAGGAAGAAAAGAAAGAAAGACGAAAATGCCAGGTCATCACTGTCACACGCAGAATACATGTTTCTCTACCTTTGGATATGTGTAGAGTCAGTTTTACAAGTATTTTTGGAAGCTGTACCCATAATGTTCCAGGCAGTAAAGGAAAAGAATGCTAACAGCTCTTCGTTTTTCCCTTTTTTCCTACCCACAGCACAGGCAAAATGTTTTTTATATAAGTGTTTTTAAATATTGTATAGTTACAACTTATTATTTGGACAATACACCAACAATACAATCATTATCATCATTACTTTACAACTCAGAGGTCCTGATCCAAATAGAACTTGTAGCGTTTAGGAAAAGGTTGGAAACCATTTCACTTGGAGACACTGAAAAAATATTAGAACGACCTATGCTGTGAGCTGGGACTGAGCAGAACGGAGTTCCAGATCCTACACTAATGAAATCATCTTTTTAATTAGAATGAACTGAGAGAGAACATACCTCGACAACAATAGCACCCAGAGCACTCATCTGGGCTGTGGGGTGCTTCATGCCTGTGAGCTGGATCACTGGCACGTTAGAAATCCTTGGGCAAGAGCTCTAACCAGAGCTACAGAAAAGGCAATACAATAAAAGACTGTCTTAGCAACTCAGGGGATTCACAAGGGGATTAAAATATAAGGAAGGTATTTGGGTTTGTTGCCAAAAAACATTTGGGTTTGCTGAAAAAAAAACCAAAAAAAAGCACGCAGAGAACTCTGATCCCAATCAATGGTTACTGGATGGCTACCTTGGTACTCTTTGGATTCACCCTGCAGCACCCCCTTACTCCTCATCAATTTCCAAACCACCCGGAGAGTCAGCCAAGGAGGAAAGGTGGGTCACTTACCCTACCGTAATGCTGGGTCTCAGAGATGCACTGCCCATGTGAAACCCTTAGCCTGGTTAACTTGATCCCCTTCTCTTGTTGAGGGGTTTCCTTTTCTCTGACGGTCCACTGCAGTGAAGCAGTCTCACGCATACTTTTTCCATCACATGTAATTTGACTACACGCCAACCACTTTATTCCATAAATATGACAGCCTAAGTGAGCCTTCTTTGAGCTCTCCCTGCTAAGCAGCTGGCTGCGTGGCAGTGATCTCCCCTTGAGCTGGGACACCTCTCAAGGTTGCTCCTGGAGGCAGGGAGACCTTTCGCCAACTGTAGACTTTTGGTAAGAGACCAACATTGCTCACAACTTTGTATTATGGCAACTTTGATTTGTGTCTTAGTAATTTTGAATTTGTCTTGGTAACTTTGATTCTGTCTTGGTAATTTTGAATCATTGTTACATCCTTTGTGCAGAAAGTAATAGAATACACCTTGCCATCAAGCTTTGTTAAGTTTACAACATCATATTTCAATAAAACCACTTTTGCTGATACCTTTGACAGTGGTTCTTTA
Organism: Numenius arquata; assembly: GCF_964106895.1. Lineage (NCBI taxonomy): Eukaryota > Metazoa > Chordata > Aves > Charadriiformes > Scolopacidae > Numenius > Numenius arquata. The sequence continues at coordinate 11,123,191 of NC_133582.1, forward strand.
AGTGGTCTAAATCACCCATTCATAACAAATTGGCATAGTCGGCAGGATCCTAAATCAGGATTCATGACAACTACCCATCCTTGCTCAGTTACAGCACTACTGATTCTCAGTGCCAACAGTTAACTTCTCTAAGTATAAAGCAAGAATTAATGTGAATGAAACCATGAAATGGTCTCATCAAAGAACCAGGATGAAATGGTCATAAACCAGGCTTAAGGATAGACCTGATTAAAGCATAGGTACTTTATGCCTAGCCTGCGGTATAAATTCCTGGCTTCGTATGGTTATGTCTCAATCTCAGTTTTCATTTCAAAAGAAATTTCATCTTCTCAGTCTCTGCACTTTTTAAGGAAGGGTTGAAATTCAAGCCAGCTATAACCAACGCAGGGATGCCTGTCTGGGTTTTGAAGCAATCCCAGAGAGAAGCTCTACAAGAAGAAAGCTATCTCTTGCAGCTCAGTAGGATTTTAGTCTCAAGATGGCTTTCTTCTGCAGCCCAGAAAATAATACCATTGCAGTGAGGAATGACATGGTGTCAGGTGGAGAAAGGAAGAAGGCTCTGAATGTTGCCATCTAAGGTGCTGAGGTAAACAAGGTATGAATCTTTTCCTTTCCCGTCAGAAGAGGACAGAACTGCTTCCACAGTTTCCCAGGGCACAGTGGCTGTTTCTGCTCTTAGAAAAAAGAAGATATGCCCATCCTGAGACACACATTTATTATCACTCTAGATACAGACCAAGGCCATGATGCTAGAGTGGCGTGATGGCTTTGAAAAAAGCATCTGCTTGGGACTCTACTGTTTTATCTAATTGGTTGTCTGAAGCATAATAGATTGTGCTTCAAAGGCTGCCACTGTGTAAGTAAATGTATAAACCAGTCAGAAGGTTCCAATTCAATTTCTCTTTTAACTTATCCATTTAGTGGTGCCACTGAAATGGCCTAGCAGTATATTATTAATCTTCCCAGCCTGTTATACAGTACTTCGCAGCCCGGCCTACAGTTAAGAAACTATCAAATTCTTTTTTTTTTATCTCTCACTTTCTTTCTCACATTCAGCTGCCCACTCTTCTGTCTCCCAGCTCAGACTCACCAACCAGCCATCACAAGGCATGGCATAGGGGCGGTACCTTTTCACTGATGATTTTATCAGGTGGCCCTCTCTGAAGATGGTGGGGTTCATCCCATGCAACTAGTTCTTCTAGAAAGAAACATCTCTAGCAGCTATTCCTAGAAGTACAATTAACCACATATTGTGTGCAATAGAGAGCAGTGTTACAACTTCACTTTGCTAAGATGTAGGATTTTCTCTAACTGCTCATTTTAAGTATTTGATAAACCTGTGGATGAGTTACGGAAGCTTAAGAATTAAATGGTATTTTACTGTTTAGTAAAGAAGCCTTCTTCTCCACTGAAGACATAATCATTAACTCCACTTTGTGTGTTTGTTTTATATTGCGGGTTGTGACATAATAGTATTGGGCTGCAATTGGCAATGATTTATAAATTGTCATTAAAAATGATCTCAATCCAATCTTGGCAAACCTTATCTTAGTTAGGAGCTACAATTTCCCTTATCACTGTTATTACTGGAAGGGAACCTGTTGCCTGTGAAGACTGAGGGAGAGGATTTTCTAGAAGGAAAAAAGTTAATATTTATTTTAAGCTACTAAGATGTGTTCAAGCTGCATAAAGGGAATAACATTCCCAATTATCAGACTTCTTAGTCTATAATAACCTGACATAACCCTTTGTGGAAAACTCAAAATCTGAAAATTAATTGATTTTATCAAGTGTAATTATCAAAATGATTGTGAGAAAATGCACCAAACCCCAGTAATTTAAATGGCATATAGCTGTTTCTTAACAAAAAATCTCCCAAGGAGTTTTAGACCCTAAGTTTAGGACGCATAGGGACTAGCTAAACTACAAGCTACATGTGACTACTCCCTTTCCCTCACACTGCAGATGATAGGAGTGTGGTTATCTTTTTGACCTATGGAGTGACAAACAATTAAAGTAAAAATGATGTCTGGTTCAGTGGCTCCATGCTGTTTTGAAATTGTGCCCTTTCTTTAACTTCTTTGCTACCCTCAGCTTCAAACTGAAGTCTAAAATTGGCACTCAAGATTTTGGATGTGCTTACTTAAGGGGATGGATGGCAAAATGTTCCTTTAGCAATTTCCTCATGAAGGCATAAACAATAACGTATGTGCTGAAATTATGCTGAGTGACCTGATGACTTGAAGACCCATTGACTGAGCTGTTCTGTCACAGGCAATTAGTATTATTGTATTGTCTGGGGCCTATACATTTTTAAGTTAAATAAGATCTATAGCTGAAATAAGAATATATATATAATATTTAATTCCTCAAAACCTGTTTTAAAACAATGACTGCAGATATTTTTTCAAGTCTTAACATGTGGCTTTGGAAAGGAAACGGATTACTTTGAAGTAATTCATAAAGGTGTTGGTTGCTGTGAAAACATTCGCTTTCAGACGGTCACTTTGGAATTCTAAAACGGGAAAGAAAAGAAAGAAGTCAAATGAATCGCACATGGTTCAAAACCATCATCGTCAGAGAGCCCTGTTTCATCATCTGACATCTGTGGGAAGCTCCTTCTGTAAAATAAAAAAAAAAAAAAAAAAGTAACAGAGTGAAGGGAAATGGGGAAATGGGCAAATGCTCCTTTCATCTGCGTGCGTACAGGGGGGACCAGCCCATGCTGATGCTGCAGGTAACGTCCTCACCTGGCAAAACACCCTAACTCGCCTGAGAAGTCAGAAACCACTGACAAGCACTCGTCAAACCCCGGAGCGGCTCCATCGGCGATCATGTTTCCTGCTCTACGTGTGTGTGCGCTGATTGACAGCACTTCCTCTTCCTCCGAGCCGGACCCCGAGGATAGCAGCCTGGCAGCTTGTTTTGTCAGCTGTGGCCAGCTGCTGTCAGCCCAGGCAGGGACCTTGGTCGCCGCGGGGAGCCCAGGCCAGGGCTCCTTGCCCCTCGCTGGTGGCCGCAGCTGGTGTGCCCCTTGGCCCCCGCGCCATGGCAGAGACCCCCACCTGCCCCCAAGTAACAGCTCACTGCCATCATTTTGGCCTCCCCTTGGAAGGAAGGAAAGGCAAAGGGGAAGGGGGAGGGCAATGGCAAAGCTTTGGAAATCTGAAATCGCAGCTAAAACATCGATCCAGTTGAATATGAAGTCTAGGACTCCATAACTGCTTATTTTTCTGAACATTTTAGCGCTTACCTGCCTTGTGCCTGCTGTATATCAGAGATAATGACCATAAAGAACAGAAATTGAACCAGTTTGGTTTTACACTATAAAATGGAAAGTTGAGAACTAACTAGAAAGTGAATAGAATTGGGGGGGCAGGAGGGCAGTTCAATAATTTTTCCCAATTTTCCATTTAATCATGAAAACCAAATTTAGAAGACAAGCTTGTCCCCTTGTCTCAAAACCCAGATTGATCTTACTTTTAAAAATGTTTTTCCGCTCTTTACAGAAACCTAAAAGATATGGTTTGTGTGCTGAGAACCCAGGCAACATAATTCCAAGAAACAGATACCTTGTTCTGGTCTGGTGGTAGACAAATCAATACAGACTCTGTAGAAAGGGTGAGATTTCTGTTTTTACAATACTTTATGTCTTACTTCTGAATTTCATACAGAATTTTCAGATTTAAATTTAAGTATTTGCACAGCCCTGTCTTCAGGCTTAGATGCCTTTAAGTAATTCCTTCAGCTGCACAGCAGTCTTCCCACTCGATCCCCGGTGCTGCTTCGCAATGCTCTCCTATCCCCCCAGGAGCCACCTCCTTCCCCACTCTCCTCTCCAGTGATTTCCCAGCTCTTGTGGAAGTGTTGCCACCTTTAATTGCCCACTGAAATACTGTCACTCATTCTCCCCTTTCAATCCCACCAGCACGGCTAAAACTGGTCCAAAAATTTTGGAAGAATGCAAAATACATGCATCTATTTTAACCACATGATTGAACGCTATCTAATTGAGGGAAGGATTTTCTTTCTGAAATAATGCAGCATCACTCAAAGTACTTTTAGGCCTTTTGACTGTATAAATAACCTTTTGCACTTCAAGGGTCATTAGATCACGATAGTTTGTAATACAATTATAGTCAGCACTCCGCTCTTATGGGCTGCCTGGTAATTTGCTTGTTAATATATTAGCACAAAGCATTGATCAAGTAGCTAATCCAATCACACGCTTGTTATTGATCTCTTATTGAGCATCCTGCCAGTGATCACTTTTCGCTTAGGCCCGGTCAATAGCAAATGCCAAATAGGCTCTCCCACACCTAATGAGCTTACGAAATAAACCAAACATTTTCCTTTGCCCTCAAGGCTAGGATCAATTGAGAGCTTTTAGAGCAGAATTCAGATGATTTTTTCATCAGCTTTTCCCCTTTCTTTCTGCAAGCACGCAGGTTTGCATTAAGACCTCTATCTAAGACTTTCATTCTAATTTGAGGACATCTGAAAAGCAGCTGCCATGTCTGAAATACTCGAACAGCTGTAAACAATAAATCACACGGGTGAGGAATTCTGGGCTGCACGTTGGCATGTGGTCTGTCAAGCCAAAAAAATAGAGACATACAAAAGATCAAGAGGTCAGGGGTACCTGAAGTCTACAAAAAATGAACTTGTCCCATATTTCATCCCAGAAAGCCGTATTCTGGAGGAAGGCCTACGCAGCATTCTTTTGCAGGAGGATCATGCCTTCATACATCAGGGTGGGGGGAGGCTTGGGGATACTGCAATGAATTAGACATGAGCCTTTTCATATTGCTGCTATTGCATTAAGGCGATTCCAGTATCAGCTAATGGAATTTCACACTACAGACACAGATTCTTGCTGATGAAAAGCACACCCGAATTATTCAGGAAGAAACAGTATTTCAGTTACATGCATAAGTGCCAAATACCGGTTCTTTAACTTATAACAGTTCCCAGTTTCTTGCCACGCAGTACATGAACGAGACCATAATGGATTTACAGTTACTCAGGAAAGAAAAGAGTGAAAGGGAAGGGAGGAGAGAGGTTTTTTAGAAGAGGTAACTTTTACTTATCGCAAGAATTTTGTAACTTTTATCAGATGTCTTTTCCGCTAAAACAGCTTATTAAGTCTCGGAGGAAAGTTCTTTGGAAAGAACATTTTTCCATTTAGTCAGAGGCCTTACAGCAAAACAATAGTGCTGTAATAGTAGCTTCTATTAGATCATAAAAAAAGAATGCAAGATCCTTAGATCTTAAATATCCTTGCTTCAGCTATTACTATTAGCACTATTTTATATAGCTAGGTTGCATTTTCACTTTAATCACTTTTATTCCATGATCTTGTTTTGATTATTGTGGTTACTATTTTCCTCATTACTGTACCAGTTTTAAATTACAGAAAGACACAATCTCAATATAAACCAGGTACAGATTTAAAATCTTTAAAAGCATTTGTAACATGTAAGCACACAATTTAAAACCATTACCAAAATCTGATTACTTGCCTGGGGAAAAAAACAGTTGAACTAGAAACATTGGCGATATCTTTTTGGAATTTTTCTTTTGAATTGCTCACAATTATGCATTACAAAAATATTTGTTTGGCAGACTTTTTTGATGTCAAATGAAAATGAGCACATCTTGGGACTCTGTATTTTGCAAGTTTCCACTATCTATTTCTGTGCAATCCTCTTAATAACCAGCTGTACAAATCTCTACTGATGAGGCTGGACCTTATGTAAGAGGACTCCTACTTACATGACAAGACCTTCCTCTTACCATTGGTAAGTCACATAGGATCAGCCTCCACTGACAAATACTCTACCTCTGTGTTTCACCTCTATGTTTCACCTTCTTATTGTCTCACTGCCTACACTTATTCTCAAGCTTTCTTTCAGAATGATCCAGACAGTTCAGGATCAAGCTGCGCATGCTTCCCGAGATGGTTTAACCCTGACATCATCCCTGTAAGAAGACTGAACTGAGTATGGGTAGCATCCACCTTCAACCTGGACAGGGCTCACCTTCTCAAACACCTACCTGCAACTTCATGCTGCAAAAACACTGGTCTGATGGCTGTGGCACTCCTCATATTGTTTAAGGCATTTTTATTGAAAGAGACACATACCCCAAAAATAGCATCTGAACCCATGGGAGCACCACGCCAGGCCCAGAGGATAGTGTAGGCCACATGCTCAATATGTTATTCACTCTGCTTAAGAAAAGACAGTGAGGAGCCACCTTACACCATTTGGTTTGGAGGCAGGGGATTGCTCCCTGAGTGGGATGCCTTGGCTGCACATGCAGAGCCATCTTATACGACCTTAAACCAGGAGAAACTCCACTAAGACAATGGACTTAGAGCAGTATACATGCTATTTGAGCTCAGCCCAACTGTGTAAGAACTGCTCAGATGAGTCAAGTCAAGCCTGCAAAATTGAGGATTTAACTCTTTACAACAAACTTCCTAAAAGTATCGCATTTTCTAATGCAGACAGCAATCTAGGGCTGCAACTCTACCTTCAGCTAAATCATTCAATAATCGGCTGTCTACATAACCAATAACGTTTATACAAAGACTGCAATTTTGCAAGCAACTAAAAGTAGCTGGCAGAGTTAGACAGATATGACATTAAATGTGAGCACACATCCTAGTGAACTTACAATTTAATTGAAAAATTGGTCTCTGAGGTATACTTGGGCTACTCGGTTTGTTGTTTAAATGGTTATTTAAACTTCTTTGGAAATGTAAATATTTTTTTCTTCTTTTTAAAAATGTTTTATAACAGGCATCCCTCAAAGAAAGGAGGCAATGCTGAAATTCTGTATGACATCTTGTCCTTGCATTATTGTAACTCTCAAGTCAGTAACTATTTAGGTTTTCAGAACTACGTATTTGTTCTTGAGTTAACTCTGGAGGTGTAATCAGGCCCTTCTGACTAACTGCAAAAAAGACTCTACATTCCTTGTATTTATAAGATCTATTGCGTAAAATGCAGAACATCATCTACAGGATGGGGGCAAAAATGAGAGGGATTTCATAGTCTGGAAAGAGGAGAATTTCTAAGTCCTAATTCCACATCATTCTCAAAAACTAAAGAGAAAGACTTCTTTCTATGTTTTTTTTTTCTCCAATACTTTCCTCATCAGCCACCAAAATCTCTCAATCAACACCTAAGCAATGTTTACAGTTTTTATTAACCACATTTTCCTGCTGTACAGCTCTCCAAAACAAGGATCAAAAAGTGGGAAGTGACCGTTAATATTTTTCACTTTGAGATAAAACTCTTGTAGGCATCTGGCAAAAATACTGTGAATTAACCAGTAGTTCTCCATCTTTTCCTCCTGACTCAGCCAGTCATGTCCTAAAGACTTATTGGAACTAGTCACATGAAATCATTGCTAAGGCACTGGGAAAGAAAGGTTTCATCGTTGTTTTTTTTTCAAACTATGCTTCATACCCCCATGCTTAGCAGCTTAATTTGGACAGCATTTTATGTTCTTATGAGCCCTTCTGTGCCTCTTGGGGAAAGAATTTTTTAGAAGTGTACATTTCATATTGTATCTCTTTACAGAAAGGATATGGGCATGAATAACAAATAATAGCCAGTTTCCTGTAACTGGGGAAAGAGACATAAATCAGTTTGGTTTTGTCTTCTTGTGACCTATTGTGAACAGCTGCTTTGTTCTCTGCTGGGTCTGTACTTTTAGGTGCACCTCACTAGGCTATACACTGTATATAGTTAGACATTTTGAGGTACAGAAGATGAAAATCGAATATTAGAAATGTAGCCTTCTACCATAATAATTTCCAAGAAAGAGAGTGAATTGGTAGAAACAATAATCCAACATCTAAAGATGATGCTTTTCATATGGATTCACCCACTGCACGCTTTTAACAACACCTATATGGGAGCGAGTTTTCTTGGCTTCCTGGCAAGTGCCTGGCACCACCTTCTTTGAAGTACTGAAAGCTTTTTGATGAAAATATGAGCCATTCTAAGAAAGCTGGAATGAGATTTTAACACAATATATTTAGCCATATATTTTATCATGACTTGAATTTTCATTGTGCTTGGTAATTTCTGCAGCATTTTTGCATGCCACTCAAGTTCTACAGTGGCAATGAAGTAGCTTATCTCTATGAAAACAAAGGCTAATTGGCTACACACTGCAAGGTGAAGAGATGTGAAACAATGCAGAAATAAAGAAAATCAGTATGTTAGCATTTTCATAGTGGAATGAGGCTGATAATGAGACTGGAATGACAAATTTAATTAAATAATATAAATATTATTTTAGAAGCATAAGCATAAGTGGAAATATTTATTTTTCTCATTCACCTATGAAAACCAGCAACAATGTTAAGCTTAGTCAAATACAACAAGGCATGCATGTGTAGCAAGAAGCTATGAAAATGCCCTTTTTCCCCATACCATTTAGGTAAGTGTTTTTCTAAAGCAGTGGATAAGAAAGCAATTCCTTGCTTTGATCTGAGTAGCCACCAACATTTGGTATAGAACACTGCATGCGATCATTATCTATTTCTTTATAGTACTTCAAGAACAAAAAATCACAAAGCCATGCTCAGCTCAGTTCCCTTGTGAAACAAAGGAATTAGAAGGACTATCAGAGACATACTCCAGGGGAGGCTGATGTCTCTAGAATGTCAAGGAGGTTCAGAGAAATGATGATTCCAAGCACAAAGCCTTCCCTTCATGTGATCTGACAGAGGTAAAAATTTTAGATGCAGGAATGTTAATATGAAGTACTATAATGATGCTTTACATGTGCTGCTTTTGAAATGTATATTTGAAAACACTTTCTGTAAGAAAGAACTTCCTAAAAAGAAATCTGTGTTTTACCAGCTAAAAAATAGCCATTTAAATAGCTATGAGAAATTTTATCCTTTCAATAACATTATGAAAGAAATCAGTAAAAGCTGTAGAACTAGTCCCTTCTATGCTTCTTACCCACAATATTTTAAAAGCATTTATGACCTTTAAAATAACCTTTAAATATTCTTTTGTAATTATAGATAATAGTCAGTTTACAAAATAACATCCTGTTTTAAAACTATCATCCAAACATATTAAATCAGCCACCAGAACTCTCTAATTAATAGCCTTAGCAGACTGGAGGGAATGAGTGGGACACCTTCAGAAAACAAATTAACTAAATGTCATAGAAAAGTCAAAAATGTCCACATTAGACACTCAACTTAGATTTTAAGACATTGACAAAGACAAGCTTCGGACTTGCTAGACTTAGTTAGGTGCTACCATTGTGCCTAGTCCAAGAAAAACAGCTCAAGAAAGCCTAATGAGCTTGCATAATTGCATAAAGCAATTTCACCACCTTCTTAAGAGCTATGAAACAGAAGAGATTTTTAAAAACTTCTGATGTGCTTTCCTTCACCGTAGCTTCTGGACTTGTGCAGAAGTATTCTGCTTTCAAAATCTAGACCTATATTTGGTATATGGAACTAATTTGAAATTAAATACAATTTATATTTTAATCAATTGCTCCCTACAGAAACAGTGTTCAGAGTGCAAGCTAGAACTAAGACATCTTCTGGCCAATCTGAATATCCTAGCCATCATACTACAGTTCCAAGTCTTGCCCCTCCTGGCTTGTTCCTCTTCTAACTCCATGACTAATGCACTCCATGGTAGCCAGTGTCAGTCAGATGAGAGGAAGATGCCTCTGAAACATTGTCTGGATTGAGTGCAGCACATACTTGGCAAGTGGAAGATGAAAGATGTTTTTATGTTCCCAGTCTATGAAGGGAACTGACCCTCAGTTTCTGCCTTCCTAGGCAGTTGCTCAAACCACTAGGTCATTATATATAACCAGAGCCATGTTTTAACCCTCTCCTTCTCCCCTTCAGCAATGTTCCTTTTGTTGTTAGTCCTTGGTAACGAAAATGAGGTTTGTGCTCTCTATGCTAGACTCAGTGTTACTAGTGCAGAGTCTGGTGTTTTTCAGGGCTAATGTATTCACATCTTTTTCTGCTTTCCAGCTGGATCATGATAAAATCGAGGGGGAATTTGGTCACCAGTTGCTCAAGTCAAAGCATTCATCCATATGTATGTGAACTTAAGACATCTAGCAAAATTTCAAGACCACCAGCAAGATATCTAGAAATCTGTAGGAACCTCTAGAGCTACATAATGCTGTGGCTAATCTCTCTAAACCAATTCAATGGTTTAGGTGCCAGCAGTATACAAAAGCCCCAACCTAGGTTGATTTTGCAAGTTTTATATCACCTTTTAAGTGTGCTTAAAGCCTAATCTGCAGGTTTTTTATTTTGGATCAGAAGATACTATCTTTTTTTCATGTTGAAAAATAATTTATTCTATAACATACTATTTTCATCAGTGCAGTAAGCCTTGCAGGAAGCTGACACCTGACATCCATTAAAAGCATGAATGGCTGGCTCTATCCAAAAGGTTTTGTTCCCTCCTAATCACGTGAACTCCTACAACTTGGTTAGGAGCAACCAAGCCAAAATTTTAGAATTCATTCCATACTGAACTTTAATATCAAGGGCGTGGAAGGGTGGGGGTGTTTATTTGACTTAAAAAAGAAGAAGAAGGAAACAAGCATGGCTCTTTAATGTGGTCTCAAACTTTCCCATAAATTCTTAGAAAAACATTGCCTTATTTCTACTCATAGATTCGTCTGATGTAAGAACCATTAGATTATTGCAATAGCAAGGGCTAAGTACATTCAAGTTGTGGCTTCTCTTTAAGTGAAATGTATAAACAGATACGTCTTGAAGACTTTGAGTTCCGACTTGAAGATGTCAGACTTAAATTGTAGTAAAGCATTAAAGATATCTGAAAAATTAATTTCAGAATTATAAGTTTACACATTCCTTACCCATAATATAAATCTAATATATAGTAGTTTTAAAGTGTATGTTTTCTAAATTTAAAACATTTGTGATCACATACACAAGGAAAGCTGTAATCACACACTAATGCACAAATTTATGCCTCTATGTGACTGAGATTAATAACAACTTTAGAATTAGAAGGAACATTAAAAAGGTCCTGTCAGTCATTGGCACAGGAGAGCTGTTATGCTTCTTTGGATATCTACTTATTATTCTAAAATTCGGATACAGATGCAGAAGCTAGCCAACGGAGGTACGAGCAGTCCTTTAGCCACAGTGCCATACAGCTCTCTCTGGATCTAATATGACCGCATTTCCCATGTCTCAACTTCATGGTCATCTTATGCAGTGCAATCCCATGGGTTTTGTTCCTCTTAAATATGTCCACACTTGTTCTGCCTTGGGAGCACACGCAATATATCATATAAATCACAGTTACAGTAAAAAATAGACCTCTCTCCTCCCAACATAGCAATAAAACAACAACTCCTGCCAAAAAAAGAGGCGGGGAGCGGGGGAATCCCCAAACAGTCTCTTTGGTCATTAGCTCTACTTAAGAATGACTAATCAGAAAATCCAGAGACTTTGGACTACGTCCATTTTACACACTGAACCAAACAGAAATGGAAATTCCATAGTCAAACCTTTCACTGAAACAGCCTTGCACTGAAATTCCCTGTTGAGCTCTACCAACATGGCATTATCTGAAGAAAAATCTGTCAGGACCCAGAAATACAAGGAGCAAAATGCATATTTTCCAAAATAAATTCATGGCTGATAAAGGCTACAAATCACAACTCTAGTGTGCTCATTGAAAGAAGTTCTGTTTAGTGAATTCTCACCACAGTCTGCACCACTCAAATGTCTAGTAATCCATGAAGCAGAAACCCCAGAAATGCACATTAGTGTAGGCTTGTCTCAGAGGGTTGTCTGTAGCAAGATTAATATCTAATATTTTAAAATATGTCTTGGCAAGAACAGATGCGCCTTAAGATTCCAGCAACATTTTCTGAATATGGCTCCAGACAGCAGAAAAGCAGGAGAACTCCTTCTGCACGCTGATGTGTTAGCAGCTCTGCAGACAGCATCCACAGTATTGATTGCCTTTGACACAGTCACAGTGAATCTATTATTTAAGAGGGAGATATTCTTCAGTGAATCCCTGCAATAAGCAATAACAAATACTGCGTGTTCTTGGTTTCCTGCTGGAGTGGTAATAGGCAGAAACTCAGAGCGTTATTGTTGCCATATGCCTCAACAGTCATATTGATTTAATTGGTTGTCATAAAAATCTGACAAGAGGGAAGCCAGTTCATAGCTGGGCATGGGCCAGAGAGTACTGGTGAATGGACTACTTAGATCTCTCAAGAGCCTCTTTGTCTTCTACCAGGGCCATTGAACTGGTTGTCTTGTCCGTAATCTAGAAACAAACCATTTTATGGATGGAAATGCAGGCCATTTACTTTTGGATCCAATTTGTCTTACAGAACTGCAGAAAACCTTATATTGTTTGGAAACTAGCTGTATTAAAATATAAATTCCCTGAAACGGAAAAATGCTTTCACTGAAGGCAGCAGATGGACTGCCTCATCATTTGTCTCCATATCACCCACCAGTAAATCTGTGCTGTATTTAAACTGCTTCAGCCTTTCCTTAACATCAAAAGACAACCACATGCAAGAACATCCATATTACATAACAGAATATTTAGCACTTGCATGAGAACTGTCATACAAGAAGCTTAATGCACTCTTACATATCTGTGGTTTACTGCAGGATAGCGTTGCTACCCACATTTTATGGAAAGGGAAGGAAAACAGAGATGCTAGAGAAGTGATGCAACTTGGCTATGGCGTGAGGTAAAACCAGGAGCGGAGTATGGTGGCTCTGCTTTTGGGCTATGGGTTTTACTAACAGATCTGTCCTCTTACTTTTTTCCACCCTGGCTCCAGAGTGGTATGAAAACATTCAGTATGTTTGGAAGAAGAAGAAAACCTACAGTTACTTTTCCTCTGTGCCAAAAATACAACATCCAAGAGATACTCTTGTTTGTGTGTTCATTTTATATTGCATGTAGTTCCTATCAGTTAGGTTCATCCATAAGAAGTCGAGTGCCCAGTCTGTGTGAACCACCTGGGCTGCCTCTGTGTTCAGTGTCTTCTCTGGCAGCTCTTTCCACTGTAAAATAAATATGTCTAATAAGCAGAGAGAAACATCCTTATGCATTGAGAAGAATATATAAACATTCACCTAAGAAAGGATTTTGAACAATTCTGAAGCAGTCTGGTGTATCGATTTAATATACTACATCTTTATGAATACTTTCAGTTGCATCAGAACTGCTGTAGATTCAATGCAGACTTGTCTCAGTGAAAATACAACTTGAAGGGTTCGGTAGATAATATTATACTTAACATATTACATTAGTCTATGAAAAGGAGAGACATGAACCTAAAGACAAGGTTCAGCATAGTTTTTTATTATCAAAGGTTCCTAATGATTGTTACTTATTTTGAAACTGAACTAAAAATGAATGTTACAGTGATGTAACAGTGTCCCACTAAACACTATGCTGGGTTTTTTCCTCCAGTAAAAGGTTTACCAGACTATATCTATCGAGGCTGACTATTGAAAATATTTACTGTATTTTTTTTTTTGGCTCAAAGGTCTATCAGTGTAGGTAATTAATAAATTTAGACATTTATGCCCATAAAATTGTACTGTGCAATACACATTTGACAAGCTCATCTGAAAAAAATCAAATTAAATTCTCAATTTTCATGCCCTAGTAAACGGTCAGCTATTTATGAATGAATTTAAATATATAAATTAGCATCTACATACTCCTGAGAGATGATTACTGCAAACAGCATACCACCATGGCAAGAATTGTACAGCAGAGGAACATTTCCATGCAGCAATTAAGTTGATACCCATTAGCTAAGGACAATGTATCCAAGCCATGAAATTGATTGAACAGAGTCTGCACAGTAACTGACTCCTATTTCAAAATATTCAAGTGAACGATCATCTGTCCAAATACAACATTATTAAACTGAAGAGACCGTAGCTGATTTTGGCTACTATGGCATAAACCTTGAGAAGAATCCATGCTACTAATAAATTTAGCTGGTTTTCACCACTAAACTGGAGATTGACTCACCCTAAGGAGTGTATTTGATGTCATAGGAAAAGTGAAACAGTTAGATCATACTCTTTGGTGAATTACACCTGTGCAATCCTACTTAGTTCTGCTGGTTTATTTCAGATGAAAGCTGGTACAAAGCTGAGAGTTGAACATTTGTATGTTAAATGCCTGATGGGTTTTAAATTCTTAAGAGCTTACCAAGCCCTAACACAAAAATCAATTGCATTAAAGCAATACTAAGCAGTTTATTGAAGAGCCTGTTTTTCCCTTGTGAAAAGCTTATCTGAAATTGTTTGAGATGGTGGCAACAAATTATTTGAAAAAAAGGTTTTTCCATGAATCCAGATAAAGAGCTTCAGATTCCAGCTATATTATCCAATATAGTTGTAGTGCACACACCTTTTGCTGGCCTATGTGGAAAGAGAATTATTTTAAAATTTATTAAAGCTAAAAGAAAAGTTTGAGATGTTCAAGCAGGAAAAATTTGAGATGTTGTTTTACTTTGAAGATGTGGAGTGAAATGCTGGGTTTGGACACACCAACTCAGAGCACCTTCAATGAAGCAGATAAAGTTATTTACTTTCAACCAAATCCATGACAGCAGATTTTGGCCTTGCCTCTTCCAACCATACATCTCTATAGGTTTTAACCTGATCTCATAGGCATTCAAGCATACTTTTCTGATTTATCTGCTATTAGACACATGACATTGAGGATCGGTATGGATTTTAGGGATTCAAGTCTATTACTAAGTAACCGTGAGATGATCAAAATCAGCACTAACTGCTTCCTAATACACCACATGCCTCAGGTACCTGTGTTTTCCCTTTAAAAATTGGAGCTGGTCAGAATTTTCTTTTTAAACCCAATAAGCATTTCAACATCCCCATAGCACTTTGGGGATTTAGGCTCATTTAGCCCACAGGTATCACAACAGGTCAATTCAAACCTGTCTGCACCCAGTGTTCTAGTGCTAGGGGGCAGTTCAAGAATACAGTCCCAAACAGTGGGAGCTAGGAGACCTTGCAGGAGACCACTGGCTACAACATGTCCAAGGCAGTGGCTGCCAGTGCCTGCTAACCTCAGGAATGATGATTAATGTCAGTTATTCCCAGACTCATAAGCTCTCTCAGTTCCTGCTGAGATCCTCTGAGCCCTGTGATGTCCCATGCAAGGTAGGAGTTGCCCAATTAGAGAATTTTCTCTGTTTTTCCCTGTATGACTCAGTTCCTTATCAGTTATGCTCACTGCTGAGCTGAAGACCTATAAAGTTCAGAGCTGGCCAGTTGCAGTGAAAGCTCTTCTGTATTAAAAAAAGCCGAGTCAAACAATGTATGTCATGAACCCAGCTGGAACATGAACCAAAGCTAATTGTTAAACCAGCTATGACCAAATAAAATATTACCTTTTCATATATTACCACATTTGTTTTGCTGCTTACATTTTATCCTTTCTATAAACAGAGGCAAGTCATATGATCAGAAAAAAAAATAATTATCAATCAGGGTAGCCTTACAGAGCAAATAACCTTCTGCAGAACTTAATCTCCTCCAGCGGAGTAAACTTCTCAGTTATGTTCTCTCTACTTGTCCTTCTCTGCAATACTGCTTTGTGCTGACCAGGCTGACAGCATTGTTCATCTGCACTGCTTTTTGAATTGACGTTTTGTGAAATGAAATCAGAAACTGTATTCAGTCAAAGAGCTATATGAATATTTAAATTGTTAATGTGTTTTGACTCTTTTAGGTTTTACTATGGTCCCTACATTTTCCTTTACTTTGCTACTTTAAAAAGGGATATATCATGCCAGCAATCAAATAAAAAACCCAAAAGTCATATTTTGCATTGTTGAGGCAAATCCAAAAGGACACAATAAATAACTTTTGTGGTGTCTGGGTTGGTTTCAAACCAATCTTTTTTAAGAGAAAAAAGTTCCTGAGAAATGTCAAGTGCCTTTACAATTTACCAGGACTCATGATTTGATTTTGATTAATGCTCAACAATTCCACCAGCATTTTAAATCAGTTCATCAGTATTAAATCTTACAAAAGCAGGTAAGTGCTACATCCAGCTCCAGAGTGCCTACAGTAATTAATAGTTCACAGCAAGAAAGCATATCACTCTAAGAGAAGAAGCTAAGCAGGGTATCATCACTCTACATCAGAAATAGCCATCATTATCACTCTTCTTAGACTCATAACAATGTACTCATACTTCCAGCAGCCACACAGATTGGAGAGGTGGGGAAAAGTTTTGGAAAGTGGTCCATAGACAAAAGACTACAGTTGCTCTCCAAAGATTTCACTGTTTCTCTGCCTAGAGGGGGTTGGGGTGAGCCAAAGCAGGGCAAGGCAGAAGTCTCCATGGGCTTGCTTACCCACATAACTAGGGGTCCAGAGTATGTAGCCTCCATCCCCCATTTTACAGGTCTGGAAGTTCCACTTCAATAGAGGAAGAGCTACATCTGACTAAAAGCCATGAACAGGTAACTCCTGCTTTATATGGTATAAAAAAACATTTAATTTGGAAAAATACAACTACTTGAATGGCACAATGGTCAACATCATTAGATTAGCACAGAAAATGCTACAGGCTCTTTAGCTAGCACCAATGGTTAATTCTCAATTTCAGCTGGAAAATGGCACCTCCAACAGTAAAGGGCCCTCTAATTTCATGACGAACCATTGATTCAGTGAGATACAAAACTTAAGTGCCACCTACTGAATGACCAGAACCACTTCCTGCTCCTCCTACATCCTTTCCTTGGGTCCAGCACCAGGCATTGATTCTGTTTGCTGCTGATTTGGAGTCAAATTCAAGAACGATAAAATACAGAAGTTCAGAGATATAACCTTTAAAAAGTCTTTACAATTAAGTTAAAGAAACTGACATTTTTTTGATTGGTTTTGTTTTCAAAATTCAAGTAGTTCTTTCTTCTAAATATCGCAAATACATACTTGAAATCCTTCCACAGTTAAGAAATTATATTTCCGGCACACAAAAAAGATTCCTATTTTAACTCTGTGTTAGAATGCTAGTCTGCAGGTACACCAAAGGTTAGATGTCTTGTCTATATTTGTCAAATTCAGAAGTAATTAGCAAATGTCTCAAGTATGCTGACAAATGAGTCAGTCATGTAAGTAATGGGCAACACTGGACAAAGAAAATAGGAGTTGTTCTTGTCAGCATGAGGGATTTCACTGCAGGAGAGTTGCTGTGGCTTCCATTATTTCAACGGTCAATGGATGTTGCTATAGAAACTGCATAGTTAGCAAGCCATGTAAGCAAAAGAAATATGATAAAAACAAAACTAAAGCAATGAAAGGATAAAAACCCAAGGATCTCATATATCTGTCCAACAACTTAAATTCATTTGTTGGTTTTATCTTTCAGTCATATGACCAACTGACGAGATTCCTAGTAACGATATCATCTATTCACATAGCACTTTTATATAAGTGCCATCATGTATTATAGCACATAACAGTCAAAATCAGCAACAAACCAAACCCCTTTCAATATCAATTTAAAAATAAAATAACATCGAGTTATTTCAATATGTAAAAATATTATTTGGCTTCATAACAATATATTAGCCCTCCTTAAATACAGGTAATTATTAATAACTCTTGCATGATGTACTTTCTTTGCTTAGAGGAAAAATAACATTTTAATATTTAAACTAGCTTTTATATGTGCAAGATAGTACTTGCAAATACAGTTACCTGCCTGAAGTATCCAGGCATTGATGATCACCTGCGTAACAGGTTGGCTTGTATTCAGTGCATGTCATACGGTTTGTGACAAGTTGAATATTTGCACTTAGTGAACGAAGCCTGAGACTCTTCTTCCATTTTGGATAATTAAGTAAATAGCCAATCTGAGATTTTACAACAAATGGCATTAAAGAGACTTAGAGATCTTATAATTCTAAAAAGAAGGTTGTGTATGATGAGTGATCAGATATAATTCTGAGTTTATACATAATCCTTGAGCTGTATTCTGTGAATATATTTTTGTCAATATTTCCATAACATTTTCCTCTAAATTAATTTCTGTTGCGTACCCTTTCAGTAACAAGATAACATGAGTTTTCTCTTTTAGACATTAATATGATAAATATATACAGAAAAGTATATATAAATATATACAGGTACACACCAGAACCTGCAAATCCTCTTATTTCCTTTCCTAGTCCTGCGATCAGGGTTCCATGGCAGAGGTTTTCATTCCAACTGCTACCTGGCTGAAGGCTTTTTTGATAGAGGAGTCCACAGCATTAATTACCAAAGGAGATGTATTAAATAGGCAAAAGCCAAGAGAATGAGAAAATTTGAAATATCAAGATGAGAACTGTGCCAAGTAACCAAAAATAACACGAGTGTTATTGTCTTCAGACAAAGAAAAGCAACTTGAGGATTATAGTGAAACCCCAGAACATTTGCCCTCTATTCAACTGCTCCTCGTTCCTCAAGCCACCACAAATAAACCTCTCATTACCACATTGCTTTCCAGGTCTATGGAGAAAAAATGCCAAGGTATAGAAACAATTGCTTGCATTTCCACTGAAAGCCTTGGTGCTTTTAACTTCAAATTCTCTTGAGAAATGTTGATAAGCTTTTGTCACTAGGTCACATTAGAAAAGAGACTACTAAGGGTTTCATAAACATTTGCACAAGCACTATAGAAAAACATGCAAGGATGATTAAACTGAAAGAGAGCATTCCAAAACTTTTTTTTTTTTTTTGATAGATAAAGCAAAAAACAAGAAATAACAATTTAAATAGGACACTTCTGGTTTCCAGTGGTCCATGATTTGGTCAGTTTGATCATTTCAGCTGGACTATTAAAAGTAATTCTCAGAAAAGACACTGAGTCTTCAAGGGTCTCATTCCCTTATCATCCCAGAGGGATGAGATTAATGTCTACTGTGGGACTGTGCCAGGAACATGGTCTTTTCTTGTTAACGCTGATCCTGGAGAACTATTGTAAACCTCTTAACGCACTTTCCTCTTGCCGTGTCTCTCAACCCTGTCACACAATTTGAAAGGATATTAGAACAGACAGAGAGTGCAGAGTTGAAATCAAGCATAAGTCCTTATTCCATGAAAGCTTTGCATATCACAGGGTCTGTGTTATGAAATGGTCAACCGTTTGCCCCTGAGTCCTCATCCATTACATCCACATAAAAAAGACCATCTTGCAGTTAGAGCAAGTTGGATGCTGCCTATATCTGGCAGGAGGGAGGAAGTTCACTGCCCAAGCCTGCCAGCTCAATATACCCCAGGGGACCCAAGGAAGCTGAAGGACAGACATAAAACCAATTTGTTTCTTTGCAGAAGAAAACATCTGAGGCTGTTATTGGTGTGTTTAACCTTTAGATTAGGGATCTCTCAGGCAGAGAGAGTTTAGTGGTATTCCAGTGATTGGGGCAGAGCATACTACTGTGGCTGAAGATGAAGATCACTTGCCAAGACAGAAATTCCTTGGGAAAAGAGTGGATTTGACAGGATTTCTGTAAAAGGAAACTATCTGTATGTGGTTTAGGTACTTTTGCTTGGTGTTAAAACTGTCTACGTTTTATCAACTATATTAATTTAATCAGAAAATAATTCGAATAATTGACTGAAATCTACTAATACAAATTTGGTCTGCTGCAAAAGTATAAAGCACACTATCACTGTCTAGCAAAGAAGAAACATTCACCACCTGTAAAAGATTTGTTCATGTAAAATTCTCTCAGACTGGAAAACAGCAATTAATTTTTTCTCATCACCTTAGGAAGGTAACTCAGTGTCTTTTTTACAGATAAACAACCTAAGGTAAAAAGATCTGGATCCATCCTACTCAGTTCACATCCTTCAGTGAGGAACCTCACACAGGTTTGCAGTGTAGCCACTAGAGGAACAGGATCATCCTGGGGAGAGCTAACACACTTTATGTCTAGATCAGGTAGGTAGAATTTGGTGAAACTTCTTAATTCAGTAGCCCAAAGCCATGCACCAAGTTAATGACCAACCTGGGATCAGAACATCATCCTTAACCATTTTGGTGGTGTCAGTCAGCCATGAGGATAAGTGGGTTCTAAGTATAGGACAACCAGTAGTGAACAGGGAAAAAATTAAGAAGGGAGGCTAATTTTACGTGATTACATGGCCTCTGTCCCAGTAAACTTACCTATATTTAAGCTTAAATTAAATTTTTCCATATTTTTTAATTGTTATTGTGCTCTTTGGCACAGCTTTAGTTAGTACCCCATTGGTCCAAGCACTGCTCTGGCATGTTCAGGAGAGGACACAAATTGTGGTCTGCTCCCAGTAGGCTTAACAGGGATTTTTGGGTGGAGGGGTATAGGTGTTCTATACTGTCCTGTGCTACTTGCTGTTGGGTCCAGACATTAGTCCTGGCCATTTCTGATCCCCAGGTAAAGTTGTTGTCATTATTTTTGTCACTATTTCAAAAACAACATTTCGAGTTATGTTAACGTATTTTCAGCTTTGCTGTGTTTTGGGAAAATGTGAGATACCAGGAAAAAATTGTGCTAGATTAAATAGCTATCTAATCTCACAATGTTTTCCTCTGGATGCTTAATGTATTTTATTTATCCAAGGAAGTCTTAAGAAATGGCCTAACCAGAACCTGCACATCTGCAATGTTTCAGACTTCCAATAGTTCTGGTGACTTTTCTATAATTTTTGTAATTTTACAGTTTGCTTTTTGTACAGTGTATTACAAAACTTTAAACAATGTTGCCTGTTGTGCTCTTCTCTAACCCCAAGCTGATATTCCTCATTCATACCTAGCTGATTCGTTGCTGTGGCTCTGGATTCTTTTCCATGTCACCTAATTCCAGATCAATGCCGCCCATCTGGTATGCATGACCTACTTTGTAGTTCTACATTAGCAGGACTAATTGGAGAAAAATTGATGGATTCATATTCCATCTGAATATGCACTTCTATCAGAATCATAAAGGTTTTCCTGGAGCTACATTCTGGAAGAAAGATGTTACCGGTCACGCTGAGATTTACAATTTGAGAGCAAGATACTTGCTTCTCTGATGGGGAGGGTCTTTTCAAGTTAAAAAAGCAACTACTATTAAAATGAGATATTAAAGTAAATGTAGTCAAATAATTTTTTGTTTGTTTTTCTTTAATGCAGAGTGTATAAATTCATAGTTCACAGTATAAGTTCACAAAGGCAAATTCTGAGATCTTAGTTTGTTCTGCACTCCATGCAAAGGAAGTTCACTGCCAGGCAATCTTTTCCTCATAGATTTATTGTCATTCAATTTTTTTTTTAATCATCATTTCCTAAGCAATGATTTTATGCTTTCTTCTATATCACATCAGAAAATGGGTGTATATCATTCACGAAGAGGACCTGGCAGGACCTAAATAGACTTTTTGCCCCTTTTTGGATGTAGATTTTCCATATGAAATTAGTGTTTGCAGACCAGTTTAATTTCTTTCATATGGCCTCCATGATACTTTTTATTAAACTATTTTTAACCAGAACGTAATGTGGTTCCGAGCCCTTACATTGTATATGACGTCAATACAGTTAACTTCAGCAGCTGGCATTGATTATGTAAACATGTTTTAATTTGTTATTTGACTATGCATGATATGAACTTTTCCATGGCTTTGATCAGGAGTCTAGGCAGTTTGAATACTCAAAATACACTGTTTATCTTTATTCATATCAGGACGGTGTATCTGTGTTTCTTACAAATCAAGAATAGTGACCAAAAAATTAATGAGCCAACTTTGATGTATGGTAGATGTAGGTTTTTCCAGTCGTGTCAACTCAAATTGTCTTATTATACTAGATTTAGTTTAACATTCTTGCGAGGTGATGGTAGCTTTTACACTGTAATTGATAGCTGTTCAACCCTTATCTCTTACTGGAACTATATGAACAGCAGGATTTTCTTTTTTTTCTCTTATTTTGTAAGCATTAATTCTCAAATATCTGATAGCTTCCCTTGTCTATTATCAGTCATTGATGACATTTATTGTTGATGAAACATTCATATATCTATGTAGGCATGAGCACATGTTTCTGTGGCTTGTCTGCATATACATTATGCACAACATTCCTATGTTTTTTCTAACTGGGATGAATTTCTAATCACAGAAGATATTTTGGTTTGTTTTGAAATTGCTACTCATTCCTCCACAAAGCACCATTCAACAGTTCTCAGCTAATAACTTTAAGCCAATCCTGCTGTAATGGATGTGTAAAGCAAAACACTGAAAACATTTATGAGAGCAGAGAGTTAGGATTTTGCAGACCATCACTTTCAGTGCTTAGCTTGCAACGCCTGGGGCTTGAATTTCAGTGGTACTTATTGCTAGCAATTTTCAGGGACTTCAAGAGCAGTAGTAGTGCTGCACTTTTTTTTTTCCTGATTAAATATTAACACATTCAAACATGAGAAACCACAAGAGAAGTCTAATATGTTGTATATTTATCAAATATTAAACATTCATATTTTAAGAAATTGAACCACAGAAGTATGTTTTACTTATTTCCACTTCTAGCAAGGCAGGTTTAGAACAGTGCAGAGTAATGTTTGCGTTACTAGTGGTTCAGTAACACTGTGCCATGTTTCCTAGATGAAAAATAGGATGTTAGCAGAATGAAAAAATCTTAAAGGGCAAAAATCTCTTCAGACATCACCCACTTAAACAGTTGCTAATAGAGGAAGCTGTATTAAGCGCATATGTTAAGTGGCCACAGGAGCTGCTGTGCGAAAACATCAGGCTATTCAGCTCTTTCCAAGGCTAAGTGCCTGAACCCTACGTGCCAGTCAGACTGAATATCCCCTGTGAAACAGACATTTGCATGGAGTTCTGACTCCATCAATACATGGCACACACAGATCTTATTATTTTAACAAGGCTTCTCCCTGTGCCAGTTCCAAATGGGCATTAAGGCTGAACACCAGAGTAAACAGTGTGGGCAATGAACTTCATCACCGCAAACACCTGATGACTACTTCCACCAGCCCTTTCTTTTCTCTTTCTCTTGCAGGCTGACCATTATTTTGGTCCTCCTGGCAGCAATTAGCTGTCATCAGGCTCGCTCTCTCAGGCACCCTTTCTGCTAGAGACTAATCCCCCTCAACACAAGCCATTCTTCTGTCTGTTGCCATTCTTTGTTGGTTACACCGTGCGCACAAATTAATTAGGGCTCGATTTAAAGGCTGACTCAGCTGGTTCATAGCACAAATGAGTACAGCTGTCTTTTCTGCATAAGGTTTTCAGCTTTTTTTTTTTTGGCTTTTTTATTTTCCTCTTGGTTTAGAAATATACTCTGTGTGTGCGTGTGCGTGCACATGTGCAAATTAAACATGAAATTTTTGGCAGATGCAATTGGCTAAGGAAGTTGACAACATGGATCTGTTTAGCCCATCTGCCCCTGAGGATCCAACTCAATTTCTTGCAGAGCTGTAGGGTTAGGACTACTGAGTTTCCAGTGTCAAAGGGTGGCTTCTCTACCTCAGACATGCTGGCATTCTGATCCTGGGAGGTCCCCTGCCCCAAAAAACCAGAAACATCTGGAATCACATGGGCAGCTTGTCTGCTGAGTTCAGCAACAGGGATCCCTGTAGCTGCAGCTCCACCCCACTGTTAGGGGACCTAGAAGGCACTTAACAATTACTGTCTTTACTATAGGATTACAAGTGCATTTGATATCATATGTATAGTACGATCCTTCAGATTTTACACAAAAATATTCTTGGGGTATAGTTCACACTGAAATATATCCTCAGAGAGATAAGCATCATGATGTTTTAATTTAATTTAGTAAATATTCCTGAAATAAAAGGATATTTTACTTAAGTAACCATGTTATGTTTATATCCTCTTACATGTGCTGGAATTTTAAAATTCTGAGTCATGATTCAACACCAGAGCAATAAAGCACCTCAAGTGATTGGGAAAAGTACGTTCTGAACATGCAGATATTATTCTTCACTTTTCATTTCAACTGGAAGAATTTAGTCTTTGATCATGAAACTGGAGTGTTTGATTCTTTTCTCAAACTGGAGTGTTTAATTCTTTTCTCACTGAAGTCAAATGAGAGTGTTGCTGTTAATGTCTATGAATGCCTGTAAAATGTTAGGATATATGAGTTTATGACACTTCAAGCAAAATGTTTACTGCTTTGGCCTTAGTTTCACTGCCACTGGGCTTTAAAGATGACAACAATATATAAACACTGCTGTAATTACATGGCTGATAATTACCTCTCATCGACTTCATGGAGTTTTGCATTTGCTGTGGTCAACTGAGGTTTGTTTTTTCGTTTTTTTGTTTGGTTGGTTTTTTTTATATCTATCATTATTTTAGAGTCTAATTGTGTAAATATTGCTGAAAAACAATCAAGTACAGGCATAAGCCTCAGAGCCTCTGGAATTTTCCACAAGCTGGAACAACTAGTATATATTTTATAACCGTATGTATGCATGTATATATACATATGTAGACACTTTTTTTTTTTTTTTTTCCTTTCCCACAAGATTTGTAAACTCACTGGGGTAAGCATTGTCCCTACCTAAAGTGTACATACCATTCAACAGGGACTTAAATACAGGCTCAGTCCCTCCATACCACCACAGTACAAACAGTAACAAAGGCAACCGGGTGTTTGGAAGCAGAGGACAACTTATTTTCAATTAAACAGTTGCTGAAGTGCTTTATTAGACTGGGTTAATCAGCTTCTTCCCAGAACACACCTTCATTTCAATGAATGAAGTTCTATACCCATATTTACTGAAGCAAAAGTCTTCAGTTTTTTCCTATTTTAAACAGGAAGGAAATAAATATATATTATTTAGCCTGTTCTGTCTTCCTTTTTCTAAAAAGTAGCTACTAAGTTGTCATCAGTTCAGATGTGAACTACTACCTTGAATGTCAAATACAAATATTGCATAAATTATAGGTTTGAATCACTCATGGAATAGATATGGAATTATTAGACATACAGTATGTAAACAGTAGGGCAAAAGTCTCTGAATTGACCTTTGAAGGAAAGTTATTTAAATCAGTAGAGTGAAAACAAGAGGTAAAAAAGGTGCAATTCAGAAGAGAAACCAGATTCATAATTTCCTAGAACAAACAGGCAAATTTAAATTCAGCCATGCTAAAAAAAAAATAAAATAAGAAAGGCAAATATTTACGTGATCAGAATCTCACCCAGCCTAGTCCTAACACTTGTACACATGAATAACTTCACACACTTTATCAGTAAGATTGTCTCAAACGGCATTCCTCTGGTAAGAAATGTCCTGGATTTGCAGAGTCCATCCATTACCACATAATTGTTATGCACCATAAGAAAAGCTTCCCAGTTTAAAGAAAATAATTTGACAATCCAAAATAAACATTTCAAAATATAAAAATATTACATTTACGTGTAGACTTTGCTATTAACAGCCACTGATTTTTAGGACATACCTCATTAAGAGCTTTTGTACCAATGAAACCGCTTTCTAGATTGACAGGTGGCTGATTTAACAAAAAAAAAATCTTATTTTGATGGTTTTTATCATGAAAAACCCTCTCAAACGGCCCAGTGCATTGTGATTTCCGTGGTTCTTTTTCTTCTGAGCTGTTCAATTAGTTGGAAATCTCTCTCTGATGGACTGAAGCAGCTTGAGTGAACGCCTGAGCGCACAACCAATTAGGCTCATTTGAAGTTGCAGAATTGCCTTCTTTGGTGTTAAAACCCCATGTCAAACACTGGGTCTAAGATCATTTGTACTACAAAATGAGATTGACAGAGCAGCTGCAACAGGGGGCATGCCTGCTGGACGACTTAATTGTGGAGACTGAAGGGCCATCATGAACTGGCGTGTGGAGATTGTATCACCACTGCTGCATTACAAATGCTCTTTATTAACAGTGATCTGTAATCAATGAGCTCAGGCTTTTTGCCAGAGCTCCAAAATCAGATAGGCAGCTCTCCTCCCAAGGAATAGGAGGAGCCACCGGAGCAGGATGTTGTGCTGAGGAAGAGAGCAGGGCTGGGCTCCCTGGCACCTCGTTGGGATTGGGAAGCTGCAGAGAGGGAAATAACCATCCAATGATACGCAGCTTTCCTCATTTAGTAGAATATGCAGTAGGTGATTGAGCATGTGGCGATGTAAAGGCAATTGCACTTATATTGGCATGAATGAAATATGGTCACTTCAACAAAGCGATATTTTATTAGTCAAAGAGACTACACCAATCCACAGTGGTCTGAATAAATACTTTAGATAGTGGCATAATGTCTGTATCTTAATGGTAATCCCATGATACAAATGACCTGAAGTGAATCCAATAGGTGTAGTTTATGCAAATTAATGAAAAAACAGTATATTTAATCTTTTGTTTAGGAAACCTTTTGCTTTCTTTAATAAGACATACTGCTTTTGAAAAGCATAGTTGCTTTTCACTGATGCTTCCAAGCCAACAATTTTGTTTATTCCTTTATTATTAAAAACAATGTTCTCTTACTGTAAACTACTGGTCAGTTTCGTGGAAAGAAATCAATGTATCTGCACAAATATTCAAAGATTACTTTATGATGAGACAGATGTAAAAACAATGTCGAAGTCAAATGTAAAGTTAGCCAAAATCAGCAACAGCTGATTGTAATTACCTACCTAATGCCTTTTGCTACCACAATAACTTCACTGCTTTTTTTTCAAAGATATTTTACTTTTGCCTACTTCACTGTGTGAAAGAATCCCAGAGAAGGAAATAAGAAACTTGAGTGAACAATACAGGAACAGCTCAACTAGTGTGGCAAATCACATGCAGATGAGCTCTAGTATCATAAAATAGTGCCTCAAGTTTATTATCCTCCTCGATTATATGAGGAATTGATGTTTAGATGCATAGTCTAAACTTTTGGCTCCTCATATGAGTCAGTGACAGGATTTACTTTTAACTACAGGGTTTTTCCCGTTCTTTTTTTTTATTTTTAAAATAAATTTTTACCACAAAGTATGATTATCTGTTCAGGTTTTGATTACAGTTTTGGGTGTTTGTTGGTTTTTTCTGAAGGGTTCATTTTGCTATTACCAGTAATTCCCACATGTTTATAAAATCTGTTCAAATTAAACAGATTCACACCATGTCATTTTGCATCAGGTGCAACACAAGCAACAGGCAGCTGAAATCAAATAATTTTCGGAAAAAATCTGAATACCTGCACATGTAATCATGTGTTAAATTATATTTAGGAACTCTCTTTTATCACAATACATACAGGAAACTTACCAATAAACTAGACATTGTTTATGCTGTAGTTTGTCCCACTGCTACCTTATGGTCCCCGTGTGGCCCAATCCACCGGCAGTCTCTTCCCTTACAACTAGAGAATGAGCTCTGAGGTGGGAATTGTATTTGTGTTCTTTGTCTGTACAGTGTCCAGCTCAACAATGTCATTGCCTGTGACTAGTGCCCCAGGAAGCTACAGCGAAACCACTTTCTGCTATGGATACCAAAAACAGAAAGAAAAATCCAAGTATCCCAGTAGGTTAATGTTGGGGGAAAAAACGATATTGTATTCTCTTGTTTATGTGGTGTTTATTCACCTGTTGCTCGATCTTGTGAAATGTTTCTCCTGTGTCAGCAATTCCTGATAGTAAGATGGTGAAAGGTGCAGAAGGTGGATATACAGGTAAGAAAGACTTTTAGCATAATCAAGACATTAAGAAAAAAAAAAAAAGCAGAATTGTTTCTTAAGTAAATGAGTTCTTATTCAGCGTATCCAACAGCTACGCTTGAGCTTCCCATTCCGTGCTTGCTAGTATTTTTGCAGTGGTGTTTAGACCAGTTCAATCCAACAAAAGCAAGTGTCTAAACTGATGATACCTTACTGTAAGGAAATAACCGATCAATAAGTATGTGACTGAAAGTAAATGGCTATGTGTTTGTTCACACTAATGTTGTTGCAACTAAACTAATACTTAATCCGGTAAATAAAGGTATGAAGTGTCAGTTCCTTTTCCCCTCCCACTTCTGCATATTCACATAGCGTCATGTTTTCAACATAGCTCAGAGTATGCCTTACATAAACTTGTTGTTGGGACAATGAAATCTGGATGAATTGTCTTGCTGTTGGTCTTCCTGTTCCAAAATCTCTTATTCTTATCTTGTTCACTATTTCCTACAAAACTTTACTTCTGGCAAAGATCTGAAATATAACACACAGATATGTCACACTTTGGCTGTGGAAAGGACTGGTTGATTCAACCCAGGCAGAATTATTCTGCAAATTTGCAAGCTATCGGCAGCCTGTGAAGGTTTTCTCCGGCTATGCTGGTGAATCGGTCCGTATCATACTGTCAGCATCGAGCAGAACTCCGTGGTTTCACGTATCAATGTATGGAGATTTCACAATGCTGGAAGAAGACCACAGTCTCCCTGAAAAGATGGTTTTTCTACCTCTTGAAGGTTGTCCTACCTCTTGAAGGATTATGTTTCCTTTCTATTTCCCATTTATTCTGGGAAACTGTAAATATATAGAGAGAAACTTTTGAAACTAGGAACTAGAATTTCACTAAAATCATACACAAACTCTTTTTTGTCATCCTTTTGTTGAAGTCCCAGCACTTTCCCCTTCTCCCACTCAATGCTGTGAGAGATGTGACCATGACCTGATTGTCATCCCTTTGTCATTTGTTGAATACAGTGATGTTCCATGTATACCAAATTCAGTATGCATATAATTAAATTCAGTTAGGTTTCAATTATAAAATTAATGGAATGTGATAAAATGAGAGGAACAAAATAAAAAAAAATGCTTACATTTGAGTCTGGAAAGCTATTGTGACTTCTAATATAATTAATTTTCATTTAAATTATCTATATGAAGAGCCACAAAAGCAAAACCACAGAATAACAAAAAAAATTATGATCATTATTCGGTTCTCAAAGTAAAAACAGAAAGAGAGGTAACTGCTATATATATTTATAAAAACTTAAAGCAACTCACAGTTAGTTGTACAGGAATGAATAATTACAATTTCACTGAATTTCACTGAATTTTTTTAGAGTTGGAAGGGACCATAAAGATCATCTAGTCCAACTCCCCTGCCGAAGCAGGATTGCCCAGAGCATGTCAGAGCATGTTACTCAGGAATTCTCTCTAATTCATCAATATCCAAGAAGTACAGCAGGACACATTCTGCACCCACAGATTTTACAGTGTAATTTCTGACTGCCTGCAGTAGAAGAAGTATCAAGGCCAACTCTTCAAGGTTTTTTCTTTTAATTGAATTAGTTTCACATACAGATGCTATTGGGATTTATTTTCTGTAAAAGCTACCTTGTTTCCTAAAAAACTATCCTGTAAACTCAAAATAGATCCTTAAAAAGTTGTCCAAGCATTAAAGTCAACAAATAATGAGGTCTAAAATAAATCATGCTATTAGAACATGCTTTGAAAATATACCCTTTAGATTCCACCTTCTGAGGGCAACAGCTGCATCATCTGTAATCTGGAGTAAATAGGGAAAAGCCTGTCACTGTAGAAACACTTTTAAAAAATACAAATAATACATCCCTTAAATCTGTGCAAATTCTTCAACGATTATTGTCTTTAAATAATAGTCACAGATATAAAAGGAATTAGTGTTGATGCTTCCAAATTTTCATGCTCATTTGTATGCTATGGGTTTTTTGTACAGAGAAGTCAAATTGCTCACATCTGTGGAAATAACACATACTATACTGATTTGGACTTCCATTTAGAGAATTCAAAACTTTTTCTGCAAGCCATGTTTGGTTTTTTTTTTAAACAGAAAGAAAATTAAAACACAATATACAAAATATATTGGCATTGCTAATCGGTACTCTCTGACTTTATACCTGGTTATCAGAAGGAAGTTTCATGCAACCAGTAATTAAAGGACAGAATACTGGCATGGTTTTGCTCAAGAAAAATCTTTTAAAGAGGAATTAAATATTACAAGATAACAAGAATATCCAGCACCACACTAATTAATATTACCAACAATTGTAACTGGGACATACAAACATATCTTTCAGATTTTAAAACAATCACTAATCATTTGGTTGATATGAGACTTCCCAGAAGAGGACTTATTCTTTACCTAGCAGCTATCAGTACTTTGTACCTTTCTCTCTGGTGGCACTGTTAAGCAAGCTTTAACTGGACAGACTGTGTTTAATTCTATCATTCAGAGAACAACTAGAATTGCTGTTATTCAAAGACTAATAACAAGCTTCAATCTAGTTGTGAAATATTTATTATATTTCTTATCTCTACCACCTTTTGTTAGTTATCAGAATGTAAGGAATGTCTTAAAAGTATTCTTCTTCTGAAGTTATATCTAAAAATTCAAAACATACAATATAAAAATAATACAATACTAGCTTTTAATTCAGTTGCAAGGCTCTTTTTTCCCTCCCACCAAAACAGGGAAATTTAGCTGACAGACTCAAATCCAATTGATTTGTAACAATATACCCAGATTTGGATTCATCTTCTGTAATCTAAGATTCCTCATTTTGGTAGTTCAAGTCACCCTGGTCTCCTTTATGGTCAATAGAAGAAATCATGTAACTTCAGAAAATAATTTGTGTTGCCTGTCTTAATACAACCAGTTTAAGATGAAATAAATTGCTTGTTTCTCTCATTGACTATACATGGTCCCTAGGGAGACTAACCTGAATTTAAACAACTAACTTTTAACACCTAAATTAGGGAAGATGAATCTTCTCCCAATCTGTAAAATTGCTTAATTTACAAGTAAGCCAGAAAATCAGCTCCTGTAGCTGCATGAGACAAGACCCAGGCTGTTATGGTGACCCTGAAAGTTTTCACTCTTTTACTTTTGCTCCAGTCACTCTAAGTCATTAATATCTCTTTGATTTTCAGGGATTAATTTCCTTTCTCATTGATTATCCTTTTCCATATATAAGGAAATGTTGACCTGCTTCTCTGAATAACATTTAACATTAGCAACAGCTATTGTCTCTCTTTGTCACCAAGCAGGATTTAAAATGTAAAAAAATGCATCCTCACACTTTATCAACCTTTTTTCAGGAGCCAACCCACTATTCAGATAAAAAAAAAGTTACAAAAGAAGAATTCAACCCAGGAAAAAACAACATCCTAAAAGCAGTAGAATCTCTACAAAGAAAAGATGCAGAACCTGAACAGGCTACAGATAACCTTCAAAGTACTGTTCTCTGAGCCTGTTTTGGTCATTTTACTTTTCTATTATCAAGCTTATTTATAGATTTTTGCAATTATAAAAGAGCCAAAAATAATTAGGAAGTCAGTTTGGGACTTCATGAAAGAACATGAAAGAACAGTAATAGTACATATATTTTATGAGCAGTCCAATTTAGATTGTTCTCAACTTTGGTGTGACTACTTGCAAATGATTGTCCATTTAGATTAAATGTGGAGGTGATTTGGCATTGCTCCTTGAGAGAAAAATGATCAGGTGACAAAGATTCTGTTGCTTACAAAATTTAGACAAAGATAGAACCTTTCCTACAAGAGGAAAAAATACTTAAGTAACCAATGATTCAGTTTCTCTCTCCTATCTCAAGCTTTACTTGCTGTTTGATCATTTAATCTGTTAACAAATCAATTTCATATTATTTATCCAAGTGGAAGCCTGATCTGTGCATATTACGTATCACTCACGGATGTTGTGTCACACATTAGAATCAAAACCTCTATGGTATTTTAATTGTATGCACTGGTCTTCTGTTTCTTGCCCTAACTTCTAGTCATGCATAAATGCTCTGTATCAAACTGCAAATACTTCTGAAGCAACTCTTCAATGTCATTACACACATTGTCATAGGATATAATGGGCTAATAAGGTAGCACATAAACTGCTGCTATAGTTTGAGAGCATCCAAACAATTATCACTCTACAGTGCCAATGAATCCTACCTTGTTTCTGCTATCAGTGGATGTTTCCTGAGATTGTTCACCACAATCTTGGGTGATAATGCACTTATTGACTCAAAGATGGAGATGCATACTTACAGGCACTTCTCCATAGACCTTTTCCTGAAAAATATAATGGAAAATTCAGATGCCAGGGAGTGCATCTGGGTCTTTTCAGACCCTGAATCTGTAGACTTTTTATATAGACTTAATATGCAGAGATATCAGTGAGATTCTTTCCTCTTTCATTTTTCATGTGACTAATGATTATATTTCTTCTTCCTTTTTTAATTTCTTGTACTTCTTCTTCCTAGTTTGTTCTTTTTTTTTTTTTTTTCCTATCACCTTCCTTTCCACTACTTTCTTTTCAGTTCCTCTGCGTTTTTTCCTATCTTTTCAATACACCTCTTCCTTCCAAATTTTGCTCATTACACTGAGGGGATTCATCTCCTAACTACAGCCATAGAACTGTTAGGTATTTTGTCTAAGGCAGTTATCTCAACTCCCTTTATAGGCAACAGAGAATAAGTATATTGACCAAAGTTATTTATACCATGCATTTTATACGTCAGCCTCAGGCGGGGTCAGCCTCCTAGGAGCCTCCACAGATGGAGACTGGACAGCTTGTATAGACCGGATGCCGAACTTTACAACAGTTATAGTTTGACAGCATGTCCCATCTGTTGTAACCATCCCATCATCTTCTTCTGCCCTAAGCTTTAAACTCTTTAGTTTTCCCTTCACTAACCCTAGCTATTGGTACTTGCCCACTCAAGCCTCCCTTTTTCTTCTGCTCCTTCTGCAACTTTAGGAAAAAAACCAACAGTGACTAAGGATCTTGAATCTTATTATTGTTGCCTTCCTTTATCCTTTTCTGCTTTCCCTCTTCTACACGCGAGATCTCAGTGTGTGAGATTAGGCTGTGAATGCTACAAGTATGTAGGCACTGTATGTTTATTTTTTGTATGTCAGGTAGTACATTGTAGATACTCTCTCTTTTTAATAGACATCCTCCCCAGTGTTGATGGGATGGAGCGTGGACCAGAAGCACAGATTTTCACCTGAAACAGAAGATGGCCAACTTTTCCTGGGATGGCTGGGGAACAATCCATGGGTTGCTCACCAAGTTCTGCAGATGTTGACTCTGAAGATGGAAATGTGGGATAATCTTCTAAGGGGATGCTAAGAACATTTCTTCTCCCTGTGATCCTTTCACACTTGTTGTTGTTTTTTTTCCCCAAAGAAAAAGGAATCAGTTTGATCAAATATGCTGTGTTTAATTGGGAAAAAGCAAGGAAAAAAATCTCCATGACAGCTTTATCTTACACCTGTTTTAATAAATTTTCTACACAGATGGTTAGTAAGTTAAACATCATTTTACAAAATGATCAGTAATTAAAAGACATGTTTTATTTAGAAGCAATGTAAATATTTATGACGAGTCATAAAGCTTTTCTGAGCAATTTAAGCCTGACATAACCTTGTTTATCTTTTACATAACTTAAAACATAGATTAAATGCTTTCAAGAAAGTTATAACTGCTTTTTTTTCAGGATGAAATAGAAAAATATTCATGAATATTAAGGACCTTTATTTCAGTATTTCCCAGACACTTCAAAACACTGGGGTTCCAAAAGCCCAGTCAGATAAGTGAAACACTTCACTCACTATTAAATACCGCAGAAATGGCTGTTAAACATCACCTAGTCACACATCAAACAATCAGTTTTCAATTAGGTCTTTTTCCCTTGCCTCAATCAGAGGAAGAATCGAAAACTAGGTTGAGAAGTTCAAGAATCATTTCACATGCAAAGGATGATGAAAGGAAAAGCAGAACATGTTGTCGAGGACAGATGAGGGAGGACAGCAGATAAGCAGAAAACCCTCCTCATTCAAAATAGCTGGGACACTCTAACTTAAAGCCTTGAAGCTGTGAAAAGTCTCACGGGCCTTTACTGATTTTAAGAGCTCAGTCTCAGTTTTGAAGGAGTGATATATTTCTGATGTTTTCTGTCCTGAATTATACTGTCACAGCTGCTCTAACTGTCCTATAGTATAATTTTTCTAAAAATAAGATCATAACAAAAGAGATCTTGTTTGTTATGTTTGAAGCACTTTCGTCTGAATGTTCCACCAGCCAGGCAAAAGTTATTTCAGAATTTTACATCATCTTGCAATGCAAGTATTAAAAAGTATGAAAGCACCCCTCCTGACTTTTCTGTACCGCTCCACTTCCTCCCAAAAAAATGAAACCAGATGACATTTTGGTTTATTTGTTATTAGGAGGAGTGGGAAGAATCTAATGCTATATACATCCTCAGTCCATTATTTCTGTGCCAGCTTGAGTTTCATAATTTAATTCAATTCCAGTAGGGCAGAGCACAGCAATACATTTCATAAAACAGTAAACTATGCAAACATGACATAGAAGTTATAATGCAGTATTCAAATGCATGCTGAGTTGTCATTTTTATAACACAGCATTTTCACCAGAGGGACACTTAATTAAAACCAGGTTCTTTGTATCTGGTATCAAACTAGTACCAACAATTAATTCATTCTAATGCTATTTTTCTATCAGGAGCTAGTCTTTAATTGTGTTGAAAAATGCAGCAGGCACATTTGTTTTGAATTAAAGAAACCATACTAAGACTCAGCAAGAAGCAAAAAGGGGATAACCATTTTGTAGCAGGGGAAAAAAAACCTTGTACAAACTATAGGAGACCATTGTTTTTTGAAGAGAAAGGAGGCTGTCAACATTATACAATATAGAAGATGGACAGGTGTAAAAGGGATCTCTTAACTTTATTGTCAGTAAGTTATTTAATGCTAACAGTATCCTTGCCTAATACGATACACAAATAAAGATGTTCCCTGCCTCTACTCTCTGACTCAGATAAAGAGTGGATTGGACCCAGTAGAAAACACTAAGGCTCACAATGTTGGGTTTGAGGGTTTTCTTTTCTCTAAAATTCACATCTGTGTGTTTAAAGAGAAGCAGTGCTTTAGAAAGCGTTTCAATGAGGACAATGTGATGGGTTTGTAAATAAAGGTGGTAAAAATTTTCCATGTGTTGCAGAGAATGTTGGAAAATACACAGAGAACTGTATATGGCTGCTACTGAGATGAGTTAAGGTAGGGACTGGATGTTCTTAGGCAAGAAGTTAAGCTCAGAAAAGCTTTCACTGGCCTCAGTGAGCTTTGCACAAAAAAACTTTTTTTGCAGGAGATTTCTGTGAACATCTACTGCCAGTTACAACTTGGGATTCCACAAGCAGATGATTGCCCAAACATGAGCCAGAGCATTTTACCTGAGACAGACTCTCCCTTAGTACCTGTGTCTCCTGTCTTAGTGCCCTATGTCACATCCCTGGGGAAACACACAGAGCAGAAAATGTTGGTCCCAGATTCAGGGAGCTTCTCTTCCAGAATCTGAGTGCGGACAGACCTATTCCATTTCACCTGCCTTATATTTCATTATGAAGGTTCTTAGGACATTCTGTATCAGCCCGATTGTGCTTCCTTTGTTTGTACATAGCTCTCATTTGAGTCAAAGGAAGACTAAGAACCAAGCTGGCCTCATCAGCTTTTCCCAGAATCAACATCACAGTGATTTCTCACCAGTCTGTGGCACGTTGTGTCTTCTCTTTCTTTCCAATTCTCTTCTGTGAACTGCTGCTTTTTTCCACAGTTTGCTGTTTAAGATTGACTTGCTTTATGACCTGTTATTGTTCCTGTTCCTCAAATATGTTGTCTTTGTGTTCCTACTTTGAACTAATTGGAAAATGACTGTCTTTTTCTGCCAAAAAGCAGACTAGGTTCACGGGTCAAGTGTTTTTGCTACATCTAACCTCTCAAATCATGCTTTCAGCTGAGAAACCTGTGCTTTTGACAAACACCAGAAAGAAAATCAGGCTGAGAGTCAGGCTACACAGTCTATGTATCACTGTTCGTATTACACACCCTTTGTTCAGTAAATGACTTGTTCTTCATCTCAGGAGTTTGAAATAGTACCATCAGGCTAAAAACTGTAATGTTAATTTAGCAAAAGGAACAAAGACAGACAAAATGAAGGCAGAAATTAAGTACCTGTGTCAAAGAGTATAGGTTGAATCTGATTGCCCCTTTCTGCCATCTCATCTAGGCACCTAGTTGCCTGGCATCCAGGATTTTGACAACACAGCTTCAAATCACTTTTGTGGTTACAAGTGGAGAAGATATACAAGACCAATAGTTAATTTTTTTATAGACCTGGTTTACTTGAGCAGTTCCTTTAATTTATTTTTGGTTTCATGTTCATATATTTTCATTGTCAAGCTGCCAATAGCAGTTTATTTATGCCCATGGTAAGTTCTGACCAATGCATTTGGGCAGAAAGACATCTCAGAATAACGTTTCCAAATCTGCTGCAGGCTGAATAGTCAATGAAAACATTTCATCTCTCACAGTGCTCTAGTAAACACTGGTGGCTAACCAACTGGGAAACAGCTCTGCAGAGGACCTGGGGATCTAGTTTTGGTCCCTTTGGTACAAGACAGCCATGAACTTACTGAAGGGCAACCAAAATGATGAAGGGACAAAGCATCTGTCATATGAGAAAAGGCTGAGAGAAATGGGGTTGTTCAGCATGGAGCACAGAAGGCTCATGGGGATCTGATCAATGTGTGCAAAAACCTGACTGTGGGGGTTAGAAAGACAGAGACAGACTCTTCCAAGTGTAGCCCAGTGACAGAATAGGCAATGAGCACAAACTGAAATTCTATTTAAACATACGAAAAAGCTTTTCTACAGTGAAGGCATCCAAGCACTGGCACAGGTTTCACAGAGAGGTTGTCGAGTCTCCATCCTTGGAGATACTCAAAACCCGACTGGACACAGCTGTGGGCAACTTGCTGTAATTGACCCTTCTTTGAGCAGGGGGTTTGGACTACAGATCTCCAGAGGCACCTTCCAACCTCAGCTCTCCTGTGATTCTGTAATTTATTTTTCCAATGAAAAAGAAACATTTCTATAAACACCAAACTTTTCAGTAAAAATTATAATAAAATAAATAACTTCATGTAAAAGTTCTGATAGAAATTTCCAGTGCCTGGTTTTCAAGAAGACAGCATTTTTTAGGAATTTCTGTGTTGCTTTGTAGAGGGAATAGATATAAATCTAATCTATTTTTGTTACTCAGAGAATTTAATACAACAAGGTTGAATTTATTATAAGGGAAAGCAGAGTAAATTTACTGTCTGTGTAGGCAAACATGCACAAAAGAGCATAAGCAAGTAATTATGTAATGCTCTGATTTGACATGCAAGTAAGTATAAACTAATACTGACTTGAGCCTCCTAATCATGTTCACACTGATTCAAATGAAAATGTATGTTTTCTATTACAGTGATTTTACCACTGATTTAATGGAATTTCTCTCCAGCTAAGAGTGATTATTAGTCACAGAAGTGTCGTAATGCTGTGACCCTTTCAAACTTTTGCTATGAAACAGTTGTTATTGCATTTCTAATGTCCAAATAGTTGCAGTTGGATTCACATAATTTGACAATTATCTTGCAACAGAATGTCCATATGCAATTTAGAGCTTTCTTATGATGTTCGTTTTCAGAAATACAACAGACAGTTCCTAGTCTATTGATTGGAGTAAGCTGTTACTGTTTTAGAAATATTATCATAGAATCATAGAATGGTTTGGGTTGGAAGGGATCTTGGAGATCATCTAGTTCCAACCACTCTGCCACGGGCTGGGAAATATTCCTGTCCACAGATTTGACAGGATCATTTACAATAATACTCAACAACACAAACAGACAAAGCTAAATCATTTAAAGACTGATTGTTATTCTTAAACATTTTATACTATTTATCCAACTGTAATGCATTTTTGAACAGATAATACTGTATAATCCTTTATTGACATTGCATTCCTAGCAAGTGGTTAAAGGACTCCTGTTCTGTTATTTATAATTAATCTTGTTGGTTTAAGTTGTTTTTTACCCTATGCTTTTTACACAGGTAAAGCTCTAGGGAAAACCCATATTAACAGGCCTATATATGATCTCTGCAGTTAGGTATCTTTTCTACCAATATCAGTGATAAAAGTCAGGTGCAAACATAATATGTAGTCTATCATTATCTCTGAAACAAAGTGGGACAGATTATTAAGAATTATGCTAATAAATTTACCTGAATGTTCTTTATATTCACAATGAAATATTTGTAGAAGAAACAAAAGGTGTTCTCAAAGATGGCAATAGATAGCCCTGATATTCCTATTCCTACTGCTTGAAAATGCACTATTGCACATATTCAGATGTGCAGGGCTACAAATATGCTGTAGATACTGTTTCGCTCACAAGATTTTGCTTTACTGTAATTTTCTTCATCTTCTTCCTGTGTCAGACTCATCCTAGACAGAATAAATTCTAAGGACAGGTGAGTAGAGACAGATGAGCATTAAATACACAACACTTTTGCTTAAATCAGCATTCGCTGATGACTGAAACTAGTGACAATGAGTAGCAACAGGGTTGGAGACACTGGCCCACAAGTTATTTGTTGCTTTGCACACACCGGGGACTGAATACCAGTAGTGAAGAAATTGCAGTCAAAAATTTGCCACAGCATATCCCTGCGCTCCCAGTGAGAAGAGATTTTTCCAGGTTCCTGTAGACTGATATTAATCTGTTAGCAAAGTTTGCATGGATAGCTTTGCCACATTCAGCACAATGATGAAATGTGGAGGTAGAGTTGTACTCTGAAGTGACATAAGTGCATTAATATTGTATGTCCAGCAGCAGCTGCTCTGGCGCTAGGGCTGTTAATAGATCTTTGACTTTTTTAGTACTTAGCAAATAATAATATTTAAATTCCTTAGACATAATGAAGATAAGTCTTCTTTTTCTTTTTTTTTTTTTTTTTGTACAGACACAGTTAGGGAAGTTGGTCAACTGCCAGTTCAAGAGAAATACTAAACATGAGAAGTACTTTAGACATACATTAGCTATATAGATTAGATAGCTTGAAAGCTCCTTTCCTTACTGTAGGATAACCAAGGAACTTGGTCAACATCCAATTCAAGATATTTATTTGACTTGCTGCAAGCTGCAAAGGGATATAAAATACCCCATAGCATTTGGGAATATGGAACTAAAATAGCCAAGCCAAAGAAAAAATACACTTGTGAATATCAGCAGTCAGGAGTCATCCATCACTGATGCAGAACCTCAGAATCTTGACAGCCTGAATTGATTTGCTTTGATATTTGTAGCCAGACCTTGCTCCTGAAAGAATGAAACAGTCCTCTCTGATGCTGTAGTTGTGATAACAAAGTAAATGGCTTCATCTTGCCAAATCCTGTGAATACCCCTAAAAATCATAGAATCATAGAATTATTTAGGTTGGAAAAGACCTTTAAGATCATCAAGTCCAGCCATTAACCTGGCACTGCCAAGTTCACCACTAAACCATGTCCCTAAGCACCACATCTACACATCTTTTAAATACCTCCAGGAATGGTGACTCAACCACTTCCCTGGGCAGCCTGTTCCAATGCTTCAGATGAAGAAATTTTTCCTAATATCCAATCTAAACCTTCCCTGGAGCAACTTGAGGCCATTTTCTCTTGTCATATTGCTTGTTATTTGGGAGAAGAGACCAAACCCCACCTCGTTACAACCTCCTTTCAGGTAGTCGTAAGAGAGCCATAAGGTCTCTCTCCCCTCAGCCTCCTTTTCTCCAGACTAAACAACCTCAGTTCCCTCAGCTGTTCCTCACAGGACTTGTGCTCTAGACCCTTCACTGGCTTTGTTGCCTTTCTTTGGACACACTCCATCTCCTCAATGTCTTTCTTGTAGTGAGGGGCCCAAACCTGTATGCAGTACTCGAGGGGCAGCCTCACCAGTGCCGAGTACAGGGGAATGATCACTTCCCTAGTCCTGCTAGCCACACTATGGCCTTCTTGGCCACCTGTGCACACCTCTGGCATGACCCAGCACTAACCTTGTTGATTCTCATACCATTGGTCTTGGCCCATTGATGCAGCCTGTCCAGATCCTTCTGTAGAGCCTTCCTACCCTCAGTCAGATCAACATTCCCACCCGGCTTGGTGTTGTCTGCAAACTTACTGAGGGTTGTCCTTGTCAAACTTTATTTTCAGTGTCAAAACACATATAATGCCCAGAAAGCCTTTTAGGCCTTAAGTCATGTTGGTTTGTGGATTTTACTAACTTGGGTTTAGGTCAAATTTTATATACTATTCTGAAAGACACATATCTAGTTATAGGTTCACTAAAATATATTTTGTCTTCTTCAGTATCCTGACCTGGTCTCAGAGGTTCAGGGTAATGTCCCAACCTTTGCTCCCAATGCTTTTCCTCTTGCTGAGAGGAAGACCTAGAAACACAGTATCTCTCCCTCTTTCCTGGGAAGGACCCACAAGGTAAACCACCACCTTCGTAGAGCTGAACATCTGAGGAACCGGGAGGGCACTCTGCATCACCAAATGCACCTGCTTCACAGTCAAGATGTCCAGCCAGTCTTCTACTGAAAATGTCTTTGGCTTAAGGAGAAGTAATCAGTATGATACTGAACTCAGTCCAAGTGGTATAGGACTCGATCTATGTAATGTTTAATTTTGGCTCTTTGGTCAGAGACGGCCAGAATATTTCACGGTATCTGCATAATAACTTTCCATGGTTTCTCAATAGATATGGTCTGGTCTTAAACCGCAGCTGAATTATGTAGTTGTGTGTTTTGTAACTCAAAAGAGCCTGACAGGTAGGTGAATAAGGAGGCTAATCACTTTGCTGTAAAGAAGAAAAATATGTATATTTTCTCATGCTTAGTGGAGTGTAATAGATATCCTAGATGATAAAAGCTCGCAGTTGTAGAGTAGTTAAACCAGGGCTGGTCAGTTTAAATGAATTAAAACCCCTTTAATTCCTCTGAGGCCTCTCGATTTCTGTTCAGATTTAAACTGTAGTCACAGCCTCCTGTTAACTAATACGCATGCTGTGGATTTTCCATCCTATTCATCACAAATTCCTGCAGTAGTGGGAATGGGGGAGGGGGAGGGGAAGGACTTCAGCTCAGTTATAAATCGCCAAGAAATGACTGACAAATACCAATGCAGACCTTTGCACAGCCCTATGCTGGAGATGGCACATTGCCAGTCAGGCTGCAGATACACATGGTGTTACCTCTGAGCAATTTTAGGGAAATGATATGTTTATTCTAAATTAAGGAGGGGATTAAAATGGTGCTCTTGCAGTTTCAGTTGTAAGACAATGGAAAAACTATTTGAATTGCCTTTTCCTGTTTTATTTCATATGCAAATAAGGAAAGGGAATGAAAAAAAAACCACCAAGAAAGTTCAATATCCTACACTGTGAAAAATAAAAAAGGTAATGAAATTTATTTAGTTTATTCTAAATGTGTCGTGCATTTAGTGTTCCTTCTCCAGGCTTCAGTCATATTTTGAAATTTTTGTATGAAATATATTTGAATTCCAGAGTATTTTATATTTCTGAAGAAAACATTTTTTCCTGATTTAAAAACGTAATTTCGAAACCACTTACATCTAATTCATGGTATATGTTGTATATTTATTTAATAATGTCTCTTTAAATTCAGTCATTTATCTGATTTATGTACACAGCTGTCTGATCACAGTTTCGTACTTGCCATGTAGCTACAACTATGCAACATGAAACTTAAATTATAATTCTTCAAGTCTGTGTCATTTTTTTTGATAGTTACAACAGGACAGGATGAGCATGCTGTAACATAGACATTAATATGTGTTGATCTACTTAACTGACCACAGTAATATACGAAATCTCAATTGTGGAGGGAAGATTTCAAGAAAAAGTCAAGAAACAGAGTCTAGCTCTGCACACTGCTCTCCTAAGATACACATGTAATATTATGGCACACAGGATACACAGCTCACACTGTCAAAAATATCATACCTATTACAATTCTGGGAAAATATTAGTCTTGTTTTTTCCTGTGAATCATTGTCAATTTTTTAAAAATCACTAAAACAGGATCAATTCTTTGCAAAACAATTGCCATTTTTTCCAATCAGTTTTATTTATGCTGATAGCAGAAAAATGAATGAATTAAAAAGAATATAGAACTATTTTCAGGGTTCAAAAAATACAGAAAGGAAGCATTCAAGTCACAATCCCTTTCATCTCTTGCAGCTTACTGATCACAGACAGAAGGGAAAAATGTGGAACATATTCCAGATTTCCTACTTGACCCTGTTGTTTCTGTGCCAAGAGGAAAATAAGTAAAATATTATGTAAAATATTAAACATTATGAGCCAAATATTCTTTAGGGGGGTTGGAGGAAAGACAGCCAAAAGAAAATGATTTTCAGTAGGGGTAATGGTATCAACTTCCTTTCCAAAACACTTTGGAATACATAGCTCAAGAGTGACAAGTATCTTTAACAATAAAAAAACCCCCAATAAATCCACTCGGGATTCTTAGAAAACTGACTATTCAGCAGAAATTACAAACATAAAGGAGGGCAATTTCAGTCAAATTTCCAAAGAATTAAACCCACTGGATTTCACAGGTGATGAAAGTGAAGTGTTAATTACTAACCAGATTGCTTGAGTGTTCCTTCTCTTCATATCACAAATACGGCTCTTGGAGTTACACAAGCCGATGCTTGTTCTCACTGGAGTTCAGAATAAGCCAAGCATAGGGATCTTGACGGCAAGTTTAGTTATGCCAATGCCATCTTGTTAGTTTTCCTTCTCCCTGTGAACAGGTGCCGGACAAGGA
Source organism: Numenius arquata (assembly GCF_964106895.1). NCBI lineage: Eukaryota > Metazoa > Chordata > Aves > Charadriiformes > Scolopacidae > Numenius > Numenius arquata. The sequence continues at coordinate 11,165,997 of NC_133582.1, forward strand.
TAGATAATTATCACTGGTACAGGCTTCCTAGAGAGGTGGTCGATCGCCCAAACCTGTCAGTGTTAAGAGGTGTTTGGACAATGCCTTTACCGTGCTTTAAGTTTTGGTCAGCCCTGAAGTGGTCAAGCAGTTGGACTAGATGGTTGTGGCAGGTCCCTTCCAACCTAACTATTCTATTCTGTTTGAGTGCCATCAAAACCCACATAATGGGCAACAAGGGGATCAGGCCTAGTCAGCATGGGTTTATAGAAGGCAGATCCTGCCAGATGAACCTGATCTCCTTCTATGACAAGATAACCAGATTATTGGATGAGGGAAAGACTGTTGATATTGTATACCTGGACTTTCGAAAAGCATTCGATACTGTCCCCCATACAATTCTTGTGGAAAAACTGGCTTCACACGGCCTGGATGAGCATACAATCCGCTGGGTCAAGCAATGGCTGACTGGAAGGTCCCAAAGAGTGGTGCTCAATGGATTTAAATCCAGCTGGCGGCCGGTCACAAGTGGTGTGCCTCAGGGCTCAGTGTTAGGACCATTTCTGTTTAATGTCTTTATTGATGATCTTGACAAGGACATAGGGTGTATCATCAGCAAGTTCGCAGATGACACCAAGTTAAGCCAGAGTGTTGATTCCCAGGAGGATAGGGAAGCTCTACAGAGAGACCTAGATAGATTGGAGCATTGGGCCAAAATCAATGGTATGAGTTTCAACAAGGACAAGTGCCAGGTTCTGCACTTGGGCCACAATAACCCCGTGCATTGCTACAGGCTTGGGGAAGTGTGGCTGGAAAGCTGCCTGGAAGAAAGAGACCTGGGGGTTCTAATTGACAAGTGGCTGAATATGAGCCGGCAGTGTGCCCAGGTGGCCAAGAAAGCCAACGGCATCCTGGTTTGTATTAGAAATAGCGTGACCAGCAGAAGTAGGGAGGTGATAGTGCCCCTGTACTCAGCACTGGTGAGGCCACACCTGGAGTATTGTGTCCAGTTTTGGGCACCTCAATACAAGAGAGATATCAAGGTGCTGGAGCGAGTGCAGAGGAGGGCAACGAAGCTGGTGAAGGGCCTGGAAAACAAATCATATGAAGAGCGGTTGAAGGAGCTGGGACTGTTTAGTATGAGGAAGAGAAGGCTGAGGGGAGACCTCATCACTCTCTACAACTACTTGAAAGGACACTGTAGAGAGGTTGGTGCTGGTCTCTTCGCACAGGTAACTAATGACAGAACAAGAGGGAATGGCTTCAAGCTCCAAGAGGGTAAGTTTAGACTGAACATTAGGAAAGAATTTTTCACAGAAAGAGTGGTCGGGCATTGGAATAGGCTACCCAGGGAGGTGGTTGAGTCACCATCGCTGGATGTGTTTAAGAGACGTTTAGATGTGGTGTTGGGGGATATGATATAGGGGAGAACTTTGTAGAGTAGGGTAGGTGGTTGGACTCGATGATCCCAAGGGTCTCTTCCAACCTGGATGATTCTATGATTCTATGATTCTATTTTACTGGGACAAAAATATCTTGCATTTTAACAGTGAACAACAAATGTAAGAACTGAAATATAACAAGTCAGCAGGCATAGAAAACCACCACTTAATATTAATTTTATTTATTCAGTTTGTTAAGGTGATTTTTTTTTGTTTCTTTAGATCATATAAATCCAATTCAAAATAGACATTGTGAGCCCATTTTACTTGATGCCAGGAAAACCTACAGGTTCAAGAAAAGAGAGGAAGAGGAGTTATCAAGGTATTTGTTTTCCTTTTCATTTCACGTTTTCCTTCTGGAAATGAACAATACTCAACTGTCTGGCATCCCTGGCTGATTACTTGTAGCACCCATCAGACATCATCAGAAAGGGATTTGGCTGACAGTGGATTAGCAGCTCTGCAGGTTTATTTATGGAGGAAAACCTGTTTGACCAGTGCCATGGAGATGACCAAGAGCAGAAGTGGATAAATTGGTCTTCAATATTAGGAAGACTGGTAGACATATATTAAAACCCAACATCGGGTAAGTGGCTTTGAAAAGGCATACGAAAAGGACTTGACACTATGGAAACCTCCAGAAAGCTCCTAAGACAGCATGTGGACAAGGAAAGTCACTTTACATTCTAAGGTCTACATGGGCTACTTGGGTATGAGAGGAAGAGTAGCAGAAGAAAGATCAACAAGGTCAGAAGGCGGAGGTGTTAAAGGGGTTTAATTAAATACCAGCCTCCAACATCCATCAAGAGAAACTGACTTTGCCATCACCTTGAAATCCAGACAGCCCCTGTTTTGTTTATTCCTTTTAGTCATGAACAGAGATGTGCAGATGCATCAGACTTTAAAACCGAGGTCTGGTTTAAACCATACATATTATTCAACACACATGTATCACACAGACCTGCTGGAGAGTTTAACACAATGTAGAAGGAGTCAAAATTTTAATATGCATTGCCATAAATCATGTTTAATTTTGGCAAGGAAAGTCCACTCTTCCTAAGGGCTGTCAAATTCTTTGGATATTTTGACTGTGTATATTCAAATCAACAACTTAGAAAAATGAGTAGTGTATCTGTAGTATTACATAGCACGGCCAGGCATAATGCATGGAGGCAATGTGAGAGCTCCCCGTTCATCTCTGCCAATGTCTCCTAGGCTGAGCAGAGCAGGCCAAGATGCAAGGAGATTCCATGAGCTGGAAAATCTCTTGGCCTTTAAGATCAGGTCAGGAAATGTATTGGTACTTGTTGACAAAGAATGAGCCCTAATTTTGAGTCAGATCTCTTGAAACTGAAGTCTATGCAACACGTGACATGTTTATTCAGCCAGGCTAACCCAGAAAGCATAGCCTTAAAGATTTATTTCACTTTATTTTAATTTGCATTCAACAAAGTGTATCACAGGCAGTTGCTACTTATCTTTGTTTCAGCGGAGGGACCTAAATCAGCAGAATTTTATTCATAAGTTACTATTATTTAAGCTTGTTTGGGAACAGAGACAACTATATCTTAATAATTTGTCAAAGTGGACAACTTCTACTCAGGCTAATAAATATTTCTGAAGAAGTGACCTGATCATCCCTGTGGTCTATTGACTACTTCTGAGAGATGTGAGAAAAAAAATTTAAAAGAAAACTGACTAACATGTCAGCTTCATTTTTCATACTGAAGAAAAAGTTAATTAAGACACATCATTTTCTCAAGATGTCTCCAGGTGAAAAATGTTTGAAAACAATCACATGTAGTCTACAATCACATTTCTGGTTGCATTCTTTCCAGAATAAATGATAAAATCTCACATATTTAACACTGGGGAACTGACTAATCCCATTATGGAATTATCATTCTCCATTTCTTGGATTTCTAAAAATGGTATTATAATTCAGCAAATCAAAAATATATGCATTTGAAAGCAAATTCTTGGACAAAGAAATAGGTGGTAGTAGTTTTTTACTTTATTTCTAAATAATTTTTTTCTTAAAAAATGCAAATTTTTAAGTGGTATTTAAAAACCATATTCTTTCATGAATACAATATTTTCGTATAAGGTAATGAATATGACAATTTTCAAGTAGGTTTAAATACACTCAGCAAGATTTGTTTCTTCTCAGCAAAGTTGTATGGAATATGGTAGATGATAGATGGTAGTTGGTAGGTAGATGATAGATGGATAAATAGGTAGATATGCTTGTGACTAGAGCTTTTTCCAAAGAACTTCAAAAAAAACCTCTTGAGGTGAAAGACATTCTGTGTGTTTTAGCAAAGGAAGCACAATCAGAAGGTATACAAAAACATGAACTAACAAAACAGGATATTGTTACTGATTTTCTTCAGAGGGATTACGGTATACACATGTAACCCTAACTTGTTCATCTTTATGATTTGCAGTTCTAACCTGCACTTTTAACCTCAGAAATGTTGTCTAGCTGCATCACGGCATGTTTGCTAATATGCCAGTTCATCCTTGCTTAATGAGATAAGCTGTATGATTTCAGGTACAATGTCTTCTTATGATGCTCCACAACCCAGCAAACTTTTTTGATGGGCTGGGAAGAAATTATTTTCGCTCTGTTGTGCTACATGTTTGTTTGAAGCATTACTACACTCTCAAAAACCTGAAATACCCATACAAACACAAAGAAAAAGTGTCTACAATAATTTTTGATTCAACTACACGGAAACAAATGCAGCAGCAGAAATATAGCAGCAAGATTCATCAGAGACTAGAAACACCTGGAGAGTTGTAAAGAAAATGAATAAATAGTGAACAGCAACAAAATATGGCATCATGACATCACATCCTAATTGCACTTGAGGCAATGCTCAGAAAGCACTACACAGTTGTGCATTTCCTACTGGCTCAACCAAGTATTCAATCTTGTTCAGGAAAGTGGCTGATAAAGGTTCTATACTAACGGAAAGCTTTGTAATAGTCCATCCTTGGTGATACAACAAAACTGACCCTGCCATCCAATAGACACCCAGTGGCTCCTCACCACAGCAGCACAAAGCGGCTAAAGAGGAACAGAGTGGAAAAGGGCTATTTCTGGACTATATATGATGATTTATATGCCATCAACAGCAAACATCCCTCCAGAAGTGTTGGCAATCGCTGGGACTTTTTACCAATTTTGGAGTGACGCGGTGGACCTACTAGAGAACCTGACAATCTAAATATGTGCAAAATTAATGTAAAATGTCTTTACTTCCTTTCTTTACTTGATGTTGCCTTGGTGAAACATGGAATATTCTTAGAAATACGCTTAGAAAATCTCATAAATATGAAGACAGAAAAAAACCAGAACATGCAGGTAACTCTACTGACTTACTGGTTGCTTTTCTTGCCTCCTAGTTCATATTTTGGAAGCTAAATATGTAACTAATGTTTCTGTCCTGTATTTGCACTAAAATTACAGTACTGGGACAATTAAGGTTGGATTTTTTCCCTTCAGAAAACCAAAACCTTTTGTTTTAATCACAAGAAATGGCAGTATGTCACACAGCAGGTAATAATTTAAGATGGGAAAAAATCAGATATTGAAAATTATGTGGGCAGCATTAAATATTTGCTCTAAATTAAGAGTGGAGCTTTTTTAAAAATTTTATCCCTGTTTTTCATTAGTTTTGTTCTCGTCTTCTGTTAAACTTCTAATCAAAAAAGCCAAAAGATACTGACACACTGAAGAAAGGCCAATAGCTCACTCTGGCTTCTTGCTTCTAGACTTCATGTAGAAATTTGAGAGAACTTTGGAGCCAGCTTTGCTCAAATGATGGAAAGACTGACAGCAGCTCCTTTCCCTTGTAAAAACCCTCAGCCAGCATGAAGCCTACTTAGTACAATAAACAACACAGTGTGAACTATTTTTGCAGGTGAGATGTCCTGCTGGTGGCCCACCCATAAATCAAGGAAACTGCCTAACAGCAAGGGAAACAACCAGAGCTAAAAGAAGGGGAAATGAAGTGTTGCACAACCCCCTACTGATTGAAGGTCACAGACCCGTTGAGACTGACAATTTATTATAATTTATTAGTGTTGCATTTCTTCTTTAAACCAGCAGGAGCATCAGAATCCAAGCGTATGAATTCTGACAACCGGAAGAAGAATAAAAGGTCTTTAGATGATGTGCAGCGTGTGTATGAAGTAAAGGGAAATAAAGTAAAGGTAAGCAATTCAGCCAATTTGGTTTTGACAAAAATAAAGTTTGAATAATGGATGAAAAGCAGTATTTGTAAACATCTTGAGGTGGGCATAAAACATGCCAGAAATCATTAAACACGCAGTCATTAATAGAAATGTGCCAAAATTTATTTTTCAGCAATGGCTGGTACTTGATATTTGATCTGATATGAAAGACCTCATGGAATTATTACTGTAAATGCTAATTCAATGAACCCAATCTTCGGTGTTATTAGACAAGAGATTAGGTCCATGTGAAGTCAGTAGCAACCCACATTTTTGAAAGACCGTTTGGACTCAGTTTTGAAGTCCTTCATGTAGGAAGTTCTTGAAGTCCAGAAATGACTGAACTTCTCTGATCACGTATTAAAAGTTTTCAACTGACCTCAGCTTCCATAACTCCATGTTCATTTGTCATGTAAAGAGACAATCCATGAGCTACAGAACATCAGCAGTGTTTCTTTAACAAAGGAGCGGGGAGAAATGCTCTAACTTTTATGTATTTTTTTAAAAAAAGTTCCTAACAAAGGAAAAATTATTTTCCTACCTTTCTTAGCTTTTTCCCTCATTTAGATACTATATTAACTAGTAAGTACTGCTGCTCATGAAGTATTGGAAGTAGGAAACTCCACATTTCTGACCCAAAAGTTGTGATTTTTGGAGTTAAGGTAGACTCTGTGTAGTCACAGAATCATTCAAAATAGAATAACAAAACTAGCCAAGTGAAAATTCACTAGCTTCACACGGCTGGACTGATAAATCCTAAAGATTTCCTGGGAATGAAACACGAATATCAAAGTCATGTGTTGGGGAACATTTTTTTAATCAGTCATACCATTTTAAAAACTCCTAAACCAGAACAGTACAGTGCCCCTCAGGAAAAGGAATGATCAAAAGAACAAACCCCTCTGGCACATATAAATCACCCCACTTAATGGATTACTGGAGGGTTCTTATATTCGGGTGATGAGGGCAGTTTAAAAATACAGTTTGACCATATGGTACAATGTCTCATAAGATGGTAAGATGTCAGCTTCGTCTCTTTGGCTGCAGATCCCAAATTCAGCTTGTTCCCACTTCCACCAAAGTTCAAATGACCTTCTGTTATAACTTAAATCGCTTTGATAGTGAACTACCTCTTTCTGTCTCTCTGTTCTTTTACTGAAATTTGGACCTGTAACAGCTATTTCCCTGATACATTCTTACTTATCAAAGTGCTCTCTTACCCTACTTACTTTCCCACTTGAAGTGATCAGTTCTGAACTTGGAAATGCCATTTCTTAGAGCATGCTCCTTTAAGCAGGTACAGATGGCAAGTCCATCAGTGAAGTTCAAACCAGAGGTCAAGAGAGGAAAAGGAAATTACCCCTGGTACTCATCTCAAACTCTGCCCTCTTCCACTGTCTTCTCTGACTGCTGGTAAATTTAGCTCATCATTTCCGCAACCAGCACCCAGCTTAGCCAGTGACAGTGGGAAATCAATATATCCACCACATTTGACCTTATCACCTTTAAAACAGTATCTTACAAATCATTCAGGATAAACAGTCATGATCACAGAGTTAGTAGAGAGGTCAACTAGTCTAAAAGCAGAATCAACTATACCTAAACCATTCCTGGCAGATGTTTGTCTAATGTTTTCTTAAAAACTTCCAGCAACTGAGACTCCTTAGCTTCCCTCAGAAATCTCTTCCACCATGTAATTATCCTTATTGATAGAAAATCTCTTCTCATGTCTAACCTAAATCTTCCTAGCTGCATTTTCGCATTCTATTTCTCACCCTAAAGATCAATGGATCAAAGTCCTAAATAATGCCTGGAGAACATTTTGTAAATCTCACCTTTGCAGCAGCCTTTCACATATTTGAAGACTTACATCAACCACTCAAGTTTTCTGATCCTTGTACTCCACCATCCTAATTCTTTCTTTAAAGCCACATTTTCTAGGTTTCTGATCAATCTTTTTACTCTGCTTTGCCCTCCCCTTCTTTTGGTCCACAAACTTCTGGAAATATGGTGCCTCTAATTGGATGCAGTAATGCTACAGCTGAGGCCAGTATTCGGCAGAGCAGCTGGTTTACATATAATACTCATGTTTATACATCCTGATACAGTGTTTGCTTTTTTAAAAATATTTTTGGCAGAAGTTTAACATTGAGAATACATGCTTATTTTGTGGTCCATTCTAGTTCCTAGGCTCTTTTCTGCAGAACTGCCAGCCAGGTGGAGATCCATCTTTGTGAAATGACACAAAACCAGGGGATACCTCCCTTCTGTGTCAGAGGACTCTGGTGTGAGGAAATACTGGGCTGGTTTGACGATTTGTGTTAGTTGTTACTTAATGGATTATTGCCTTCAACTTGCTTACACGCAATGTGTTTATTTATTCATTCCCTCCTTTCTCTGCAACCCTAGTAATGACAACTGTTCAGTAACTTCTTCCTCTAGCAAAAAGAAGACAGAGTTAGCTTCCTCACCAGCCTTAGGCCATGATTGATGTGTGCCTTATATGGGCATGTCTCTTTAGAAAAAAAAAAAATCTGATGGATAGAAGATGTTTACCTCTCTCACATCAGTAAAGACAAATGGAGATATTTTCTAAAGGGGGTCTAAATGACCTAGAAACTCAGGTCCTACTAATTATATCTCAGAGCCCAGCAGTAAGTCCTTGTTCTAGTAACCCCACTGATTTAAACCAGTTGTGGGGCAGAACTGAAGGAAGAGGCCCAGAGACGTTTTATGTGCAAATAATACAGTCTGCAGTAGTAGTCCAAAAACTGAAGAATTTACTCAGATATTTCCCAAACAGAAACATATTAAGCTGTTTCCGATGAATCAAGAAGAGTTTTAACTTTCAGATATCCAAAAGAATGCTGTTTGATTGCTTTTATTGTTTAGACTGTGTTACCTTGTAGCAGTAGTCGGTGCACAGGGAACAATAAGAAACCCTACACAAGACACACAGAGGACAAAGAAGTACGCAGAAAACAAAGAAAAGTTATTTCACGGCTTAGTCAAGAAGAACGTGCAGTTACAGAGACCTCTGCTTTCAAAAGCTTTTTTACTTCATATTCTGGATATTTGGACCCATGCTCACCTGCCCAGCTTTAATTCATTTGAACTGATATGTTCAGACTTGGCACGCATACTCTTAACTTTCTTCTGGGGTCAGTTAAGAAAGGGCAAAATAATTATTCAAAATTTCTAAGATCTGAATCGTGGCCTCGAGGTATTAATCTCTATTAATTATGCATCTGCCTTATACATTAGTAGTCTTTGTGCTCAGAACCTCCCTAGTCTAATACTAGTTTTCCAACTTCCTAGGGACTTCAACTGTAGATAGATTGGCAAACATGAAAATGAAATAAAACATGGGGAGGAAAAACTTACTGTGAAGAAAAAACAAAGGACTTTTTTTTTTCTCCAAAATTTTACCCTATCATCTAAATTTCTACGTCCACCAGAGCTTCGCTTTGTAGCAGAAAAGAAAAACTTATCATCTAGCTACCTGGTTTTAAGAGACATTGCATTCCCTATGTGACGTATACCTACTAACCTGTGACGCTGAGCTGTGCCAATAGAGCTGGATGCTGATAGATCTCACACTAGACTGACTAGTAAAGTTAAGAAGCTCATCCAGCTCATCCTCCATCCAAATGTTTCTGTGTCACCTGGTCAGAAATGTTATGACAACACAACATTGTGGGAGACTAAAAAGCATTAAGCAAACTATTCTGATTGGAGGGGCACTTTTTTTTGAACATGTTAGCTTGCAAAAAAAAGATGGATTCAGAGTTGCCTAAAAGTTTCTTTTTACAAATGTCATCAAAATAAAAGCTTTGCTTTTCACATGAATAGCCCTCTCATGTTGAAGTATCAAGGTATTTTCAAAGGATTAAAATGATTACACTGATTTTATTTGATTTGATTTGATTTCTCTTTTTCTAATCAGTTCACAGAGGTTTTACAAGTTGGTATTTCATCAAGAGTCAAAGTCAGGAAGGTTTCACTGTTGCTGTAAGGATTAGAAAAAAAACAATTGACCCAGACCTGCTTTTGAGCACTTCTGATTACTTCATTTCGTATTTTTTTGTCCATTTTTTTTCCTGATGCAAACTTATTTTTACAGAACTTATTTCCATTATTTCAACATACGCATTTATTGTCTGAACAACTACAAACATCCTCACTCCCCCCATCCCTAATTACTGCTTTGAAGGTACCATTAAGTCATGCGTGAGGCTTAATTTGCGACTGGGGAGATAATTCTTAGTGTGACCTGGAGCACTCATCAGTGTTTAACACCTAGTGAATTCTTAGAATAAACTTTTGAAGTGTTATGGATTGGTCTGCTTTTTCTACCTCTAATTCAAGGATGAACATAGTCAGCACAGTACTGAGTGATTTTGAAAAATCAATCTCACTAGAAATTTTTCCAGTAAAATACATCAAACTCTAAAGTCTTGCACACTGGAAATGGAAATGTTTGCATTTTTGCTTCGCCTCTGCTCAGGGAAGAGCAGTTATGATTAAACTACTTATATTCACTAGTGAAGATCTAAATTTACAAAGCCACAAGTATGGGGATACTTCCAAACAAATTCAACCTCGCTGAAAATGTCACTCAGAAATATGAACAAGTCTGTTTTACTCTGCCTGTGAAAATCCAACCACCAAACATTCTGCGCAGTAAACTTAAGTTTTCATTCATACAACAGCAAACAAAGCGTGTATTGTAATGACTTTTGATCCTATAATCCACACCAGAGCTCAGAGGTGAGCTAGCAATTTGTAGAGCTTTCTCCCTGAGCCTTGCTGCCACTTTTCTGCTATTCAAGTACACACTGTCCTGGTGGCTGATCCAAATTACAGGTATGGCAAGAAGCAAGAGACCTTACAGAGCATATTCTGAAAACTTCAAACACCATCATTTTTTACCAATTTTTAACCCTTTTTTCTCCTAAGGAAAATTTCTTGTCTTACTTTTAAAATTGTCATGTGGTTCAACATAACATTATGCCTGCCAGTAAGTCAGCATAAAAGTGGAACAGCAATGAAAAAGCACCTTTTTCACATGCATTATCACTTTATTTCACACAAAATAGTTTCTTTTCTTCTGTTAGAATTTTCAGTCCCCAAAATCTCAACATCGGCACTAAAGCACAAGACAAAATCTTAAACTGCAGTGCATTTCAACTTGTGAACTGCTGTGTAAATCTATTTTCAGGCATTTCACTGCAATATTCATTAAAAATCTGAGTAATGTTTGATTTTCATATTTTACTGAAATTAAGTTGACTACAAGGAGAAAGCACCTCTTATGGAACTTTGGTTATCAAAGGCAGCATTTTGCTCTGGTTGATTTCCTGGCTGTATTACCAAAGAAATCTGTAAAAAGTCAATTCAGATTTGGAACAAGACGAATGTCCTGTCAAAAATGTGTTAAATGCCAGAGGGGAAGCATGATCAGTCAGAGAGGATTAGAAAAACTTCTTATTTGGATTACCCAGAACTACTGAAAATAAAAAAAAAAAACACTGGGAATAAGGAAAAAAAAAAAAAAAAGGCTGAAATCATCCAGATTAGTTAGCAATCAATTAGTTTGCATTAATAAGCCCAATTAGTTTGCATTAATAAGCCAAGCCTACCTGCAGACCAGGCTAAATCTACCCAGGACAGGGCAGCAGAGGAGAATGTAGACCTCTGCTTAGTCACAGGGTTCCCACATAAAGCAAGTCATTCTTCTGCTTTTGATTTCAGCCCCTCATTAGTGGGAGAGAGAACAGCCACTGCTGTCTGTGCCATTTATGCTCGCACATTTTTTGCCTGTGCTACATGTTTTTTATTCTCCGTAAGAAGTTAACCACCTATCAGGCTTATGGGGACTCTTCAAAAGGTATCAAGGTTTTAAAATAATCTGCTGGGGAGCACTATGAAGAGTATAATTCTTGTTTAAAAATGTAAAAATTTTGACTGGATTAAATGGGATGTCTTGCATCCCAATTCAACTGTGGCCAGTGCCAGATATTCCACAAAAGGGCACAAGGTTCTCTGAAATGTGCAAAAAGGGGTTAATAATGGAAGAAAATACCTTTTAACTTTTTAGGAAGTAAATAACTTTCATTCTGATACAGAATCATTATACTTGATCTTAACCTCTTTTGTTTAATTCCATTTCTTATTGTCCAAATAAATACAAACCTTTTAAATTTATGGTGGGATTTTGCAAGCAATGGTATTCTGTAGCAATTACTTCCAGAAAAAGATTATATATTGTATAATGTTTTTCTTTTCTTTTGAAAATTTTCAACTTTTAAATTATTTAAACAAGCCCTTCTCTCATAATCAGGACCATGTTAACTTATGCTGTCTTTACTTTCTCATTCTGGTGTTCACCAGACTCTTCAAAGTCTCACCATTCCTTCAGTAATTTTATTTTTCCAGCTACAGATTTTCTAATAGATGAATAAAAAATATTTTATATATATCAGAAGCATTTTAAATAGGATCTCATATCCAAAATGGAAAACAACTGAGGGCATATTGCCAGTTATTGTTATTGACACTACAATAGCATTGGAGTGTCAGGTCGTGGGAGGTGATTCTACCCCTCTATTCTGCTCTCATGAGACCCCACCTGGAGTAGTGTGTCCAGCTCTGGAGTCCTCAACACAGAAAGGACATGGACCTGTTGGAATGGGTCCAGCAGAGGGCCACGAAGATGATCAGAGGAATGGAGCACCTCCCCTATGAAGACAGACTGAGAGAGCTGGGGTTGTTCAGTCTGGAGAAGAGAAGGCTCCAGGGAGACCTCAGAGCAGCCTTCCAATATCTGAAGGGAGCCTACAGGAGAGATGGAGAGGGACTCTTTGTCAGGAAGTGTAGTGACAGGACAAGGGGTAATGGTTTTAAATTGGAAGAGGGGAGATTTAGATTAGATATTAGGAGGAAATTCTTTCCTGTGAGGGTGGTGAAGCACTGGAACAGGTTGCCCAGAGAATTTGTGGGTGCCCCATCCCTGGAAGTGTTCAAGGCCAGGCTGGATGGGGCTTTGAGCAACCTGCTCTAGTGGGAGGTGTCCCTGCCCATGACAGAGGGGTTGGAACTTGATGATCTTTAAAGTCCCTTCCAACTCTAACCATTCTATGATTCTATGATTCCATGATTGTGATTTTTTTCCCTCTCTTTTTTGCAACATTTTCTTCACTGGTTTCACTGTGCCTGCAGATTGAGATGAGAGTGTCTTTGAGGCAAACTCAATGATGCCAAGGTTTACTTTCCTGAATGCCAGCACTGCATTTTAAATTGGCAGAATTCATTCAGACTGTTCCATCACAGCATTTAGGAGCAGTTCAATTGGCACTGTTCTTTATTTTCCCTATGCTTTTTACTATTCTTATCAAGTCTTGATTAGTCTAAGTGCCGCTAGTCTAATTCAATTTTTTATATTTGACTCTTCTCTAATTATGCCTTTTTTCTAGACCATTAATAAATAAAAAGCAATAGCTTTGGATATGCTTCTCATAAAAGCGGTTACACAGAGCTGGTAACATACCCTTAGTCTCACAAGTGGAATGGTTCTAAGCACAAGAATGTAGCTGTTTATTCAGTGCTCTTTGGCACATGGGTCCTGATATTACCTGCACAAAGGAACAACTTCAATGCCGTATGTATCAAAAGAAGGTACCTTAATCAAGAGTTTGCTTCTGGAATCTTTGCCTGTGTCAGAAACAGAAAGCATTGGTCAGCCAGTTTCATATCTAGGTGAACACTTTTCCCCCTGGTGATTGACTGAATTAACTATATTAATAAACCTACTGCAGACCTTTGAAAATAAGAGTGTCTTCAGGTATTTATTGGAGCCACAATTCCTCCAGCAAGCTCTCCTAACCACTAACCACAAGGCAGGAGGGCTTTGACAACCAGGACTTATTTCTGCCACCACTGAGCAGAGTTAAGACACGATGACACTCTTTCTCTTTGATGAGCTTATTATCATTGTCCTAGATAAAGCACCCTGTTATTCTCACCCACAAATGACGTGGGAAAAGAACAAGCAAGATTCCCATGATGTAAATGTGCTACAATCCTCTAGCAGCTACAGAAGGTCTTGGAAAAGATGGATACTCTCTCCTGATCTGCTTGAAAATATACACCAAAACAGCAATCAGCTCGACACTTCTAGTGCTCCAAGATGTGAAAATCAGATTGCACTGAGATGAGTATCTTGGGTGATGGTTCCCCAGTTAACTATATTCCCTTGTCTACAGTCTTGGCCTGAACCAGCAATGAATCTCCAAGAAGTACACAATACACTCTGTCCTTTCAGCCTGGCTGAGGAAATCTCTGCTCAGACACCTCAGTTCGACACGGAACAACTCACCCTCTAGTGGGAAAAATGTAAAGAAAAAAACATCCACCCAAATCTTTTCATGGATTTTTTCATAACCTGGGCTTCCACTTTTTCCCATCAATCTTGTAGCTCATCTCAAGATGTCATTTAAGAGCTGCCTTTGTAAGTGGTCTCAGACTGCCTCAGAAGGTCTTTTCTGAGACAAGCATCTGCGCCAAATAGCTAAATCTTTCATGAGCACTTCAAGCAAAAGGAAAACACCTTCAAGCACCAATCCAAATCCAAATGATTACACCTGAAACCTGCATAGCACCTTAGTTATGTCCTAGATATAACAATGCAGTGTGCCAGCTGCATAGTGAGCTGCATCAAAAGAAGCATGACCTGCAGGTTGAGGAAGGTGATTCTACCCCTCTACTCCACTCTTGTGAGACCCCACCTGGAGTACTGCATCCACAGCTGCAGAGCCCCCACAATAAGAAGGACATGGACCTGTTGGACCGAGTCCAGAGGAAGGCCACAAAAATGATCAGAGGGCTAGAGAACCTCTTCTATCAAGACAGGCTGAGAGAGTTGGGGTTGTTCAGCCCAAAGAAGAGAAGGATCTGGGGAGACTTTATAGCAGCCTTTCAGTACCTAAAGAGGGCCTACAAGAAAGCTGGAGAGGGACTTTTTACAAGGGCATGCAGTGACAGGATGAGAGGTAATGGCTTTAAACTGAGAGAGGGTAGATTTAGGTTAGATATAAGGAAGAAATTTTTTACAATGAGGGTGGTGAGGCACTGGAACAGGCTGCCCAGAGAAGCTGTGTATGCTCCATCCCTGGAGCTATTCAAGGCCAGGTTGGATGGGGCTTTAAGCAACCTGGTCTAGTGGAAGGTGTCCTTGCCCATGGCAAGGAGCTTGTAACTAGATGATCTTTAAGGTTCCTTCCAGCCCAAACTGTTCTGTGATTCTGTGCAATATACCATGTCCCCAGGGGAGATTAGCACCTTTCAAGGTTCCCTGAGAATCCTTTTTTCCATTGCTAGCCCAACAGCCTCATCCTTCCTCAATCTGGACTCCAGTGAGCTGTGCTACATGCAAAAGCCATGAGTGGGAAACAACACCACACACAAAGGCAACAAATACTTCAGCATGATGGGAACCACCAATGTGAGTAAGTCATCAGGGAAAGGCAGAAGGATGAGTTTCTTCTCCGGTTTCTATCCCTAAGAAAGAGTAATGGCTTGATAGAGTAGCCCCACTGCCCTGAACTGGTTCAAGGTGTGCTTTTCCAGATTAAACTACATGAGCCGTGTACATCTCTGATTTCAAGGTGGCTTTCCCTTCTGCCTCACGCCTGCATTGCAACTGCAGACCATGGGATGGGGAAATGGGCAAGCTGATACACATTTTTTGCAGCAGACACTTTTTTCTTGTTTGTTTGTTTGTTTTTAAAAAAAAACCCACAAAAAAAAACCCATCCCATGCAAATAAATCTTAGATCTGTTGTCCTGCTGAATGCACACATTGGAGATTGGAGATGCTGGGACCTGCTAAAAAAGGCTTTGCCAGGGCAGGACCAATCAAACAGTGACCAGGACTGTGTACAGTGAGTGGTTAAGGTGTATGGTTGTCATTAAGTTGTGATTAGCTCATGTCATACAGTTGTGGTTAATTCATGTCATCCAGATACCTGATGCAGTAGGCAGATGTGGGAGGTATAAACTGTACAGATGAAGTCTTCAGGTGGGGAGACTACCTGAGTGGTGGGAGTTTTCAGAAGATCTGATAGTGTGGGGGTTCTTGTGTGTGCTCAGTGGTGAGCCCAGATTTCTCATTCCTCAATGGGAAATCTGGGGGAGAGGGGGATTTCCTGAGGCAGCACGAAGCTGCATGTAGGAGGGTGCTGCAAGGCCAGATCTGAGGTTCCCACCTCTGCAGGGTTCCCAGCACCCCACTCGTAATACATATGGGTCAAGGCCACAACAGACGGCCAGGGAACCTACCCCTGAGGGAACCATGTGGGGCTCATTAATAAGACAATGTAGATGCCGTCTAGAAGAAAAGAGCAAGAGGCATCCATTGCAATACTTTTGAGTGTTGAGGGGGGAGCACACACAACATATTGATCCCTTATGGATGGTTTGGGAACACTTAGCTGACGAAGCCCCTCAGGAATGAATCCTGTGAATCACAGTGGGGTTTGGCTAGGGATTAGTCTCCAAGCTGCTCAATGCTATTGAGACTAAGATGCTCCCAGGTCCACAGAGAAACAAAACATGAGGGCCTATAAAACTCCAAAAGTTTTCTCTCAATTTTACGCTGCCTCCCATATTAGGCAGTGGTTAAGTAGGACTTTTGCAGCTTTGCACAGTTGCAAGAAAGCAGCTAAACCTTACATCCCTTTGTAGGATTTTTTTAGCTTGGATAATTTGGATAATATAGTCTGGTTCTAGTAGTTTGCCGATCCATGAAGCATCTGAATGTTCTAGCACCTTTTTTTGTTTCAGCCAATTAAAAAGTCTCTACCTTTCTTTTATTATTATTGAGTCAACTGATGTTCTTTGCACTCCTACTCTATAAGAAAAAAGGACTTGCAAGTGTCCTCTTGGTGAGTTATAAGTTATGTCTACTCCTGTCTTCAGGAGGAGTGACCAATAATCAGAGGAACCTGCAAGAAAGAAAAGGGCCTTAACAAGGACATAAGAAGCCACTAACTCTCTGGAGCCAGTTTTAGTTCTGAGCGCTAAACATTTTCTCATGCTATTCACACATCCTTAAAACTAGACCAAGCAGTTTGCAGGCTCTACAAGCATACTATATGAAGTCAAAATTCTTATTAAAAACATTGCAACATTTTATTTGGATGAAATACCATTCCCTAAGCTAGAAGCAGTGATTCTGTGCATCAGATATACTGTTGCCTCACCAATAATTTCCATGCTTACTTTGCCAGAGATGGTGTCTTCAGAATGGTAAATGGGAATTCTTAAAAAACATACTTTCATCTGAATTTCTGGACTTTGAATGTTCTCTCTTACTGTTTTGTTTTCTATTGTTGGCCTGTACTGCTAATAGATTATTTCGTTCCTAATTTTAATTACTTACTGTTTTATTTAAAATATAATTTGTAACATCCTTTTTAAGTTTTGAATCAAACTTTCCTGGTACTTTCATTGTGTTTGGGATTTAGTCAAAATTTCCCTAACCTTTAGTTTAGTCTACTACCTTAACAGTTCACAAACTAAGTCCAATTTTTTCTCCTTTATTGAGGGCACAGGGTAAGTAGTGAGTTTTGGTCCCTAGAGGATTTATATGTTGTGTATACATCATATTTCCTATCTTAAGAATATGCCAGATGACATATTATAAAACTTACCCTTGTAACTGACATTTTGCTAACCTTCTGTTGCTTTTAAAACAAAAAGGTGTTAATAAAGTAATACTGTAAATACTCTGTAATGAAAAAATAAATTATAAAAAGAAGTAACTAATCTTGCAAGCTAGATTTGTGCTATTGCAAATGGCAGCAGCACGCTCCAATAAATTGTTATTCCAGTCAGGTCTTTTGTGATATTAATTGGTTACTTTTGTATAGCTTCAAATCAATAAACTGATTAAAGTCAGCTGGGTTAGCTTTCAAACTTTTATTCAGCCATTAAATTCTACTCAACAGTATCACAGCTAACAGTATCAGTAAAGCTTTTAGTAGAGACAAGCCCCAACTAGAGAATGCTAAAGAAGTTTGGATATGAATACCACAACTTGACTCCCTTAAACCAGAGCCTGCCTTACAATAAGTATCATAATTTTTAACCTAAATTGCAGACAGTTTTGTTTCTTCTTCTTGAAGCACATCAAACTAATTCTCACTTGATGCTGGAGCAGTATAAAAAAATTTTGAGCAGTAATGAGAGTCAGGTCCTTAGTTATTCCTAGGTTTTCTCTCTTATAGCTGCAGTTTCCTTAAAATAAGGTGAAGTACAAAATCAAGTTGCTGGTTTGGACTGGGATTTTTTATCCTATACCAAAGTGTTTATATGCATACTGTAAAAATCAGTAACTCAAAGCATTAGTCCAGCTGTAGTTCTAGCTGAACTTGGCAAGGAAATACATCTCTTCATATTATCTCAGAAAAAACCAAAAGTCCTATTCTGTTAACATACCACTGCTAGAATGAGTAATACATATTTGTATGTATTAAGAGTATCTTATCTTAAAACCTATGTATTAAAAGTATTTTATGTATTAAAAGTATCTCTCCTGAAAAAAATCAGTCCTTTGTGTAATATTAAACCGGTAAGAATCATATTGATTTTCATATTGTTCCTATGCTGTTGATCTGCCATTCCCATTGTTCCTTGCATTATTCTTATAATAGAAAATATCCAAGAAGTGTTGCATAGCTGTGCTGAATCCATTTGTCTCAAGTACACCGGCAGTTGCTGGTATTGCTCTTGTGCTTCTTTGCTAAAGCTCCCGTATCTATCACTACTTATGTCAGAGCCTACACTCACTTAAGACAGCGGGAGAGGAAGTGAAATACTTCTACTGCAAACTAGATCTGTGCTCTAAACATTTAGAAAGCAGTGTCACTCTGAACTGAGCGTTACTTACAGGTTAGAGCCCTTTTTCGATGCAAATACTTTCCAAAATTTATCGTTTATCCTAAGAGAGCCAGTTCATTGGATGTAGATAGCATTTGTGCCTGACCCCTGCTAATACACGTTAGAAGATTCCTTGACATGCCAAAATATATGGAGGTCAAACAGCAGTTGCACAATGTTCAATTTGTTGCCTGCTCTTGCATACTTACACACATCCTAAGGGAGCTCACAAGTTACAGCATGAGGGGAAATAAGCTTTGATACTTGCAATTCTACAGCCATTCAATTATTAATGCTTGGGGTGCTGCTTAGAAAGGTTCATTTCCACACTTGACAAGATCACCACTTGGTGAAATTGCTCTTTGCTGTGCTACACCAATAGCTCACACACTGGCCTAATGGGGCAAAGTTAAGAAGTTGTACAAGGCTTCCCCTTGTAAACACTTGTGTGTGGGGACGTGAGTATGTGTAGGGAAGTGAGGTAGGGAAGGAGAGAGAGACTCGTTCTGATTCTTACATACCCACATCTGTCTGCAAGGTGTGCAATTCCTCAGGGCGGAAGACCTGAGCCTGGCAATTGGTAAAAGCCAAAGAAGCCACCCTAACTGCTAGGAAAAAAATAGCTAGCAAGAAAACAGATGGTTATACATGTGGGGTTTCTCCCAGAAGTTCTACTTAAGGCTTTTTTGTTTTGTTTTCACAGCAAAATGGAAAAATGTGAATGCATTAAGAAAAAGCCACAGATTTATTTTCTGATTTTGGTCACAGTATTCTTATAAAAATGAAAAACTTACAGATCTGGAAACAATCTTACTGTCACATAGCTAATTTCAAAAAAGGAGTGTAGACTGTAAAATGAGCGTGCAATTTCCCACAAATGCTTCCGTGTGCACAAACAGTAAGATTTTATGGGTACTCTATTTGGGTACTCTATTTACATGTGCGAAATTATGTGGTTACCTAGGGATGTAAATTTGCAGGCATAAAATAAGATAACAACTTCTGGACACAGACAGTAGTCACAGAAAACTGCATGTAGACTGAAGTTACAGCTTGCCATGCAGCTTCTAACTAGCCCAGGAATAAAAAAAATGTTTGGTTTTTTTTTTTTTAATTTTTTTTAATTAGGTCAGTGTAAAAAACAGCTCAGTCCTCATTCACTGATATATAACAGTTTGGCTTACTGACCATGAGCCATAATGTGTGATTCAGGTGAATTACTTAAATATTGTTCTGTATTGGTTTGCCTGTCTTCATTCCAAAATCCTTGTGCTGATATAAGGCAAACATGGCACGTGACAACTAGACTGAACAGAGGGAAGGGAGCAAGAAGGCAGCATAAAACTGATGTGATTAATAGACCTGCCACAATTTGTTTACCAGAATGACTTTGATGAACATGTACTTTTTTCAAGACTCTTAGTTCACTGCTGTTTGTCTGTTGATTCACATTAAGGGTAAAATCAGGCCATCAAACTATATGGAAAAAAAAACCCCACCCACCCTAGCAAGCTGGCTGAAGCAGCTGAAGGTATTGCAGGAATGTTCAAATGCTCAGCCATCCCTGCATGTTGTGTTTTAGTCATCTTTGTATGCATGAGTATAGACTACGGACAATGTGGGACACTTCTTATTACCTTCTATAAAATTCTCTGCACATTCACAAATAATGTTCCTCATTGATAAAAATGACATGGAATGAAATGAGTTGTTTGAATAAAGGAGAAACTGCCATGTTCCAGTAATTAAAAAGGTTAACAGTAAAGTAAGTTTGAAACGAGCATTTCAGTCCGAGTGCTCTAATCTTATGTACAAATGAGAAAAAACCTAAATGAAGATATTTTTCTACTTATAGCCGTACTGTTGCCTTTCTTTGATGTGAGTAAGTAGCCAAATTTAACAAATTTGCAGTTCGCTGTGATAGAAGGAGACGCTGATTCTGCCAAGGTGTTAGATAAACTCCTGTTGACTTACAGAGCATATCTGAAGTCCCAGGAGAACTCAGATAGGAGACAGCTGCTTTGCCCACAGATACAAGCTTCTTTTTCAGGCAATGCTTGATGAAAAAATTACATCTCAGATTTTCTCAGAGTCATACTCCAGGAGCATCTCTGTTCTTTCCTTGTGTATCGCCATCTTGTTTCTACTTCTCTGCAATCCTTGATCCGTCCATAACATCTCTAGCCACTCATCTTACTGAGGAATTTTATGTATAGGTCAAGCTCCACAGAAAGATTTGTTTCTTCCGCCTGAATAAAGAAACTGAATATTGTCCGGAAAATATTTCTCCCAATCCTTTGCATAACAATGCATTACATGCCCTTTTTACTCATTTAAATTTCCCACATAATTAAAGTTATTCCAATTTCTCTGATTTACAAAAGGAGAGGGAGGGATTGTAAGAGTTAATGGCTCAGTAAACTGAATTTGTAACTCCCACTGTCTCCCAGATGGCAGATGCTTGGGTTTCTCATGAAATCATTGACTAGGAGAAATGCAGCTAAGTAACCAAGCTTTTTCAATTTTCTCTTGTTGGCTTTTCTTCAACTTCTCATCAAATCTGTGAACTTCATAGTGATCAAAATGGCCACTTCATAGCGATCAGCATGGCCTTTGTGTGGCCTACAGGTGGTGTCTCTCAAACTATAAATTTAAATGCCCAGAATAAGGTACGTCAACTGGGGAAGTTCTGGTCACACTTTTGAAATATGAGACTTCTGTTTCTCTTTACAACATTGTTGACCACGTTCTCAACACCTGTAAATGTGCAAGTGAAGAAAAAATAAAGCAAAAGCCTGTTAAAATAGAAAAGAGACAGAAAATCTGAATCGGTTATGTTAAAGATCAAAGTGATCAGTGTCTCTTAAAATGTTTAGAGACTGAAATTCTCAATTTACAGCTTCAGTCTTATAGCTCTCTGAGGTGTTGTATGCACCTGGACTCATGGAGCCTTGCTCACTATTTCAGTCTCTGGGCACTGTCACCCAGACAAGACAAACATATAAGAAGTTCAGCAGATTAACTCTTCATAAGCAGTACTCTGAGAGTGAATCTTCATACTAGCTACTAAAATATGGCTCATGGAATGATTTTAATGTATCATAGTCATTCAGTTATTATAATTAGATTCCAAATTAACATTGTATTTGAAAGATTTTTTTCAAATCTACTATTCTATTTTTAGGAAGCAATTTATTCGGAAATGGACATGCTGCACTCTTAAATAAAATGAAACTTTAAGAAATGTAAGGGCAAAAACTCAAGCCACTGCATAAATAGCAGACATAGTAAAATAATCAAATGAACTTGGTTTGTTCATAAAAAGTTATTTTGACAAGTTTAATTAAATTCATAACATAATAAAGTGACAGAGATTATAGTCCGTAAGACGTGCTACTCTTTCTCCTTATTGTATAAGTTAACAAACTCAAGGCTTTATCTCTCTCTGACAAAAAGACAGGGTTCATTTTCTAATGTTTAATACTTCATTTCTGGTAGCAAGTAGGAAAATTGTTCATAACTTTATAGATAATTATTTAAAAAAAACACTTCTTTGATATCAGAGATCATCATGTTAGAATCTTTCTCCCTTCACAAACCTTGAAATATAGCCAACATTGAAAACTTTTCTTCACCATATAGTTGAAATGAAGTAGCATATAACTTCCTTTTACATAATCAAAGTTAACATAGATGAATACAAAACTAAGTACTCCATTTCAAAATTTTACAGACCATCATTTTCATTGGATACACTTTTTGAGTATTTAAAGGTTTGTTAGGGTGGAAGAGGGAATTTGTTTTTCTCCTTCAAGAAAAAGGAATTTTGATGTGATGTTGATTTGCCCTTTTTTAATGAGTGTTATTTGTTGTGGAAACATACAGGTACATCTGAAAATAGAAAAAAAGTATAAGCCTTTTCTCAAACTGTAGTGTCAGAGTGCTAGATCACCATATCACAGTGATATCAATAGTTAGTCTGCTAGCTTTTTCTTGTGTGCAATAATAGACAGTGGTGTATAAACCAAGCCGTTCTTCTACAGAACCTTCACAAAAAGTTTATGACAGCAGAAAGTCTAGACATAATGACAGTGAATATTTGGGATAATAGAACAATCTGATAGCCACAGAAGAAATCTCATACTACAAACAGATAGTTTGTAGTGAGAAACCTATGCACAAAATACCATTTGAGAGAAAATTCAAAGTTCTAGAGGAGGATTACACTTTCAGGAGCAACTACAGGCCTAGAAGAAATAAAATGTTTTTTTCCAGTATGAATTTGAAGAGAAAGAAATGTCATCAGTCTCTCTTCATCGAGTTCTTCCTATCTCCATCATATTAAATATAATCCTTACAAACAACCAGAGTATTTTATATGTACAGAAGCAGAACAAACTGTCCGTTAAATACAGCAATGTGAAAATCCAGCAGAGCAATACATGAAATCCAGTGTTTTAAAAACCCATCCAGCCCAATACATATTTTAAAACAGAGTAGCCATCTAAAATTAAGCCATCAAAATATAATTTTAGTGAAAGTAAATAATATACAAAATTAAAACTCAAAATAATTGTACATGAACACTTTAAAAAATGCTGTCTAAACCAAAAAATATTAGCAGGGTCTGTTAAGAGAATTGCTTTTAATTTTCTCTCTCCTTTTAAAAATAAGTCATAATGAGCCTCTAAAAAATAATTTTAAAAGCCACATGTAATCACCCTACAGATATATCACAAGAAGGCCACTTTCCAGTACAGCATTTGGACTCCTTTCTTCTCAAACCCTGTATGAAATGCAGTACCTTCCATCACTTAACTGGATAAAGATACATTTTCTTACTGTAAATGCCAATACATATTATATCATCTTCACTCCAGCGCTGTAAGATCTTCTCCTTATCGTTTCACACTCTTGAAATTGAATAAGATTTAATATGATAGCTGGGTTAAAATCAGATATTTTTTGTCAGTGATGATACAAGTGTAGTCACCGGTGGTATGTCATTTGGGATTGTCATACTGAGATTTTCCTATGTTATTTAGTTGGGATGGCAGGGGTTAAGATACATTTTGTGGCACTGTATGTTGATCCCACATGGAGTAAAGATCTGTTACTAGAGAGGTATGAATAAATGAGGCATTCTTTTCAACTTCTTTTAAAAAACATAGTTTCTACTTTTCTGTAATGTAATCTGTAAAAGATACAGTAAATAACTAGATGATATAAAACTGAAAAAAAAAAAAAAAAGGGAAAAAAAAAGCTCCTTATTGTAGCTAATGATCTAATTGTTCTAATATTCCATGTCTCTCAAAAACTCTTGTAGCCAATGGTAGAGAAGCCCAAATGAAACACATCTGCAGAACAGAGACACTGTTACCCACATCCTTCTTCTCTATGCAGCAGAACTATAGTAGTTTTATTGCTTACAAAGTCTTCCAGAAACAGTAAGTCTGAATAACTTCTCCATTTTAATATTTTATTTCAGAGCAGAGGGCTGAGGGTCAAGTTAGGAACCATTTTCAAGCCGTAGTACTTAAAAATCTTAGAGGTGGGTGAGAAACACAAAATAGCTCTGACAAAATAATTATTCAAACTAGTCATGCTGATTTTATTTTAATTTTCATGTCTCCATCGGCATATGTTTCAAGAAAAATTCTGTTTTAAAGAATGTTCACAAAAATAATTTCAGGCAAATAATTGTTCAATAGTCTTTTGGACTATTTTTGTGACAAAAAGAGGAAGAGAAATAGTATTATGCCATTAAGAGGATCAGGCATACAGACCGAGTAGTGTGACTAACTTTGTGTATCAAATAACTAAAGTAACGCTCAATTTTTAAGTTGACAATACAATGAAATGTATATAAATGAACTAGTATTCCACCAAATTATGATTAAACTATTTGTATTTTTTGCTGCATTGGAGAGCACGTTACCCAGAAATGGCCAAAGTTAATCAAGGAAAACTGTTTACGCCAAAAAGATAAATAGCCCCACACTGTATTAATTAGCAGGGTATTGTCTTTGAACTGACTTCCCTACACCTGAATAAAAGCCTTAAGAACTCAGACTTTTTCTCAAAAACTCTAGTTTAAAAGAGATGTAAGTGCCAAGATGTAGATTTGTGTTATAAGATCTTATGTGTGCAATTCTATGCATGCAATCATATGTGTGTAACAGTATTGCAGAAAGGGTCCAGGAGAAATTAAAAATATATTTCTAAACATTTATGAACAGAACCTTTAAATCAGAATGTATGAGACCAACACCACAAGAAGATAATTTTTTCCCTTCCTGGAATTACTGTGGTAAGTTTCTGCTATTGCAAGATGAGTTATCAAAAACTGTTTATGTTAAATGTAATGGATTAGTAAATTCAAAAAAAAGGACAATACTCTCTTCTCAAATCAACTTTTAGCTGAGTTCGGCTAGAGCTTCAGCTGCTGAAGGAAGGACATAATTTTGTTCCAAAAGAAAGAAAAAAAATCCGAACCATTTTTATCTGCCTGATGATGAGACCGAAGTACAGTTGCAGCAGATTCCTTGGTAAGCTCCTCACCACCACCTTTTTCACACACCTATTTTTCTCTCTCTGGTCGGCCACAAGTACTGTGTTCAGTTTAATTCTTCTCAGAGTTGTATCTACCTTTGTATCCGATGTAAGAAGTTCATTAATTAGTGAAACACCACATTTTCCTTCAGCAATATTTTCAACAAAAATATTCACATTTTTATTCATCAGGAGATATCAAAAAATAAAAAAATGCTTCTGCAATGCCACATCCTAAGAGCTTCAAATTTTTTTTGTTAGTATCACTGCTTTCCCAAAATTCACACCTACCCAATTTTACCCTGAATAAATCACAACCCTTTTTTAAAAAGCACAAATAAAAACTTGTGCATTTGTGGAAAACGAAATAGAAAACTTTTTTCCCTTATCTATCAACTTTTGTATTTGTATATTGTATTTTTATTTTTTTAATTTACACAAACTGTCGTGCAAGTGAACATGTAGCACACAAAGTGCCTCTGCTTCTTCCCCATTTATTTCCTATTTCCGTTTTTAAAATTTCAGATGCAATATTCAAACTAGGAAAGGGTCTTGTATTCATCTTCACATTAATGCTATGCTGTATCCAAATTGTAAGTCCTGTTGCTTTTAAGAACTCTAATAGCATGATGCATACTTCATACATTACCTCTATTTTCCTCTTGCCTTTTCAACCTTGTTTATAGTTTTGCATAATTTGTAATCTGCTCAGGAGGGTGAGATAATTGCCTGGTTAAAGTGGAGAATATTGAGGCAGAGCTTGAGCTTGAAAATCTTTCCTTGAGTAAGCAGTCCTTACTCAAATAGGTATTAGCCATCGAATTCAAGAGAGTTTACATAAATGCAGTTTGTAAGTGTTTAGTCTAGGAGGATATTGAACGCCATGTCTGTAGTTTCCCTACAGAAATGGATATGAGCTATGCTTTCATTTTCAGTACAACTGGAAAAGAATTAGTTCATTAGGCCATGATGGATCATCCTGCACTTAGCTTTCTAAGTTACTGTAAATTTTTAAGGCCAGATAAAACCAGTACATCTCCAGAGAATTCAGCAGAATTGTACTCTTACTTAACGAACAAACTCCCACTCCCATTTTACAATAAATCTTGCTGTAATTTCCAAGTAATATTGTATTCCACAGAAAAGATGGGAACAGAAAGAAGCATAACACAGTTTTATAAAGCAATGAAAAAACCCAAGGTTCAAACAAAAGGCATAGAATAGTAAATCGTAAAAATACTAATTTTTATTTATTGGATTAATCAGGAAAAGATAAATATATAAATAACATATTTCTTAAATTCTGATTACTGACATACAGTCTTAAAAATGGAAGCAGGCAAGGAAAAGAGGATGTCTAGCAAATTACAACGTGAATAAAATAAATCAGCTCCATGCTACTTATTTTTCTTTGAGTCAATGGAAAATGTTTCCATTTCATTTCCAAAGGGAAAGGGGTAAAGAGGCTTTAATTAGTATTCCATAAACAACTCCAATACTTTCATTAGAGGAACAATAAACAAATGGCAAAGAATGTAGATCTTCAAAAGTGGTGAAGTGTTTGGAGAAAATCTGTGGAGTCAGTGGGAACAAAAATAAAAAAGAGCCTAATAGATGAGGTATAATCTCTGTAAGAAGGACAAGACACACACAGGATAGGCAAGAGCATAGGTTAGTTGGGGTTGTTGGAACTGACACTTCTAATCCAAAAAGTAAACTAAACACAGAACCTTTGTATTTTGAAACCATCTTAGGTAGCAGACTTTTGTGTGCCTTCTACCTTTTTAGTTTAGAAAGGAAAGTTAAAAAAACCCACAAACCTTTTGATGGAGAGTAAATGGCATACTTTAGAATCTTACTAAATCACGATTCCTTTGCTGTTTGATTAGGAATGCATTTGAGTCTGGACACTTTCTTTCAAACTTGTTTGCTTTTCTTCCTCCCTGCTTCTCTTTACTTGACATTGTCTGTCTGTGGTGCCGAGATTTTAGAACTCTCTTTACCCTTTAAACTGTTGCTGTCAAAGACTACAATAAAGGGGAGATTCATAACAAGAAGCGCATTCTGCCAAGACGCTTCTCCAATATATATTGCCATTATGTATCTTGACAGACCCTTGTGATTAATATTGTCATTTTAAGCCAATGAAATTGATCCTGTCATCACCTTTACAAGAGAAGACAACGAAGAGAAAAAGTTCATTTCTAGGGTTTACACAGGAGATGAAAAAAAACTTTTAAATCTTCATCATGCAAAAGGCAAATTCATTCCTTGTATGTGTTCACCGCCGACTGCTGCTGACCATGCCGTATACAACAAAACACCTTGGATTTTATCACTATCTAAATCTAATGTCCCTGATACACTTTCATGAGTTGCATTCTCTAGCAGCACGGAGGGTATTTTCACACAACTTGGAATGAACCATATGTTGTTAGCCATTTATCATCCTTGTCTTGAATTCTTCTGCTCCTATAGACACACAGTAAAATTCTCAGGCCAAATAAAAACTGTCAGAGAACAACACAAATTAATCTTACAAACAGGTAATGGAATAATTTCATTGATCAAAAAGCATTCACGATAGAAGCAATAAAGATATAAACCCTGCACCTTTATCAAATTCCTTTTCTCTCTCTCTAGTTCACCTTTTTTTCCCCTTCCTCCTGCTGACAGTACATAAATGTCCAGAGAAACTATATCTTCGTTCGTATGGGCAATCTTTTTGGTAATAACTTGCTATTTCCTTCCTTTTTCTTTTTGCTGCTTGAATGAAAAATTCCTCTGCAAAACTGCATTTTTGGCTGAATTGATTGCCTGAACCTTTAATTCTAATGTTTCAATACATTGACTCCTGGAGATTATATATGTGTCTTGTATTTCATAGACTTTTAGTTGTGATAATTTAGGCTTAAGATTGCTGATAATGTTAGACCATTAGAGAATATATAGTCTGACAGCAGTCATAAAACAGGCATTTGTTACTGCATTGTGTTTTATGTTGCTTAATGGTGTGTCCACAAATGTTTGCAAAACATAAAAGATATCAATATTTTAATGATGCAATAAGACTGAATCAAATAAAAAGCCCTATCTTTGTGACAAGAAAATTTATTCCAAAAC
Organism: Numenius arquata; assembly: GCF_964106895.1. NCBI lineage: Eukaryota > Metazoa > Chordata > Aves > Charadriiformes > Scolopacidae > Numenius > Numenius arquata. The sequence continues at coordinate 11,194,274 of NC_133582.1, forward strand.
AATGGCACCAGAATTTAAATGAAAAGTTTTATAGAAAAGAATAGTGTGCTTGTCAAAGGTTTATATATGTATGTATTTATTGGTGTGTTAAATTGATTATATACAGTAAATGGCATTGCTGCTATTACACCGTATTCTGATCATTTCCATATGCTCTAGGCTTTTATTTTGACTTTGCAATTATGAATGTATAATCACAGTTATTTGAGTAGGTTACATTCTGCAGGGAGAAAAAGTGATTGATTGAGTAACAAAATAACACATGAACACAGGAAAGTTTAGGCACCACACTGGTCAGACAGAAAACCAAAGCGCTGACTGCTTGCAGGCTTCGGAATATATGCTGCAAGTTTGTTAGCTTGAATTTTACCAGGAGCCAAGGGCAGATAAACAGACTGCAGTAAAAACGTGAAGCCGCTCAGATTTGAAAGTAGCACACCTATACTGACTGCAATTTTTTATTTGTTATATCAACATTTTATAGGTAAGAAACTGTGACAGATGAGAGATTAAGCCATTTGCCCAGATTAGAATTTCATACTTAAATTCTGCATACCTCAAATGGTCTTTGCAATGATGCCAATACTGCTCTTATTTTTGATCCTAAATTGATGTAGAGGCACGGACAAAGAGCTGCTGAGGTCTGCCATAGGACCATTTGCCAACCTGTGCCAGATAAAGTTATATCCTTCATCTCCTTGTGGTTTTTCCCCTTGTGTGAGCCCTGAGGTTGCAGCTCTGGAGCAGGGAGCTCATTAAGCTCACCACAAGGTGCCTCCAGGCAGCAGAATGGCTCCATGGGGATACCAAGAGCCCCAAACCAAGTGTGGAGATGGAGATATGGAGCATGCAAACAAGAGGAATTACTCTGACTTATATTATACAACAGCTGGGTATTGTGATGGTGAAACTACAGCTGCACTGCCAGCAGGGTAATGGGATCCCCTGCAAAGGCAGAAGGGCCTGAAATGAGGCACCACCCTCATCATCTCTTTCAAGCTCAGACATAAAACAAGAGGCAATAACATGGGAAGGTGGAGTGGTGAAGGGAGAGACAGAAAAATGGCTCCCATTTCGCAAAAGTATTGTTCTAAGTAACGCCCACACTGCTCCAAAGGCACGGGTAGCAGAGAAGCCAACTGCATGGGTGACAAACACCAGGGAAGACCCCTTTCTTCTCACTCAGCCTGGAAGAGACATCTGCTCCCTTTCTCACGTTCAAGAAGGACTGCTGCAATGAAGTTAGATAATTTGAGCCAGTGAAGTCCCATATGCAGCATCCCATGGGAGTTAGCAGGAATCTTCTACAAGCAGAGGAGGGCCTGAAGGACTATGCCTGTTCCCTCTGTTGCGCATCAGTAACCTCTGGCAGAAGAAATCAGTGGGGTGAGACACAGGCGGTACCAGAGCTGTACCACAGGATCAAAGAAGAAAGATTGATAGAGATGCACAAGGCGTATCAATGAGCAAGGCAGCATAAGAAAAAATAACGTAAGAGATAGGGCAGTTTATTTTCTACTTAAATTACATTCTCCAGGTGCTTTTTCCTACGTCAGCCTCCTTTGTGGCAAGTGTCTCCACAGAGTACTGGTGTTTACCACTTAAGTACCTTACTTATAGGTACTATTACCCTTGCTATAGCAGGTAAGCAAGGTTACAAAGTGGAGTTTGGTTGGTGTGAAAATCTTTCAGGCAGAAAGGAGGAGAAGACACATCCTTGGTTCATAAGCCAGTCCCAGCAAGTTCCTGACAGTAGAGAGAGAAGTAGCTCTGAGACTCTATTTTATGCCTACGTGCCTCATGACGAAAGGAAGTCAGACAGAGCAATGGAAACAATTCACAGGTTGTATTTTGGATTATGAGTCTGATCCTATGATTTTAAAACAAATGGAGGTTTTGATGGGACTGGGCCCTGGCAGAAGTATGGTAAGTTCAGAAATTGGTATGGTTTACACCACATCTTTGAAAAAACTTTTGAAGGGAACAGAGACCTGCTTTGCCTGCTTCAGAGACCCAGGAAGCTGACAGAAAATTACTTTTGCTTTTGATACTGCTATCCCACACAGCATATCAATGGGTTTGGAATAAATATTCCAAGATTAAAAGGTCTCGAAGCAATACCACAAAACTGTACTTGTATGTTACTGCCAGTAGAACAAACCAGGTCTGCCTGCAGCCAAATAAAAAAAAAAAATGTGTATGTTTTTATTCAAGAATCTACAATCTTCATTTATGTATGTTTGTTACAGCTAGCTGCAGCTCATTTTCCAGTCTGTGGTTGGACAGTGACATGTTGGTAAATAGCAGTTTAAAGTGTTTTATCTAATAAAGGAGACATATTTTTTTCCACTGAATTTGAATTAAATTTAACCTTATGTAGGGAAATAGTATGCTATAAAGTAGCAGTCTCAGGTTCAGCAAAGCAACTGGGTAGGTCTACTAAAACAGCAGCCCCCCCAACTCGTGCTTGTCAGGCTGCTACACAGGTAGGCAGCTTGGCTGGACAAGACAATACCACTGAGGACAATAAACCCCCAAAAGCACAGCTGTGGCTCCACTGCTACTTGCAAAAATGTACGGTTCAATTTTAACGTCATCTTCTCTATTCAACAGCAGTTCTCCCCTTCCCAGTTCAAAAAAGCAGCTGTGGTGTCAACAGACACATTATGTAAAAATAAACCATTTGATAAGTGGATGGAGAAGAACACTCTTTGATCAGCAGAATATTCAGACGTCCACAAGTGCAAGGGGCACTGGAGGAATTCCTAAGAAGTAAGTTCCAGCAAGGGTGAATTTGCTGGAAGGGTAATTGTGTGAGAATCTGTCAGGCAGCAAGAAAGAGCTGTAAGCTTCCAAACCATATGATCCAAACCAAGAAAGAAAAAAAAAATAAAAAAGAAGAAAAAAAAAAGCACTTTTGCTTTCAAAAGTCTCCCAAAAGACTAAAAATAGATCATGGTGAGATGAATCAAATAATAATTTATTCAGAAAACTAACTTGCAGACAGAATACACAATCCTTTGATGTTTGAAAACTATTGAAGAAGGTCAGTCTCTTTCAAAATAGCACTGTTTGAAAGTTTCCTTTCTTCCTTCTTATTGCAATGAAGTTTGCAATGTGGGTAAACTTTGCTGCTACTACTATATTTTCAGGCATCAAAAAAAGGAGAAGAGAAGCCCATGATTCTGAGTAGATAATAGATTTCTGTCTGCTGCAAAACCAACACTGAGTCCTGCTCCAGCAGAATACACCCGCAGTTAAACAACCACTTCTAGGATTCTCCAAGATTACGTTTTGTTCAACCTCTAGATAAAGGTCAGCTCTTGTAAGTAACTAATTTTTACTTTTTCCTTGGGTCATCAACTTACAAGTCTCCATGTACACTTGGGAAAAAAAAGCACACAGGGTTTTGTTCTGTAAGACGCCCTACTTGTCATGAAAACTGAAGCCTTTAAAATACTTTCCCTTGTATAAACTCTTTATGTTGAGGAGTCAGACTATGCTTAAAGTGTTGAAATCTGATGATCCATATTTCCCACAGTAATTTGAAGACAAAACCTTGGGCAGATGAATTGTACTCACTGGCAGAAACCTAGCAACTGACAGCATGTTTAAGTCTCAAGTTGCTATATTGATTATTTCCTTTTGCATTTTAGGATTTGAAATGTGCAGTTGATTTAGCCAATTAAGCAGCAAAAAATTTAGTGAGCTATTTTTTCCTTCTTACTTTTTGGTTATATTTCATCCTGTAACAAGAATCCAAACAGTTTATCAGGAGGTAAACTTTCTGGGAAAATCCCAGATCGCTGGTTTTACAGACTATCAGCAATTACTGAGGATACCAAACTGCATTGAGAGTAACAAATCCAACACCTGCAGAAAGATAACAGAGGAGCCCCGTTCGGTTTCGGAAACACAAGCAGTATCACAGTCACAGCTAGATAAATATCACATGACAAGAAGCGATAACAAACATACTGCCATAACCTCAGGAAGAGCTAAGTTTACAAAGATTAAGGGGGAAAACACGAGGAAATGCAGCTAAACAGAGAGCCTGAAAGGTACTTCTATTTCACATCAGTTGTAGAAAAATCAACAGAAAAATACAAAGAATGAACTGGGTGTGTTGAGATCCTTATAAAAGCAACTCAGAACAAATGCAAGCAAGCTGGAAAATCAGACCCACACTGGTGCTTGTTAAAGTGCTACCAGGAGGATTTAAGCCCTGTGCTGCATTGGCTTTCAGATGCACACAGTTTGCTTTACAGAGGGGGGATGTTGCAACTGAACATGTCAGTCTCTATTAAGTGGTGACAAAATGCAAGGCCCACAAGGAGCTGCTCAGTTCAACCTGACAGACTCCATCTCATATGAAAGAAAATGACATCACCCACACCCTGCCCCTCATTTCATAACCAGTGCTGAGGTAAATGATGCTTCCTTTGCTGAATCATGCTGCCCTGACTGTTCAGGAACCTTACCAGACTCTGCATTAATTTTGACACCGCCACTTCCACCCAAACTGGATGCAATATATACTCAGAAAGAGAATTGATTGATGGGGAAAAGTGCCATATATATTTCAGTGACTTCTCCTATATGTTGCATTCTCGGTATATTAACTTCATACTATTCCACTGGTGACTGTGTGAAAGAAATGTGGGACTAAACCATCTTTCATAATTTGTTGGGTATATGACTAGAAAAAACTTAATAACAGTAAAATTTTTGAAGCCTTTGAAAAAATGAGTATAATTTACTTCACATTTTTACTCAGACCTTCTAGATGAGTTGGGTTTTTACATTATGTCTTAAGACTTAGATATATTTTTTTCCCCACAAAAAAATAATTTCAGCTTAGATAGCATAGTCTTGCTTGCTATCATTACTTGATGAAAAAGTTGTGAGTTATTTTTTACACACGATGAAAAAGTTGTAGAAATGGACCATCTGAAGATGAGAAAAAATATAGTAATAGCCACTGGTTTATTTTACTAGAACAAATATGAGCCTGTAAAACACTGACCATATAAACCTACATTGATTTATCTGAGACAACAGGATGCTTTGCAGATCCTGACAAATGTGAACATGTAAGCAACCTGGGAGATCTCTAAGGCCTTACCTGATTTCTTCCCAAACAAATAAAACAAAATCAGACTTTTGAATGAGGACTCTTTCACAGGTACTTTCACTTAGAGTATATTACACGGCAGAGGCAGGAGTGTGAATGTTTCCTTCTCACCTGTGGTTGACAGTGTAGCTGTGGGTTTTCCTACCTGACTCTATCCCAGGAGGAAAGTGTGGTGCCCTTTAGTGCTACTGACTGGACCTCACTTAGCCTTATCATAAAGCTGAATACACATCCTCAGCATTTCTCCTTCTCCCTCTTCAGACCAAGGATGTCTATTACAGATCAAAGAAAGGCTGTTATGGACCTGTTCTAGCAGATGAGACTTCCAAGGGCTACTGAATATGGTCGCATATCTTGTAGACTTCATTTCCCTTTCTCTTGAGTTTCAAAGGCCAGCCAAGAAATAAAAAGGTGTTTTACTAACACTTTTCAAGCTAGTTATAGCTTCTAGGTATCAACCATAACCTCTGGGATCATTTACTGCCAAACAAAACTAGTGAAAGAGTTTTAAAGATTTCTCTTAACAATGCTTTCAGTTGTGTGAATTAACTGACAAGTGATAAACACCTGCCCGCAACCCAGATGAAGACAGGCAAGACATTGTGTACTATCCTCCCAGATTCATGTTTGGTTTATAAGGTACCTGCTTCTGAAGATTATCATTAACACAGACTCCAATGTCACTGAGACGGCAACTCAGTCACAACAGTGCTAGAAACTGCTGGGGTAAACAGCATATTCAATACTTTTGTTGTCTTACTGCTGAAGATGTTTTGAACGCTTTTCTTATGCCTTCACACAGAATGTACCTCCTAACACTCGGTGGTCCATTGCCCCCAAAGTCATTGAAGTACTCAGAAGTTTTATGACCAGTCTTCCGGCAGGAAGCTACACACTAACTGAACTTTAGGCATGTGAACCATCCCATTGAAGTTGGCTGCAGATTTCAAGTTCATACCCATGTGTCTGTAGGATGACAGTACCTCAGCATCTTCATGCCTCTCGATTAAAGGCTGGTAATTGGAGCCAGCTTCCGGTAGTATGGGCAACATTTCCTTCTGCAGCTTTGAGGACTCTGGAGAGGGCTGCTCCTGTAATAAAAAGTGAAAAAAGGACAGGCCTCGGGAGCCAGACTTGCTGTTTCTGGAAGGGGCTATCTCCCGCACTTCGAATCCCAGTGGCTTCTTCAGGACTCCAGCTCAGACAAAGCGATGGCTGTGATTGCAGTCATTCTCAGCATTGTCACAGGGGTGTTGTGAGCCCAGAGATGCAAGTTAGGAGACAAAAGATAACTTGACACCCTGCACAATAAAAGGATCCCAGACATACCCAGCCTTCTGCCGAAGAAAGAGACATTTCTCTCTTTTGTTCTGGAGTTGAAGGTTGTTTAAAGTCTTCAAGGCCTCTTGAGACTCCACTTTTCAGGGCTGCTTCCATGCATCTGTATATGAGGCATAACGTCCAGCATATTTCCATCTCAGCTCAAACACTGAAAAACTAACAGAAGAGAACACCAAGGGAGGAAAAAGATGATGGGGACTCCTGACTACTTGCAAGACAAAATTAGAGAAAGTCCAGGTATTTATCATAAATGAACTTTGGGACCACCAGCTACCTCTATGAAGAGAAATGTTGTCTTTGCTCCATTCTCAGTAGTGAAGACATTTGGACTGCATTAAACTGCAGAGTGGGAGGGGATTTAAAACAAAATTTCTCCTGCCAAAGATTGCGTGTAAGGCTGCTTTAAGAAAGAGAGCATGATTGTCATAAAGCTTAATGTTACAATGTTTTCAATTAGTTTAAAAGCTTTTTTTTTTATTATCGATCATTTTTATTATGGCTCTTCATTTATTTTGTAACTTTTATTTGGAATAAGTCTCAGTTTATTTGGAACATTTTTTAAAACTACATTGCTTTTTCAAGAGTTATCAAGTATGAGTACTTTGCAAGGCCAAGTTACAGTACCTACTTTCACAATTAGTGACTATTTTTGATTTAATATACCAAAAAGCTCGTGTTGTGTTTGTTTTTCATCCATTGATCTGATTTTGCAAGGCTTTGTGTGAAGCTTAGCTTCAGTTCGAAGTGCTAAACACCTTGCAGAAATTTAGCTACTGTTTTCTAACTGAGAATCAACAAATTCAGATACTGACAATTTGTGTACAAGTTAAATCTGATGTGGACATTTCTTTCATGAATAGGTTAGTTTACTATATTCTTGCTTTTCTAATTTATGCAATGCATTCTTTTCTATTTCTATTTAACCATTTCAGCGTTGGTTAAGTGTTTTTGTTCTGCCTTGAGTCTAGGTTCTGCACATTTTGTAAGTTCCCAATTAAAGGTTTTAAAATTCTGAAAATCAACTGATATGCCAATAAGCTCAGCAATACTTGGATGATATCCATGCCACATAAGTTTTAATCCACAAGCACAACAGATAAGTTCCAATGCAAGATCTATGTTGAAGATTTTCTAAAACTAAGATTTAGTATTAATTGAATACAAATTGCTATAACAGAATTATCCTGAGTAAGTACTTTTGGCTATTAAATAATGTAACTTGATCTATTTCTAAACCGTTTATAAGCTGCAGGGAGTTTGGGAGAGAGGGAGGAAATGATGAAGGATAACCAGAGAATGAGAAAGGAAATGGAGAAAAGGATTCACTGGACATGAGCAAATGGTCTGCACGAAAGGAAACATATCTATAATGTTACCTGTAAGTCTTAAAGAATATATGACATGCTATTTTTGCTAATAATTTATAGACCTGAGATCGCTTGTAAACCTTGCCACACCGTACATGTAAGAAAAGCGTAGGCAACACTTACGAAGTTACTTCAGTGAATCTCTGTGCTTCACAAAAAAAGAGATGGGAGGAGGTAATAACTATATTAATGGGATATTTCATTCTTAAAGCTGGTATGATGGTTATTTTTTCCCTTCTGCCACAACAATTATTCCCCTGCATAACCAACCCCAAACACTAACTGACAGCTATAAACAAGGACCACACTGTAGTAGAACAGCTGTGTTATTAGGTTTTCCTTAATCAATCTAGCAGGGAGGAGACACGATGAAGCTGAGATCAGTTTATGCAGGTGTCCAATAATTTGGCACTTATTCAGGTGTATGACTTTTATACTATAAAGACTTTTTTCTTTTCTTGTCTTGACTTTTTCTTTTTTTCTTATTCTCTAATCCTGTCTGATGTTGGCTTCTTAATGCTATTCTTGTTCAGAATGTTTTGACAGATGGTAAGCCTGGGGGATATTCCCCTTCCACACAGAATTCAAGGGAAAAAAATAAAAGAAGAAAAAGTTGTCAATGTTTTGGATAGCCTTTCTGAACAAATAGACTCATCTCAAATCACTAGAAAAGTAGAAAAGGAGAAACAGGACTGTGACAGGAAATGAGAGTCAACTATTTTCAGTTTGTTTTAAACTGAAAAAGTGGCAGTTTTACTCTGAACCTGTTGCCAGAATCCAGCATAGAAGCAGCAAGAAGGAGGAGGATGGAGTGAGAAAAGGTGAATTGCCTATGCCCATTTTTTGGCACCATTCTGTTAATAAGGATAATTTCTCATGAACCAAAATGTTTGAAGACACACACATGCAAGGGACTTAAAACTTTTGCAACATGCTTCCCACAACTCAGTAATTCTTTGTATGTAGGATAAAAAAGTGGAAATACAATTCCACATAAGTAGGATTGGCTTAAAAATACAAGTTTGCCAAAACTGAAAGATAAAGATTTCAGCAGCACTCAATTTGAAGCAAGAAAGCTAAGCTTTTAACTTCAGACAGTCCCCATTTCTGATTAAATTCTTTAGCAGTCTGATTTCCTTTCCCAGAATATGAAATCAGATCACAGAAAGGGAAAAAAAAAGATCTCAGAGAGGAGACCATTACTGACGGAAGCCATGTGTCATTAATTCAGTTATAAATTATTAGCTGAAAGCAGCCTCTCAGCATTTGTATTTGATGAACAAAAATTGATTGCTTCAAGGGCATTTCAATCCTTTTGATGTTACCATCTTTTAGTCCACCACAAATCTGAATCCTTAACAGAATGATTATAGCATTATAGTAATCCTAAGAGCCAATACTAAAGGATTTGGAAGAGCAACAGAGATCAATAGTTTGAAAAAAGCATGTCTTTTTGAGTTGACAGAGCTGTCTAGCCTGATAGTGAACCTGAAAAAAATAAGTGGGGACTAAGTAAACAAGCAATCGTGCAGACTGAGCTAAACTGAGATGATGAGCCATTTTTCTGAATTGTTGAATACATCAGGAAGCTCTGAATATTTCCACAGGATTTAAGCAATACTAATGGCAACCAAGGGATATTTTGCCCACAATAAAAAAAAAAAAAAGAGAAGTTTCAGAAATATGTTTGCAAGTGTTTTCAGAGCTTTGTGAACTATTCTGGAGGTTGGGAAGTTCCGTGAGGTCAACATTTGTGTTTTGCATAGACTTTGAGATTATTTGAACTGGGATTTGAGGGAACATTGTCTTAATGATTGTCTTCCTTTTAGTTGCTTTGAAATCCAGAATCTGGGCCATATTCCAACATAGAGATGAAAGTTCAGTCCTCTCAGCAGTTGCATTGTGAGATATACAGTAGACAGAAGGACCATGCATCCTTATCGTGTAATCTCTACCAAATCTAAAAAAATGTTTAAACTATGGAAGCAATAGGTAATGTTTGTGGAAAGTTCAGGTTCTGCCAGGCTGTAAGTAACAAAGTTTCCCTAGCACAACAAATCAGAAAATGAGCTGAAAGCTAATGCCCTCTTAAACAGCTCAAGGATTAGCATAAAATTATACTTTGAAGGAGGAAAAAGAACAGCATTGCAACAGTGGGGTATTGTTAAAGATCACTGGAATGGAGAGAGGGAAGAAAGAGAAGAAAAAAATCCTTACACCAGAACACTGCAAACTGGTATAATGTTTAGCAGATATTTAATGATTCTTTTGGTGTGCTAAACAACAGATTAACTTCGTAGTACTCAAGTGAAAATTCAGAGAAATTCAGATGCAACACATCTGGAGAGCATCCCGTGGCAAATGGTGAATGGCTAAGTAATCTATTTCAATAGCAAGACATGTAGTGATAATTTATTGTTTGTAACAAGGGCTGTGAGTTTACCGTTAATTCCAATGCAAAAGCTTCTAAAATTGTTTGAAAGTTAAATGCAGGACTTCCAGCAATTAAATTTCTTTAGTGAGACATATGTCACTGATACATAATATTATTAAAATATAAAGACATAAAAGTCATACAAAAAAGGGTGTGTTTTTCAATTTTGTATGATCTTGCACTTGAAGACTAGTGAAAAAAAGTGCGGCATGTACCTTTTACGCTACTGCAGATGATTTTCTTTATGGGCCATAGCTTTTTAGCTTGGTTCATGTTTTCACATTTCTTACATCTGAAAGAGTGGCACAAATTAAATGCACATTAAAGACATGATTTCAGAACATTGTGTTGAAGCAGGTTTAACCCATTATTTTGAAGCTGTGCATGATAACATGTGATCTTTAAGCTTAACCTTTATCTCAAGCTGTTTAAAATGTTTTGTAGCTGTTCTTGTCTAAACGAATAAAGAGGATGATAAGCAGGGACTGGCATAAATAATAGCTGCTTTAAAATGGGCAAAGAAATTGATAGCTCTACAAATGGTAGCCACCTGTATCAGGAAACTAAAGAAAGAGTGAGTATTTAGTGGAGAAGAATGACTGGAAACCTGACAGCAAAGGATAGAAACGGCAAGAGGAGAGAGGTCTTTTTAAAATGCTCTGTTCTCTAATCAAGCAGTGCCAATTTCAAGCCATGAATATAGGTTATATCACTGGTGGTCTGCTGACTTTATCCAGCCACTCCTAACTTCAGTGAGTTACAAGATTTTATCAGTGTTGGAAGCTGACTTGTCTAATGAGTACACCAACCTTTATTTTTCCTTTTTATGGGAGTGTTGTTTGGACCATGGTGTGTACTCCTTCCACCACATCACACACTCTCTTGAGCAGAACTGGAGATTGCAAGTGTGAAAGAGGACAAGACCCTGCCTGTGCCAGTGTAAGATCTCATGGAAAACCTGCAAGCATTGATGACTTTCCACGGAGGTTCACAGAAGCAGAGGTGACGATTAGCAAAGTACGGCTGGTTGACAAAAGACAAGGACACAATTAATGAACAACAGCAGATAAGCAGACAAAAGGAGACAACAGCATAATTGCTGTAAATCACAGGATGCTTTGACATGCAGGTAGTCTCATGGGTTCAAAAAAGGTGAATTTGTGAGGCCTGATACAAAATCTGAACCAGTGCTTCCAATAGGGAGAGACAAAAAGACAAAGTTGTATTTTATGCCACATTACAGTTTCTGGAAGACCATATCCTACTTGGAAGTCTAAGTCCTTAAAAATCATTACATGTTTTCCCTTTGGTGGCCCACATTCACACAAACACAAGTGACCTTCTGCAACAGGACAGGGGCTTCAGCCATCCTGAAAATCCAGAACATCTCTGTCTCTGGTTGCACGGCATTAACCCCATACTTGGCTCCCATGTGGGAAAACTTCTTATCTTCCTCAATAAAGCTTTTCATTGTCTTGGTCCATAAAATTTTCTTCTTTTCTACAATTTAGAAAGAGTAGTAGTTCTTTGAACATGAAACTACTGTAGAACTGCTTACTATTAACCAGCTGTTTTGCATTTACACCTAGCACCAACCTGGGGAGGCAGAAGATATTTTATTAATTTCACCAGAATCTTTAGGAAAAAAAGTAGCACAGAACCATTGCAGAATAAGATCTGTAATTCCCCCTGTTAAGGTCTGCCACATTCATCTCACCCTACCCTTCTACAAGAAACTTGTGCAGATATTTCTATACATTATTACTGGAAAATTTGCATGTATGACCCTCAAATTATTGATATGATTCTTAGCAGTTGAGTTGTCAAATTTATATGTTTGATTTGTCAGATTTATATGTTTGATTGGCATTCAAGCCAACGTAGCTTCATTCCTAAGAAACACAATTAACAAAAAACTTTATATCCTTTCTATCCATCTACACAACATTCCCCACAAATGTAAATTTCTATACAGACTGAAGTTTCCAAAGGTCCTATTGATGTTGGTGGCAGTTGATACATATACAGTTTGTTCTACATGTGAGTGAAAATTAACTAGAAATAAGAAAATTTTATTGCAAATATTAAAAGGGTTTGTAAAATTTCAAAAATTTTGAAAATCATTGAGAAAATACTTGGACCTTACACAGGTCCATATATCATACAGACAAACAGTGTCTTATTGTACAATCATAGAAATATTTCTATATAGGTCTAAACCTGTCTAACCTTACCCAATTCAATGCTATATTTCATCAAGACCAACTTGATTCTACCATGCTTATCAATGAATAACTCATTTAAGTTAATACTCTTCACCTGTGATAAGAGAAGGCTCAGAAACACAGTATGTGGACTATAAAAGGTATTGTTTCTTGAAGTGTGTGAAGGATTAACCTCCTCAGGATTACTCTCCTTCTCAGTTGCCTCATCACCTTCTCAGTGCTTTATAACTCACCATAACTCTCTTACTAAGTTACAAGCTTTTACTACTTGCCTACTTGTACATGAAGTCTTATTCAGAGTACATAACTTATTCCCTCTGTATTCATACAACCAGATAACCACTCTCCTGCAGATGAGGTTTGGTCTGTAATACTCACATCTACTTCTCACACTCTCAAAGGTGTTATGTGCACATTAATTTATTTATTAATGAGGATTGTTAGACAAAAGACATCAGAATTTGAGTTGAAAAGTGTTAAACTTTTATTTATAAATAAAATTTATTATGAAATTTTCATTCCACAGCAATTCAAGTTGCATAACATTGACTCCAAAAAGACTGTCTCATTTTAAGAACTATATATCAGGTCTCCTGAGGGCTTCCCATATGGTTTTGGTAAATTGCAAGACAATCACAAATACCTATTTAGGATTAGAAGGATTTTTAGCCATTAAATTTATGGTTGATAGGGGTGAAAAACATCCAGTGAAGTTCACTAGAACTATGGGGACTGACCCACCAACAAGCAAACCAAAAGTTTTCAGTAAGATGGGAAAAATTTGATGTCTGGAGGGGAAACAAATCAACACTATGATAAACAAAATGTTTCAGCTGTGTGATACTGAGAAACCAGAGGGAGAAGACTCTTGATACCTGAATCGAGGCTTAAAAATAAAATAGAATGATTTTATGTCATTTTCTTTTTTAATAATTTTTGGCAGGTTTCTGATGTGGGATCAGTTGAAGGATTTTGGAGAATCCGTTCTGGAATTGTTTTATTGTTTCAAATAAAGGCAAAATCCTGATCACATGAGGTTGATCAATTGCAGCATATGTCTCACTTTTTCTATTTTAGCATTGCCACAGCCCTTGTATCTGTTATTCAAGAAAAACTGAATCAATACCATAAGTATTCCATGACTATGTGTTACATATACAAACTACATTATAAGGATTATAGGACTGGAAAATATCTCAATCACTCAGCCTACTCAGCTGCTATTGTAGGCAATCATAGCTACTCACAAGTTGCCACATCTTTTAAATTTTTTTTCTTAATTTTCTTTGTTCTAGAATATTGTTGTGTTCTACACACAAAATTGTCCTTAATTTTTACTCTACGTCTTTTCAAGAGCATCTTCTGCCCATTTGTTCTTGGATCAAGATTGTCCCTTAGCTTAAATAATCCTTTTTCTCTCCTTAGGGCTTTTTTCCATGATATATTTTGAGACAGCAGTAAAATTTCTCCCAGCTCTTGTTTGGCTATGCTACACAAAGCCAGCTCCTCTATTTTTTTCTCACACATTTGCTCTGCATCTTTTGATCACCCCATTCTCCTCACTTAGAATTTTTAGTTGAATTGTAGGTTTCTTTAACATGGATAACCAGATACACACACAATATTCTGGAAGAGCACCCTGGATAAGGGTAAAATTAATTCCTCATCTCTATTGAAAAGGTTTTACATAATAAATCCAGTAACTGAATTTGCGTTTCCCATGGTTGTATCCCACCTGTGGATAATTTTATGCATTTTATGATTAACTAATGCAAAATCTTTCTCCTCCTTTAGTGATGACCTTTGAATTTTGTTATTAACCCCCAAAGGCACGAATTTGTAATTCTCTCTGTTCAGTGTCATTTCACTGCAATTATAATCCAGGATGATTATTCAGGATACTTATATTTTAATGTATCTGGTTCATATCTTCAGGACTAGTACTAGCAGCTGCCTTACACCCCAACACCTCTCTTTCAGTACTCACTCAATATAGTCTCTGCTCAAACCAGTTCTTCTGCCTACACTAACCTCAGAGTTTCTCACAGAGCATAATATCAGTTTACTCAGGTTGAGATATCTTACATCTACTACTTTTAACTTGTAAAAAAAAAAGGCTACTGTGCACATCTCTCAAATTTTGAAAACAAACACAGCATATTTTTTATCCTTTATAAAAATACATCTTACATTTGTTATTCTATGGTTATATGGTAATAGTGGCTAAATTTATTTTTGAATATTATACTACCAATCTTGCAATTTCATATGCTAGTCCACTCAGAACTCTGGAAAGGGCATGAAATTCAGAGTTTATTCCCCCATAAGCTTCACTCTTTTTATTCCCTGTAGCTAGCTGTCTTGCTCCTTCTCACCTATATTTCATACCATTTATTAAAAATTGAAACAAAGTACAGTTTTAGTGGTGGGACAACCTTCCATCCATTCCTACACCTTCCAAATGCAGAGTAGCCTCCCTTCTTCCCTCGCTCTAATTTTATTTATAAGGCTAAAGAGCCTTTTGTTCTTTGTTTTGAATTAATTTTTGATGTCTAACTTGGCTCAGCTTCTGCTATCTCACAAGTTTTAACTGCTCCCTCTATACCTCATGAACTCTAGAATGTCATTTCCTTTGCTTAATAATCCTTCTTTTCACCCATATTCTCTTACCTAACCGTAAATCAAATACCTTTTCTCATATTTTGCTCTTATATTAAAGATGGTTATTTTTCAGCCAGTGTGAGAGTGTGACTCTCAACTTTGGATAGAGTTCCAATGAGTTTTTGCTCTTTTGACTTAAAGTAAATGTCTTGTCTGTATTCTGCCCTCCTAGGTCCCTAGTTCAAATGATACCACTGCCTGAATTCACTTAGTTTAGTAAGCACATTAAGATTTCTAAGTTAAGCAATCAGAATTCAGAAGATACCAGTTATCAAGTTGCTTGTGCAATTTTAAATCTTTATGCATACACAGTATGAGAGAGTCATTTCGAACCACATGGCAGGGGAGTTGGAACTAGATGATCTTTAAGGTCCCTTGCAACCCTAACCGTTCTATGATTCTAGTCCACGAGATCCTGTTACCTGATTCAGGTACCTGATTTAAGGTTTCCATTGGATGACAGGAGTTAGATGTAGCTGTACTGAAGAGGAAGGTCCCACGTGGCTCTGTTTCCTATTTTTTTCAGCAAAGAACATCAGATCATTCCAATGCAAAAGAAGCAGAAATGTGGATTTACTTGTCCAAAACAACTCTGATTTACAGATTTGTGAGTTATGAAGGAATTCACAGCAAGCCTGATCTTACTTTTAAGTGGTAAAATCTGCAAGTTCCAATTGCAACGTTTGCAACAAATCATGCTATTTGAGGACTAAGTTAACAGGACCCGACAACAGTTTAGAAGGAGAAAACAATGTGATCTAGTATTCCCAGAGGGAGCATAAGAAAGCTGTGGAATATATGGAGGCATAATATAGCCCTGCAGTTCCTCAGGCAGCTGGGGACTGACACCTACGCAAATACTGTCTAGCTTTGCAGATGGTATGACAACAGTTAGCACCACAGAGACCGAAGCTATGGAGCAACAGAAACATGGAAGGCCCAGCAATGTGCAAAAAAGTTAAGCATTGTAAACATTAATCTGCAAAATTTAAGCTGGCATGTTTGAATGCTTCATTCTAAAAAGCAGCAGGCAAAACTGCACAGAAGAAATCCACTGTGTCCCATTTGCTCTCTGCTCCCATTCAGCTACTCCTTAACTAACTTTGATGTGGCAGGGAATGTGATACGGCACAGGTTCACCACTCTGACCAGGACATCTTTATACCTTGAATCAAAAGCAAGAGAGAATCATTTCTTGACAAGACATGTAAAACATTAGCAGACATCTCAATGACACATTGCAAAACTGAGAGCAAATTCCTATGTCCAGTGAGCTTCTATGTTAACTGATGGGCCTATTATTCTCTTCACAGGACTAAAAAGAGATACCCTTTCAAAATTTTCCTTACTGGTGTTTCCCTTTCCCTTAGGGGGAGTCGGACTAGTATTAGGTAAGTCAATCTCATTACCACTGGAAAAGAGGATCCACATGGGGCAGCTTTTTTGTATGTTTCGGATCACTCATTACTGACTTCTATAATGGAGTCATCAGCCTTTTTGGTTTTTGGACTTTAGTTGATCCAACTTCATTTCTATTTTGAAGAATTATTATCTCACTAGAAAAGTATGAAGATCTGATAGGAGTTGAGCCTAGTAGAGCCAGCCAATTCCATGTAACACTACGGCAGTATGCCATACTTTTTTTTTCATTGGAAACTGGCTTAGTCCCACAAATAGGAGGCAGGTCAGGGGGAAAGATGCCAATATAGAAATGAAGGATCTTAGAAATACTGCCTATGGACTAGGACTAAAATTATTGTATAAAACATAATAACGTTTCAGGAGACAGTTTTAAAAAACAGTTTAAATGCAGAAGAGCAGCTCCAGTAGGAACAGTAAAGACAGGACCACCTTAGACTTTCAATACCTTCTCTATTACTTGGTACGCCCCATGGGATATTGGCTTTTTGTCACACCATTCATGAGGTTAAAATACACTTTATGTTTACCCTTCAGTGAAAGTATCCTAACAAGTTGCCCATAGGGAACATTCATGTGAACCTCCCCCCTTTCTTGCTTTACATAAAGTAAACAGTTCCCAAGATAGAACAATTTGCTCTTCAGGCTGGTGGTTAAGACAATTCTTTCAGAGCCCTACAGCCAGCTGATTTCAGTATTCCTTTTGTTCGTTGGGGCTCTCAGATATATGGGGAAATGAGGACATGAAGACTGAACCTGGGTTTCCTACCTTTTTTTGAGTGCTCTCTTAATCCATATATATGTTCTGAGAACAAAGAGAGCTCAAGGAACAAGCTCCCATTAAAAAAGAGGGTTTTTAAAGCACTTTATTGAGAATAATTACAAAATTCAGCAAATAAGAATACATCATACAAAAAGTTCACGAAAATATGCATACTAACTTTTTTTGAAAAAAAAAGAAAGAAAAGATTAATAATTCAGAAGTTATTATAAGTTTTAAGATGTTAGAAAACACTAACAGCTGGCCAGTCTGTTAGGGATAAATCTTGCCTAAGCCTTAGATGTTAAGCTGCAAAGAAATGGAGGTCTTATTGCATTTGCAGATGGGAACTTTGGCATGAATGTGAGTTCAATGCCAGCTGAAGGCTGCCTCATGGAAGAGTCCTTTTTTATCACCTAATCACCAACAATAAGCTGCACTATTACAAATATAGCAAATGAATGCACTTAATGTCTCTGCGTGGACTAGATCTGACTTTTGTCCTAATGTTTATACTTCATTGTTACCTAAATGAGTCTGATAGTATTCTCTCTCTGTGAATGTGAAGAATTAATTCAGTGGCCATGTCTTTTGATTCTTGTTCCCTGAAATCTGTTTCTAACCCAAAGGCCGGTCAGAGTTTGACTAGAAGCCTTAACTTATAAATCTTAGACCCTTAGTATCCTAGGTGCACTCTTCCTGTCTCCTCCTGGGAACAGTATTTTCATCCTATTTGCAATACCTCCATCCTTGGTTCCAGAGCTGTTAAAAGGTTTAGAGCTGAAAAAAATTCCCAGGAGGTTTTCTGAATCTTGTTCCCTGTTTTCTTATTCTAAGTACCTAAAGTTGTCTTTTATTTGTTTCATGCCAAAGGACAGTAATTTCAAACACTTTGGCAAGGAAAGACCAGGATTTTCCCTAGTATTTTGCTTTATCTGTTCTACTGAAATGAGAAGAAATGTTAGCATCCAACCCTGAGAATTTATAACATACACACAGAAACCTTGTATATTAGATGCTTTAAAACCGAGAATATTGGCACAGGTCCATAGAGTTTCTGACTTTAGGTGCGCAGTTGGAGGAAGTCAACAGAGTTTGGGGACAGCTGTCTCCATCAAAGAATTTGAAGAAACAAATAAACCAACCTGTGGGCTCACAGGAACTGTTTGCCAAAAAATCATCTGAGAGAGCAGACACTGATAACATATTCCCATAGATGGTGTTACTGCTCCCACGTGCGAAGCAATTTTACTTACATTGCATTTAAAAATTGTAACTTGTGCTTTCAAAGTTTATATTCTCTTGGACTGCTCAAGGTCAGAATTCATTGTGGATGAAATACTTATTTTCCTTTTTCCCAGTTTTTTCTTACTATTTCAGTCAAAGCAGAGTATCTCTCCATATTTCTGATGACACTAAGGCCAAAGAGACTACACTAGGTATAGTAACATCTGTATTATCTGCCACTAATTTAAGCTACTAGGAAGTTACAAATTCTTGCAGGATCATCCCACCCCATTATACTACTAGTAGAAGTGTACACTCTACTAGCCTGTGAAATAAAGTAATTTTTGTGGGCACCATTATTTTAATAAAACCGTATTTTAATAAAATTGTCTGTCACTAGTTCCCAGAATTTTTCCTTAAAAGAACTACAGTGACCAGAAAGTAACTTTGCAAAAATTATTTGATACTTATCCGAGTGTTTCCTGTACACGTCCAGTCTGAAACTCATTCTTCACTCTACTACAAAACTCAGCAGTTAGCTCAGCAGAACTAAGAGTTGAAAGAAAGGGTAATCTGTCCTTCCTCAAATGTATTAAATGTAAAAAAAAATTAAAATAAAATTTCAAAAAATTAAAACTGCCTTGATGTCGAGAGTTTTAGATAAATATGCAAAGTTAAATATTTGGGAAACCCAAATAATCTGTATACAATAGGAGAAACTCTATATAGCATTTTAGACAATTATAAGACTGTAATTGTTGTTCTAGTTATGGTCAACGTGTACCAAATTTTCTTATTGCATTTTTTGGAAAAACCATTAGTGATGTTATGATTTAATAAGAAACTATTCCTTTGTACTAACATACTTTTAGGAGGTTTACCACAGAAAAGAACTTAACTTTTCATCAGTTCTTGATGGCTGGAAACTATTTTACTTCCTCAAACCATCTTTATAATTCCTTCAAAGGAATTATCCGGACAACAAATTCATTGAAATTGAAGTCTCCGCTAGCTAAATCAGTTCATCCCAAACTCATCATCCCCACAAATAATTCTTCTTTTGTCTTATACAAAATCTAGAAGGATCTGCAGGCACCACAGTGTTGGTACAAGGGTGGCTGTCAGTTTGTGGGTGCGTGAAGAGGTTTCATGCTGAAGCTGTGATTCACGAAGTGTTTCGTACGGAAACGTACACTTCTTCAGCAGTGTGATGCCTCTAATAGCACCGCCGATGGTGGCAATCTCTGTCCAAGGTGCTTGCTCCTTGCACCACCGCCCTCTCTCCCCCAGCAGCTGCACAGTGAACCCAGCGAGGTTCTGCTGATCCAGCAGAAGTACAACTTTGTCAGCCCTACCACAGCTCCGATTGAGTTCTCTTCATGGTTATCCGGCAGAGGAGTATCTATATCAAAGGATGGGAACTGCTTAAGCGGTTCATTTTGCTGCTGCCAAATGCTAGATTGATTTCTTTACTAATTTCTTATCAGAGGAGTTAAAGCATTTTCTTTCAGTATAGGTTAACACTACACTAAAAGCTTGGCCAAAGACCAGTAGTGTAGTGAGCTAACTGTTTACTCTCTGGGGAGGTGACAACTGCACGTGGTTACTCTTAGGGACATCACCATTATGACCAGTTGAGGATGAAAATGGTCAGGAAACCAAGGGGAAAACCCCTTTCTTAACTCAACTACTGAAAAATGAGCTGGGAGAAAGAGGAAAGGGAGAAATGGGGACTTGGTTTAAATGGCCTTCCAAGGGAAGCTTGGACCATAAAAGCAGGACTCCAGAGTAGATACTTCTCCATAAGTGCAATATAAGCATATGAAGGTGAAATAAAAGGAGAGACTCTCATTAAAGAGGCTGTGGTTGCCTAACATTTTGTCGGCAAGAGCAGGAAGGGTGAATGGAACCTTTGGAGATATGCTGATAAATAAATCTACCGATGGCTTTCTTTTCACATTTATTCACTTGTTTCCATGAAGTTTTCAAATTCACTAGAGGAGTGAGTGACAGAGAGGATGAAAAGAACCTCTGTATTTGTTTATGGAAACATTATGCTGTCCACTACCAATGTCTCCAGTGAGCTCAGTGATTAGTTGCAGAAGCAAAGCAAATCAAATTTCTAATATTTAATTCAAATTTAAAGATTTCAGCTCCTTCCATGTGAGGAGCTTCTAGAACTGAGGGTAAAAATCTCTTATATTGCAAGGGAATATAAGTGCTGAAGACATACACAAATCATGGTATGAACAAATTGTCAACATTTTTTAACTGCAAATATAGGCAGAATATATAAATTATTATCTTGAGATGTAAAAGAATAATTGATCTACTTAAAGACTTTATGAAAAGAAGCAGATGCTCAGTCAATGAAACAGTATCAAAGCATTCTGCACAAAAAGTATTCTATCGAGACAAACACACACTTAAATCTTTGTTTTCCTTTAAGATCTAAAGGCTCTGAAATAGTCAATTCATGCCAACTATGGTATTTTGGCTTTTTACAAAACTTTTATATGCAGCTATGAAAGGCATCTGCTAGTTGTAGACCCACCAAAAGGCCCAGTTTTTAGACTTGGAGCAACCACCATGATTTTTCAGAAACACTGTATCAGATTCTTCTTTGCTTAGTATTTATGCTGTACTTAGAGAGTACACAGTGACAAGAAGCTCTGGAACCATGGTGAGGTTTACGGCCTTATACAGAAGGCTGGACTAGATCATTACATGATCTCTGGCCTTACAAGAGGAAAAAAAAAGTGTTAGAATCTCATCCAAGCTGTTGGAATTCCCTTTTACACAGATGAGTTTAATACCCATGCACTGGTTCTCAAAACTATTATCCCTTACTTCAAGGAGGCAGGGAAATTTGAAACAAATGTAGAAACAACAATTACAAAAAATATATACTAGCCAGCTGGAAAGGAAATGTGAAGCACTCTTATATGCAGAACATGCTACTACTACTTCTTTCCCAGAATTAAACACAAAGCAAACAGAAAGAAGCATATTAGCAAAGTCAAATTTGTATTATCAAGCCCATGGGAGACAAAGGAAAACAGATCCTGGCAAGGGGGCCAAAAAAAGACCATTTTGACAGTTACTACCCTGGATCTTTAATGAGGAAGAAACAGAAGAAAAAAACTTTATTGCAAACTTCCATTTATTTACTTAGCCGTCTTTTCCTAGCTATCCACATCAATATATTTTCTGGAAATAAACAGACTGCGTAACATTTCTCTGGAAATGTGAAATATTATTACGATAATTAGTTTCCATAATAAAGATCCAGTGACATTTGTAATATCAATACATATATGATACAGATTTTCTTTCAGCTACTATCCTGAAACAATTAGATAGGGACTTTTTGTCTTCTGTTTAGCTAAATGGACCTTTCTCTTATACATGTGAAAGGCTGACACCACACATTTCAGAAGATACCTTGCAACATGCAGGATCTCCCATCAGCATCTTATCCCTATCTTGATAGTTAGAGAATATTGTCGTTCAACAATGGGAGGGATATTTGATCTTCCTTCCAGTAGTCTTAAATTTAATTACTGCACCCTGAATGTAATTGCTAATCATATGAGAAGACAGTTCCTCTTGCAACCCTGCCAAATTGTTGGTCTCTATCACTTCCTGAGAAAAAAACTCTGTGCTTCTATCTCGGCTCTAAGTTCTCAGTTATTCAAATTATATTTTCCACAGAGGCACACAAGTCTCCCTGAAATAGGAGTTAGTGCACCTCCTTGCCAAAGAAATGCAAAAGTTTGCACAGCTATTTGTAAGTACGTGGTATTTATCTCACATAGCTACTAATATAGTTCATCGTAGAATCAAAGAATCATAGAATAGTAGAATAGTTTGGGTTGGAAGGGACCATTAAAGGTCACTTAGTCCCACCTCCCCTGCAATGAACAGGGACATCTTCAATTAGATCAGGTTGCTCAGAGCCCCATCCAACCTGACCTTTAATGTTTCTAGGAATGGGACATCTACCACCTCTCTGGGCAACCTGTTCCAGTGTTTCACCACCCTTACTGTAAAAAAAATTCTTTGTTATATCTAGTTTAAATCTTCCCTCTTTCAGTTTAAAGCCATTCCCCCTTGTCTTATTGCAACAGGCCCTACTAAAAAGTTTGTCCCCATCTTTCCTGTAGGTCCCCTTCAGGTACTGAAAGGCTGCAATAAGGTCTCTTCCCCAGGCTGAACAACCCTAACCCCCTCAGCCTGTCCTCATAGCAGAGGTGTTCCAGTCCTCCAATCATTTTTGTAGCCCTCCTCCAGACCCACTCCAACAGGTTTGATACCATGGTTTGATAGGAAAACCATGGGGGAAGTTCTTCACTGGATATAAGCCAAAGCTAATTAATTTAGGAACATGAAAAAAGTACCCCAAGATAAGGTAGTTCACAAACTTACAGTGCTCTCATCTACAGAAAATGTTTATCAAGAGGTCATTCAAAGTAGCTCATCCATTGCTGACCTCAAGTTAAGACCATATCCACAGACAGTAACACAGCTTATCTCACCCAGGCAGCTGTTTCAAGGATCCAGCCTCATGAGGACTCCTGCACAACTGCAATAGTTTATCATAGCTGGAGAATCAGTTCTCAAGGTGTTGGGTTTTTTTCCTTCAGAAGAAAGGGGAATCCAAACACTTGGAGAGAATGGAAAGAATACATTGCACAAAGAGTTTTGAGAGAAAAGCTTTATGCATTAAAATGTGAAGAAAGGATGCCAGTTCAAAAACAGGAAACGTACACTTTATTCTGGGCTTGAGCCTGAGCTCCACAGGACTTACAGGTGCTAAGAATATTTTACATTAAGAGCTATCAAGGGACTACTCAAGTTGCTAGCCAGCTTTTGGTGGAGGTCAAACCAGCATTGTCCTAAGTTTTCCATACGTAGTCAGCTTTAAAAAGGGAGGTTCCTTCTTCTGCTTTTAGCCAGTGAGAATTTTCTTTTTCATAAGGGACATCAGTCCAGTTGGTGTGGAGAATCAGTTCGGAGACTGACTGCTGCCGTTGCCAGCAGTCCGTGGTGCTGATGGAGAGATTTATATTTGAATATGGTCAGTGTCCTCAGCCTGCAGCTGGAACGGATTATTTCCAACATTTTTTGAAAGGTCAGTTGGTGCGTTTCTGTGTCAGCATTGTCAAGGATTTATGGACAGCAAGAAAAGGTCAATAATGCACACAAAATGGCCTGCCAAAATGAGTTGTGATCTACTAGTGGGTTGTTGCCCTACGAAGTTCCACTAAACTGGAGACAACACACAGAAAACCCACTTGTTAGTTTACCATACCATTTGACAATTGCTCAGCATAGCTCAGGTCTCCTGCTGAGCTATGAAAAAAAGTGGTACTAAAAGTCACAATAGAAAAAATTTTAGTATATATCATCTTCATGGTCCATTTTTCTTTCATGTACTTCCCTGTAATAATGTAGTGTTCACTGCATTTTCATGGGTGTCCAGGGTATGCATGTTAAAAGGAGCTGATCGTATTCAGAGATAAATTTGCCTTTTTATATTATTGTGCTGTGGAATCCTTAACTGTGCAATACTTTCATTAAAAACGTGCTGCTCCCTATTGTTTATGTAATTAAAAAAGAAGAAGTGTGGCAGGTTGATACTGTGAGATTATTTTTTTTTCAATAACTAATGAAAAAGGATGGACTATGTTGTCACATTTTAGAACAGTAACCAGCGAAGGCTGCACATGAGAAACAGAGTACATAGATGACAACCTTCCCCCCGATCCCCACCATCCAGATTGTGTCCAGACCATCACGTGTATTAGCAACTGACTGACCTATCCTTCATCAGTTTGGATCCATCTCGCTTTTGGCTCACAGTCAAAATCTATAGCTCTAGCAAATACAGAAGAGGAGGACTGTCTAAGTTGCCTGTCAACGCCCACAGTAACCCACTGAGCTCAGACCCAGCCTGGCAGCCTTCGTCACACATTGTTCATTCTGCCATGCTAGCAGCAGCACCATTCTCACAAGTACTGTTAAAAAACATCAGCCTCCAAAGCAAGGACGTGTGATGAGCGCCGAGCTACTCCCGGGACAGGGGCTCTCCAAGTCTCAGCACAATTACCTCCTCCTGAGTTGTCACTTCCCCTTGTGCAGAGAGACAAAACCCAGACTCCTCTTCTGTAACCCAGCCAAAAGATCCTGCAGAAAACAACAGAGTTTTGTTCCTCCTAAAACCCTTCACTATCTCCCTAGGCATTTGACTGTCTTCCCCTTCATTTTTCCTGCCTCTCTCTGAGCCACCAGAAAGGGCGCCCTGCTCTGGCATCTCATTTTGGCCTTGGCTGAGATGACTTAGAGACTGCTTCTGCTTGGTGATTTGGTCACAGCTGCAAAAAGGCACAGGCCCCCAACTAGAAAACCCTTTTGGGACGTGCTGAGTTGGGTGTCTGTACCCTCTCCCACAAACAAACCTGCAGAAGTTAGCATAGCTATGATGTTTTGCATCAGATGAAAGTCCCTCCCTCAACCTGCTTCTATTTTATTGCTGTGACTAGAAAAATTATGGAATTACATCAAAGAAGAAATGAAAACAGAAATAGCTTTTTTTCTCCTATACCAACCATTTACTGTTACCTGTTTCTGTGTCCTATAACCTTTTCAAGAAAGTCAGATAAACTTTGGATAAGCAATCAGAAATCTCCTGTTACAGTTTCAGACTTCAGCTATTGTTTCTAATGTCCTTCTAGCATGCCCTAGTGCAACAAACTGCTGTCCAATAACTAGTATGTTTTACCTCACATTAGAAATGTAGCAAGGAGGCTCGCTGTGTTGTCCTCGCCATGGACCCACATCAGGCAGCAACAAAATGGAGTGAATAACCATCTAGAGAAGCTACTTTTAAATCTCAAAATAGTACTTCATTTTGAGTTCTGTTCATCGCTGGGATTCATTCCAATTTTAATGAAACAGAATTTCTCGGTCATATTTCCACATTACATTTCCATCTTTCATTAAAGTAGAGCCAGGAAAGCACTTAGGCACATGCTTAAAACTTCAAAATGCATTCTGAACATATTGCCTAATTCCTGTGATATTTTTGTTCACTGGGGGTCTTCACAAGTTCAGACTAATACTCAAAATTGGCTTTGATTTAGATAAAAGCATTCTTGTCCTAAATGAGGTCAAATACAGCAAGGCCAAAACCTGAAACCTTCACATATGCTGGGGGAGACAGACACTATCATTCTTCCCTATGCTCACGCGGTTAAAACATTGGCCAGTTAGACACAATACAAAGAGAAATAACCAACTCCTCTAGCTTCCTCACTGCAGATGGCTGGCCCACTTGCTGGCCCATGGGCTAGGTTGGCTCAGATGTTAGCACCAAGAGCAATGACCCTTTTCAGCAGGATGACTTGCTGAATACAGTGCTATCCCAACTGAGCTTTAAAGGACTGTAAAAGTGGCAGCGTAGCTGTTCTCCTACCCATTTTTTCAGGATAACCCTGAATCTTTGTTGTCATCACTGTCTCCCCTTTGTCAAAGCAAGGGCATTTTGCACTGGAGGATGTTCTCTCAGTCATTCCCCCCCCCGCAGGAGCCCCATGTCTTTACATAAAAGTGCAGGATTTCCTAAGTGGTTCACAAACAACATGCCAAATTCTTAATACAGTTTCAAAATAGTATTTTCTTCAGTAGTCTTCATGAGGAAGGTTCGGCTCCCAGAGAGCAGGAGCAGACTATTTTAATACAAAGGAACTCAGACCTTTAAAGGGATTCAAGCTGCTCTTTATATCTTCCAGAAAGCCTTGCTCTGAACCGCATGCTCCCAGCGTCTGCTCCCTATTCTCACCTATTCTCCTTCTTTCACCTGGGGAGTTAGGTAATGTCTGGCCCAAGTACAATAAGGCCCCCACCCCCTTTAAAGGCCATCTTATTCTAGAACAACATTGTTTATGGATTCCATATGGTCTATCATTAGTGTTATCCTTGATTCTCTGTCTCTCACTTTCCTCTTGTGCAATAAAAGAGATGAAGTAACACATTGTAAAAGAATGTGTTTGCAAGATAGAATAGACATCTGCCTCTCTCCTTTGGAGGCTGCTGCGAGAATACAGTTGCTACCTATTTTGCCAATTTGACCCCAACATGTCTAGGGCGTCTCAGAGCAATTGTGCGTGAACACATCAATCTGTTCAGGAGCAATAGCTCTCTGTCTGAGATGGCCATCGATTTTGGTTTTTTGCACTGCTACTGATGCACTTCGTCCAAAAACTACACAAGTTATTGTTGGTATTGTTACAAAAAATGTTAAGGATCTTTCAGGGAAGATGTGACCTGATCTTTCAGGAACATTTTTTAAATGTTGTCCTTCTTTTTTTAAAGCAAATATCATTCCTCCTTTGAGCCAGCAAGCCCTGCACGCCCAGGCAAGGCCAGGAAGAAGTCATGTTTCCACTTTCAGAATTGAAGACAGAATATTTTGTACATTTCTAAGAAAAAACAATCCACTCCAATTCGACCACATAACTTGCTTTAGATCTGTCTGTGACAGTTTAAAAATTAGTAAGAATAATTTCATCAATTAAAACCACCTGCTGTTTGATTTACGATGACTGTACAACATCTAAGAATCAGTGCACACAGTAGATATTGTTGTCAAAAAAGCTCATTTTGCCTTCTCTTTTACATCATCTTAAGTCAGGAACACCTTGGGTAAATTTGCCGCAATTAGTCTGCTGTAAAACTGTACAAAGGCGGACAGCTTCTGATTGCAGTGGAGGCAGCTCCCCCCCCCCTGCCCTTACACTGGTGCAGCTGAGATCGGAATCAGGCACAAAGGCTGCAAAACTGGTCCTTAACCACACACTTAGTACCCTGTCAAGCTTAACAGCATTTGGAAATCTGTCCATATGTCTCGTTTCATTGTCTGCTAGCCATAAGGCCATTGTTGAAAAAAAAATTTGACAGTATGTCTTCTCTTATCATCGCATGGAAAAGGATATAAAAATATAAATAACCTAAAGGCATCTGTCTTTCTGGATTATTTGAGAGTAACCTCATCTTAATGAAGATATAATTGATATGCTTTAACAGAACCTGCAGCATAGACTCTGATTGAAAGAGAAATTATTATTTCTCTTCTGCTTTCTAAGTAGTCAGACTTGAAGGCAGGTCTCCTTGTGTTACCTACCAGACATAAGACAAAGACTACTTTAAAAACACTGAATCTATTCTTTCCTCTTCCCTGAAAACCTAGATTTTCACTGGTTACTCAGGGAAAACTATTGCCGGAGTTGGTGAAATATTCTTGGAGTGAGGTACGTAGAGGTGGGCATACTTGTTATACTGCTAAAATTATTTTTCTCCTGCAAAAGATAACCAATCAACAAACACAAACAGACAAAGGCATGCTAGTTGCCAGCAAGTGCAATGACTCTTTTTAAGTTAAAGGAAGCTTGAGTTGGCCCTGCCAACTTGATTTCATGGTCTTGTGTTTATATTCCTTCTACACCCACCCATCAATCTCCTGCCAGAGTTGTAATTATTGTGTGCCACTTTTTTTCCTTGTAAGCGCCTGAATGACTCTTGCCTTAGTCATTTTTTTCTCTGCTTTCTGAAATCTCTATAATCTGAATTTATCTACGATGTCAGAAACAAAGTAAATTCAAATCTGTGCAATCTATGGGAGAGCCAAGAAGTTCCTTCAGATTGTCTTGCAATTTTGGGAGTAAAGCTGGTCGAGGCAGTGACTAGATCCTTCACAACTGCAGCAGTCAAGCAATAGATACCCACTTTCCAGGGCATGGAGGTGTACAACTGGCAAAGCATTCTCCGTTCACCAGAAGAGGAAGTCCTTAAGAAGGACAAAAGTCTGCATGTGGAGTATGGTACAGTGGGAGAAACACTGAAAGATCTTAACCTAGATCCATTGCTATAAACACTGCAAAACCTCAGGTCACCTCAGGTGCTTGTTATTATTTTAATATTATTGCCTCTGACTGACAGTAAAAGTGAATTGGAATAGCGTGTTTGAAAACCCATATGTATACTGTACTTATATCAAACTGTGGTTGAACCTCTATACTTGAAAAGGTCTGCTCATCGTTAGTCTGGGACTGATTTTTGGACACTGCTTTTTACACTGTTTAACTTGATACTGGTAAAGTCTTTTTTTCTCTAACATGCTCAGTACAATGTAATTTATAGTGTTATGCAGATGCTGGATCATTTGAATCTCCATTCTGTTGCACATAATTTACATTGTCTGTAGCAAATAAAAAGATAAGTACAATCCATATTGCAAATGCACTGTACCATTGTGAATTTGCATGCTTTCTGCTTGTTCTTCACCTCCTGGAATTTATGTGGCCATTGTAACAATGTCTGATATCACAGCGAATATTCTATTATTAGTTATGCTTGGATTATAAAACTAGTTGTTTCTATATACATCGTCATAGCAATCTTCACTATCATCCTAAATAATTCCCAAGCTATGGGAAAAAATGGAAAAAATTCCACTGAACTGAAACATCACAGTAAAAGTAAGAACGCTCCTTGAAAATACATATATAATGTTGTCTCCTATTTAATTCCTGTTTGAGCAAGCAGTCCTAAATCAGATTTTTTTTTTTTTTAATTAAATCACTTTACAGATTTAAATCCATATGTATTGGACCATTTTTTTATCTCAGTGATACTTTTATGTGGACCATATAGCTCTTTTGAAATAATTTTCACGTGAGCATTGGTTTTTCACCATGTCACTGAACATTTCCCTGATGCAGGAGACCATCTAGCCTTTTCAGGTCTCAGATTTTAGTGGATAGTATCAAAGCAACTTTAACTACAATAAAATACACAGTTCTGTGAGAAGATAGTCCACGGAACCTCACTCCCTAAGGTCTGGTGCCTTTGTCTGAGTTTCCACATTCTGATGTTGCATAAGAGGAAAGCTTGTGTTTCACTTTTACTTGAGCTGCAGCATGGTAGGTCTCTTGCCTGTCTATAGCATCCTCTTTTTATAAAAATTGTGAGAATTTAGACTGACTTCTCTTTCGAAAACTTGGTTCAATTAGGCTGAAGAGTTGCAAGGATATTAAGGATGAAGTGACTGACAGATGGACAAAGAGACAATGTGGTTACATGAGCTTCATTCTCATAGGAAACCATGACAACCAGAAACAGATTTAGAGATCTTTAGCTGGAACAAGTTGGACAAAGCTTCATTTACCTCAGAGAGGTGGAGGGACCTGCTACAGATAGTAATTAAAATGGAAACACTGGGCTCAGAAAACTCTTACTCTGCACCTCCTTGTAATACAAATACAGTGTAATTGAATTTTAATTAATTCCTCATCTATTCAAAAAGTAACATGTTTTCAAGTTAGCATGAAAACCAACACTTTAAAATAGTCATTCTGAAAGTACCCTGTAATCAAAATGCAGTCCATTCATTTTGGCATAAATGAAAAATTCACTTCTTACCCTTGACTTTTTGACATTATTTTTATAACTGCAATTTCACAAGACAATGCTATGTCAAAAATGGAAGTGCAATTTCTCTATTTATTTGCTAATCACTTTTCCATCTCCTTTTGATAAACTACTAGGAAATTTTTAATGTAATTTCTAATGATATAAAGTATCTGTATTTTGCTCCTCCCTGGGAAGCCATTACCTGATCAATTGCTGCATAATAAAACAAATACAAAAATATGATCCATCACTAATACTGTGTGAAAAATGAAAATATTAACGAAGGTCTGTTTAAAAAAGTTTCATGGGACAAATCGCAACTTGTTAAATAGTCAAATGAATGAATGCATTTAAAGAATAGAAGCAGAAAAGAGAGAACTTCAATCCCTTTTAAATTCTCTCCACAAAAAATAACCTCCTCAATTCATTTGATGCAGTACACTAATCAAACATTATTGATTAATATACAAAATCTGTGACATGCTAATGTGGGAGTTGAGAGAGTTGTTTAAACTACAGAAGTCTCTAAAAACTTCCCTTCCCCCAGCAAGGCGATCTCAGGTGGGGTGTTAAATGTATGCTCAGCCACCAGCTGCAAAAAGTCACTAAAGCAAACACTGAAGCACCTTGGTGAAGGCAATACTATCAACCGACACTTCTGCTCAGTGACCCTCCCAGGTCTTAGAAATGGTCTTTTTGGATTCCGGGTCTTGCTGTATTGATTTCAATCAGCAGCTTTTCCTAAGAGCCCCAGTTTGAAATAGCTCTGCCAGAATTTCTACGCACTATCCCAAGTTTTATCGCAGGGTTTTTATTCACATTTGACATCGTTCAGCTAAATGACAAGGGAGGATTTTGTGTGTGTACTTGTTTCCCTACCCACATTTTTTTTTAATTATGTTTGTTTCGAACACAAGTAAATCTCTCTGTTTACTTACGCTTTCACTTGCTCCATCGAGGGAGGCATACTGTGCTGCCTCAAGTGTTGTTTTCAAAATGTTTTTACATTTTTGGCCACGCTTCAGTGGGGCCAAAGTATTTCTGTCAACGACTTCATTAATGCCAGAATTTTACCCCTGGCTTTTGCATACTGGAGGCACCCCGCAGGAGGCTCTCTCCGCTCAAATCCCCGTGCTCCCCTCTTACCCTTCTCCGAGCAGCAGAGGCTTCCGTAGCCCATGCACCCCCGTGGCACAAGCTGGTGAGGGACCAGGCAGCCACTGCTCCTTGCCAGGCACAGGAGCCGGGGCAGAAAGAGCGGGCAGCTGCTGTGCCCCCCATCATGCCTCTCCCTCGCAAGAGGCTGCACCCGCCACACCACGTCTCCGAAGGCATGGAGCAAAGCAAGCTGGGGGGAGGCAAAGTGGCTTAAGCCATGTTTGCACCTCCTAACTTCTATAGCTCTCAGCATACATTAAAGCCTCCTAAAGGGCTTTTTGATGGTTAAGATGCGGGGGGAGGTAATGGTATTTCAGATGGTAAAAAAGTTTCAAAGTTTTTCTCTTTTTCTGTTGTTTTTTTGTTGTTTCTGTTTTTAAATAAAGAAAGCTATCAGGAAATCCTCAGCAGAAACTGAGAATGGGTTCCTGATGGCTGGATGGATTTTGCCAAAATCCATTTTAAGGTTTACTTTGAGTAAGCTCAAATCAGGTTGCCATATGGAATTACTCCGTGCAGCAGCCTGACCTAGAGCAAAACTGAACAAAGCTGAGATTATTTACTAAACTCCTAAACCGCTGGCTGTTTTGCATCTCTCCCACACTGGATCTAATTCCCTAAGTAAATAAGCACATATTAAGTTAAAAAACGAAGTTAACGAATAGGCCAAATAGTTGTACACAAGGTAGGCTATTTGATGACACAAAAAGCACAACCGTGGGTCAGCATTCATGCCTCAGACTGTCTCAAAGCTTGCTGGCACCTGCAGTTTAGCATATTTACTGCTGTAGCCAAGAAGATTGATCACAGGAAGCCAAAGCTGTTCAGTTAAAAAAAAAAAAAAAAAAAAGAATCAGCTGTTTTCTATGAGCAGTCTGTCAGATAACCAGCCTAATGAAACTGTGGGCATTTCTCTTGAGCTCGAGAAACATTCATGCTGGAGAGGATACTGGAGTCATTCTAATACTTTGCAGTTGTTTTGGAGGTTACATAGAAAGCAGCACAGAAGAAAGGCTCTGCCTTTGTGATTAAAGAAAAGGCAGAAACAAAAATCAAAATCCACAGTTGTGCCCCTGACTAAAATAGACATAACACTAACGCTGTATTTTTCACCTCACTGATGGACTCCAAATTGAAAACACAAAGGATGACTTTCACTGGTATTCTTTAAAAAAAAAGACACGACTGTCCCACAGAGAAACCAGACAGACAAGACACAGTTCTGCTTTTGTAAAAATAATTCATAAGCTGATGAAATGTCTTGTGTCAGAATCAAAACTAAGAAGCTTCAGATGAAAAATTGATCTGACTCCTGTTAGAACTGTGTAAGCTGCTCAGCAGTCTCGGCTCTCCCCGCCCTGGGCTCCAAATGGATGTGAAGGTAAGAAGAAAGCAGCAAAAGGCTCAGCACACAGCGATCCTAGTGTGACACACCACCTAAATTCTAGACAGGACATGCCACCAACATGGAAAACACTGACATTCACACACGGGCTTTTGGCTAGCTTATACATACAAATGTGGTTTTGCCATCTCCCCACTGTCAGTGCAAAAGGGCATTCCCACATAAGTTGCCTTATCTGGTTACACACGGGCAGGCACTTACTTTGCCATGATGAGAATGGTCTTCTGGGTGTTCACTCAGTTTTGCTGGACTGTGTGAGGGACAAAGAACAGTTACGCATCTTCTGTTACCCTCTTACAACTTGTGAAGATAATAGCACCTGCTTTACCTCACAAAATAGACAATGCTAATGTAAAAAAAAGTGTTTGAAATGGAGGAGAGATTCTCACCACTATTTCAGCCCTCTTGAACTTGTAAACTCTCTCCAATCCAGAGAACTGTTGTATTTCATGTGACGGACACATAGACAATCATGGTAGGTGGCACAAATCAGTGTAGCTTCAAGGCTGCTCTATCTGATCCCAAGAAGTTGTCCATTTCAGAACTACCTCAGGCTTCAAGGGAGATAGAAGAGCCATAGAAAAATTCCAGTCTGCCCTTTGAAAGTGAATCAAATGATCAAAAGAACCTTAAGCTTTCTTCACCATTTTGTCATGTTTCGACTTTTCAAAAAAAAAAAAAAAAGTAGCACATTTGATAATGTTACAAGTTCATCTGTTTGTAACACAGCTTTGCTATAATTACCAAATACGTCATACTAACAATTCCTAGGAATATTGCTGGAAGTGAAAGATGGCTCCCATATGACATTTACCACCTGTTACATTGGGTACCAAATAGTGCAGCTTATAGTCAAATGAAAGCTTGGAATATGCTGATACTTTCTGGTTTTTATTTCCCAGACCTCAGTTTATGCTCTGCATTTTATATTAATATAATTTTTATTATAGAATAATTTTTATTTATAGATGAAAAAGAGTATAGGTAACAGGTGACAAATATAGGTAACAAGATAAAAAAGAAAAAGCTGATTACAGCTCACGAACAAATGAAAAATAATTATGAGATGAACAGTAATAACAAACATTTAATTAGTTGCATGTAAGTTAATGCATGCTTAGACAAAGACCCAATTTTTAAGTTTTCCTCTCAGGTGCATCTGATAGTAGCTTTTGTTGTTATTTTTCAATACAGGCATATGTCCTCTGGTTTCAGTTTTCATCTTTATATGTTCTGTTTGCAGGCCAAGAGTGACAATGTTTTGCAATGCAGCTAAAGTAGTATGTGCATTTGGTATGCTGAAGGCATCTATCATCTTTTGCCTGTAGCTTTTCTGAAAAGTTCATCACCTCCATTCCCCCAACCAACAGCTTTCTTGTAGCAGAACTAATGCCTGTGAGAAAAAAAGATTGCAGGGTCCTCAGTATGATATTTACACCAGCTGTATAAAGAAAAGAAAGGGAAAGGGGAGTGCAAATGATGGAAACTGTTGCTGGATAGCCATTTTCCTCATGAAAAGGAAAACACGATTTTCAGGATCAACAGAGGACACTTGCTGCGCAAGCTAGATCACAGGATTTGTGAAATTACCAGCCAGGGCTTGGGGCAGAAGGGAGGAAAGGGAAATGGAAGGAATAATGCCTAAGGAGCCAAAAATGAGAGGGCTGTGAGGGAAAGGCAATGACAGACTGTGGGCAGAGAGAAATGCCTGCAAGGATGAGCAGGCTTGATGATGGTGAGGTCCAGCTGTTTCCATGTATACATAGCCTTGCATCTGGCCTCTGAACTATAGTCCAGAGCATTGTGTGCATGCCTAGGAGAACTCCTGTTAAAACCCATGAAGAAACCATGTAGTCTGTCAGGGTTTCTGCTGCATTGGATAGCCCTTTGTATTCACACAGACATGCCGGGCTGCATAGCAGCAGGCTATTTGTGACCTTCTGACAGTCAAAGAAGCTGTATCAAATGAAATTGCTGATGCTGAAGCCTCTGATGGCCACCATATGGGAATAGAGGAAGTTTCTGATGGTATCGCACACTTTTATTACAATGGCCATGACAGCAGATTTCCTCAGTGCAGAACAATTTGCCAATGAGCATAGGAGCCAAGAGTGAATAGAGACCAGTGGGCAATGAGTATTCTTTATGCACTAATAGAGAGAGTGAAGAGCAGGCGCGGAAGTGGCAGGACTTTCAGCACACAGCATCCAGGATGATACTCAGTTTTGTTACACGGCTGAGCATAGAGAAACTAGGACTACTGCTGCCCTATGAAGGACAATATGGTCCCATGAGTGCCTGTTGATCTCACCGTCTCTTTTTCAGCATGGACTTGCAAGGCAGAGAGGTAGGTCAATAACCGGCATTTCTGAAACACCTCATCCATGCATTAAAATTAAAAAAAAATTTAAAAAAAAAAAAAGAAAAAAAAAGAAATAAAGAAACTCAACACATGTTTTGCACAGTTAAATAGCATCGTTTGGGGAAAAGATGACACCATTTCCTGCCTGCATGGAGAACCAAGGCCAAATTCAGGCCAAGGAGAGGGGAATGGCCTAAACTATCCCATAGGAAATGCTGAAATCATTAACGTAGTTTAAACATCTAACTCAATACTGCAGAGTACTCCCTAATCCCAGGAGTGTTTCCAAGAACTGAGTGCCTATGTCCATGGAGGAGCGAAGGGCCAGTGGCACAATTGCATCTCCGTTTTATGCAACTAATTTACCTGAGATTCAAAACTGACTCTTCTGTGCATCTCACCCCTATCCCCGCTGCTTATGTATTTTGCTCTCAGTCTTGTGAACGGAAAATATGTGAGCAACCACTTTCTCTTCTGGAAAGCTGCTTTCTCACCCAGCCACAGTATCAGTCTCCCCCTGCTCTCTGACGCCATCAGTCTCGCATTTATCCACCTGCAAGGAAGAGCCTCAATGAGAGTGACTGAGAGGACAGGATTTGATGGCTTAGAAACTGGTCCAGAAAGTGAGAGCTGTGACCTTGAACCCTTCGAGCTAGGAAGGACCTAAGCCCCAGAGCAGGCAAGGGTTGCAGTGGCTAAGCTGCTGCATGGTGGCCCCAGGTCATTATGGGTCGATTGAAGTGTATGAGCACACAAGCCTAAGTAATAGCCAGCTCTCAGGCCTGAACACAGTTTAGCGTAACTTCTTACCTATTCCCTTGTTGTAACACTGCTCTTTGTCTGAGTATAGGATTTTAAGCACCTAAGGGGTATCATGCTCCGAGTCAGCAAACTGATTTAGCTGAGGCGTGGGGGGTGATGCATGGCTTGAAGAAACATGGCAGACTATTCACAAAGTAGACAATTAATCTTAATTAAGTCCCTGTGAGCCAGCTCTTCCTGGCAGAGTAGTATTTGAGCAGATTCAGACATCTTTCTTAAATGGGGTAGCAGGATATTATCAGTGTCCTTTCATATTTGATAAGCTTCATTCGAGACTCAGAGAGCACTTAGGATTCACAGAAATCAAAATATATTACTTTTACTGTGTCGCCTCCCAATTCTGAGAAATACTCTCATTAATTAAAATGAATTCCTGAAAATGTGTCCCATGTAGGACAATCCTTAGTTTTTAAAATGCAGAAAACCAGACAAAAATTGCATATTGGTAGCTATATTTTAAACCAAAAAAATCTTCACATAATAAATACATCTTATGCACATTAACTTCAAATTTACTTCAGAAAGCTATTTACAATATAAATAATTATAAATGGGAACATTTTGCAAGATATTGTTGACATAGCTAAATTGTGTTTCCTACATTACATTCCAAAGGAAAACTGCAAATTACAGATGTTATGTTACAATGTCACTAGAACCTATACATTGCAAGGCATGGGATTTGAAATGCTGGCAGTCTGTGTCTTTTTTTCTATAAATATAACCCATTGGTTTAAAGCAAACACAAAATGCTTCATTATGTCTCAAGTGCTTTTTTTTGCTAAATTATTATATTTTTTAGGCATTGAAATATTTACCTTGGGAAAAAGTTGCAGTGCCTTAAAAATACTTTTCCTAATAGACTTTATTTCCTTAGAAATGTAAAGGTGCCAATGTTTTATAATGTATGAGTAAGATTATTTCTGGCATTTCTAAACTTCCCACTGTATTGATAGCTGAAAAAAAAATGCATGCAGTCCAAATTGCAATAAATTAAAAGGTTTAAAAACTGTATTTTGAATCCTAGAACAATAGGAAATCTTGAGAACTCCATTTGAGAGAGGAGTTAAACAGTGAATACAACCAGATAAAAAGCTTTGTTTCTTCCTGTATTTGATCTTTCCTTTCAAATATAACATCATAGATGGAGTCATAAATTACCTCTTTTCAGAAAGGGATGTATTCCTAGCAACTTAGAGCCAGATTTATCCACAGAACTCTTGTATACATAAGCTAAATGCCACAGTGAAATTTAACTTCACATCATTTTTTTTCACTAATAAATGCTCTAAGGAAACATGAAATGGAGTCACACTAGTGCTCGCACCATTCTGAATAGAAGACTATTTAATTTTTTGGTCTTCAGAATAACAGCTAAACCCTCAGCTACAGCTCTAGCAGGCTTTACTAACACCAAACTGAAAGGTTACAGAAAAAAACTGTGGGGGTTTTTTTGTTTTGTTTTGTTTTTTCTGTTGTTAGTTTTGGGGTGTTGGGTTTGGGGTTTTTTTGCTTGTCAGTGCATACAGCCGAAATATTTAACCATCAATACTAACTGCAAATAAAATAAAATAGGTTCTCCTCCACACTGTGGAGGTGTCTGGAGCTAATCCAGTATACCTACAGGAAAGCATGTTCATCCACCATTGTTCCTAATAACAAAGACCATATCGTCTTTAGACCCTTAGGTGTTTTAAGTAAACTTGCAACTCATAGAAAGACCAGAGCCTGAATCTGTTTGCTGCCAGACATTAACTACAACCACCTTAAAAAAGGCATAGCTAGGTCTAATCTTGGAACTGTGTGCCATAATCCCTGTTATATACAGTTTTGTATGCAGAAGGTCTGAAAACAATGCGTATGCCACAGCTTTGTTCCTTGACTGAAAGGTTAACTGACCTTCGCAACAGCCAGTCCCATTTTCTGGGGTAGCTGTGCCTTTTCCAGAAATATTATGCAAGCTTTTATTTTTTTCCAACTCACTCAGGATGTTCACATAAATGAACATATGGTGGTTAACATAGCTAGGGACGTTAATGAATAAATGCTGCATGTCCAGAAATAAAAATGAGATTCAGATAAGAGTGATTAAAAGAGTTTAAAAGAGCAGAATTTCACTGTGTAACCTGTGACAGTATCGCGGACACATCAACAAAAGCCATTTAAAGCTTAAAAAATACTTCTGGGGCTCTTCAGTGCAGAGATGCACTCATTTTTTCAAAGCATGTATAAATAACGTCTATTATAGAAACACAGCCATTACAGGTATTACTTCCATAGTTTCCATACTCACATCCTGAGATTTAAAAAAAAAAAATTACAAACAAATGTCAAACCAATTTCCAGTTCACAACAAGTCAGCTTTTTTTGCTCTTACAAATATTAAGTAGTACCTTACTCCACAAATATTCCCATTGGAGTCAATGGGACAAATTGCTGAGTAAGGTTCTTCTACTAATTTAGGAATTGCTTTGCAAATTTGTCCAAAATTACAAACTCAATGCCCCTGGGGTGCAATTTTATATAAAGAAGAGGGATCTTTTTTGCTTCTTTAAACAAAAGAGATATACCAAAACCATAATGCACCATCCACTGATATCAGTAAGAAATGTTTTGAAAGAGCTGTGGTCACTCTGTTTTTGGAGTAGCTACAAAACATTAATTTGGTGTCAATAGCAAAACACTAATATTTAGAGAAATGATGCAACACAGCAATTTATATTGTTTCTGCTCCAAAACACAACCTACACATCTTCTTTAAAGTGATATCCTTTAGCTAATGTGATACATTTGAAATGTATTTGGTACAAATGCCTTGCATTTTTCAATTTTGAAAATATCTCATCTCATCTTATCTGATTTAGAAAAAGAAGAAAAAACAAACAAATAAAAAAAGATATCCTTGAAGGATACTAAATGAAAATTTGAATTAAATAAATATGTAATAGAAAAAATAAGCTTTATACCATACTGAAAAGTACAGGTTATACGAGCTGCAGTGATACTATATGCTGTAATTAAGATTGCAAACTTGCTTTCATGTAGCATGCGGAGTCTAAGTTTACAACATTCAATGCTTTCTGCCAATTAAGAAGAAACTCCTGGCTATCTAAAGAAGCAGGATGGCAAATTAGCTGACAAAAGGCATCTATCTCTGGCAGACTGTACTGAAGTGCTAAGGAGCGCCAGTGGCTGGAATCCCGTGAGTGGAGCGAGCACCAGCCTTTGCTTGTAGCACAACGTCGCTGCATGTGCAGACCTCTCTGCTGAGATTCCAGTCATTACAGTGCATTTTGCTGCATTTGTCATTGTAGTGGACTGGAACTATTGAAAATAGGATAAATAACTACAGTTTGGGAAGTTTTATTTTGGGATCACAGTAAATAAGAATGGGGAATTTTTATTGCATAGCACGCTGGCTTTTTTCCTAGGTGAAATCATGTGGAGTACAAGCATCTTATATTGTGCCTGTTTGATTCATAAGTCTTCTGTTTTTCAAAAGTGCCTGTCAGAATGCAAATACTACAGTGCCCAAGCTGTGGTTTCCTGACTACTTGTGTCC
This sequence comes from Numenius arquata, assembly GCF_964106895.1. Classification (NCBI taxonomy): domain Eukaryota; kingdom Metazoa; phylum Chordata; class Aves; order Charadriiformes; family Scolopacidae; genus Numenius; species Numenius arquata. The sequence continues at coordinate 11,233,623 of NC_133582.1, forward strand.
ATTAGACCATAGCCGGGAAACTACAGCTGGTCTACAGAACTCTATTGCCTTCTAATTAAAAGCTTGATAACAAGAGTGTTTGGTGACCCCAAGAAACTTGGGTGCTGACAAAATCCCATTCATCCAACCAGTTTAAGAAATTCTTCTGTAATACAAAATAATATTGACACTTAGACTTGTTTTTTATATGTACTAGTAGGGATAATATGATACCATGTACCTCTACTCTAATTCGCTTTGCAAATTGTATTTTAATACTGTACAATGAGACTCCAAATACAAGTTTATTCATATTATTCATAGGAATAAGTGAAATAAATATGTATCCAGAACTAGATTTATCAAAAATACTTTCTCATTCCTATGCTTTAGGAATATATACAATTGGGCTGAAAGAAGTCCGTTTTGGTCCATTCCTTCCTCTGAGTTAACAGTTGTCAATGTTTTTCTTTCCTTCAATTATTTGCTTTGTTTTTATCTTAAAACAAACAAACAAACAAAAATCTCTAGCTGCTTCTCTTTATGACCTTTGTTATTCATTTGGCACTTAGTCAAAAAACTTCTTGCCAAATCATTTTGTTCTCATTTTGCCTTGGCTAACTTTCAATGCCCTGTCTCTCATTTCTGCCGCTAGTTCAAATAGTTTTAGACCATTATTTATCTCTCCTCTGTGCAGAGCTGGGTGCACACCAGTGACATTCCCCCTTACTCTTTTCCCTTACAAAGATGACAGACCCAGTTTATTTAAAGTTTTTATTAGATCTTTCAGTCTCTTTATCTTTTGCTGAGCTCTGCTCCACCTTTTCTATTATGAGCTTTAGATAATAAAGACCAGACTGTGTTGCTCTTCCTTGTGTTCAACGTACATTTCACCAGGAGTGATCACACTGCAGTCAACAGAGATTGCTTATGGAGTAAGGTACTACTCAATTCAAGATTCACAATCTGCCTTGGAGTGATCAGGACTATACACAATATTCCAAGTTCAGAGAGGTAATTTCCTCTGCTTTCAAGTACATCTCTACTTACGTGGCTTATAATGTTATTATTTAGCTTTTGCTTCTGATTAGTTTTATTTGAAAATAGATATTTTTAAACCACCCGTAGCATGCTGGTTTATATTTAGTCCCATTGATGACTCAGTCCCATATGTCGAGCTTCTTAATGTTACAAATGAAGCTAGACTTAGTGCTAATCTCATTTTAGTAACCACCTCAAGTCCCCTTACCTCCACATTGGTATAATAGGGAGCAGTGGTCCTGCTCCTGTTGCAGTCAACTTTGAGACTTCATATAAATGCCATACAAAGAAGGACAGGTCTAGCAATTGTGCCTGCAAATGCCCTATTTTTTTTTTAGCATATGCTTTTTATTTACTCTTTTCCAATCAATTAGTGTCTCTTTGTTCATGAGATTATTTAAAACTGCAAAAAGTTTCTCTGCCTCTTTTGATGTCTTCTATAACTCTAGGACAGACCCTGATAATATCAGCGTTCTAAATACAACTGAATTTCTTGGAACCCTGATTTCCCTCAGTATATTTTATGTACTCATTTTGATATCCCTAATATGTTCTGATATTCATTAAATTTTCCACTGCAAGCAAGAAAAGAATGCATAACCCTCTTTCAAAGTCATACCTATTATTTTACTGTATGTCAGACAGAGTAGTTACAATTGTCTATACTTTCTTAATTTACTCCAAAATCTTATCAGAAGTAGGACAAACCACCATACAGTTTTTGTCTATTCTCACCTGTCATATTTTTACTCTTATGCAATTGCCTTTGTATTTTAGAGCAAAATTTCTATGATTCTATTGAGTTCCTTCTGTGTTTAAAATTAATTCTTAATTATTTGGCCACTTAGAACCACTTTTCCTTATTTTATTATTAATACTAAATGGCATACAGCCGTAGGGTTAAATGCATTTATCTTGGACCGCCCCTCATTCCGGCCTATTATCCGTTTCTCCTGACAATTTTCTTCTATTTCACTCCACTACCCACCTTGTGAGACCTTTCAAAAATAGGAGGACAATCTCCCATCTCTACATCAAGACAACCAAGCCCTACATATTTCTCAAAACTACACTGAGAAAGGCCCTCCTGCTTTTACATAGAGTAGAAGTAAATATTTGATCACACTAATCATAAGGATACTGCTCATTTGACCCCTTTCAAATCAAGCGTATGTAAATAGCTATGCATGTGAGTACACAAGGAAATAACAATTCTGAGGCGTTTTTTCATCTTTCTCCCCTTTTTGATTTTGTATTGGTTAGCCATGGGTGCTTTATACCATGGAGCAGCATAACACACTCAGCCATGAGGGAATAAACAGATCTCCAGAAGTACACATTTTGATGTGTATTTTGAAGGAACACATTCCAACTTTCTGCATAAAAAGAGTGCATAGCAGTTTCGTTGGCTGGGACCTGTGGGGCACATGCAGTTCAGAAGGTCTGCTCTTGGCAGTGTTTCCAAACAACCACCTCTTACACAACGTGCATAAATTGCTCTGTTAGCCTGCCCCAAGCTCTTCCTCCCTAGACCTCTTCCATCCTTCTCACCTTGCGTGGCACCAACTTTGAGTTTAGCTCCATTCACTCTAACCCTGCATGCCAGTGCATTTCTATTTTTTAAAAGTAATGTGTGTTAACTAACTTATCCCCCCAAACCTTAGGCTATTCTTTCTAGTGCACTGTGGTACATCAAATGCTGGTAATGACAAGGGCATGAAAACATATAATATCTTCCAATTAGATCTCAAAGGTTATTTTTTAAAGCACAAAAGTTTTTAGAAAAAAAAAGTGTCAGCTTCCATTGGTTATTATAACGGATGTCCCCTTGTGTCCTTGTGCTGGATCTTGCTGCATCCTTAGGTGAGAAGTCACATCAAAGTGTGATCCATTACAGCCTAGTGAATAGTTTCTAATGGTTTCAGTGTCATATAGATGCTCCAGGGCATATCCAGTTAATGTGTAAGCATGCTTATCAAAGTACTGCCTGTGAGAGCTGTAATAATTTGGAGAGGCGGCTGGGTGGTCCCCTGGGGTTTGATGAGGGGACATGTCTGAATGCAGGTAGTCTTTAGCTAGCACCAAGCTAGATTTTGATATTCGGTCAGAGTTGGGGCTGCTTATCCTAGACAGTGTTGTGGGGCTATTGTCATAGTCATTTTCATGTGGGCTCATAATCTTTCCATCTCGTTGCTGGATGTGTTCACAGGGAGGAGTGTTGGCAACCGTTGGGACACGGCAGACATCCCCTGCCAACTGCTGCTGAGGGTAGTTTGCAAAACAGATAGCGTGCTTCTTCCCTGTGCCGTTAATGGAGACCAGTGGATCAGGAGTCGTTTTCCGCAGCTGTAGTCTGTTTTCTTCCTCTTTAATCATTTGCTGGGTGGCTCTTATTAGAGTTTCAATTTTGCTGGGCTCATGTGGACTGCTCTGATATTGCTCAGGACGGTACCGGTCGCCTGATTCACTGGCAGAGCCAGGATCAGGTGAGCTAACGACACTGTCCTCATCCCAGTGTCCTCTCCCTAGGAAAGAGAGAAAGGGCACAAGCATCGAGGTTAAAGGAGGCAAGCAATCTTGAAGAACAAGTACTCTGAACCTTATTTTACAGACAGAAAACCAGGACAGAGGCAAGTGACTCATAGCAAAGTCACCAAAAATGACCGTGGTAGACTCCTTCCTTTTCAGTGACAACCTCCAGTTTCCAGTGTCTGCACATGGAACAAGTAACACAGCTGAAAATATACAAAGAAGAGATCTAAGTACCTCAACACAGATATCCAGTGCCATCTGAGGTGCTCTAGGGTAACCAAGCATCTGCATAGGCCCAGCAGATAGGGGACCAATGCTACAGGAACTCTGTGTCTTCTGGAGCAGGTAGAGGCCAGGCAAGTTACCCTAGGGCATGTCAAAGTGCCCACAACACCGATGTTCAGGCCCCTGACCTCTCACTACCTCTTTGCATCAAAAATTTGAGTGAATTGGGACCACGATGAAAACAAAAATATCAAGTAATTACAAGTGTACACGACTCCAGCATGTTTTAGCCCTTTCCAGGAGCTGAAATACAGAGAAAGAAATTGTTGTGGAATAGTTTGTGGCCCCACGGTGACTTTATGCAGGTTACACAAAAATAAAGAAAGAGAAGGAATGAAGCAGTTATTCTTCTTTAGAAGCATAAGAACCCATAGCTCTTAGACAGGGTTATTGGGAAAATGTGATATCATAGCCCAACACACAAATATTTGGTGTATAAAACTTTTAGAATAGGAAAATATATCTATTCTTGCCTCTCTTTAGAAAATAAGACCTATAGACATACCAGAGAAGATGTTCAGCTTGCATGTAGACAGTATCAGACCTGTCAATCTTCATTAGGAAGAAAGTGAGTGATCTCCACACCTGAAAAGCCAACTAAGGCCATACTATCATAAAGGGCTTAATGAAGGATTTGCTGAGATATGTGCCTGCAGGAGGGCATGTGTTGGACTTGCACAAATTAATGTTACTTTTGCCTCAGCACATACAAAATCTTCTTTAGGGATGAGGTCTGTTGGCTTGGTTGACAAAATTCCTCAAAGGAAACCCATTTTCAGACTAGCATGAGTAGTTCCCCCTGCTTTGTATTGGGTCAAGGCGTGCAGACCTGCTTGGGTGGCAGATCACTACGGCTGTGTTACCGAGTTCATGACAAAATCAGAGATGGGCTTTCATAATAAACATATCCTGCCCTAGGTGGAAGTATCTCACAAGCATGATTTTATCCTTCACATCCTTTTAAGGTCTGGGCCCAGAATGCCAGGGTCTGGAGGTAGAAGGGAGCTCCAGCCATTAGAGCATACGGTGTGTCAGGCACACCATGACACACTGGGGACCTGGTCAGTCACGGCTCTAAACCACTTGCTGAGGTTGTCTCACTGCACAGACCATACCGACAGTGCCCCAGACTTCCTGAGAGTGACCAGAAATACATAGGCTCATATGCAATATCCAGGTCCTGCCATACTGCTCAGCTAATTGTCGTTATTGTAAGGTGACTCTGAGCCAAAACTACCAGAAGATGCATCAAAAGAATAGAAAAGGAAGAAAATATTTTCTGCCTGAAGAAACTGCTCTGACGGCAACATTCACACAACATTGTCAAACAGAGTTTCAATTGTGAAAAACCAACATTTGAAACTGCCTAAATCTAAATGAAAATGGCACATTTTCAAGGGAAGCTGAGACGTTCCTTTCCTCAACTGAAACCAACATGCCAGGTTTTACTCCCAAAGCCACACACAGACTGAAGACCCACTGAAACATGTAAGACTTGATACAATAAATAAAATAATTGCAGCACCTGGAATTGCAGCAAAACCAAGGAACAAACTAAAATCAAATTATATTATCCATTTGCATTGATTATCCTTGATAAAAGTCTTGGAATAAATATTTAACACTTTTTCATTTATACCTCTGTATGATATTTCTGCATTACTATCTTTCTATGGTCAGTAAGAATTATCATGCATAAAACTTGCCAGCAAAATTATCATATTCTGCTCAATTATCTTTTTTTTTTTTTTTTTGAGAAGAAAAAGCTAGAGAAATACAAGTATGACAGAAGTACAGAACAGACACAAGGAAGGAATTCTCACAGGAAAAGTGGAGAACAGCACTCATCAGCAAAATTTAGGCATCCATTTCTTTCCTCATTTTTCCTCTGACTGTATTTCCTAGAACTTGATATTTGATCATTCTTCTATTCTCAGCATAATTTTCCTCAGATTCGAGTAAAATAATACAGGTTTGGGTTTATTTTATTTCCAAACACGCATTCTGCAAGTCAATGGAATGATACTAATGTAATTAGCTTTTATCAGTTCTTCAGATACAACCTATGTTTTGACAGATTATTTTAGTAGAAAAGCATTTTTTTTATGCTGCATCTCTCCTTACGAGATCAAACTCTGATTTTTGGATCAGTTCTAGTCTTTCAACTCTCAGCCTACCCTTTAAACTCAAGGACCTTTGGATTTTTCTAAGTTCAAGATCAGTCTTTCACTGTGAATTTTTTATCAGCTTCAGCCCCTGAAGATGTGCTAATTCAGTGAGGTTGCAACCTGCCAGACACCAAGCAAAGCTTCAGGCTTGGTGCTGAAAGGATGGAGAGGCTCAAATTGACTAAAACTTATAGCTGTGGATAAATGTCTGAAACCAAAAGTAAATGTTCATTTGAATTGCCAATTTTAAATAAAAATAAACAGCAAAACTGATAGAATCTAGTAATAACCAGTGCAGAGAACAGAAGTCATTTGGAGAACAATTTCTCCAAAGACTTTAAAGGTTTCTTAATATCTAGCTTAGGTTTATTTTTAACTATTTTTGTGCTAAATATAGTCCATCCAAAGTATTTGGATATTAAACCAAATAAATAATGTATTTCTATCAAGTGCATAAATTTGTTCGTAGTTTTAAGATCATCCTTAAGATCTCACCAGTCAGATATTCCCACCTTAATTTCACAGACTAAAAAATATACAACAAATTATATTTTTCTGCATATAAGCCAGACTGTCAAACTCAAATTGAGCTGTAGGTATTCCTCATCTCCGTAGATATGATCTCTGAGATGAGGACATGCATCAAGAGTCTCTCTCAATTTTTGTCTCTCACATAAACAGCTGAGTGTTTATGTCAAGTTGCTTTATCTGAGACGCTGCCACTTCTGCAAATCCTTGTTATCTCTTACCATGAATCCTGTGCACTGAAGTTATGTGGGGCATACTGTTTTCATACGCTTCTCTGCTCTCAGGGGATGACTTAGTCAGGGGCAATGCTGAACGAGAACCCCACCAGCTCTCCCTTCCCGGCTGCGGTGTGCCAAGGAAATACCGGCCGGCTTCGCATCTGCCTCCTTCACAGGCCTGAGTATGGAAATGTCTGTCATCGGTCAGCCTGGAGTGGTCGAGTGTAAAACCGTAGCAGAGAGCACTGCGGTCTGAGTACTGTCTGTAGGCACAGGAGACGTCGTGGTGTTGGGAGCTCGGTCTGTCCGCGGGCTCCAGGAGCTGGGGAGAAGCCGTATCAGTCAGGGGGCTCCCGCCCCACTGGCTCTCGTGGTCAGACTCGGATCTCTCAGTGTGAAATCCAGAATACTGCAAAACAGGAGAAGCAGCGGGGAAATTACTACGCCTGTGTGAAATCTGCAAGTGACAGCACTGAAAAGCCAGAGTGTACATGTGATAGGGTGGTTTTTGAGAATGAGCCCACACGTCTGCACCTTCTGCTTGCACTCCTGGTCCTTCCCTGTACAACACTCTGTAATGAGCTCACAGATGACAGGACAGACCTCATGAAAGTCTAAAACATCCCATGTCGACCCTTAATAGCCATCTCCTTTATGATGTGTAATATTAGGCTGAGCAACATCAATGTTGCAATTCAATATTTTTTTAATATGTCCAGGTTTTTCATATTGCTTTGAAACCTAGTGCTTATGCTCAGCAATGGTGCTCCAACACTCCTTGGCAAAATGCTTTCAAAAAGGACTGAAATAACACCGCTCCTGGAGCATTCTTGCACGTCAAATTGGAACTGAATGTATTTTGACTTGTTAAAGTTCTTTTTCTAAGGGTTGCCTCTCTTTTCCTCATATTTTGTTTGCTGTTGGATTTTTTTTTCCTTACATGGAGTGGTATCTTGGAACTTCTTTTCTCCTATTAGTAGGGAAAAGAAAGCCTCCTGTAGATTCTGGGACTACCAAAACCACTACAGAGTAATGGCATTTGTTTAGAGAGAAGTAAGGGTTAAGCTAAATGTCACGGATTTCTAGGTATTCTTAATGACTGTTTCAAAATTTTAGATAATTTTTGGAAGAAAAGAAAAAAGAAAAAGAATGCTTATTAAACCTCCTAGGACTTAGCTATCTCATTTTTAAATCTTTTTATTTATTGGAACTGTCAAACTTCATGGAACATCTTTAAATCAATTTCACCCGTGATTACAGATTGGGATGAGACCAAAGCTGTACATGCTCACCTCTTCAGTACTGCACACTCATGTCACAAATCAATGTATTACAACATGAAAACTTGGAATTCTCCCATTCCATCACTCACCTTCCAGATGCCCGCTCTGCCTTTTCTTTTAATAGGCATTAGGCGTCTCTCCTGAAAACATAAGCTTACTTTCCTTTTCATTAGATTGAGTTGCTATGAAACTCCTCATTATCAGCCAGGATCAAGGTTTTATGCACTTACCAATCGAAAGTACTGACCAGATGTTTGACTTACAGAAACTTAAACCATCTGTGCAACATCAGTAGTGGAACTACTTCAGTTTTGGCATTTAATTGGGTGTTTCTTCAGTATTCCAGTTTATATTTGTGAATACTGTTTGTTAACACGATAGGTTATTTAAAGGAAGGAAAGAAAGGGTCATGGCTTTGAGGAGCTCGATTATATTTTGTTACTAGATGTCAGAAGAATACCCATAGGCAAAAAGTCTACCAGTAGATATAGAGAGGGTCATCAAGTTAGTAACACCATTTTCATTGCAAGAGAATCGAGATGAAAGGATAAATCTGATTTTGCATGGAGGTAAGATAGCTACAGAGCCACAAAAGGGTTCTTTTAAATGCCAGTAATTTGGCATACGTTAACTGGGAACTTTATTCAGCCATAACAGTGTTATGTGACCGACTAGAACATCTAACTCTTCTATTATCCTTTCCGATCTAATGTCTTCAAACTGCTTAGTCACAAATATATCTTCATAAATACCTACTGAATTACTGTAAATTTTTGGACAAAAATATACAGATAAAATTAAGTTTCCAGTGAAAAAATCAGAAATTATTAACAAGTTTTTGACTATTAAATTTTAGTTAAAATGTAAATTCACAAAAGTAAAACTACTTTTGTATCTATTCTTAATTTTAGAATTACTTTTAGCACTCTATTTGGGTTTGACTTTCATAAACCAGATTTTTTACTTTAAGAAGTTAAGCTGAAATATAAGATAATATAAGAATAAATATAAGTATAAAAAGTTAAATGTTCATTTATTTTCTTATTAAAAACTAAACTCATGCTATGTATTTCTTTCATGAGGAGGACAAGGAAAATTATTTTATAATAATATTATAATGAAATTTCATTTGGGGGACAATTTATGACGATAATAAATGCTAGAGATTCTTTCAAACTGAAAATTCTTAATTTTATTTAGCTCTAATAGATATTCCTTTATTAGGTCTCTGTTTCTAAGGACATCAAAGGGTCCAACATAGCATGAAGGGAATTTCTCCAGTTAACTGAAAACTTGCTCAATTTTTATTTTTTTTTTTATCTTGAAGCTAACCGCAAAGGATTCAATTGCACAGGCCTTAAAGAAAGGGAAAACATTTCAAAGGGTACGTGTTCAGTATATTAGAAATGCACCATGTAATGTCATGTAGCCATGTAGTCAAGACCAACAATACTTCATGCATATTCTTTGTACTTGATGTAAATGATGATTATCTGAGATCTGACCCATAGCAGCTGCCAGGCCACGTACAGAATTAAATTAACCCAATGAATTGTTTGTGGCCCACATTGTGTACCAATGTTTGATATGACTGCTTATTCTTAAGGTACAACATAAGCAGACATAGGCCAAAAATATGTCTAATACCCCTTAAAGCTAATCACATCTCTATTTGGCATCGTCGGGCTGCCTCTACCACTGCAGTCCTATTACTGCCTCTTCTGGGAATCTGATGTTGACAGGTGGACACTCCAAATACGGGCATGTGGGACATGTTGACGGGGGGAGAAATGAAAGGATGATCAAAGACACTGCTTTACTGAAATGCGAGTGGAAACACTATCTCTCAAGTCAGAATTAGGTTCCCATATGTCAAGTGATGAAAGACCATAGAAAACTGAATCAGATTTAATGAAAATTATAGCCAATTAAAATTAGTGAAAAAAAATTTTTTTTTCAGTCCCAGTCCTGCCTCACCAGAAATGCTTTCCTTTCTGCTAAGTTTTGCCTTCCAACTTCTATCAGGCAGAATTTATTATTTTGGGGTTTTTTGACAAAGTTTAACCAGCAGACAGAAGTTAAATATGATAAAGAACTTCAGACAAGCAACATCTGAAATGCCTTCAGGTGATTTCTGAATTGTCTTCTGGCATAAACAACAATACATAAATTTAATGGTCTCCCATCTGGTTCCTGGAAACTGAATTGCCACCTCCAGATACTAGAGATGTCTTCCAGATTGCTAATCCAGTGTACCATCACAGTGACAGCACACCAATGGGATTAGCGCCAATGTAAAAAGTCCCTTTCTATAGGCCATCACTGATGCTATTTTTGCTCCAAGAAAAACTTCAGGAGGGCTGAAGTGGCAAGCAAATAGGAAAATATAAATTCAATGTGTAAGAAAAACTTACTTTATGAGAGCCCATGGGAGTGTATTAGGCCAGCAGACAATTTAATATTTCTCAGGTGATTTTCTTTTGCCTGACCTTCCATTCCTACAGGTGTCTCACTGGCCTGAGCACTCATCCTGTCATACACAGCAACGTCAGCCTGCTCCACATACCGTGCCAGATGTTCAAACAATAGATGTTATAGATATCTAATTTTCTGGCAGCCTACTCGGGTTTTTATCATTATAAACATTAAATATATAGTGAAACCCTCTCAGAGTCCTCTTTCTCTGTGAAAAACTTTCACTACATCAGCATTAACAGCTTTCCTCTTGATTTGTGTCTTAACCATGAGAAAAAACATCACAGATGCAGGCTGCATTGTACTAAGAACATATGCATGCTTTTAAATCACTTTTATCTTACTTTTTACTAATGTAATCCTGAAATGTAAAATATGTTCTTTTTGCATTCACTGTTATAGGCAGAACAGATGGTGAAAGGCTTAGATTAAAGTAATACAGCATGTCCATTAAAATAACCCCCACTGCTGGTGACTCTTCACCAGATCAGGAGTTATGTTTACTATAAAAAGAGTGGTTTGCTTTCCTTTTGAATACACTGGAAGTTGCCAAAGCTTTAGGCTACAGGAAGAAATGAAAAAAAGAATCAAAAAAAAAAAAAAGAAAAGGCTGACTAGAATTCAGCCTGATTCTATTATCTTTACCCCATTCGGTGATATGCCCAAATAGAGGTGGATTGAGGAATTAATCCAGATAATCTGTTTAAAGGAGCTATAAAACCAATTTACTTCCAAAATCAGGTGTATTAATATACACCTACTAGAGAAGGTTCTTACTTCCAAAAATTCATGCATGCTGTAGTACACACCAAAGCCTCCATCCAGCAGCTCTTGGGTACATCCTTACTTGTATGCATGCATTTGTTTTATATATATAATCTTTACCCAAGAACTAAAATGAGTTATGAAGCAATAAACATTTATCCAGATCTAACCATAAAACATTTCCATTAGAGGCAGACAACAGACAATTTTAAATATTTTCTTTAAACAATCATCATTAATGGAAAATTAAACTCCAAAGCAGTTGTTCAGATGATCACAATTTAAATGTTTTTCCAATCTTGTTGCTATTTCCTGTGTACAGAATAAATGAGGTCCAGGGCTAGCTTTTGGGAACACAAAATAAATGAGGTCCAGGGCTAGATTTTGGGAGCCCATCACAATGATTATTATTATGGGGGAATACTACACAGGCATCTTTTAACCAACTCACAACATCCTTTTTCTGCAAATCTTCATCTCTCGTGTTTTTTCACCTCCTCTTTCAGCTGTCCACCTCTCTGGTAGGACAGGACTAGAAGACCACTGTTCAAAGTGTCCGTGCAAATCTTACAGCCGTGTCTTGAATTTTGGGGTGCTCTCCTCTCTCCTTGCACTCCCCCTGCCTGGGGCTGGTTTCACAGAACCCACTAGCCCACTGCACTAATGTCAGACAGTGTTAATCAGATGCTGACCAATGCCTCCAATTTAATGAACTCAGGTCTTGCTTAAAGAGTGTACAAACACCGTATTACACTATGTCTGCTTCTGCGTAAGATTTGAGGTAAAAAAAAAAAAAACATTAACACTGTCTTAGGTGACCAAAACATCCACCTTTTACCTTGGTGGTAAACATTCAGCTGAAATTTATTAACTTGGTTTTCATACAGTTCACATCTCATGTAGCTGTGCTAGGGGCACACAGCTGGCAAGGGAGATGATTCTCAGTTGTTGCCCAATAAAGCATATAATTCCCTTTTCTCTTCAAGAGTGAAGCAAAGGGAAAATTAAAAAAGAAAAAAAAAAAAAAGAAACAAATTATGGATATTTAAAATCCCCTGAGTGCCCTTAAATTTAAGAAATACTTTGCCCACTGCCATTACTTTACTAATAAACTTCCTGCTTCCTTCCTCCACCAAAACCCAGGCTCCTGTGTAAGGCAAAACCCATGGCCTCACTTTTCACCATGGCTTTTGAGTCACACTCTAATTCTCTGCAACTGACTGGCAAATTACGTGGGCTGGAGACTGAGGGACACAGGCCATACCACCTGCTGCATGCTCTTCACAACAGCTTTTCTTAGTCTTTCAACAGTTTATTCAGTGGTGGAGAAGGATGAGAGGGCTGCAAAGCCAAGCTGCCAGCGTCGTTTGTGGTGATGTGCTACAATGAACGGTATGACCATTTTTCAAGACATTGGCAACCAGTGCGGCTGCTTCTTTCTGAATGACAAAATCTGTGACTTTACTACCAGGCAGCTGGTAATGAGGATGCAAAATGAAACTGAAAGCTAAACATCCCGAAAACAATCCCTGATAAACCAACAATCCCAACGCTGCACTGCTAATTCGGGATTTTTTTCTGGTGACAGCGAGAATAAGGAGGTACTAATGAAAGTCACACTTTCAGAAAGTAGATTGACGTGGGAGGATAACAGGTCTTCAGTTAGGATTGTCCTGCTATCAAATGAGGAATTCTGAAAGGACTGTGTAAGGGGAGATAAAGGGTAATTTCAGTAAATCAAAGACAGTAACCTTAAAAATCTAATTTAGAATGAATTGTAGGTATCCTTCCTGATTCTTTAAAGCAGTTTTATTACAATTGTTTGATGTAACGTATTCAAGAGAAAGACTCTTCTCTAACAACCCACAGAAATGAGTATGAACAAATTATTAAACAACAGGAACCATAACAATCTCTGGCAAAATTAGGGGCAAAATTAGATTCTTAAAATTAAGAATTTGAATTCATATCTAGGTGCACAGTTAAATAGCCCCTGTGCCAAAGGCAGGTGTTATTTAACTGAAATTCTTACCCCTGGTACTTTTGTGGAGAAAAAGAAAGAAAACAAGGAAGTGATGTAGACACCTGGGCTCACATTGTAGACTCTTAGAGGTCAGATTAGAAAACATTGTGCCTGCAGAGAAACTCTAGTCATCAAGGTCATTATCAGTTAAATATTGACCTGGACCTGTATTTTTAGAAAAATACATAACTCTTCAATGCTACATCATGAATGCATACATTTATGTCCACTGTGTGTGGCATAAGGGCAGTAAAACTTGCATCATTATTTAGTAAATATAATGGTTATTTTGACAAACAGATTTATTTGAGCTGAAGGGTTGGCAAAGTAAGCATGCGAGCGTGGGAGCATTGTCTGCAGAAATGTATTAGGTAAGCTCCAGTTCAGAGACCAAATCAAATCTGGTCCATTCTCCAAGCAGGGACATGTTCCTTACAAATTAGGCCTGAAAATGAAATCTGGGAAATTAAAGTCTACTGATGCCAACGGCCACCTCCTGGTGCCTTCTCCCTTTCAAAGCTTTGTACATATAAAAGCTTTCTTTTTCCAGTTCAGTAAGCTAGCTTGTTGCTTTTCCTCCTCAAAACTCAGTTCTCCTGACTAAGATTTCAGTATTAAACTGCTGTCAAGCATCTGGTGGCTCTCTAGATATATTGGAATTATTAAGGAGTAAGTAAGAAAAAGCAAGCTTTCTCAAATGGCAAAATTCACGATCCTCTCAAACAAAGTATTTCAAAACCAACATTTTTACTTGTCCTTCTGTCCGCTTGTCATTAACTCTGAGCCCTGTGCTGTTATTGTTGTTGATGATGATGATTTATTATACATGCTGAAACATAAATGTTTCCAGCTTTTTAGAAACAGTTTAAAGAAACATATTCCTGTCTCAAGATCTTATAACCTCTTGTCCTTTATTCCCATTGAGTAACATGTTCTTTGACCCATTCTAATTACTTGGGCAAAATAGCAGTCAAAATCAAGATATTCAAAAAGATCTAATTTTGTTTTTCGAAGACAACTACCTGTGGGTATGGTGATGTCCTTGATTTCGACTTTGTGCTTGAGAGGCGAGATTTGCTTCCCTTTCTATTATCCGTTATGGTCGGAGTTGAATTTGCGTATGAGAATGCCGGCTTGGTAGCAGTGACCTGATCCAAGGAGAGCTGTAGTCCTTTATATTCAGTATCCCTATATAAAAGGCAAAAGTGAAAAACAAACTCACTTCATATCTTAATGGGAAACATTCCTTCCTTCTTAGTGGGGGGTGAAAACAAAAGATATTTTTAAGGAAAAGAATAAAACCGTCCAGGGCAAGCCACTATATCCCCCTAATACACTTAAGTAGTATAGCTTAGTAAACAATAGCACTATTTTTATACTGCAAATATGATTGCTTTTTGCATCCAACTGTTATCATCCTGATCTACTTTCTTCAGTAATAAAAAACAATGGGATGAAAATTTCTGAAATTTATATTACAGTTCTGCATTGGTCACATAGCTAAGCAGTAAATAGGATACATTTTCCTCAAAACTCTTTTAACTGTACAACTACAAACTTACCACATGTGTATACATGTGTGTGTTCATGCATGTTTGGGGGTGCATATAACAGCCTATATACATGACTAAATAAATTGAACAAATCATATTTTTTATGGAAAACACTTCATCTTTAAGGTTATATTTTTCATTGTTTACAAGACTTCAGGCAATTGGTGCAAATTTTTGAATTTTTTTTCTTCTATGACACTTGTGAGTGTTTATTCCTTTGTTTGTAGTTTCTTGTACTGAGTTTACTAGTCAGAGGAAGCAGCTAAATAAATACAAATCTTGTGATTTAAATTCTCCGTGCCACACTCACAAAATACTAGAGGTTTTCTACAGGGAGCTAGATATAACGGCAGTTTGTAAAGTTCAGTTTCTTCAAACTTTCTAATAAACACATAAAAGTAAGGAAAGCTGGCATTATTCACAATGTCTTACTAAGCATAATGAGGGCATATGCATTGGTCTGCACCCCTCTCCACACATCTGCATGTCTGCTGATACCCGGGGGAGTAAGAAATGAGCTCTCCAGCTTTCATGTAGTCATACGGAACCTATTCTGACAATGATTTATTAAAAGAGAATGAAGCAAGAGTTTCTTCCTGACCTACCTACCTGGAGGAAAAGAGGAAGGATTCATGGCTTTTCTCTTCCTTTGTGTTAATCAGCAGAGAAGTAGGAGAGCAAGGGAAGAATAATTCTTCTTCTACGCAGTCAAGGAGGCAACATATTCATTCACACATTATCCTATACTCCATCTAAACCCAAACTATCATCCTTAATGAATTATATTAATAATAAATTGTTCACCCAGCTTTAGCAACAACATCTTGCTTTATGATCACACATATATTGATGTAAGCTGTGACAGTCTAAGAGTTTTTAGAAAGGAACTGCACCACAACCTGAGCATGTCACAGCTTAGTACACTGAAATGCTTTCAGATAAAAATGAGGGGCAAAAGGATAAGCTTAATAAATCACTGAAATAAATGAAATAGAATGAATCTTTGAATGCCACAGATAAACCCGAAGAACAAACAAATTAATTCATGACAGTTCTACACTATTTTTTTTGCACCTGATAAATAACAAACTTGTTGGTTGAAGAGGCTTTGTTTTTTTGGCAATGTAGACAATGCGTATGTATCCATGTATATATAACACATGAAAATGAATCACTGACATAATAACTGCACTGATTACACTGTTTCCAGTCCACAGCAGACAAAGTTTGGCCAAGCATAATTAATGTTTTATAATGAGAAATTACTTCTTAATGAGGCCATTTCTTCAAATTTTGGCTTTAATGGAGATAGGCCTCTGCTATAATATTCGCATTTCAAATATTCTGCCCGCAGTGAAAGCATCTGAATACAGGGATTTGCTTTGGCCTACTTGGCAGGTAATGCTCATCCACATATTTTGAAACCATTAATCTTCCCTGTGGTTACTCTCAGAATTTCCTTCCAGGCACCTTGACTTGATATGCAAAGCATCTGTCTCCATAATTGAGTCCTACCAAATTGTCTTTATGTTATACAAAACATCAGAAAGAAAGGGTGTCAATTAATCTTCATATTTAACTACTACAGCACGGGATATCATCAATAGTCCTGAAAAAAATATCAGTCTCATCCTGATATACACATTCCCCGTGACTATTTGATTATAAGAAAAGGAAGGGACCTATGGTCTCAGTGTCAGATGCAGAAACTATTGCCTCCAGAAGTGAAAATTAATGAAAACTAAGTAGAGAAGTTGTTCACAGTCTTGGGGATATGAGGACGTTCTGTTTCATTTTTGAACCTAACAACCTTTTTGCCTACCTTTTTGCCTCCCTTTTTGCTGGCGAACCAATAGCTCTGCACTCCTGCCATTACCTCCCCATTTCTGGTGCATGTCACCCTGTAGCAGTCTGCTGCTTTCTGACATCAGTGGAAGAGTCTTAAAAAATTGGACAAAACACCACTCCAGTGTTTAGACCACAGACTGTCACTCCAACACTACTTGCCTGCTGTTACGATCTGTGCAAGCGCGCCAAGCATTCAAATCATAGAGACTACACTGTACAACATTTCTAGGGCACAGGAATCTGAACAAAACCAAGCAAATCAGGCTACCCAAAACCTGGCATGCTGTTATGTGTTGCTTTTCTAAGTCCTTGGTATCGTTATGGTGAGGAGTCACCCTCCCCAGAACACCACACATTGGAATAAACACCACAAGCTGGTATTTGCAGCCAATTGCTTATATGGCAACATCATTAAACAAAGGATAAGAAGAAATCTATCTGAAGTTCTTATTGCCAAATGCAAAGTTTCCCCTTAGAAAAAGAACACATCTGTACTCCCCTTGCAGATGAAACACAATTTTTTGCATCACCAAGGCATGATTCAATACCATCTCAACCCTATCCTAGCACAGCTACCCTTCAGAAGAGCCAAGATAGATACCAGAACACCAATAGTAACAGGCCAAGATAAATACCAGAAGCTTAAAAAAAAAAAAAAAAGGCAAAGAAAACACAGAGGAAGGGTCCTGTGGTCTCAATGTCAGATGCAGAAGATGTTCCACCAAGAAATGAAAACATTTGAGTATATCCATATGCACTGTGAGGCAAAGGACTAGAGGAACCAGGGCTCCTAGTGGTACACAAACTACAGATGGAAATTCTGACAACTTCCTGGAGTAATTTATAAAACTTCCGCCAACCATGAAACTGTAATCTCCAGATTCCTGTTCTCAGACACCTGAATCCTCTATTACACAGTCCCAGCAACACAGTAGTAACTGCATCTTGTGTTCTACACGTAGTTCAAAAAAAGGTGGTAGATATGAGCCTCTTCCTCCAAGGTCCTCACCTTCAGGATCCCACAGGGATCCATACAATCTACATCTATCTACATGAGACTGCTGAGAGAGAGAGTGATATGGCATGTGTTCAATTGCTAACAGTATGTTGCTGACAATCTACTATTTATCTCATTTTCTGATGCAACTATCATCACTATAAAACATCAGAATAACTACAGGAAATTAGCTCTTAAATGAAGAACAGATGGATCAAACTGAATCCAGACAAGACCAAAGTGATGCTTCTTTGCAAAGGGAAACACATTGAAGACCTCCACCTTTTCATGATGGGAAACAGCCATTCTTTCCACAGTTGGATGGAAATTCTAGGTCCTCTTTGACTCCTCAAAAAACTTGGATGCATATGCTTTTGGTAGCATATGCTTCCAAAAATGTATTATTTCTCCTCTATCTTGTCCCTCCCCCCATATGAGAATCTGGCCAGTATGGTCAATGTATCAGGCACCTACAGACTGGATTACCACGTTTCACTGTAAGCAAAAAGAAATCAAAAGACAAAGCGTAAAATCCTCTTGCTACAATATGCTGCTTCCCATTTTCTTCTCAGATCTAACTCCCAGAAGCATTTCCACTCTGTGCCATGTATCTGGATATTCCACTGCCCATTATAAAGCTTGACCCTAATTTTGAAAGCACTTGTTGATGTCCTAGAGCTAGCATCATGAAAAACCAGGGATTGATGGCTGTACCAACGGCATGTCTCTGCAATAAAGAATATGAAAGTTAAGTACAAAGCATGTTTTACTAAAGGGATCTAGCTATAGCAAGCTGCATAGATGAAGAAGGATAAAGGCTGAAGCAGAAAAGTATTTGGAAGAGCAAGCCAATCTGTTTGCACATGACTTGGATGCCAGCGGGATCTGCAACACTTGTGTGAAGAGTTCTCACAATTCAGCTTTAGAAGACACTTTCTGCCTACTACCGTTGCCAAAGTGTACAATATGAAACACGGTGGCAAAAATCTGCCTAATGAAAGTTTGAGGAGGAGATAATGACTCATTAGCAGATCGACTCAAAAAAGAACAGTAAGGGAGCAGAACAGATCGCCACAAAACCTGAATTCTTGGCAAACAATAGAGCTTGCACAAATATGGCAACTGAGTGTGTGGCTAGAGCTCACCATGAAACTGAAAAAAAATTAAAGGTTTTTTATATGCCCTTTTTGAAGGAAAAAAGATGAGGAAAGGGTGAGTCAGCATTGCTAGAAATAATGTTGGGAAGACTGGAATTAGTGACAGAGGTCCAGAGAGCACAGTATGGCCCAAGACAACCTAATACTTTAACAGAAAAGCTGGGCTTTTTGTAGTTGTGTTTCTTCAAGTAATAGGGTGAATTCTGGGACTACTTTAACCAAAATCTAAACATTAAAGTGAGACTAGACATTAACATTAGAGAGTTAAAGACACAAATAGTTTTGAAGATAATAAGATTCCCTACTTAAAGATAGTGTTGGCTATGGAACAGAGGAGGATTTAAGCCCTGAAAAATGCTTTCAAACAGAAAGAGCAGCTCAACAGGATGTATCCAGAGGAAGCAGTGAAATAATGACATCCATTAGTGAAGAATAAGTATCCCGATTCAATCAAAAGAACTTAAGAAGGACAACCAGACTGAAGAACAGAGATCTTATGTATCTACAATCATAAGCAGCATAACCTTCAAAACAAGAAGAAAACCTTTAAAAAAGAAGGAAAAATGCTCAGCCCATGGAAAACTCTGCAGAAGCCATAAGAAAGAGCATTTTTTTATGTTAATATCACAACATGCCAGAAAGAAAGAATAAACTATACATGCAGTGGCTGAGAATACACAGATAACCAACAATAAGGCAGGTATTTACAGTGTATTTAATTCCATCAAAAGATACCAAATTTAGACACCTTAAAGAAGACTCACAGAAATTCAGTTTTCATTAATGGAGTTTCAGCATTGGATTAGAAAAGCATTTCAGTTCATTCTCTCCGGCACCGATCACAATATCAATATACAACTGGAAACAGATCTTACTCTTATTCTTAGGTAACTTTCAATTGATAGTCAAAATAATATGCATGATCATACTGTCACCAGAAATCACAGGAAATAAAGAATTAAAAGGCATCGTGTGACCACTTAAAACTGACAAACACTGGATAACTTACACCCTTGTCATTTCTCACACATATTAGAGTAATTAATGAACTGGAAGCTGAAAGTAAAAGCATTAGATGATCTTAATGCAGCACATTCCCACATCATGGGCACAATCATTCACACAACTGAAGTAAAGTGGAAAACATCGTTCACGCAAAAGAAAACAAGGTGTAATTTTAAGTGGTTGCACTATTATTTCTATTGAACACATAATATATGTTCATCATTTCCTCTAGTTTTACATGAAAAATCTATAAAAAGGGACATATGCAGCCTGCATTTCTTTTAGCTAAAAATCAGAAAAATCATATTTTTCAGATTTTGTGCCAGTCTAACAGAACACAAAATACAAATTGTGAGATTAAACTGAAGGTGTTAATGTCATGAATGTTCTGTCTATTTTGCCAAGTTGCTGCAATTCAGTTAAAATCAGCCATGAAGGTGGTAAAAGTCTGGCAGCTCCTCATGCATGTCTGACCACAATACTGTAATATATCATTCTTCTACTTTTAAACAATGCCTGCAACTTTTAACATTTCCACACTCCAGCTCATGCAATGCTAACAGAGCGCCGTTCAGCAGATGAGTGAAAAGAGAACAGATTCTGGCTGTTTGTCATCTTCATGGCTTTCTAAATCAGCAGATGGTACAACAAAACAGACAATTTCCTCATCTGCTGTGTCCTCTGTTCATGTACAATGTGTCTCAGAAATGTTTACAAAGGCTTCAGTCTGCTCACGAGACTTGTCAGGAGGAGCATATGCAACCCCTTTAGCATCTTCCAGAACCAGTCAAAATAAGGAGGTTTCGCTCAGCTCATACAGGAAGCCAAATTTCAGGACAAAGTGGGGAAAAAAGCTGCTGAACCTCACTGCTTGTTATGAAGCTACACTGACACTCAGACCTCAGAGATACTCCCCGCCTCAGTTTTTCCATCAGTTACTGGAATTATGTTAGTAACCCTCCTTTCTAAAGCTTCTCGAGTGAAAAGTCCCATAAAGGCCTGACCTACTGCTCACCAAAGTAATTGAAAATACCCTCCAGAAATCTTTCAAGCGGTTTTTTATCATTAGTACCCTTCATGGTAAGCAATGCATCTATTTGGAGAAGTATGAGATCTGTATATTGGATCCCTTCATTAAGTTCCAGGAACCCATTTATCTCCATAAATAGCATAAGCAACAGTAGCTGTTTACATCTTGTTGAGTCAAAGTTTACAGCTTCTCCAGCCATGAGAGTCACATACATGAGATCATGTTCCTGTATTCGCTTTTAAAGACAGAGCAACCCAAACCAGGAAGTTTAATTAAATGATTTGATACATTCAGGAAAACTGAAGCACAAAGTTTCCTACATGGACCATTTAACACAAATGTCTGAGGATATCCTCTAGACAACTACTGTCAGAGAAATTTTATATATTCCCTGATTGGTTTCTTGTCTCAGAATGCAATCATTTAACTGTCAGTTAGAGTTAAATAAAACATCCTGGCCTCCAGATAATCATGGTGTGGCAGAGTTTTCAGCAGTCTGAAGGTACAGTTTGTCATTCCCAACCACATGTCTAGCCATCCCTGGCTCCAAAAGGAGCCCTTTGTACACTGTATTTGCCTTTATTTACTAGATGAAAATATGCACCAGGGATTTATTATTGTTTGTGAATAAAATGCCCAAGATATTCTAGGCTAATTATACATAAATATAATTACCATTTTTAGTAAGAGATAGCACTGAAAAAAATGCTTTAAATAAATAAAATATGATGACCTGAATTTAATTCCGTAGCATTTATTTGTACTAGGAGTGCTTGCTTCCAAATGTGAGGTGCTTAGGAGCACAACTGGCTAAAAGTCATATTTGATGTATATTCAGTGCTTGCCAAGTTAAATGGAGAAATATATTTGGCAGGAGTTTATAAATGTTTGTATATGTTAGAATCTGCCTGATAATGAGAAATTTAGATTAAAGGGACATAGCCTGCAATGCTGCTTGTAGTTAAGAATACTTTCCCTGAAGGCATGTTAAACATTGCAGAACTCCATGACTCATGTCCACTCTATCAGCCTTTATTAAATTATTGTGGTGACTTCTTAGTAATCATTTAGGGTTTTCCATTACTTCTAATTCACCTGCACCTTCAAAATAATATTTCTGAATAAACCAAAGGCCTGTTAAATAAGACTTTTAAAAGTCTAAGGTTTCTTTCTTCCTTTCAACCACTCGTTACAAGCCCTTGTCACCTCAGTGCAACGGCAAGTGCGTGTTCACAGCACCCCTTTAGGAATCAATGCCATATAAACATAAATTCTCACATATCCATGTAAGACAGTTTCTGTTTTGCAGAAAGCCAGACTGACAACAGTGCAACAGACTGCTGTTATACAGGGTAGATTTTCCCACCATCTCAGACTTCTTAATATTTATATATGTTAAAAAATATAACCTGAATACTACTCCCACCTTTAAGACAACTGATCTAGTAGCCAAGTAATCTAGATTCAATTCTCAACCCTCCCACAGACCCTTGGGGTCACACTGGACAAATTGTGTATCATGGGATTTTAGCAAGCCCTTGGCACTTGCCTGAGCTTACCTTGAGTGCCTCAAGGTGGCCACTGGGACATTTAGTTTTGGTAGGGTCAAATTAAGTCCAGCACTGATCACTTCTGAGAATCCCTACCTTAACTTTGCTGAATATTAACTCTGGAAGGGGGGATAACAATATGTTCTCGTAGGAAACACTTCTTTTGTGAAATATCTTTGTCTGTCTCACCTATTAAACTTAAGTTTTTTGTTGGAAGAACAATCTGTCTGCCACGGATAACACAAAATACATTTCCCGAGACCAGTACTCATGTCACTATGATGCAAAGCATGTTTTTATTATTTCAGGATCTCCACGTATTCAACGCAAATGTTTTTAACTATGTCCTATACCATTTATCCTTGATTAAACCTCTTCTAGATAGTTAATCATTAATGATTTCTTTACAGTTGCTGTGCAAACAGTTCATTCATGCCTATGACATATCAAATTTCACAGACATGTTCTTTAATTGGATTCATTTATTTCTAATCTACTTAAGCCCTTAGTACTGTAATGCTTGACTAAATATACATTAAACTCACTTATTTAAACTGCTAAAATAAATTTGAGATGTATTCTATGAATAAAAATACTTGATTGAATACATGTAATACCATTGTTATTGTGTATCTAACAGAGCAGAAATCATTGGAAATAACACACCGGATAGCTATATGATATGCCTGGACAAAAGGATTTGAGAGGATGCTGGTAATTTTTTGGCAGAGATTAACAGGTTTCCAAATCCCAAGGATTCCCATAGCACATTAAGGTATGTAATAAGGAGAACCAAAAGGAGCTCTTTGTGATTTTCATTAAGGATATTGGGTATTTTCGTTTTAAAATTCAGGCACTTTTTAAACATAAGAGCCTCATACCAGTTCTATCTCCTTATGGCAAGGAAAAGGTCTAAAACAGCCAAGATACTTTCAAGATTTGACTATTCAATGTTTTGTAAGTAACCGTAACTGAAAAGTTTGCACAAAATTGGTTAGAAGTCCTGTTTCTGGGTGTTTAGAAGCCACAAAAGACAATTATGTAGCTATGGGCTCTGAGTTATTATGGGTATATACAGCACTCTCTTCTATGGGACTTAAATATAGTCTTTAAAACCTAGTTTCAGATTTTTGTTTCTAAAACAAGTACCTTTAAACTCCATTTTAGTGAATAATCCTCTAATTTATGTGTTTCACCACTTACACTGAGGAGTTTCACAAAAGAAAGATGCATCACATTGCAGAGAGGTCACTGATAACAGACTGCCCTGTGTGTAAGAAAATGTGCATCAATGCAGTAAATAAGGATTATACCTCATACCGTGCACAAACCCCTCATGCACTGACACCTCAGATATTGTATACTCTCGCCATCCCAACTGAAAACCTGGAAAAGCTCAGCAAGGATGGTGGGCTTGGAACAGCGTCTTCTTAATGGGGAACCATTAAGGAGACGACTCAGGCTGAGAGAAAGACGAGCGGGAGAACAAAATAAGATCTGTAAATTATGAGCGGTGTAAAGAAAATTATTAGGAAGCAGTTTTTCACTTTTTCTTTCAACACAAGAAGTATGGGCTATGACAGGAATGAAAAGGTGTCCCTTTCACAACAAAAGGTTGTCTTTCTTACCACATTTACTTAAGCTTGGCAAAAGCTCACATGGTTTCAAAAAGTAAAAAAAAATATTGTGGAGAAAAAAAAGCACAAAACATTGACAACTAATACACTCAAAGATCTCACCTCTTTCTAGGAAGACATTTGAACTTCTTGAAGACTAGGAGAAAGTGCTGGGGAAGCATTACTGCATGCTTGTCCTATTTTTAAAATCTTTCCAAAGTATTTGCCATAGTCACTACCAGTGTGTCTGATCTTGTATGGCTGTTCTTACATTACACTCTATACCACATTCATATCTCAGTTCCTTTGAAACTGTTCAGTGAAGAGTGGTCCTGACAATTTGCTGTTATCACTTTTAATAATTTACTGTACAAGTTAATTTATTGATATTTCAGATTTTTTTGGCTCCTCTGTGTTCCCCACAGTTAAAGCTTTTGTTGTGACAACCTTCCCAAGATCCTAAGGTGCACACTTAAAAAAATTGCCTAGCTTTTCTGTGATGACTTTTGGTATAAGCTTCTGCAATCTGGGAATAGTTTGTTTGAGAAAAATAATGTTCTTGAAAAATGGTTTACTGTTCATTCTGTTTGTTCTTCTTTGGGAAATTTCTGATCTGCATGTCTCATAACATACTTGTCCGTCATTTCACCCTGTTTTTTCTGATGAGCTGTGCCCCATAGTGAAGAAGGATGTTGAGTCCAAAAGGATTAATGAATTCCGTCTGGTGAGGAGGTCCTATTTACAGTAGATCACTTTCTCTCTCATCAGATTAGTTCCTTCTTGTCATAAGACTTTCAGCTTCCTCAGAAGCAGCAAGATTTTTCTACAATGAAAGTCCTTCCAATTCACTTGTCCAGAGTTCCTCAGCTTTGGTCAAGGGACAGCACTTTGCCCCTGAGAGCCATTGTCTGCCCACAAAGGAAGCATGATAACATACTTGAATGTTTAGCAACTGAACCTTGCTTTGCCTATATTTTAGAGGAGGTAAGGGGAAAAAGACAAGCAAGGACTTGCATGTGCGCTTTGGCATTTGGGGAGAATGGCTTTTGGGGTGTTTTACAAATTGATATACCTGTTTTCTTGTTTCATTATCTGTACCTGAGTAAGACAAGTGTTGTGCTTTAACCCCAGATGGCAGCTAGAACCACACAGCCGCTTGCTCGCTCTTATGGGCTGAGATTAAGACAGTTTAATAGGTAGAGCAAAAGCCACATGCACAAGCAAAGCAAAACAAGGAATTCATTCACTGCTTCCCATGAGCCATCTCCAGGAAAGCAGGTCTCCATCACATGTAACAGTTACTTAGGAAGACAAATACCATAACTCCGAATGTCTCCCCTTCCTTCTTCCCCAGCTTTATATACTGAGCATGATGTCATATAGTACGGAATATCCCTTTGGTCAGTTGGGGTCAGCTGTCCCAGCTGTGTCCCCTCCCAACTTCTTGCGCCCTCCCAGCCTGCGCATTTGTAGAGCAGTGTGAGGAGCAGAAAAAGCCTTGAGAGCTCAGCAACAACCAAAAACATTAGTGCACTATCAACAGTATTTCTCATCCCAAATCCAAAACACAGCGCTACACCAACTGCTAACAAGAAAGTTAACTCCATCCTAGCTGAAACCATGACAATTGCCTTTTAGCTCCTCCCCACTCACAGCCAAACCTCTAGTGCAGCTGAATCCCACTCACATTACTTGTCTCTTGAGTCTAAGGCTCTGTTCATATCAGACTCAGGCTTGGTCATCCAGCTTTGATAGGCATACAATGTATAAAGTGGTTATGTTGATAAAACAGGAGACTAATAGCAAGAAAAGCCAATATCATAATGCTATAACACATACTACTCTACTTTATCTGATACCTTCCTGGTAATCACTGATTCTATTTCCTCAAAGTATACATTTATACACACTTATACTTGTTAAGTGGGTCCATTAAATGTTAAAATTGATACAAGATAACCTGCTTGACCACCTAGACCCTCTGGGCCACAGAGTAAGTTAAACCACCATACGTTGCACAGTTACTGCTGACCCCATGCCTTCTATCAAATTCAGAAAAGAGACTTTTTTTAATGGTAGTTAATGCTTTTTGACAATACTCCTAACAAGAACTCGTCACTAACATATACAGTTCCAGAAATACATACCCATGTTAAAATCCATCTTATGAAACTGAAGAATAAATCTCCAATGTGTTGAATGGTTACGAGTAGTGAAATACTTACTAGGCCTAGCTAAAAGTTCCCCACAAATAAATAAAAATCATTTAATAAAACATAATAACATCTAGCTACAAACTTTAGAAACTTAAATCTATCATCTGACTGGTACCTTTGCCCTCCTGGCCCTTGCTTTGACTTGGACAGGCAGGGACCTTAGCTGGCTTCAGCCACTCTGTTGTTACTGCTTCACATAGAAATTTATCAAGGATTTCTGGGTGCCTAGAAGTGTCTCTGACCAGGCCACTGTATGTTCCCATAAAAATGTCCATGGCACACATGCAGATTGACCCCACTGCCATCCTACAACTGTCCTTGGACCAATAGTACAGCTAATCTGCAGCTGGACTAAATGAACATTTGATTTGGGTTTGTACAGCAAGTCCAGTATACCATAAAGTATGACATTTACCATACTTGTGGTGACCACTTCTGTAGCACATATGCAGCAGCTCCAGAGTATCACACCTGTGCAAATGCTGCTGTGCACCTTCTCTCCTATTGCTTTCTTCAGCTCACTAGATATCATCGTGGAAGCTCTAACTGCATATTTCTTTGGACTGAAGCCACATCCCCACCCCCACTTCTGGTTTTTACAGACTAGAAAGCACTAAGGAGGCTGATCATCTTTCAGAAGATGACACTTTTTCTTTAATTCTCCTACTCACAGTTTAAGATCAACAGAATTGTTTTGGGCAACACTGTTCAGCAGTTTGGCTGCAAATGGGAGGATGCTATCAGGCTATTTATCCCCAAATCTAGCCTTTATTTGAGCAAATACTCTACTGGGATATGCCTCGTGAAGCAATCATTAAAGATTATTATTTTGTTCTGTGTACAAAACAGCCTTTGGAAACAACAAGAGAAAAATAGCATGCAATGTCTTTGGGTGGATTTCAGTTAACCAGGGCCTAAGTCAGAGGGAGAGAGTTTTCTATAGCAACAGCCCAGGCTACAAGCCGCCAAACATAGTACAGAGATGATCAAAAGCCACAGGCTACTTGGGAACAGGCTGCCTTCAGGGCACACTGTGCTTGTTCGCTTCCTAACCGACAGCACAGATGTAAGAATGTTGAATACTGGATGGGTTTAAAGGTCTTCACTCTAGGTTATGTCAAAATATCCACACAATGCTAGGGATATAGCCAAGCTTTAGTTAGCCAGGCATTTGAGTTTCCATAACTGCACTGAAACTTCAGCAGATAATAGCTGTTATTTTCAACATTGCTGCCCCCAAGATTTATACACGGTGGTTTGTAGCTGAAAAACTACGGCTGTTCTTTATTAGGTCCCAATTCAACACAGTAACGAACACGTCCTTCAAGCCATCTCTATTTGGCAAAGCCAAGGAATATTCTTATTTCTAAGTGTGTGCCTAAGGGTTTTTTGGTTTTTTTTTAATTTCAAAACTGAATTCACTGGGATATAATCATGTACTGAAAGTTTTGTCTAAGCACTTTTAGAGCCTGCCATGTGCTCAAGTGCTTTAGTAAATCAGGACTTCTGCAATTTAATTGTATTAAGCGGATGATAACAAAAGACAACAATAGGAATAAACCGTCTAACTGTGTTAAAGATCATGTGATTGACTCCAGACTTCAGCCACCCCAAGCCTTCAGAAGGGTCAGACGCTATACCCTTGTTCACACAGAGCGATGCCTGCCTCCATAAATAGTGTCATCAAAGTGAAAGGGGCTGCCTCTGAAGTAACCTACTGAGTACGAACATGTGTGCTGGAGCCTGGCCCATGCTGTAAAGTACAAAAGAGAGGTGAGGGAAGGAGAATTAGATTTTAAACAGATACTTGCCACTGTTGAATGGACAAAGGAGATTTATTTGTTAACACTTAATTTAGGCCATGTCGAAATGCCACATTTGTGTGTGTACGAATAAAAAAGCTAGCAAGAACATCAGAACATAGAGGGAAGACATCACTTTAGAGGCACTTTAGTAACTTATCACACCTGTTGCATCTCATGATAATTGCAGTGAAACAACATGGGACTCTCAGCAGTACTGAGATGCAGCACAGAGCAACGAGAGCAAACATGCAACAGATTATGGAAACAGAAGCAGCACTGGTAAAACTGTAAACCTGCTTAAGGAGCACACTGTTGCTGTTATGAGAGCGGAAGCCAACTCTGCACCCAGTTTTGCGCAGAGTGAGAGGGTGATGGCATGGAGGGGAATCCTTTGGTAGCAGTTCCACTGCTTGGCCTGCCTCTTCTGCACAGCCATTAACACCATCCATAGGCGAGATAAAAACGTTGTGTGGTAAAACCAGCAGATGTTCTTCCAACTGCCTCACTTGTCTTCAGCTCTCTGAACTATCACAGAGCAGCGGACATAACCCTGAACTCCTCAGCCTATGGTCTCCCCCTCCTCCGCCGTGCAGGAGGACCGCTGGGGCTGATCCCCAAGGGGACTGAAGCACCCAGCTGCTGTAGTGGTGTTCACAAGCCTCATTTATGCTATTCAAAGTGCTGAAGGGCACAGTAAGGATAAAGTGTGAACAACCTCTCTAGCAGGAACAGCTGTGCTGCAGCGAACAGTCCAATGCTTCCATGTAAAGAGAAATCTGTGGCAGTTTACCTTAAACCATAAACTGTGGCATTTTAGGAATAAGAGTCCCTGCAGCGGGCCCTGTACCTTTCATCAGTGGAGTGAGGCAGACAGCTGGAGATAGTAATTGCTTCAGCCATTGCCGCTGCTCAATGTGTCTCAGCCCCAGAAAATCATTTTACAAGATCTGTAACTCCCTGTTTGGGAGGAGGGAGTTTCCAAAGGCCTGGAACAGCCGGCACACTGAATGGGAAAAGGATGAAGTGGAAAGCATTTGAAGTCACTTTTCTTTTTTGGACTAGAGACACTTATTTGCAATCCTGAATTTCGTGTTGTGTGAGACTATCAGTATGCATGCATTTAAACTAATGACTGCTTCCCCCCCCCCCCCCATGGATCTGAGCTGCAGTCCTTAAATCCTTACTCTAGCAAATAAAACTTTCTTCATACAAGCAGTGACTGCAGACTCTGGCCCACAGTTTTAGTGCCTTGGCCATTACAGTCACCTGGTTTAAATACAAGCATAGAAATTTGGAGTGAATTAAACAAATGGTAGCTAAGAAAGCCCCTACATGAACAAAGAACTGCAGAAACGTATTGTGGACACCTGGAAAAGCCTGTCTCCTATTTGCAAGAAATATATAAACAATGTTCAGGGAGACAAGTCTGTAATAAAAACTAATGGCGAACAAACAGAATACTGCACTGAGTAGTTCAAGAGGAATCCTTTTATACTTTTTTCTTTGAGGTATATGCTTCCCAAGCATTTTAATTTATTAAAACAGTTCCTTTATATTTTAATGTTACTAATCAAATCATGTGAATGATGGCAGGGTTTCCAGTCTTAGGCTTTCCTACATTGTAGATTCAACATATTAAGTAGGACCCAGTTCTGTGCACAATTATGTAAGTGGCAAAATTCCCATCAATACAGAGAAATATAAAGGAAAAGCAGCAGGTCAAGTTTGATTCTATTGTTTAAAACCCTTTAGGAAAAAATACATTACCCAGTTGAAGTCACTAAGCCTTACCTCGTATATTAATGTTAGATGGCTAATCTTACTCATACAACTAGTTTC
Source organism: Numenius arquata (assembly GCF_964106895.1). Classification (NCBI taxonomy): domain Eukaryota; kingdom Metazoa; phylum Chordata; class Aves; order Charadriiformes; family Scolopacidae; genus Numenius; species Numenius arquata. The sequence goes on from NC_133582.1 coordinate 11,263,536, forward strand.
ACTAATGATACGAGTAAGGGTGTGCAGGACTTGTTCTGTAATAATAACTTTCCCAGTGTATTCACTATCCTATACATTGAGAAATACAAGAGAACATGTATCTACTTTTGACTGAGAAAAAAAGTGACTTTGTGGCCAGTTCCAAATTTGGCAGTTCCAGATTTGAGAGAAACAGTTAAGGAAAAGTGGGCTCGTAGGTATGGAAATATAGTCTGTGGATTCTCCCACTGACTAGGGAGAGTAGGAGGTGAGACCTGATGGCCCAGAGACAGGTCAAAAAGAGGATGTTTATGAGAAGCTATGGAAATATTTCGTTGTTACTGTCCAAAAATATAGACAGAGCTTTGTTTCCACATGAAACACAAATTCTCCTAGTGCCCACTTACTATGCCAGGGAGCAATGTTTTCAAAGTCTGAGCCATCGCACAGAATGATATCACATTGCTTATACAATCACTTAAAATCTGGTAGCACACAAAGCCATAAACATCAATAAAAATCTAAAGATGAAGTGTGTAGATACAATTAACAGTTAATTTATTCTAAATTGCATTTACCACATTATTAAGTAAAACATTCGTCAATATGGCAGTTATTTGTGAAATAATCTTTCAAACAAATTGTGTTCAATTTCTGCTTCTAATCATCTGGTTGCATAATGCAATGTGAGGTCAATTGGAACTATATAGTACACCAATTATATCATCAGAACCCAGATTAATCACAATTAGGTACCTAATCCGTGTTATCTGTATGTGCTACTTCTATTGCTATTCTTATAAATGCTAAAGGACAATGAAATGTATATAGGAAAGCTTCCTTAGCTTTCTCTGGGGACAGATTATTATAATATTTGCTCGTGCTCAAAAAGTCAAATGATTTGCACTTTGCGTTACCCATTTGTTTAAAAGGAGGTTGTTTGCGATATAAATATAAACTTAATTTCAGCAGTCGCATTCTCTATTAATTGACTCATACTTGAGTCCCTTTATGTGATAAACATGCACAGCTAATAATCAATGATATGGCAACTGTGTGTACAGAACAAATAAGAGAAGAAACAAATATTCTGTGTCTGTACTCACATATGCCAAGCTGAATACAAAGAAGAGCAAATTTGTGCACTTTAAAGCTGGAGTCCTTAAAGGGCATTTATATGAATTTTTGGCACACTGCTATTGCACAAGAAATAACCTTTCCTCTTGTTACTAAAACGCCCTTGCCATCATACCTAGTTATTTCAGCACATATACTCACTACAAACATTTGTTCTCAAGCCTAGAATTCCCTTTCTCAAAGCTTGGGATTTATGGAAGATGGAAATGGCCCCTTTTTTAACTGGGGAGCAGGGGGCCCTTCTGCATAAATCCTCTCACATTCTTTCAGTTTTCATCATCTATATCACCCAGGGGAGTTGGGAAGCTACAAGGAAAGAGATTCTCGCTCTTCCTGCTCAGCCTGCACTGAAACTGGTCCTCCAGACCAGTCTGGCACTTAGACCACTCAGTACCCAAAATATTTCCTTTCCAAAATATCAGGGCACTCAGATTCCTCTCAATAGTGAGAAAAAGCTCTTTATCCCACCAGCAAACCGAAAAAAAAAAAAAATCCACCACCAAAAAACCCCAAAACAACCCAAAACCCAAACCAAAACTCCTGGGGCTTTCCCTGAGTGAAGAAGTATTGTGAGAGAGGACCAGGCACCCGGCGGGTCAAAAACCTGCACCATAGGTTCCAAACCTTATGATCCCTTTTGCTTTCACCCCAACTGAGTGAAAAAAAAAAAGACTGACATCTCCAATTTTCACAGGAATCTTTGGCGAGAGGCATCCCCCCATTCAAGCTCCTCCCTGCCATCCCAAACGCGGCTCTTCGTTATTTCAGAACACAAAACCACTCGTTTGCACCTCTTTTGCTTTCTCCCCGCCTTCCGTACACAAGGCTCGATACGCAAAGGTTTGTCTTTCTCTGCCCCAAGCACGTTTCTCCTCGCCGGGTTTATAACATGAGGAGGCTGCGGCGGGTAAAGCTGTGCCTCCGCCGAGGAGCTGCAGCTGCACCGGTGGCTCTGCCACGCACCCGGTGCCGCGTGGGTGAAGCGTGGGAGGAACCCGCGGCACACACGCTTACATCTCAGCTGGTCCTGGTTTACTGAAATAATCCAATGTCATCCTTAAGGAAATGCGGTAGCTACAGGGTTTATACCGGAATAAAGTATATTAAACGCTTGCAAATTTTGAGTGCTCCAGGACCTTTACTCGGCCCTCCTGGAGCGGAGCCTAGCTCATTCCGGAGGAAAACGCCAAGTCCCCATAACCTCTCATTTTCCCCTCTATTTTCACCACCTACCTTCCTCATTTGACCAATAACACGTTGACTGAACAGCTCATTAAGACAACTAAGCCGACTCTAGATGCGAGGAGCTCAGCATCCCCCCGCCCGACTCCCCTCACCACGAACCTTTCCCCAGCAGCTCCCCTCCACCTCAGGTCACCCATTTCAGACGCTGACTACATGTCACTTTTTAAAGGGCCAACCCTTTCTCTGCCGCCGCCCCCCAGCAAGCGCCAGGGCCTGTTCTTCTCATTTAGTTTTCCGAACGGCAGGCTAGCTGTAAGATGGTGATAATAATAAATAATAATTAATAATAATAATAGCAGAAGTAGTAATAATAATAATGCAGTGGAAGCTACGCCTGTCCCCTGGACCCAGGGCAGCGATTTTAGTAGCCAGAGCCCTGCCGCAGAAGCAAGCGCCCTAATGAAGAACCAGGCAGGCTTGATGAGACCTCGAGGACCTAGACATACCTAAACCAGATCTTAATGCAGTCGTGGTGCCTGCATGGCAGCCGCCGGCAGCACATGGCAGTTGCCGCGTCCAGTGATGGACCTCCCAGCGCCCACCAGCAGCATTTTAGCTAAACCTGGCTCCCTCCCTGCCCTCTCGCCGTCCTCCGCACCCGAGGCAATTAAGCGAAGGGCGCAAGGGGAGCCTTACACCGAGGCGGAACGGAGTCGCGTAACCTCGTCCTCCAAGGGAAATCTTGAAAGAACAACTAAAGTACTCCTACACGTCAGTCTGGGTGAAAACAGGTCTAAATATAACCTTGTTCTAAAAATCCGTAAAGGCGCTGCCCCCAGCGAAAAATCAACTGGGAGGAGGAAGACTCGCGGTGTTTTGGTACCACTCCTGACAGCGCTGCTTAGGGGGGTGGCAGGCGGCAGGGACCCCCGAGCCCAGCTTCCAGACCGTGGGAAAATCCTGCCGGGGCGCGGAGCCGCTCTCCGCGGTGCGCGCAGGGGCTGTTCCGCGCCCCTGCGCAGCCGGCTGTGGAAGTGCAAACGGACTGCTAACAAGCTGACCGCAGTGCTCCCGGCCCCTCTAAGCCTCTGGTAGCCACCCTGGGCTGGGTGGCACTGGTGATGACCGCGGCACTGGCGCGCAGCCCAAGGGGGCTAGGGCTGTACATGGTATAAACAGTCCCGCTGCTGGAAAACAGCTCCGAGGGGTTTGTCCGACCGGCCCCCCATGGGACCAGGGTACTCCCTGCTTGCTTTGCTGTGGCAGCCTGGAATGCTGGTGGGCCGTGGTGGTCACCTCGGCAAGCAGGGGACAGATGGAGCCGGATCCTCAGCTGATGTTAAGCAGATCCGCTGGGGTGTTGCATTTCCACTCGGGTCATTTGAGGTAGAGTTCCGTGATTGATGTTCGCTCTTTCGGGATTAAAGGAAAGGGAAACGACCGCTAATGTCAGGTGCTCATAGGAAAACATGTAGCCTTTCTGGTGCAAAACCACTCTAGCATGCCAGTTGCCTTCGGGTTCCCTGTCTCTTAGCGTTACGATACACTGACTTTGGTCTTTGTAGTTCCCCCTTCACCTAAGGCAAGTGCTGGGACTTGACTGAGAAGCATAAAACGCGAAAAATAGAGGGAGGGGCTGGTATAGGGGAAACGGACATACATGGAACAGCTGGAAGAGAGGTGATGGTGCCTCTGCTAATCCGCATCCTTGCTGGGTGAATGCCAGTGTATTACCCCACCGCGCCCTGCACCCCTTTACAAAGCGAATAAAAGGGATTTTCTTTAAAGGGGAATCGCAGTTCACTCCCTACACCAGAGCCCTGACCTAAATTTATGCTTTTTCATGCGGGTGCGATAACCCCAGGCTGCCCACCTAAGAGCACGATGCCCGTTATCACCTTACGGCCCGAAGTGATTACGTACTAGCAGTGCAGGCGCCGTGATCCGCATCTCTTTCCCCACCCCGCCAGCCGCTCCCGCACACGCCACCGGAGCCGCTGCCTCCGTCATGAGCCACTTCGGTTTGGGAAGCACGTCTTAAACGTCGGCTACCAAACCGCTCGCCACTTGTGCGTGCACGAAACCCGCAACGGCAAGATCGCGGTGCTGTCATCGCCGCAGTTTTGGGAGAGGGGAGGGTTGTGCCTCTCAGACGTTTCCAACACCTGCGTTTGCCTCCAGAATAAAAAATGAGCAGCGGAACAGAGGAATGTTCTAAGCCCCCAGCATCAACGAGGTACCGCCGGCCTGAGCGGGCCTGCCATCCTAATGAAGCATCAGCGCTGCCGCCAGCAGCTACTGCCATGTCCAGAGGAGATGCTAACCATCACGATGATAAACACTTCAAAATACTCCTGACGAGCTTCCCCTCCCTCACTGGGCCTCTGTGTCTCAGTTTAAGCAGCGTAGCTAGAGCACAAGCTAGCAATCCCCAAATACAAGGAGATGCGTTGAGATACACGGTATCTCAGCAGTCACTCTGATTATTATTTTTTGTTGTTGTTGTTTAAATTCTATTTTATTTTATTTAAAGTTTAACTGACCTTTCTGGTCACCAACTTTCTTTGCGGTTCACTGTAAGGATCGCTCTCCAAGAACAAAAAAGAAATCTCGGAGCTTTGATAGAGACTCTGGATGAAATTAAGAACTTCAAACCCCAGATTTTTGAAAAGAAAAACAGATGTCCTGTTTGTTGAGTATAAATAACTCCGTACGTGGAAACCTTTTTTTTACGCTGCATTAAATTTTATTTAATGCTGGGTGCATTTAAACTGTAAAAAAAAAAAAAAGGGGGGGGGAGGTGGGGATGGAAGGCAGCAAAATATGTGGGTGACAAACCTCTAAATCTTTTCCCCTCTCGAAAGAGAAAGAAACAGGCAGACGGGAAACCCTTCATCTAGATGAAAGTGTTCAATGTGTTTCCTAGCAGACCTGGCGAGCCTGCCCTGGTCAGTGCGGCGGCGAGGGGGCTCAGCAGCCCCGATCGGGGGGAGCGGAGGGCGGGAGGAGCGGCCGCCGGGTCCCAGCCCGCAGCGCTGCCCGCCCCCGGGCGCTCGCCTCCGCTCGGCCCCGCGCAATTCAGCGCGGCCCCCGGGCTGACTTACGTGAGGACGTAGTTGACGCTGACGATGCAGTGCGGGCGGGAGGAGCGGCTGTTGTGCACGATGGTGGCGTAGCTCTGCACCCACACCCAGCCGCCGTGCTTGGCCAGGAAGCGGTAGTACTTGGTGGTCACTTGCCCTTTCACCAGCACTGCGGGGACAAAGCGGGGAGAGCCTCAGAGCGGCTCCCGCCTCCGTTTCAATCGGCCCTGGGAAGGGGGTGCACCACCACCACCACCACCACCCAGGTCCCCGTGGGCGAGGAGAGGGACAAGCAACCCCTTAGCATCACATCGGGAAGCAGCGTGGACAGAATACCCCGTGGGCAAGGGTGGTGGAGCCCCCCGGGCAGGGCTGGTCTCGGTCCCGCTCAAAGGCTCTTCGGGAAGATCGGTGGGGCGGGTGAATACACCGGGGAGGCAGAATCCCCCCACCCACCCCTACCCCGACATATCGTCATCGAGATTTAACTCTATAAATCTGGCTTTGGGTTTTACCTCTTCGAGTTACATTCTCTGTGAGGAAACTTACCGGAAATTAATATCCTTTTTATTCATCTATCCATGTATTAATGTCATCATGATATCAAAATAGAATAAAGAACAGCTCTCCGAATCGGGCTCACTACTGCAGTCAAAATTAGATACGCAGATAAGATTTGTGAGACTTGGTGGAAGTGGAACAAAAGTATTTGGATTTCACTGGCATGGCTTTTTGGAGCAAGAAAAAAGGTTTTTTTCCTAACCGGAATTTGAAGTGAACTGAGTGTCTGAGCTTTGTGCAGAGGAGTTCTTGTCCTACAACCGGGAGCTGAGGAGGGGGAAATAGCCTTTCATTGCCCATCCCCTCCATCTCCCTCCTGCCTCCAGCTCGGAGTTCAGTCTCTAACGACTTATTTCATTAAAACCTGATGCAGATTTTGCTTATTCTCCCCTCCGCTGAGCTGGCTTTTCCCGTCCCGACCTAGAAGTAAATCCTAGCAAACCCAAATCCTGTCTGCAGAGGGGGAGGCGGGGGGGCGAGAGGCAGGGTCTATACAAGAACGTTATCTCCTTACACAAGTGATGCGCGCACCGCAGGTGAAAGGTGTCACAGCCATGGACGTGGTGGTAAAGGGTCTTCTCTATCAAGTCCTGGGGCTCGTAACCCGTTAGCTCAGCTACCCTGCAAGAGACACAAGCAGCAAATATCAGCGGGTGAGAGGACAGGAGGGGAGGCCTGGGGGAGAAGAGAGGGGCTAGGGTAATAGATTTGGAAATAACCCCAGCTCTACCTGGAATCTAAGAATATGAGCTTCATGTCTAGGCTGGCCCGAAACATGAACATATTGCTGTGGAGCTTGATCTCCGTCACGGCGCTGGGCGGCAGCGAGTGGCCCACGGCGACCAAGCCAACGTTTTGGTAGCAGCCGTCGAAGGGGGACATGTCCAGGCTGTACTGGCGGATCTTCAGGTACCCGCTGCAGTGAATGACCTGCCAGAGACACAGGAAAGCTCGGGGGCTGCCTAGCAAGGGGGGAAGGAGGGTGTTCTGTGGCAGGCGTCCCTCCTCGCCGAGGGGACCCGGACAGACGCCCCTGCCGCCCCGGCTGGTGCCGATGCGGCCGCCGGTGGCCCGGAGTCGCTGCCCCGCGCAGCCGTTCCGGCAAAGCGGCACCGTGTGCGGGTTTTCCGCTTTTCTCTTTGGGTTGGGGTTGGGTTTTTTTCCATACGAAAGTTCAGCGCTGATCTAAGGCCCATTAAAGTCAACGAGATGGGGTTTTTTTCCACTGACTTAAGTGGTTTTTGGACCACCTCCTAACTACGCTTTTATTATTCTTCTAAAAAGGAAAGACGCGGAAGTGCCAAGCCAGTTACAACTTTGTAATGAAGAGTGTATGCGTGTGAGAGAAAGAGTTTACATGTGTGCATATGTCACATGTGTAAGATATGTCTATTATACAGATAGAGCAGACGCGATCCATAGACAGAATGTATCTTTGGATGTAGTTTTAGGTATGTCTCCTAAATGTATCCTTGCAGATGACTGTTGTATACTTCCACCCTTAACTTCTCTATTATTAGGGTGTTTCTTCCTGGAGTAAGTTCAACAGATGTTCTTGTTCTATCGTACGTCGTGGCACAACATCTCCCACCGCCCTCCGGAGTTGTGCAGCTGACACAAAAGAGGGGAGAAGGTAGGAGAGGAGGGGCTGTTCCCACCCAGGAGCCCTGAGCAGAACCGTGTGAAACACCCGGGCAAAACCCTTGACTTGAAGAGCTGCCCCTGAAGCTGACGAGTTACCCAATAAAGAAATAAATTAACCCAGTGCTCCCATTGCGTCACCTGACAGCTTCCCAGACACCTCGGGAACGCCAGTGGTGCGAGGTTCGGTTTGAAAAGCAAAATAAAACAAAAAACCCCACGGGGAGCTCGATTGCTTGGTTTTGTGGTTTGAGCTCTTTAACCTGAAACTCCGAGAGAATTTCTGGCTCTGAACCACATGAAAGAGCACCGGGCTGGGACAGCCCCCGCGGGCAGAAGGCTCGTCCTCACTCCCGTCCCCAGTTTCACCGCCCGCCCAGCGTGCTCGGCGCTGCCGGAGCAGGGGTGCGGGAAGGTTGGGGGTGAGGGTGAGGGGGTGGGGAAAGGGGATGTCCTGGCCGTGGGTACGCACCTTGTAGCCCCCGCAGGTCAAGCCCGCGTTCCTCTTGGCCAGGACGCACTTCATCCTCAGGAAAAAGGACCTCTCGATCTCATACTCTGGGAGGGGGGGGAAAGGCAGAGGTGGGGTGAGCTGTCGCCCCTGCGCGGTTCCCTCCGCGGCCGCGCAGGCCAAGTGGGGAAGCGGTGGGGGGCTGTGTACTTTACCCTGCACGAAGTGCGAGTGGTAGGGCTGGTGGGCCGTGAGCACCGCCGTCATCTCATCGTGGTCGGCGGGGTGGATGTACTCGTAAATGCTATTGCCGGTCAGCTCTACCTGCGAGGGAGGAGGGGGGGGAGGGGGGGAGGGAGGGGTTCATCGCCGGCCACGGCTCACCCTCCCCGCACGCGGCCGGGGGGGTGTCAGGAAGGCATGGGGGCTAGCAGCCCCCCCCAGCGTACCTGCGACAAGCCCAGGTGCACCGAGGCAGTCTCCGAGATGTACATGATCTTGCCATCAGGAGCCACGACAAATATGAAACCGTCCAACGTCTGCAGGAAAGGGTCGAAGGGTGGGAAGTATAAATATATCGATAGATAGACAGATAGATCCACCCGTGAAGACAAGTAGATCCGTGAAATACGTGTCCCTCGGATTTATTTTAGCAAACGGGCATCCCTGTTCAGGCTGCGACTGTTCAAAAAGTTGGAAAGGCAAAGGGCAAGTCCTAGACAGGAATCCTTCCAAAGCTCCTGGACCTCTGGGATACAACCCGCTTCTCAGAGTCAAAAGGTGCCGGTAATGCAAAGTACCTGGGAAGTGTCTAAGAAGATCTCTTGGCTGCCCGGTGATTAATATGTTGATCCGAGCAACCCTGAACGCTCCTATCCCGTTCCAAATGTCACTGGGAGTTTTACCGCTTGAATATTTGCTAAGGAGACTTTAGGCGAGCAAGGAGGATCTAAAACTCTCCGTAGTGTAAATAAGGGACACGAAAATGTATCAGGAACATTTCAGCAGACAGAGAGAGGACTTCTGAGTGTGCCGCGGGCAGAATAGACTCCCCAAAGGCCACAAAACCCCACCAAACGTGCGTGGTGACGGTAACAGCTAATATTCCTTAATATTTCAGATAGCAGTGAGTTTTCAAAGGTGACCTACCTCTTTCGTGTCTATGCTAATTTCTGTGCCTGCTGAGCCCTGGACAGCCTCCCCCAGCCTGTCCCTAGAGCCTCTCCCTGCCTCTACAGCCCCTTGTTCGGGACTTGTCACCTTGCTAATAATTTGGGAGAAAGTCATGCTCCTGTTCTCTAGTCCCAGAAGACACTCCGGGGTACGCTGTGAACCCCCCGCTACGGACCCTGTGTTGGCCAGGAGGGACCAAACCACAGCCCCGTTACAACCCATGACATTCAGCCGCGACGGTTCGTATTTCTGAAGCCCTCCCCCATTTTATTTTTTTTTTTTCTGACTAAACACGTGAACAGTTAAAAATTAGTCAAGGTGGCAATTAAAGGCTCAGAAGAAGGAATGATTTCTTTAATCATTAATACCACATGGCTCTCGTTTCCAGACCAGTACCTGCAAAAGATGGGATCCCAGTTCCCGTCCAACGTTGTCCAGCGGGCTGGTTCGGCTAGAGTGGCCCCAGGCTTCTCCAAGTCCTGTTTATTTAAGACACACAAAAAGATTAAGGTGAGGAGATGAAAAATTGACTCGTGTTAGCCTATTGGAGAGGAACTTTTTTGGGTTTTTTTTTTTTTTGCTTGTATTCGCTCTAAAACATGTATACATAGAATCTTTAGAAAGCCAGACATGATTTCGTTGCACAGAGAAGCCTCTTTTTGCGGAATTTTTTTTTAACTCCCTCGAAAGAAAAATACCAAAACTCCTATTTTGAGTCAACGGTTAAGTTCATCCCTAAGATCTAAGTGAAATAGCGTGCCAGATAAAAGGACTTTTTGGTGCTGCCTTCGGCTGCTGGGAACTGGCTCCTTGAACTTCAAGGAAAGCGCCTTTCTCCTAACGTCACTGAAGGGATCCTGGACAACACAGCGAGCTATTTAAAATGAAAGAAAGGGGTGTGCTGGGGGAAGCCTTTGATGTCGAGAGAAGGATGCGGTTAACGTGGCACGACAGTCTGGGCAGAGAAACTTCTTGGGGGCGGACGGGCCAGAGCTGCGGCTGGGTCCTGCCCGCACCTGAGCGCTGCTCTGCAGAAGCCGGAGCTCGGCCACAACCTGCCCGGTAATTAGCCAGCAGGCTTTGGAGAGGGAGTGATAAGGATGAGCTTAGACCCTCTGCTCGCCAGAGGTCACTTTCCAGTTTGTTCTGTGACCTCCCACCTCTTTCTCTCTTCGGGGCCACCGTCCTCTCACCCTGGAAGGTTTGTAATTACCTATTTGGAGAGGGAGAGAGGAGCGACCAGATGTGACTCCTCCAGCTCTCCCCGAGCCCAGTGTTAAAACGCTTTCCCCTTTAGCGGTCCCCACTCAAGCTCACGAAAAGCAAACTACCTGTCGCTAAACCGAGGGCGGTTTCACAGCTGCGGTAAGGCGCTTCGGGGGCGGCCCAGGCAAGTCACCGTCCGACGGCACCGACCGTCCTCCCCGCTGCCCCACGAAGGGATTCTCCTCCTGCCCCGTCTCCGGGATTCACCTCCCTCCTCCCCGCCGTTCTGGCAGGCGGGATGGGTCTCTTTGCGGAAGGTACGATCTGCCTCCAAACAGCCCCCCCTCCAGAAATTAATCTCTCCGGACCTGTCTAATGTTTCAGACGCCGCTTCTTTTCTCCTATGTAAAGTGAGGAGGAATAAAAGCCAAATGGAAATTACTCCGCCAGAGTAAAACTATTGATGGGCGACGCCTTTTCAGTGTCGTTGCTGAAATAATTTAAACGGGGCAGTCGAAACCTTTAACGCTCAGGGCATGAAATAAGGCTCAATCTGACAGGGACAAAACACTAAGATAAAGTAAAAGGGAGGGAAAAAATAGAAATCCTGATTGATGGCTGGGATCCGGGTCGCCCAGGGGAGGTGAGAGCCGAGCCGGCGAGGTCTCCCTCCCGCAGGGCGGGCTCGGGGAAGGCAAGACACCGTTTTCCGGCGATTTCGAGGCAAACAGGCGAGGTGGCGACAGCAAGCAGCCGCGGGCGTCCCTCGCTATTGACTAGCTTCACCTAGGTGTTTGCCGGTCTAAACAAAGCTAACGATTTCCTCCACGCTGTTTGAACGGGGCATCCCACGGCGGCCCCCGCCCGCCCTCCCCGCCGCCTGAGCGGCACAGGGATGCGCCCTTCTCGTTCCCGCCTTTCCCTCCCTTCTCCCCCCTTCCTCGACCACCTCTTCACGCCAACATGTCTCTTCACCGCTCCTACACTTTTCTCCTTCCCCCTTAACTTCGCAGCCCTACAAAAGCAGGGGCATCTATCTGGCCTGACCCCCATCCCGCAAGCTCCAGCGCGTACCAGGGTGCTGGCCAGAAACAGGCTCCTTCCCCATTAATTCCTCCACGCCAATTAACGGGGACCCGGTGACATTTTCCTGACTCCCTAGGCTTCATTCCTCCCTGCGCCCTCCGGAGCGGGTGGACCCGCGGGGGCTGCACGGGGAGGGCTCCGCAGGCACCTCTCCCCCTCCCCGGGGAGCCAGCCGTCAGGACGGAGTGTCACTTCTGCCCCCCGAGATCAGCCAGGAGCTGGCAAACCTTGCACAGCTTCCAGGGAAAGGGAGAAAAACCCCCACTGTATATTTGTTTTTCCCGAGCTCCTGAGAGGTTTCTCCGCTGGGGAGCCAGGGCGGCCCCTCAGACCAGAGGCGGCCACGGCGGCTCCTTGCGACGTCCCCCCACCTGGAGGGAAACCTAAACGACAGGTTTCTGTATTCAGGATTAAATCTGCTCTCCCCGCCTATGATTTAAGTTGTTTATTAATCGACGTTTACGGGTCTAATTATTCTTCTTCTTCTAAAAGGGAAAATAACCCGATCCCGGCGGGTTAATGAACAGCCCGTGGGCGTTACAGGTTAACCTCCCCGCGGGAAGGCGGTTCTTCACGGGGCGCTGAGCTCCTCGCTGGGTTTCAGGTGGAAACCCCGCGCTGCTCGGCTGTGTCTGTTAATGGTTTATAATTAAACGTTTTCACTTGTCTACCTGAACCGGCTTTTTGAAATCCTATCACGAGACGATTTTTTTGGTACTTCTCAGATGTTTCAGCGCTTTCAAGTCGGAGACTATTTCTGTTCGTTGCCAAGCCCAGCCTCTCCCAAATCGACGGGCTCTCCTGATGCCCCTTAGATACTGTTTTTAAAGATTATACGATAAAACCTCTCCATTAATACTCCCTTTTATTTTTTTTCCCCTGGCTATTCGCTTTAACATCCAATTTCCTTTTATCGAGGGGGCAAACTGTGATTTCTTGCACTTGACCTACCGCAGAAAATTCTGCAAATCCTTTGATTGTCTGTTTAAAACAAAACAAGGAAATCAGCTCTCCCTTTTGCTTCAGGATTACGCTTGGAAACAAGATCTAAAGATTCTCTTGTAATTTGGAGAGCCAACAGCATAATAGGTTTGGAATAGAAACAAGCAGCTTTGTAAGGGGAAGGATAACTAAATCGTTTTTAGGCAAAGGATTTTCCCAGCTAAAGTGGCCGAAGACAAAGCAAAACATAATCTATTTTGGAAGATTTCCAAGATATGCCACATTAACCTTAGCAGATAAAATTTGCTTTCTTCCCTGCGTTCCCTCCCCCACCAAAGTCTGGTTTATCATATTTACATAAGTAGCCTTAGAAGGGATGTATCTATTATGGATCTAAGGAGCTGGCGAGCTCACATTTCATTTGGAAATGGAGGCGAAGTTTTACTGTTGCTTAATACTTGATGCATTGTAGAACCATTTCCATTTAAATACCCCCGACCCACGGATTACCTCGATGGACTGGCTGCACGGGTTTTGTAATTTCCTGAAAATGAGATTTCGATTTATAAAACAAGAAACCAATTAGTAACCAAATGAGGCGAAGTAGATCCACTAAAATTGACCTAATCCCACAGGCACCATTTAGGCCAGTTCTTGGCGAATGAATGATGAGCAACCGTCTAGCGTAAGCTCAAGGCATCATCCAGCTGTGATATTCAAGCAGCAAAAATAAATGGATCGAGCTTTTCTTTCGGGATGAATTTGATACTCTTGACAAAACATAGATTATAGGCGCCTACCTAACAATCTCCTCCACTCGAGGATTTTTTTTTTTTTTTTTCCTAAGAAGATAAACAATTTGGGCCACAAGGAAGCGTCCACCGTCAGGAGCGAGGGGAAAAAAAAAAAAAAAAAAAAAGAAAAAGAAAGAAGGCAAGGCATTTTAGCCAGGCTCTTGTTTCGTTTGCTAACAGCAGTCTCGTTACCTAACAGCGTGCGCCGAGGTTGCGCCGAGACTGCGCGGATCCTGCTGGGAGCCAGCGTGCTGACTCAGCGTTTCTCCCGGCATTTCCCAATGGAAAACCACTGAGCTTTCCACACCGAAAAGCTTCTCCACCGGTTTCATGGGACAGCTACACTGGCGAGTCCATGTGAAATGCCTTCTGCCCACCCCTGGCACTAGGCCAGCCGGTCCCCACCGACAGCCTGCCCCCCAAGCCGGGCTCACGGCCAGCGCCGCAGCGCTGGGCTGCCTTGGCCCATCATCGTTTGATTGATGCGAGCCTTGATGCCGGCAGCCAATGGAGGGGTTGGGTGGATATCGTCCCTACCCAGTGGCGATATTGTCTCGAGGAGTTCCTCTGTCCCACGGAAGGGGGAAGAGATTCCTCAATTATTTCTAATTTGATCTAGGCAAAGGCGGAGGAAGGCAGGCGCAGGAAAATGAGACTCCAGGAGGCCCGGGCAGCTCCTTGGCCCTGGTTGATCTCCGGGTTACTTGTCCCTCTGTGAGCATCTGCAGCGCAGAACCCACCTCGACCCCCTCCTTTGTCTGGCAATAGCAAAGGGGGGCGAGGGTGGACGGCGGGGGTGGGGTGGCCAGGAGATACAAGCCCTTATCTACTTTGTGTCGATTTGCCGGCTTTTAAAAGCGGTTACTACCATTTCCCCAACGGACTATCCGTCATGAAATCTCAGCGCAATCCGGATTCACGGTAGCGAAAACAACGGCAGAGCGGGCGATTTGATGTCCCCGTTTAAAAAATCACGTCGTGGAGAGCCCAGCCTGAGCTCCAGACCCGCTCCTCTGGGGGGAGGAGGGGAGGGCTTTGAGAGGCAGCTACCTCCGGGGGCGGGTGGGGGACACCCCTGGGGACACCCCCCGGGGACTTGCCCCGGCGAGGCCCACGGCAGCCCTGCACGCCGGGTAGATGCCGGCTTGAAGAGGGGCCCCCCCTAGGCAGAGATTTTCTCCTGCTGCTGAGGATGGGAAGAGGGAGAGGCGCAGGGCTCTCCAGGAGGCAGCCCGCTGCTGCGGGGACAGGCCGGGCGCAGCGGGGGCAGCAGCGGGGACTCCCGCCTAAGCCGGGTCCCAGGAGCTCCGCCGAGCGTTTCGCTTCCAGGCGCTTCTTAAAAACTCCCTTCCCGGGCGGCGGCCCCCGCCGCTCCGCTCCCGGCCTCTCCCCACCGCCTCCCGGGGACCGCGGCCCGGCGACGTCTCCTCTCCCTTTTGTGTCGGTGCGTTCGCTTTTGCCTTTCGAACAGCCGCTCTCTGCCCGCTAAAGATGGAGGGGAGGCAGCTCGCCCACCGGCCGCACCGTTGGGGATGCTGACCCCGCCGAGGGCGAGGGATGCGGGACCCCCAGCCATCCCTGCTCCGGGACTCGCCCCTTCCCCGCGGCACCGAGGCAGGCCGGCCCCCGAGGAGGGGAAGCCCGGACCTGGGGGGGGCTGCCCTGCCGCGGGGGAGCCGGTCCCCCGGTCCCCTCTCCCCTCCCGTTCCCACACGCCGGCTTCGTGCAACCTGCTCGGCGAAGCCGCTGGTAAAGCTTTACGGAGGGCTCGTCACCTCCGTGCGCAGCTCGTAAAGCAGCACCTCTCCTATCGCCCCTCGCTGCCTTATATCCCTCCCTGCAGCTGCTCTGGGGAGAAGCGGGGCACGGGCGGGTTTTTTTGGGGGGAGAATGAGGCAGGACAGCTCGATCGCCATCTTCAAGGTGGTCATTTTCCCTCGCTGCCCAGGGAAAATGACAAGTAACAGCACCGGGAGCCGCAGGGACAGAAGCTGTACGTCCTTGCCGCTGGCAAGCGAAAAGGCAACTGGATGTTGTATCGAGGAATTAGCTTGATTCGATTAACCATTTAATTAAATAGTCTACCGCCAGCGCTCCTTTTCGCCATCGCCTAGCGCCCGACAGGGCTGATTTCTCAGTTAATTTAACAGGCAGTGGTTAATGATAACACAAAATCTCGGCCAAATGAGGCTTCTGTGAAGGAGTGGGTCGCCGTCGGAGGGTTCAGATGAAATGGAATGAGCTATGTTTAAAAAAAAAAAAAAAAAAATGCTGCCCATTTCCAACTGCCTGCGGATGCCATTAGCAAGGTTTTGTAAAGATTTATTATCTCGGTAAATCACATGTGTTCATTTGAAGCAGAGATAAGTTAGCATCCCGCATTCTTTATAAAAAATAATAAGAGGGAGGAAAAGTCCTGTTGACTAAACAAACAACCCTATTAAGAGAACGCTAGTGGAAATAATGCCGAGACCGATTCACTCTAGAAAGAAATACCAGCATTTTGGCACATACGAGGTAACGGAATTACGCTCTGAAACGCAAACAAACGGAACCATGCCCAAATTGGAAAGAGGGGAAAAAAAAAGATCGGGCAAATTTTCGAGCGCCAACAGAAGATGCCAATTCAAATAGCCCTTATCCCGAAGAAATTGGGGAGGGAAGGCTTTGCACCAATGCACTTGAGAACACACGGTATTTATATGCAAGTGGAAAAATATCCTCCAACATTAAAACGGTGGTATGTTGCAAAGAAGGGAGAGGATATTTCTAGAGAAACTATGGGTTTATCCACTTATCTTACTTAGTATTCTTTCTAACACATAAATCTGCTTTTTCAACGATCAGGCTAGTAGTTTAGTTCTGCACTTCACATTTTAAGTTCACATCAAAACTGGAATTAAACAGAGAGGCAGCGTGGAGAGTAAACTGCGGCTTAAATGAGAAAAACTTCTGTAAGAAAATAAACACTGAAACCTAATGCTCAATCATTTCCCTTAGCAGTAAGAAAAACAGCATTAAATCACCTATCCACGTGGGAAACGGATTTTTTTTTTTTTTTTGCTGATCTCTTCCCCCTTTAAAATAAAACAAGATTAAGGGTTTCAATATTGAAATGTTAACCATCCTGATTCGGCGAAAGTTTATGTAAACGGAGCCTGTGCTTTTGTCTCGAAAATCAAACGTCTCTCCGCGCCGAAACGATCCCTGCCCACTAGGACAGAGATTGCAAACCCTCCTTTTCCCCCACCTCTGTTCGCGTAGAGAGAGTAAGACCCTCAAAATATTTCCAACTAAAAAAAAAAAAAAAAAAAAGAAAAAATAAAACAAACAATTCATTGTGCCGCTTGTGTTGGGGGAGGGGGGGCTGTTTGTTTGGGTTTTTTTGTTGTTGTGGTGTTTTTTTTTTTTTCCCTTCACTTTTGGATACTGGCGAGGGTCAGCGAAGATTTACCCCGCTAGTTATAGCGGCCGGATCTTTTTTTTTTTTTTTTTTTTTTTTAAGAAAAATTCTTTTAGTCCTTCGGCATCCTGGAGATTTTTCCAGAAATGTTTGAGCCTACGTTACTTGCCATTAACTGTTTAATATTAGATTGAAAATTTAGGATTTTTTTTTAAATGAACGCTAACTCACGAGTGAATTTATTAGGAAGTTCTGCTTAAAAACAAACAAACAAAAAAAAAAAATCAAAACCCCCAACTTCCTTACTGTCCTCAGCGATTTATCAGATCTTCAACCTTTCCAAAAGCTGCCTGATCACCGAAAACTACTAACTATATGGCTTACAGGTTTTCTCCTCCTGAGACAGAAGAGTTTTAGCGCTGAAATGATGCAAGCTACACAAGCCGCTGAATGCTTTTCGCCCTTGACGGTTTTAATCTGCTGGAGACCTATTAAAGTGAAATCGGGGGTAGAGAGAACAACCCAGGCGTTTTAGTAGTTTGTGAGAATTACACAGCCATTACGAGAGGGAGCTTGCCGGAAAATCTCTGTTGGGTTTATCGAGTTTATTCGGTGCCACCGATCTGTGTTCAGATTTCTGTGAGCGAGACGGAAACGGTACCGTGATTATTCCCTGTGTGTGACTCTCCTGGCATTTTACTCCCAGAAAGCTCTCCTGTTTCCAAAATGAACCCGAAATCTACCCACCTTCTCCCTCTCTCGGAACATTTCAGACGTAAAAACATGCAGACAAATGCACACCGATTCTTTCCGCCTGTCTCCCTGTCCCCAGTCCCGCGTGTGCGGGGCGACGAGGAGTGTATATCTTTCCGTACGTGATTATTTACAACCGGCCCCTATGCAAGCACTCTCCGGGCAGATGGAAATTCGCTCTCGTACCGGGGAGAGGGGGTGTGAGTTACGCTGGAAGTGGAACTCCCTGTTAGGGAGACAACCCTTCTCTATCCTGACTCCTCCAAGATCACTTTAAATGTATGACATGACACTTCACCGCGCTCCTGAACCTCCTGCCACTCGTTTCCAGCCCTTTGGCCAGCTCCCCGGGTCTGTCCCGGTGCTTGTATCGCTTTTCTCCCCAGGGAAAAACAAGCAAACGGACCCCCCCCCCCCCCCATTCCATCCATCCAACGTCCCTACCCTGCCTCTTTCTTTCGGAAAGGCTTTCGCTTTGGATGCGTATTTTCCCTGGCTGCCGCTACCTGCCTCCATTCCCAGCCAAGCAATCGTTTCTTTTTCTGGCTGGGGGCACCGGGAAATCAGGATGACCCTCCTCTTCCTCGCCTCCCCCCCTCCCCTGCAGCCGGACGAGCCGAAAGGGCCGGTGCACAAGCACACCCGCGCCGGCAGCACCAGCGCCCGCTCTCGCCTCCTCCCCGGAGCCCCCGCCGTCCCCCGGGGAAAAAAAAAATCACCCGGCCACGGCCGGGTGGCCGCTCGTGGGCGAGTCCCTCGTGATTAACCGCGGGGACACCCGCGGCCCCGGTGCCAGGCCGGGGGTGCCCTCCCGCCTCCTCGCAAATGCACGGGAGGGAGAGGAAACCCGCGTGGGGCCGCGGCGTGTCATTTCTCCGCGCCCCCCCTCTCCGCTCTCGGGCCTTTGTGCCCAGCTCGACGTGACACCCCCCCCCCCCCCCCCGCGGCCCTGCGCGGGGTTGCGCGGAGCGGCAGTCCTGCGTGGATCTGCCGCCTGCTCGGCGCCGGGCCTCCCGCGGCAGCGCGCCTCGGAGGGGCGAGCCCTTTCGTGCCTGCTCGCTGCCTTTCTTTTTAATTTGCAGTTTGCCTTTAATTAAGCTGCAAAGGCTCTGCTGCCTCCGAAGCCCCGCTTAAGCCGCCCCCTCCGTCTCCGCGCCCAAATTAGCATCTGCTGCGGCCGGCAGCGGCCCCGGCCCCGGCGCACTTCGCCACACGGTTCCCCAGGGCATTCAAACATCCTGCGCTGCCACCGAGGGACGGGGATCAGCTATTCTTCTCTTCCCATCATTACTCACAGCCTACAAGCAACACCATATGCTTCTTCTGATCAAACAACCCGCTACATAGGCACCAGTAATTGACGAGACCTGCTCGAAATCACGCAGAAAGGTAGCCTACTGAGACCGCAGGAGTTGACAAATCATTGCTAATAATCCTTTTAGGAACATCACGGGCATCAGAGTTTGCAATAGCTTTATTTTTATAAAGTATGCTCTGACAGTATAAAGGACAACCCGGTCTCCTTTGAAACAGAGGGTTGTTCCGCATAACGATCTTCAAGGTGGCAGATCATATAGACTAGGAAAGAGGCTTAATGAAGGCTTTAATTATTACTATTTTTTTTAAAGGTTTCATTTATCCCCTTTGGTTCTAAGTGGCTCGGAGACACGGGAAGTTGTTTAAAGAAACCATTGCAAGATGCACTGGATTGGAAATTACTGCTGTGGACTCTACGTACAAGCGTTCATACGTAACTGTGGGGGGTACCTCCACCAGTCCAAATAACTCCTCGAATGCATGTTTACTTTTAAAAAGTAGAATTAGGACAAACAGTTCACAGACTCAATCAGGTTTAAAAAAAAAAAAAAAAAAAAAAAGGCAAAAAAACCCAAACCGACAAAACAGGTCGTATATTCACTTTGATTTGTAAAACATAGTAGTCGGCCAGACCGACTCGAAGTCCTGCTACAGGAAACAGAGGGACATGCCCACGTTACGCTGTTTCTTATCTACACGCTCTTTTCAACGAAAGATGTAGGGAATTTTGTTATTCGGTCGGGAAAAAAAAAAAGCTCTCAGTGCTTTTTCTTTCGTGCAGACAATATCTCAATTGACTGATCTAAAGAAAAGATTAGTGAAGTATTTTTTATTTTGTTTCCTACCTATAAAAGCGGGAGAGCGAGAACACTGGAGAACTTTATTCCGACCCTCTTAACTTTCTGTGTTGTTTGTTTTTCTTGGCACAGGAGCTCCAAGACGGTCGCTTTAAATCCTAATTCTACTCAAAAGCAAGACATACTTCGGGACGCTAAAGTCTGCTTTTGCCAGACAGGCGGGACTGTCGCTGCTGGCGTGGAAGCCAACGCGAAGTTTACTGTCGCCCGACCGTGGAGGAGCGTCAGGCCCAGGCTGGGATGCGGGATTTGCAGCGCTGGGTGGGCAGGGGGCTGAAGATGTCCCGAGTACAAAACTCCCGTTAAAAACTCCCGGGGTCGATTAACGCCCTCAAACTGCCCTAATGACCCTCAGAGCACGGCACATCACATCCATGATGCGATCCGGTGTGCCTGGCTTATTTATTTAGGCTGCGTGTGTGTGTGTGTGTGTGTGTGCGAGCACGCCTGTACGCGTGTGCTGTACCTGTAACCGCACCTTTGCTCCGTACTAGAGCTAAGGCTTTAGGACTTTGCATAGACTTATGTAAATATTTACCCATATATTAACTCCCCCCCATAGTATAGCTATAAATAGGGGTGAATCGTCCCCTCTTTCGCCACGCACGTGCTTGGCGGGGGATGCCCATCTTACTGGGAGACTGGGGGAAAAGAAAACCCGTGTTTGCTTTAGCAGAACACGCACCAGACTTCAGTGTGCCTTCAAGTGTTGACAAAAGCACCGTAAGTCCCCAACCAAACCTGTCATAGGAACCGAAGGGAAAGCATTTACGACAGAGAAAAGTGACAGCGGAGCGCACCCTGCCTCCGAGCACACCAACCCCCGCGATTTACTTTTTTTTTTTTTAAGTAAAAGCGACAACCGACACCTGGATCAGAATGGAAATAGAGGCGAATAGGCATTCCCACCTACCTTCTGGAAAAACCACCCTCATTTTTAAATAGCTGGTGGTGAGTCTGATTATGGATGCTTTGTCCAGCTGAGAGGTGATAGCGGAGGGCAGGGGTAGTAATTTCGCCAGTTCATAAAATTCACTGTTTTCTTTCTCCCGTCTAGTCCGGGCAGCATTTTTGGACTTCTCTTTCATCGTGTTTTTTTCCCCCTTCCTTCCTACAATTTAAACTCCAGAGATTCATCCAAAGGTGGAAGGGAAACTTTCAGCTGCGAGTCATCTCTCCGGAGCATCAGGCAGTGATTCTGAGCGCGGCCATTACTCTGAGAAACCGTTCAGTTGCGCAAAATGCAAACAAGTATCGAAGACCAGAGAGGTGTTCTTAAAAAAAAAAAAAAAAATCTCTGAAAAGCAGAGTCAATCGGATGGGAAAGGCATTTATCCAATGCAGCTCAGAGACTCCAAGCAACTGCAGGAAAAATAATAATAATAATAAAGCTAGAAGCTCGCGGCACCACACAGCAACCAAACGAGGTATTTCTGTCCTTTTTTCCTACTCATGGCGGGCAGCATAGCTCCTCGGAAGAGGGTCATAATAATCCCGTTTCTTCCCGTGATCCGCTGTCAATCCGAGGCCCGAAGCGCCCGGCCGTGGGCTGCCTCCCAGGGCGCTGGGTGACTTCCCGGGAGCCTCTGTGGAGACAACAGCAGTCCTGGGGTGAGAGAGCCGCTACACAACGCCGCAGCGGAGCCGCGAGAAATAATAATCAACAAACAGCCTCCGGGTGTAGTATTTTCTCCCACCAGAGGGGAAAAGAAAGAAAAAAAAAAAAAAAGAGTATATTTTCCCGTCCAGCGCGCCCGTAGCGGAGCCTGCCCCGCACTCCCCTCCCACAGCCCTCGCACCCCCCGGCCCAGGTGTGCGCGGCGTGGCCGGAACGAAACCAAGGCAGAAACCGGCCCCCGGATCCCGGCAAAGGCTGGGGTCGGCGTTACCGGCCGGTGCCGGTGCTGGCAGGGCTGCCCTGTCCCCGCCGAGCCCCGGCGGTGGCCGGACCTCCCCGCGCACGGCGCTGCCGGCCCTTCGGCGGGGCAAGCGCTTCCAATCCCGGAGTATTTCTGCTTGTTCTTTTCTTTTTCTTTCTTTTTTTTTTTTTTTTTTTAAATTTTCCCCTGGTCTCTGCTGCTCCCCTCGTTCCCCGGCTGGGGTCGAAGGGGGGAGGGGGGGGTGTCGGGGTCTACCCCAGCTGCACCCCAGCCAGAGGAAGCACGCTCTGCCCGGTCCTGCCCCGAGCCGGAATCACCCCCAAACATCACATTTTCCCAACCAAGTTATTATTATTATTACTTTTTCCTCTTTTTCCACCTAGGGGGAGCGACCCACAGCCCAGCCCCGCACATCACTAGGGCTCCTTGCTGGGGCTGGCAGCTTGTGGTGGGGTTGTCATCTTCTCTCTCTTTTTTTTTTTTTTTTTTTTTTTTTTTTTACCTACCTTGAGTCCCTGAGCCCGGCAGCCTGCAGGAGAGCTCTCCCGGGGTGAGGAGCCCAACTCTTTAATTGGTTCATTAATGGCACAGGGGGGGGAAAAGGAAAAAAAAAAAAAAAAAAAAAAAAAAAAAAAAGTTTGCGCCTGTCACTGCTCCTCACACCGCCGGGCAGCCAGACATTGCCGCCTCCCCATCCCCTTTATCGGCTCCCAGGCTTCTCCCTCTCACATAACGGGGGGAAGGGGGGGGGGGGGGGGGGGGCGAGGGTGGGGTAGGGTGGGGTGGGGGGCGAGGTTGGTATTAATGAAGAATCCCTAATTTGCGGCTGAGAAATGCCTAATAACTTCTTGATGGCTAAAAGCCTTTTAGCACAACTTCATTTCTCTCCTCGGTCCCCCCTCCCCCCCTTTCCCCCCCCTCCCTTAACGCCACTCACGGACCCACCTCGCTTCCCATTGGCCGCCGCGGCCCCGCGCCCGGCCTCCCACTGGTGGAAGGGACGGTGACGTCACCGCGCCTCGGGCGTCACCCCTCTGACCTGGCGGTGACGCGGGGGGGGGGGAAGTAGGGTGGGCGTCGCGCGGGGACGCGCTCGCGGGGGGGTCGTCCCCGCGCGACGCCCACTCTGCCCCCCTCCTTCCCCCTCCCCCCGAGTACCTGCCCACTCTCTTGGGGTTTATTTTTATTAATTTGGGGGGTGTTAAGTGGGTTTTTTTGGGTTTTTTTTGGCCATCGCGATCCAGGCGGGCGCCGCTCCCGGCTGATGTGGTGTTGGGACAGCGTGAACCGAGTCGCGGGGGGAGGAGGATGGAGAAAGATTTTTAACAAATTTTCGTGATTTGGGGAAAAAAATAAATAATCCAAACAAGAGCCAAACACACACACACACACGCCGCCCCTCCCCCCCCCCCCCCCCAAGTCCTCTTACATCAGGAGACAGAGGCGCTTCAGAACTGGCCACCAAGTGGATATGGAGAGAGGGGGCTTCTTTCCTTCCCAGGGAGCGGGACTATTCCTAATCTCGCTCATCCCCTGAAAAAAAAAAAAAACAGACGAGGCTCCTAAAACTGCTGGCTCCTTAAAAAAAAAAAAAAAAAAAAAAAAAAAAGGAGTAGATAGAGCAGAAAGAGAGCGCCTGGGGGTGGGTGGGAGAGAAGGGTTGTGGAATCTTCCCTAAAACCAGAAGAGAGGCTCAGAAGCCTGGATTAATTGCCAAACCAGTCGGTGCGAGAGTTCGCCTAAATAGTTCTTTAAAATGAAATCGCACTGGCAAGGCAACCGTCGGAATATTTCGAGGAAGACGAAACAGTCTCGGCTTTCGAAAGAAGAAAAATGCCAACAAAAAAAAAAACCACCCCAAAAAGCCTTTGAAGCACCCCATCCCCTTCGCCCCATGGAGGGCTGCAGCTCGAAGCCCAGGCTTGCAGTGCCGACCGCCTATTCGCTGCTTATCACCTTAAATCTCCCTTCGGTTAAAAGCTTTCCCTGTGTTCATTTGGGTAAATAAAGGAAGGATGGGAGGAGAGGCATTCAACAACTCCTCTGGGTGTCCAGGCGTCTACAGCAAGCGGCAGAGAAACGTACCCACATAGTCTCAAATGTTCTTTTGATTGTCTTGTTTACCGAAGCGACCCGTTGTTAAACAAACACGAACGCAAGTCATTTAGTGAAGGTATGGATAAAAAAAAAAAAAAAAAAAAAAAAAAGACAAGGGGAAAAAAAAAAAAGCACCCCTCCCCGCCCCCCGTCATGTTGTAAAGCGATGGCTGCCATGGGGGAAGGTGACATCGAATTTTCAAAAATCTTCCCTGTGTGTTACTGCCATCAGGTGTAAAGTGGGTTTGGAGGAGAAGAAATAAACCCCTCATCTTCCTTCTGGTTTTCATTTGGGGTAATTCTCTTGCTAAACGGCACTGACGTCTCTTGGAGGGTATTTAGACATATGGGCAACAACTGGACTAACACTGTCAGGTAGCTCACGAGTTATTTGTCAACATGAGCCGCAGAGAATGGCTTTTATAACACCCTTGGTTTGGGAAAAATAAATAAATCAGTGGGATACACTTCTGCTAATTTATACCAGGGGACATGAGCATCCACCTCGCCAACCCCACGCAGCCCCAGCGAGGACCAGCAGCCCACCGAGGATCCGCTTTCCCGGTGTACCGGGACCCGGTTTCTTCCCCGCAGCAGCAGCCCGGGCGGGTGCCATCAGCTGCCCCGGTTTCCCCCGACGCTAGACCCCGGGGGCTCGGGCTCGCCGAGCCCCTGTGTAGATTTTTAATGTATAAACGCTACGGCCGATAAAGTACAAAATGCGAAAGGATCGGCATACGAAAGGGAATTACTCAGCTTTCCAAGTTACACTAAGCATGGACAAATCTTTCCAGAATTCCGAGCGGGGGGGGGGGGGGTCAGTACGCCAGGGACATTTCCCAGCAGATCCCAAGAGGCAGCTCCCGAGTGACGGGAGAATTTGGCCGTTTCACAGACATCAGCCTCGGTTTCCTTCGTCAAAATACGCGACTTCTGACAGCGGCCATCAGCGCTAGCTGAGCTGCCCTGTTCCAGGTACACAGAGAGAGGAAAGGCAGCCCACAGTAGCTAAATTCGTGGTCTTCGTCCCAGCCCGGCGCCCGCTGTCACCGGCGGTGGGCTCAGCGAGGCTGCCGCCGCGCCCCGGGGAAGCCCGTCTGTCCCGGAGCGGAGAACGCGACGTTGTTAAATCGATAAAGTGCAACGCACGGCGACGGGATGCCCGTACCGCCGGTACAGCCGTCGGAGCGGAGGGGACACCTGCGAGCGGAGGGGCTGAGCCCCGTGGGGACACACCGCCGTCCCGGTTCCCCCCCCCTCGGCGCGTCTGAAACGGGGAACGGAGCGGCTCGGCGGCGGCGTGCTGCCGCCGACACGGCGGGTCGGGGCACCGAGGGAGGGGGCCGAGAAATACCCTTCGGCTGCCTGACGCACGTAGGTAGCCGTGCTCAGTTCTGCTGCATTTATTCTCGGGTGAGAATACTCTGGAAAACAGATAATATTGGAAAATTGAATGAACAGGTACGGCGGCGCAATTTGATTTAAAAAGACGCGTAATAAAAGGGGACATCTGAAGAAAGGCTGGGTGAAAACAAAGCATTTCACAGACAGGTTTCCAACTACGTGTAGTAGAAAACTTGTGTAGCCGGGCACAATATGCAGCGTATATTGCAGCATGCGTGCGTGCGTGCAGAGAAAGGGGGGTAGAGGGAAGGGGGGGGGGGGGGCGAGAGAGAGAGAGAGAGCAGTGCAAATCAAAGCAGGGGGACAAGAAAAAAAAAAAAAAGAAAAAAAGAAAGAAAAACCCCACTGGGTCACTTCCCTATAGAACACGTCTGATCCAGTTTCTTCTCCAGCACATTCTGGCGTACTTTGATATATTAATAAAGTTTATGAATTTGGATGCGCCTTCTGACTCCCCACCCCCCCAAAGAATACGGTGGCCATTTCTTATGCAGAGCGAGAAAAAATATTTTCAAGCACGAGACATTGCTTATACACCGCTTTCCTGATAACGTTTTTAAAAAAACGGTAAGTATCAGCGAATTAACCACGCGGGTCACCCTCGCGATTGTGTAAAACACCCCATCGGCCTGGTGTTGGTAACGGGGGACAGATTCTTCTGACACGCCGAAGCTCCCCCTGCTTTGCACCGGGTGGGGAGGCAGGACCCGGCCTCGCACGGACCCGGGGGGCTGAGGAAAGCTCACCCCTCTCCCCCCTCCCCACCCGCCTTTAAAACGCCTTGGAAAACGAGACGCCTTTGGAGACGCCTTCCCTTCGCCCCAGGGGCGCAGCCGCAGGGGGGGGGGGGAGGTAGGGGTGGGGGGGGTGAGAGCGCAGCCCGAGACTGTCTTTAAGAGACCGGTAACTTCAGACACACGCGCTTGGGTACCCCGGTGAATTGGAGTGTGATGGCAATTTCCATCCGTGCCCTAATCAAGGCGTTATTGACATAAATATAGACGGCAAATGCTCTTTGAGACCATTCAGAAGCAATTAATATCTTTTAACTGATCTAGATCTTAACCTCCAAGATTCAAGCCGTGCTCTAGGTACTTTATTCCTGCTCTTTCGCTAATGTTATTAGGATATTCAGGGGAGTAGGAGAACGAGAAAGCCTAACAACTCTAACAAAACCCAGGAAATAGTTAACAGACCCTTGGATGCCAGCTCTCGGATATAAGCGGTTCCGAATGCATCTCTTAAAAATAATTACAGAAATATTGCAAAATTTGAGCAATCGACCACCAGCATGATTGTTAGTTATTTTCAGTAACTCTTTTAAACAATTTTTGGCGATACATCCGTGGATTTTTTAAGCGATGCTTTGGGGGGCACTTCTCTTGACCACGCACTCCTTTCAATTTGATTGTTTTTGGCATAAATGTAACGAGATGATTTATATTCATTTTTTTCCAGTGGAGTCAAAGGTCAGTACCTTTTAGCCCTTATCTTATTGAATACACTCTTGCTAGTGATGGGAAGTCAAGCTACCTTACTGTTATGTGTAGCAGCAAAAGAAAACATAAACTAAATAAAAAAAACAAGGGGGCGGGGGGATGTTTACGTTATGGTCAGTAACAATTACCCCCAAGCACTTTTTGCGTTTCCAAAGCAGCCCGGTGTACTGAAGGTCCGAACCGAGCCGAAACGCCCTTGTTAAGGGATGAGAGGGCTCGGCAAGGACTAGGGACTGGAAACGATCTTTGAAGGAATTACAAACTCTAGGAAGTGTCTCCTGCCCTCCCTACGTCTTCACAGACATCTCCCTTAGCTCATACATTCCTTTCTGCTGCGCGATTGTTTATTTTTTCCCTCCTGCCCCGGACGGCACCCTCGGCCCGGGCCGTACCGGTGCTGCGCTCCCAGCTCCCCCCCTCACCTGCGCCGGGCTCCCCCGGCCACACAGGGCCTGCCCGCCGGTGGGGAGGAGGCTCCGACACCCGCACCCGCGTCCTCGCTGCCTCCCGCGGGGCCTCCGCACCCTCCCCGCGCCGTGGGGAGCCCGCCCCCACGCAGGGCGCCCTCCCCTCAAGTCGGTCGCGAGTGGCCCCCTCTCCCCTCCGGGTCGCCGCGGCGCTATTTCTCTCTCCCTCCTCCTGGCGGAGGCGGTGCGGGGGTGTGTGTGTGCGGGGTGTGTGTGTGTGCGGGGGGGTGTGTGTGCGGGGGGGTGTGTGTGCGGGGTGTGTGTGTGCGTGTGTGTGTGCGTGCGTGTGGGGGTGTGTGTGTGCGGGGTGTGTGTGTGTGCGTGCGTGTGGGGGTGTGTGTGTGTGTGGGTGTGCGTGGGTGTGGGGGTGTGTGTGTGTGGGGGTGTGTGTGTGGGGCGGTGTGTGGGAGGGTGTGCGTGGGTGTGTGTGGGGGTGTGTGTGTGCGCGTGTGTGGGGGGTGTGGGGGTGTGTGTGTGCGGGGGGGTGTGTGTGTGTGTGGGTGTGTGCGGGGGTGTGTGGGTGTCCCTAGCGCCAATGGCGGCAGCAGCCCCCCGGTGCACGCTGCCAGCCGGGCGCCCCCGGGCTCTGCCGCCTCTCCTTCGTGGGAGGGCAGAGCCGGGCTGCCTCTGGAGCGTTGCGGGGTGTGTGTGCGCCCTCAGCGGCCGAGGGCTTTGTTCGGCTGCCGCCTTTCCGCCGGGGCTCTCCGGTGACTCGGCAGCCGCCCGCAGCTCACACACACACACACACCCCCAGCCGCGCGCCGGACGCCAACGGCCGCGGGACCCGCAGCGCCCCACGCGCCGCGCCGGCCCCTGGCACGAGCGCGTCTGTGCGCGGGAAAGGGCGCCTCACAGCGCGTCCCGCCTCCCCCGCCCCACTTCCCCACAGCGCCGCCGCCCCGGACGGACAGACAGATGGTCGGACGCACGCCGAGCTGTGTGTTGGCCCAACACCGTCCCGCTGTCCCAGTTAGCGTCCCCTCACCTGCGGCGCGGCCCTGGGGGGTGAGGAGGCGGCGAGAGGGGCCCGCATGAGGCGGCCTGATGGTGCTCCGGGCTCCCTCCCGCCGTGCCTCTGCCCGGGGTGGGCCCTGCCCTCCGTGCCCCCGAAGGAGAGGGACGT
This sequence comes from Numenius arquata, assembly GCF_964106895.1. Lineage (NCBI taxonomy): Eukaryota > Metazoa > Chordata > Aves > Charadriiformes > Scolopacidae > Numenius > Numenius arquata. The sequence continues at coordinate 11,291,574 of NC_133582.1, forward strand.
CTGAGCTTTGCGACAGGGAGGAAGCGTCCCCCTTTCGTTATTTTATTCACTTCTCCCTTGTCCCAAAGCGAGAAAAACGGGAGTGTTCTTACGGAGGCTTCGACCTGGAACAGGCCGGCTGTGGGGAAGCCAGGCCTCATGGCGGGGGGAGCCTCCTCGGGAGGGTGGTCTCCTCCAGGCCTCAGGTACAGCGTGAGATCGGCGCTTACTCACGTATGCTAGCGGAGCTGGAGCTGCGTCAGGCTTCCTCCAGCCCCTCACTATCTCTGAAATCTCCTTTCCCAAGGCCTGGCTTTCATTAGCAAAGAAGTTATTTCATTAGTCGGGGGGGAATCTGTCAGCAGAAGCCTGTTTAAATTTCAGCACCCCAAAGAATAATGCTTAAAATAGTGGGATCCATTCCACAGCCTGTTCTTACTATCAACCTGATAATTAAGAGGTCACAAATAGACTTGTATCACTGCTTTGTTTCAATGGAGGAAAGCAGCTTAACCCGTCTCGAGGACACACTTCGCTTCAAAATAACACATGCCGTTTCAGATGAAATCAATAGTAAGAGGAACCGCCCCGCTTTGCTGCAGTGAAACTCTGCTTTCGGCCTCCCATCACCTCAGAGAACAGGTTTGATCAGACCAAAAAGGACGGATGCAGGGTGCGAGGCTGCCTGACACCTCCAGAGCTGGTGCCCATTGCACTTGGTGTTTATCATAACTGTCAGGATGCTTGTAGTTTTGTTGTAAGGCAAGGTGGGAAGCATTCTCTGTGTGGATTTTCATAGGAGCATTACTTGTTTTCATCTTGTACCTGTTTGTGGTTTTGAGTCTAGTTACGTTTATGAGCATTGTGCACTAAGCTGGGAGCAACCTCTCCGTCGCTTAAGGGTTTCTGAATTATTTGGGTGTGCAAGCCTGTCACTACTCTCCTCTGCGTTTCCCATGTGGTGAATAGATGCCTTATTGCAACTGCGGTATGAACTGGGTTTGTAACCGTTTTCTTCAGAAGTGACGTGGAGGAGATGATGTCTCCGAGGAAAACGCTGTGGGATCAATTTCTTACATTGGAAGGGGGCACAGGGAAACAGCACTAGCCTTTTAAGCCTGATTCCAGTTTTAACCTATTTCAGACTATGCTAAATCTGTTGCCGAGGGGTGGGGGTGTTTCCCAGGGCTTGGCATATGCCCGCAATTAATATTATTTTTATTTAGGCTTTGCCTCACTGTTGAAATGTTTTGTCTAAACCCTGAATTCTGACCATTATTCACTGATGGTGGGACTCCATTTACATAATGCGACGGCTGGGTGTAACCAGCTGAAGCTAGAGCCTATTACAAGGACAGTTTCCCTGCAGTGCCTCTCCTGAGGAGTGTCCACTAGTTGCAGCTGGAGGGAGGAAGCTCCAGGGCTTGCTTGCCCTGTGTAATTCCTCTCAGATTTAGCTGGTAGATGAACAAGGAATTGTCAATTCTTTGGCCTGGCAATAGCTTGGTAATGCTAATGCCACATTTTTGAAATGTGCCAAAACCTTAGGATGTACTGGAGTATGGTTTTAATTTTGGCTTCAGCACAAAACGCTCCTGGTGCACCACTTAACCCAGCCACTTGTCAGAGCAGCTATGCTGGTGAGAGAGGAGAAGGCTCTGGGTGTCAGGTCCCTGAGTGCACTGATAAGCCTTAATTGCCCTGATCATCTGGCAGCTCTACCCACATCCTCTTCCCTCAGTGCTTGCCTGAGCCAGGCTGCAAGGGTTCTTAGCTCCAGTAGCACTGCAACTGCAACTGTGCCTGGCTAGGGACCCTGTTGATCTGGACCCTGACTCACAAATTGACTTGCCGGCTTCATCTTGGTACTGCCTTGTGGCTATGGACTTGCCTGATGACCTGGGCTCTGTCCTGAGCCTGGCTGTTGTCCCTGTGCTAGCCCTGCTCTCCTTGCTCAGGTAATGTGGGGTGGGCCCTGGCTGGCGAGGTCCCTGCCCTGGTGGCCTGCCTGTTCAGCCTGGCTTGCGGCTCCCTGTCCTGTCCCCCTAGGCTAGCCCTCATTGTTTCCTGATGCTGGGCTGCTTCTGTTCATTGTAGTGCTCCAGTGACCCTTCTGGTTTCCCTCCAGGGCAAAGGATTCTCTGTCCTTAGCCTGCTCGCCTCTGCTCTTTTGCTTTTACAAGGGTAGTGCTTGTCCCAGAAGCTGTTGCACTCCGTTGCTTCCTGAAAAGTACCATAGACCTCTCCATGGGTGGTAGGAGTTTACCTACAGTTACAGAACCTTAGAAAACACAGGGCTGGAGAGGGAAGGGTGTTGCATGGCACAGAGCTTCCTTTGATTTCCTGGCAGGAGCAAAACTTTTGAGTTCAGGAGACGTAAATAAGGGTCAGAAGTTTGTAAGATGGTGGACTTGCCTAAGCTTGGGCGTAGTTCAACTGGTAAAGGGTGAGAGAGGAACAGATTAGAAAGGCTCAGGCTCCCTGCACCCAAAGCTTGCTTGCCACTCCTCCACATAGTAGGGTTAGGCAGGAAGCTCTGGTCGCCTTGGAGGGCTGGGGGACTCGGCGGGGGCACAAGAATCTATCTACCCAGATCGGTTTACAAGGCTGGGACCATACAATACAAGCTCTTGGAGGCAAGGGCTGTGTTTATCTCCATACAGTGTTGATCACAATAGGATCCTATTTCTGTTTAGGGCTTCCAGATGCAATGCTAGTCAATGTCTATAATAAACAATAATATTAATAATAAGTATTAACATGCCAAGCTGCAAATCACTGACATAGTTTTCTAATATTGCTGGTTACTTTCCAGTATTGTCCTCCCGTCCTACTGCAGTACATTGTATACAAAAGAATTGGAACCCAATGATCGACGTGTCAAGAGTTTGAAGGCGTGATTGCATTTATTTTCTTCTAAAATCCGTCTATTGAAACTGACATCACAACAAGTGAGTTCATTGGCCTAATAAACCCAGTGTCCAGCATGCACACACTGTTCTGTATACCAGGACATTAGTAATTAGGCTGGTAACGAGGCTGCTGTTGCATGGAATAACTAGTATGAAAATGTTAAAAGTTAAGCATAATGGGAGAATAATGTAGCAAAAATGTAAACAGTAGACATCAGATATGACATTAATTTTCACTCACGGGAAGACAGCTGAAAGGAGGACTTTAGCTATAATTTGTTTTCTCTGCTTTACTGAACCTATAAAAAGTCTACAGTGATTTCTACAATGCAGTAATGTAGCTTTATATTTGAACAGAAATATAGCTTTAAATTTAGATTTTAATTTCATGTCTGATTGCAGACATAGTAGAAACTTTACCCTAAAATAACATTTCTTCTATAGCTGGCTCCTTTTGTGCTACTGAAAGAAATAATAATGAGAAAGTATTCCAGCAGGAGGAGCTGGTTTAGAAGCAAATGGATTCCATGGCAACTCCTGACTCTACATGACACCTAATAACTAGCATTTATGTTGGAAATTGTCTGTGTTATCTTGTACCTCAGATCTTGTCTTCTTATAGGGTTTTCCCCTCATTTTAAAGCAAAAAAAAAAAAACCCCATAAGTTTTTTTTTTTTTCTAACATAGATTCGAGAATTAGCATGAAGTGAAATGAGTTTGCCTTAAATGTGTGCTTAGGCAAGCTATTTTGGAATGAATTTAATTTTTTTTTTTTTAATAAATATTTTAGAAATGAAATACTTGCTGAGAGATGTATTGTTCTGTCAGAGGAAGTGTTGTATAGGATCAGAACACTGGAACTGCGTATTTTTTAACGTCATGAGATATCCATATTCAGCAGTTTGAAACATAACACAAGAAAATCCAACCGAATCAGACCGGTATCTTGGTTCTCACAGTGCTGAATACACCAGGGGAATTTTGTAATGGGCAGTTGGAGAATAACCCGGTGCTACAGGCGTCCTGTCTGCAGTCAGTCAGCCGGTTTGACTGATTTATGATCTGAAGAATGTGGATTTATATCCTTCTGTGCCATGATCCAATCTAGTGCACGTGTGGGGCCTGACAACTGATGCTGTTTTGAGTGTGGAGTATTTGAACTTGCTATTTTATAAATAAATTGAAAGGAATCTGTTCTTAAACCATCATGTGGTAAGCAACCTTTGCCTATGACAGTTTCAGTAGTACTGCATGACCGAGAGAGCATTAGCTGAAATTAACCCTGGAGATGAAATTTTCTGCAGACACTTTGTGGCCTGGCTGGTTTCTCAGTCAGCTGTTACTTAACTGGTTGCTCGAGGGCCTCAGATGGTAGAAGAGCATAGTCTAGGCTTGGGGAAAAAAAAAATATCTATATCTCCTGTGGTCAAATGAAAGCTGATTTAGGTTTGTGCTGCTCATTCCTCTTCAGTATGAGTGGAAGAATGAAGAAAGCGTGGCTGTAGAGAACTCCTGGCTTTGTGATTGTTTGGCTACGGAAAAGTGCAATCACAGATGGTGTAATAAGGTGCAGGTGAAGGGTGGCCAAAATGAGAAAGGCGGAAGACTCCTCTAGGGTAGTCTTATCTTATTGCTAGGTGTTACTGATAGCAAAATACATATCCATGCCTCTAGAAGATGTCTAACACCATTTAACTTTTTGCCCAAGGGCAGGAGTGCTTTTTTCATCTTCCTGTCCATACAGACAAGATAGGCGTTGTTTATTACCTGTTGCTCAAAACATGGAGTAATCTTGAGCAAATGCACTAAATGGATGGGTAGAAAATGTGAAAATGAGGCTTGTTTTTGCTTATCTTTACTGTAGCTCACAATCAGATGCTGGCATGGAGTTCCTTCAATGGAGAGCCTGATCTGCCACAGAGGTATTTGTGACTAGCACTTGTGATCAAACCCAACCTACTGTAACTGAATTATTATTACAGATTATGTGACAAAGGTGATGGAAAAAAAAGAAAAAGGCAAGGCCACAATCAGACTTTGGAACACAGGTTGAAGACAAAGGCATAGAAATGGAAAAATACAGAAAGCCCAGAGAAAGGTGCTCTGGGTAGCAGCAGTAGTAAGAAAATTATTTTTAAACTTGTTTAGGTGTATGCATTTATTTTTACCTACAAGAGAAAAGAAGGTAGACCACAGAAAAGAGAAAGAAGGGTATAAATAAAATAGAACCAATGCTAGACAGATTGGGGAATTGAAATGGAGGTGAGGTAAGGACTGAAATGGAAGAGTGAGTGTAATTATGGGAAAGGAACAATTAGGAAAACCAGAAATTTCAAACAGTGAATTACTTGATTTATCTTTATTCCTGCATCTTACTAGATTGCTATTTCTCATAGCATGAAGTTTTGTGGTTTGGAGAGGAGATGGCAGAACAGTGTTGCGTTTGTGATCTGTGGTGGACAGGGATTCTCACATGAAAACATAAGTGGCAGAAAAAAGAATGAAATAATGACTGTGAACAAAGTTGTCACTCCCCTTTCCCTTCCCCCCCCCCCCCCCCCCCCCCAGCTCCCCTTTTAATTGCAGGAAAATGAAGGGGTATGAATAAAGAAATGGAGCAGTGGAAGTTAATTTTAAAGGAGATTATGTGTAACTGGAAAAGACAAACCTAACACATAGACAAGGATCTGATTCCGGTCAGTAATCTCTTTGCTCTTCCAAAAGATCAAAGTGACATTTCTCCTCTGAATGTTAGTTTTGGTGGGTTCTTTCCTTCTTTTAATAGCAGTGGCAACAGTAACTGCTAACTTCAATGCCTTGTTTTGCTCATGTTAGTGAGTACCATGTTCATGTTACTGTAATATTTATATACATCTACATATGTAATATTCTACCATGAATATATTTATTCTTCCTTTCCGGAGAAATGTTGACATAACTGACTATATTTTGTTAATGGCGTATGCTGTACTTCCAAATGTAAGGATATGGACCAGTTTTTAATGTGGACTACTTATTTAGTTATTTTTAACATCAGGTTGGTATGGTGCAACATGAGAGCTACAGGCATAGGTGGATAAAATGGAAAGAAGAGCATATATAGTTTATAAAATGAAGTGTATGAACTTTAGGGTTATAGCTAAGAAAGGATTTTTAAATAGCAAGAATATTGCCACTAAATGCACCCAGAGTGGAATTCAAGATGTGAGGTGCTGAAATTCCTGGCTGGTGAATATGGAAAATTAGGTATCTGAAATGAGACTGGATAACTGCATATGAAGAGCAAAGCCTCGCACAAAGGTGGAACACAGAAATGTAACTTACATTTGGTACCTTGCCTAAGACTACAGGAGTAGTGCTTGTCCCTTTAAGATAACGTTACTTAGAACCTTCCCCTGAAGATAAAGGCTTGCTGTCTTTCAGAATGAGGGAGAGGACTTGCGCTTTTTTATTTAAAAATTAGCCACGTTCCACTATCCCATCTGCTCCCATACAAAATTCACTCCTTCGGTCTTTCTTCCCTTTTCTGACCACGTTTTCCCCTAACATGCCAGAATCGCTAGGTAAGTGGTGGAGGTCTGCTTTTGTGAAAGCTGTGCCATCATGCCAAAATAATTTGGTGTAATGAAAGCAGATGAGATTGTATAATAAAAACAAACAGGACTGTTGCCTCACAGCAGCCCTGTCTGCGTGATTCAAAGCTCTGTCCCTCCTTGAAGATGGGATTCTTATCCTGTTTTTCTCATTAGGGAGGGATATCTTTTTCATCTTATTTCATCTGATTAGCAGTTTTTCCTGGTCATAAGTTCTTAGTCTGTTCCTGTAAAGTCAATGGTTCCTAAGAATTAAATAACTTTAGGATGTTACCTACCCATCCAATTCAAGAAAATACAATTTATCCCTGAATTAGAAATGTTATAAAATCTGCAGCTGTTAATCTTTGAGTCCTAGGTCTGAGTGAAGGATTCGATAATACTAATGCTACCGTCTATTCACCAAATCCTTTGAAAGTAATAGCAGAAACTAAATTTGATCTGCTAATAATATACATTAGGAATGCATTTCATCCTCTGATCTCTGAAGCAAAGGGCAATGCATCAACAGAAAAGAAACTTCAGCATATTTTTTGGTCACTTAACATTGGGTTTTCTGTCCGGGTTCAGTTCGTTTCCTTAGCAACATCTATATTTCCCAGGCTGTGAAGCCAAAACCAGAGGACCATCAGAGTGCTAGGACAAAAGTCCTCTACTATTGCAGTCCACCCACAAGTTGTTGACGTGGAATTCAATTAAAAGGAAAAAAAAATATGAAAGATAATTATTTGTAGGTGACCATGTCTGCATGTAGTTTACCAACAGAAGGCAAAAATTGTTAGCAAAAGTTTCAGAAACTTTACCCAGCTGTGATTCCTTCTGAGTTACTGGGTAGCGTTGCAGAAGATGGCACTGCAACTATATACAACTGGGTGAAAGCAAAGTGTTAATTCGTTATTAATGTGTTTTACAATTTCTAAACCTTTTGCTAAGGGGTCTTCGTGGAGATGCAGGAAGGGTTTGCCTTCTGATACACATGTTATTGTATGTAAATTCCGGAGTTGCTGTTGTCCTGAGAAGTGTAGAGTGTGTATTTTCCTAATATCTGCAAGGATGAGGCTGAAAGATGTCAGTGTTTGCATGTAGGAGTCAAGTAAGAACGTGTGAGATGCACAAAGGCAGAACGTGACTAGATGAGTATCCTGTGCGTGGATGTGGCTTGTAACTATTCCACTCTGGTCGGTTCTGAGTATTTCATTACCAAGGAGAACTGAGAAATCTCCACATTCCTCTTTTCCCAGATTAGCTCATTCCCTTTTTGAATCAAGTCACTTAGAATTAAATTAACCTGGCATTTGCCTTCATCATACTGCTAACTGTGCTGTGTATTTTGCACCCATCTTATTTACTTATATATTCTTGGAGTAACGTTGTGTTATATTTTGTGTTTAGCACAGGAGGGCCTTATGCGGTTATTTGTAAATTTCAGCTTGCAGGAACCTAACCACGGACTAGGACTTCCTCTGTGCTTCGTGTCCTATAAACAGAGAGTGAAATTCCCCTGAAAGTCCTATCCCAGAAAGCTCAGTCCGAGTGTAACATGAGAAACTGGGTCACTGTGTCGGCAGGGGTGGGATGGGACAGGATAGAGCCATGCCAAAGAAACGGCAAGATGCTGTGGCTGGGATAAACTGTTAGATAGTCGCGTGGTCTGTCTTGGTAGAGAGTTGAACTATTTTATGTTGTGTTTTAGGTAGGGCAAAATAACAAAGAGAAACTTTAGGGATAAATCCTGCTTTGACATGGGTGAATGAAAGGGCTTTTTTACGGAGATGGCAAAATCCTCTCAGCGTTTTTTCCAGCTCTCCCTTTAGTCATTGCAGTCGTTTGAGAAAATAAAATAAGGTTTAATTGCGGAATCTTCACAGCTACAAAGATGACAGTTTATCAGAACTTGATATTACTGTGCTGCTACAATGAGTAATTAGTCCCTAATTAGTTGGATTTGCTGACAAATACATGATGGGAACTCTCCATGTGTTACTGGCATCTGAAACAATTTTACCCTGTTAGCTAGAAGAAAGTACTGCTGTCAAGTACATAAGTCTAATTTTCCCACATTAGCACTACATGGTAGAAACTGAGTTATTTCCATTCCAAGGTGCAAATTTGCTAGTGTGTGAAGAATGCTGTTTGTCACATTTATGTAGAGAATTAGAGCATAGTTAGAGAAAGAGGGTGATATTTCTAGACTCCCCTTTCTACTGTTCTTCTTGCCAGTAATTAATAGCATAGCCCTATAACTATTTGTGCATGTACCGTGTTATCAAGAGCGTGATTCTTCAAAAATGCCCAATTCACCTCTGCTGTCATTACAATTAGTGGGAATATTACTATTGGGAATGATAATATTTAGCCCTGAACACTTTTCATTCTTTATTCCATTGGTTTGCTAGCACATGAACAATACTTCCAGCCAATGTCTTTATATTACTTCCACCCCCTGCCACGTTCTCATTTCTAGTCTAAAATCTAGATTTAGACAAAGCTCCCCTCCCCTTCCCCCCCAAATGGCCACTTGTGATATTTTTAATGATTTTTAATGAGATCCCCATCCTGACCTCTCGCCTGTGTGACCTTTGTCATTGTGCAATGGGATGTCACCAACTCTGTGTACGGATCTTCTGCAAGGAGAGATACAAGCCTTCTATTTTGGGTGCATATTTTTATTGAAAGCCTTGGTAGGGCAAGATTAAGATGGAGGAAAAAAGCAGCAGTGAAGCCCAATGCTTGGGCTTAGTGATGCTTTGACATTCTTTATTTCTGAGGAGAGATTGAGCCGAGAAGGTGGTTGTGATTTTGGAGGAATAGAGATGCAGAAGAAAGGCTTACTGGCTTGGAGAGTCCTGGATCTAAATTATATTCATGCAGTATGGAGCTCATTAGAAGATCTGAGTACAAGACATATTGTAAACATATTTAATTGCAGGATGGCGTAATCACTGTGGAGAATCTTTTTCTATACAGCTTGTTTCTTCTGTCTAGATTGAATCCTCTGTAGCAATTATTTACACAAAGACTCGTTCAGCGCAAGCAGTACAATTGCTTTCCAGAGAAGTTCCTTTAATATAGAAGTTCCCTTCACACACAGTTCATGAAAGCAGCTTAACCTCTTGCTGCTACCCGTGTGTGACATTAATAACAAACTTGGTTAGTTCTATCCCGAGCTTTTGCAAATCGCTTCAGAAAAACGTGCGTCAAAATTTCTGTGGCTGTGTGTCTTGGCACAGCCTGCTGAAGCGCAGTGTCCGCTGAAAAGACATGTCGTTTAAGAAGATATTTTTTCCAAAAGACAGGTAGGAATCAAACGTAGCCAATGGAATAGGCACAGAGTGTAAGTAGAAACGGGGGGACCATTCTCAGCAGCAGCCCTACGCACCTTTTTGTAACTCGTGCGTCTGTCTGGGCATCCTATGGCACCCAAACCTTCTGTCAGAAAATATTACTTCTCATGAAGCAGGAGAATTCTCCCTTCTCATAAAATAGCTTGGAAGAGTGAATTTTGAACACTTATGGTTCTTCTGAGTTAAAAAATGGGCTTGATTAGCTAATCAAGCTTGAGTATGATGTTAAGTATCCACACTGTACATCGGCATACCTGCACGGGGATAGCAGAAGTGACACAGGACCTATGGAAGACTTGCTGTCTTCTGGAGTGGCAACTGAAATATCTTTGGTGATTTTAAAGTGCATTAGATGCAATTAAGCAACTGAATTAATTATTAAACAAGTAATAAGGGCTCAATTTGGTGACCTGAATGTAGACACCAAGCGCTGTTTCAGATGCCTTAAGTTACTTGAGGCATCCACAGAGACAAATACAACTGCGTCATGTTTCTCAGCTGATGGCCCTTTGCAGGTGGCGCACGTTCTTCTGGAGCTGAATGTGGAAGCCAGGAGAGATATTGCACATTAAATGGCAATATATTAGCATGTAAGCAACTAAATCAAGGCCAAATGTGTGCAATTTAGCTGGAAGAAAAGATACCTAAAACTAAATGCCAAAAACTTTATATAAAAATCACTTGTGCAAATTTACCATTTCATATGAGGTGTGAAGCACACTTGGATGAATGGGTGGCTTCTTTTTACATCCATAGTTTGGCATTCTGAATTATCATACATATTTTGTTTCTACTTTCAGCATTAGTTTGGACTTTTTTATGGAGACCTTTAGGACATGGAAAAAAATATATACGGTTTGCTTGTATTGCCTTACTTGTCTTGCTTCAGCACTTACTACGTAGGCTAGAAGAGTGTCCATACCACATCATAGAGAGATGAGCTTAAAAAATGTCTTCTGTGATAATTTAGTGCCACCAATGTGGCTGTCTCTGAACAGGTGTGATTGTAGAGTTTACAGGTAGTGGAAGGATAAAGGGAAGTTTACCTTAAATGGGAGTGGTGGAGGCAAGACAAGAGAGTGATGATTTAAGAACCGGCTGCAGTAAATAAGCCTCTTTGTAGAGAAGTGATACCTGTTGGGCCAGTTCATCAAACTGTCTTGAAATACCACAGCACCTTTTTCTTGACTGAGGGAGGAACACAGGAATTTGGATTCAGGTGGGGATGTGCAAGAGCACATGGGATATCTTCTTCTCTTTACAAGCACCCCCCAGAACTAGAAAACTGGGATTACAGAATTTCTTTCTTTAAATGCAGCCTGTTCGGTGAATGTTTAAGTCTTACACGAGACTCCAGGATGGAGGTTGATGACAGACATCCTGCTTTTTCCTTCAGGATGACCATCTAGAAATGGTCTCTAGGAGAAAACTAATGACCAGGAAGAGGAATTTTGGGTCAGCAGCATAAACCCCTGAATTCATCTGGGGGAGATAAGGGCCTCCAAAGATTTAATTTACAACAAAAGAGAAGGACCTGCAGTAATGACGATGGCTTCATGGTGCCACTGTGAGACATTCAGTACTTGGGATGAAAACCGAAATCTTAAGTGAGGTTCTAAACAACCAATTGCATTGTAAGAGCTCCTGGCAAAGAGATGGGGGACGGCTGTACATTCCCAAACCTCCTCTAACTCCTGTGAAGTACTGCTGTGATGCCATTAGCAGAGTAGGACAGGGTAAGATGGAAAGGGTGAAGTCCTATGGGCAGACTTAAATACATCTTGATTCTCAGCACACAAGATGTGGATGGTTTTTGTTGCTCTTTCCAAGTTTTGGAAGAAGTATCATACCCGAGCAGGCAGGCACTAACGGCAGCTGCTCCCAGAAGGTGGGGGGGGGGGAAGGAAAAGAAAAACCTACCTGCAAACTGGAATGAGAAACTTAACATTAAAAACTTCCCTATGTGTTGTTAATTTGCTCATTTATCCATAATGGTGATAATTACATCACCAAAGTATTTATCTCTAATTTTTTTTTCAGTAGTGTTTGATTTTCATGCTTTTGTTCGACAGCTGTTCTCACTTTCCACCATTAGATATCACTGGATTGAACATATTGATTGTTCCTTCTAAGCAGCTGTTTCAAATGCATCAGAATTCCTTATCTTGGATTTTTCAGATAAATACTGATTCTAATCAATTTGCTTAAATTAATTCTATATTACTTCAGACTTTGTCTTCACGAATCCAATACTTCTGTTAAAAAAAAAAAATATAATTCAAGTATGTTATTTAGAAATTTCACCGAACTATTTCTAAAAAACAATTAACATGCTCGGAAATTATATACAGTATTTCCAAACCACAGTACAAATGGTACAAATGACATTACAGAAACTCGTTAATTGGTTAATACAGAATGCTGAAGCTATTGTCTGCTACTCTGCAGTTAGACTCTTTTGTGATGTGCATTTACAAAGCAACAAGAGCAGCGTCACTATGTTGGTATGTTGTTTGACTGTGGCATAGCTTTTTTTTTTTTCCCCTAATTAATTAAAATTGTTGAGGGACAATATATTGCTTTAGCCAAGCATTTTCCCAAAGGAAAGGCTTAATTTCTGTGAAAATATACTTGCAGATTAGAGAAAACAATTCTCTTAAAAATGGGCGTAGGGCTAAGTAAATGTGTGTATAACCAAACTTCTGCCTACTAATTTGAAAAAAAAAAATCTGTGTGCGGTGTGACACACCGCTATATTATATTATATTGGACAGAGTCGAAGTGGCAAAGAAGCAAGTTGTATCATCTACCAGGCTGTAAATATAGTGACAACTTTGTCCCATTTTCTTAGGCAATAAAGTCAATCTACAATAATGAAATATAAAATTTTTAACATCACCAGGTGATGTAAAAAATCTCTGAAAACGCTCAACTACGGAATTGACTACTTAAAAAACTTTCCTCACAATTTAGAGGTGCCAGATATATTTAACTACTGACCCTTTGAAATCAGCCAGCCTTCTCTTTGCTGCAATGTAGTGGTGCCAGCAGGGCCAGGGAGGTGATTGGCCCTGGTGAGGCCGTGCCTGGAGTACTGTCTCTGCTTTGGGCCCCCCCAGTACAAGAGAGACATGGACATACTGGAGGGAGTCCAGTGAAGGGCCACAAAGATGATGAAGGGACTGGAGCACCTCTCACGTGAGGAAAGGCTGAGAGAACTGGGAGTGTCCAATCTGGAGAATGGTCTCGGGGGGGGGTGTGTGTGTGTGTGTGTGTGTGTGTGTTCTCATCAACATGTATAGATATTTGCACAGAAGATCTTAATGAGGACAGAGCCAGGCTCTTGTCAGTGGAGCCCAGTGACAGGACCAGAGGCAAATGGGCACACTTTTTTTACTGGGAGAGTGACCAAACACTAGCAACAGTTTGCCCAGGGAGGTTGTGGAGTCTCTATCATTGGAGACGCTCAAAAGCTGCCTGGGCATGGTCCTGGAGAACCAGATCTAGGTGGCTTTGCTTGATCAGGGAGGGGGGTGGACTAGATGACCTCCAGGGGTCCCTTCCAACCTCAGCCATTCTGTGTGGGTGCAGCACCATCAGGGTCATCTTTTTTTTGGGTGGGGGGGAGCTGCCAGGCACCAACTCCACTGTGGTCTTTTGTCTGGTGAAACACAATGGCAACAATAGCCACATGATCCCTCGGAGAGGGAGTGCCTGTCAGCTAAACGCACAGCTGAACCCGTTCAAATATGAATGCTGTGTTTAAGGTCTAGCCTGTCTGCATGAAGATACGTGACGGTTTAGCAGTTTGTTGCCTCCAAGCACTTGCTCAGCATTGTGAATCCCCCTTAAGGCTGAGAAGAGGACTGGCCTCGGGATGTGTCGATCTAGGTGAGCGGGCTCATCACTCTGTGGTGCAGGAGACAGACGTTGTGACTTTCTTCCTTCAGACTTATGGCTTGTAGATAGAAGTGCCTCCGTGGTGCTATCACTGATCCGGACATCTCCTAGATACTGCCTATGGTCTGGCAGGGCTCTTCTTGCCCATCAAGCTGTCTGTTGTAAACCCGGTTTTTGGACCCCCCTTTTCCCTTATTTGCAGACTGTAGTTGCCCACTTTAGCACTAAACTCTAGAACAAGACACCCGATTTCATATGCCTTAGTTCTTCAAAATTCAGGAAAAAGACACTAAACTTTAATTGTGATCTATATAAATTGCATCATTGCTATACTGGGACTATTTTATACTATTTAGAATGCCTTTATAACCAGATTTACTGCATATATAATTAATAGAAATTTGTGAAATTTTTCCTTTAGATTATCGCCTTCAAAATATAGTACGTGCAAGAGGGAGATTTTGTTACTATGTAGCTCATATTTTACACTGAAAAATCTAGTGCGAAACATTCTTATGGACATATTTTATTAAAGATGAAATATAACACATCCATCAATATTTTCAGCAGTTCTTAGATCAAATTTTGTACTTTGCCCTATAAATTAAAAAAGGTGACTATTTAAACTACATTAATACATAGGCTACAGAACACTTTTCAAAATGAGGACTATAGCCCTAGATTTGCGCAAATTGCAGTATCTTTTGTCTTTTATTTTGATGTGTCAAAATTCAATTAACAATATGACTTCTGAAAGAAGAAAGACGAAACAAGAAAAGACAAATCCTCATAAAGGAGTAAGGCCACTGTGGCTAACTCTGTGTTACCAGAGTCGATACAGTAGTCACTTTCAGTTTCCTAGTTGTCTTGAGGTTTGAAGTTGGTTCCACTAAGGCAAACGCATTTTTGGGTGTCCAGAACGACCAGATGTCTTAGCTGCAGGACCAGTTCTTTTGAATGGACTTTTCAGGTCACCTTACTTCAGAGCCAGGTGACTCATGGCATCAGGCGCCTCTGCTGTGACTTGCGCTGAGGTACCAGCTGGGATAATGTTCAGGTAAATATCGTACTGTTGGTCCATGCCAAGGTAACTGTCACTCATCAGATACAACGTATAGATACACCTAAAACGTAACAAGCAGAATCGTTAGTTTGGAAATTAGGTCTTGACGACTTGGAAAAGACAATCTTTAACAGAACTTAATTTGTAAATTTGTCATACTTTCCAGGAGTTTCCGGAGTATAAAAAGCAACAGAAACGGTATTTCGATTTCTGATATATCCAGTTCTCTTCAGGGCGATGAGTTCTTTTTTATCGACTTCTCCCAGTATCAAAAACCATCCTTCATCTTTAACTTTGGGGAATCGAGGAGCCACTGCTTTACTGTCTTGCTTTCCCTGTTGGGGAAAAGAAACAGTTTAGGAAAACAAGACATCACCTTTCCAAAATGCCATTCTTCCTTGAATGAAAACCACCTCAAAACCACGTTGTAGTGAATTGTTACATAAGGCTATAATTTAGCCAAACTCAAATATTTTTGTTGTTTCTTTCAAGATGAGGGTTTTAAAAAACAAACAAACAAAAAAACAAAAAACCAAAAAACAACAAAATCACAGTCCACAGAGAAAACCCCAGAATATGAGATACTATTCAGCTTATTTTGTAAGCTATTTAAACTTGAATTGAAATTCTGTTCCTTTTTTGTAAATTCATCTAATATATTCCAAATGCTATTCTCTGCAGAAGGGTTAATTGTAAACCTAGTGTCTTTAAATAAAGCTAAACAATAGTGTTCAAGATTAATATAAAGACAAAAACAGCACTCGAAGTCTTTATTTGAGGTTGATATAGCAAAAGGAAAGATTATTTCAGTGATTCTTTAAGACAGTGACTTTACTGCTGGAAGCTGAAGACGTAATGAAGCACACTCAATCAGCATTCATTCCGTGTTCTGTCGCTGGAAAGCTTTTTACTGAAGATTTATACAGAAGAAAAAGAACCACCGTAGCAATGAAGCTTTGGAAACAGTTTGATCCAGCTGTTTCTTACAAAAGAGGGATCGAATTCTAGGAGAGGTTTATAAAACAGCAATCACTGCATAAAATGCTCCTTCTCCCTCCTTTTCTGTGGCTTCTGGTTAGGGAAAGTCTCTGTAGGTGGCTGGCACAGCAAATAGAATGACTTACGAAGGAGCTTTGACCCCTTTTCCTTCCTGCAAGTGAGACAGTCTCCCCTTGAAGCAGTGGTGACAAGAATACTTTTCAAATATAATTCTTTAACTAATGTAAGTTAACTTCAGGATTTACACCAGAACATACGTATCTCTGATGTTAATTTTATCAAAATGAAGTTGTCTTAAGGGTCTCAGAACTAACATGTAGAACTGTTCTCTGCTTATATCTTGAATTCTTCTTTGTATCCTAACAAAAATGCTGGTAATTATCATTCTTAGTTGTTTGAAAAGTTAGAGAAATTCATTAGCAAAATGACAATCGTGGTGGTCCATATACCGCTTAGGGTATGCGGATGAAAACACCGCATCTGTAAGTAAGCGGTAGCTCCAGTTTCAGCAGTGCCTGACTGGGAGGCAGGAGGCAGGGTCCTCACACTCCCAGGAGCCGACACACAGGTACAGCGAGATACTGCTGCTCCGGCAGAGCAGCTGGAAACCTGGGCAGCTGCCGGTGTTTTCTGGCTGGGCACAGGGAGGTGACCAGCCCAAGAGGAAATGGGACGTGCTTGAACTGGGCAAAGGGGTGGGACTGAAATTTAGGCGTGGAAAAGAATTTAGGTAGAAGTTGTTCTAGGAGCTGTTCAAAAAACGCAAAATATGAGGAAAAGATCCTCAGTAAAGGCCTGAGGATGTGTTACGAGTAGAAACTTATTGATAGGTATGGTCTGGTAGGCAGTGTGGAGGTACATGGGAATGTGATAGGGAAGATTATAAACTGGTTTGGGGAAGCAGGATACGCAAGAGTAGGAGTGGTAGAAGTTACGGGCTGGCAAATACTTAAATACCACCTGTGGAGTTATTCTCTCTACTGTCACTGCTTACAGTACCCAAACAAATGAACCTTCTGAGCTTCCGGTTTGTTAAAAATAACAAGAAAATTTTTTCATGGACTTGAATTGGTCTAGGATTTTACCTGAAGAGTCTATTTACTACCCTATTGCAACCTGAAAAACCATTTGCTTCATCACTAACAAAGAAAAGGCTTTGAAACTGTTCATAATTTACATAATACTTAAGCCATAAACCCCCCTGTTACACCTTATAAAGCATTATTGATAACGGAAATGGATTATTGGAAACTTCTGGTCTTGGGAGAGAAATGATAAATGAATCTACCTGGTAGCCCATCTGGGTTCTCTGCAGATGTATCTGGAGCACATACTCCTGATCAGCGTGCAGTTTGATCCATCTCTTGTCGTCCCGCGTGTCTGTTGCCAAAGAAGGAACAGGCACTTCGTTCTGTGGCTGAGCTGGGTCATCCCAGCAGCCCTTAATGCTCAGGCTGACGTTTACAATTGGCAAACGGCACAAGAAATTCCAGGCCTGTAGAAAAAACAGATCCCTGTGGATTACAAGACAATCTATACAATCATTGTCACTGTAACAATAACAATTCAATGTGCAGTCTACATATTTATTCTATAATATTTTATTATGTATTAGAATGTCATATAATCATACGACTGTCAATCATAAGCATAAAATACTTTTCATTAACCTCTTACTCTACTTTCTTCTACGCAAATAAAACAAATGTGAAACTCCTCAAGCACCTTACACGTGCCTGACTAAGATTACTGATGGCTGAACACAGGAAAAATTCCTTACCGCTCCCGATTAAAGTATTTTTTCCCTATAAGCCACTTAAAAACTAGTATAATTAAGTTTTAAATTAAACTTCCTTAGCATAATCCATAAAGAACAAGTCACTGCAGTGCTAATTAGCAATGGGCAAACCTCAGAGAGTTCAGAGGATCAGTTCAGATAATTAACCAAAAGTTCAACTGCATATCCAAAGTTATCCCTAGGTTTTTTTTTTTTAAGGCTTTCTTGCATCCATCTTAACGAACCCTCTTTCTTACAGTCCTCCTGAGGAATCTTAAGTCTCTGTGGTTTCTCATGAACTGCAACAGGCCCTCAACTTTCTCTCATCCTTGTGCGGAGAACTGTTGTTAGAGGCACACGATTTGTGCAGCTGAACGTGACACTCTCTTCAACCTTAAAGAGGCATCCTGAAAATGCAGCCCTGTCTATCTCTCATTCTGGTCTCCATCAGACGAGGAAAAGCAGCTCTGAGAAGCTGTGATGAAAATGGAGGGGAGCAATGCAGGCTTTCATTTAAGTGAAAAGAAAATTGGCAAGTTCACTCAATGAAATTCGTTAGGAAGAAGAAGAGGAAAAATGGGCTGTGGAATGGAGGCAGTGATTTGTGGCCTGGCTATGGCTGATAAAGATAGATGAGGCTGGCACTGGAAGAAAAACAAACAAAAACCCAAGAACCACCCTCCACCCTGCCCTCCTTCCCCTCCACCCCCAAAACAAAACAGGAACCAGCATTTCATCCATGTTTTCAAACAACACATATGAAAAGCTAGAGGGTGGGAAGGAGAAGGAAGAAAGAATATTGCTCTTGGTAAAGAGCCAGCAGATGTCAAAATGGGAACTTGTGGGAATGAAGAGGGTAGCCATAGTCGCATGGGCAACACTGGCCTGGAACAGAAATGTTTCATCTGGAAAAAGACTAAAGTGTATTTCATTTTTCATTTACTGGTTTGACCATCTTGTCTTTCAACAAAATCTGTTTTCATTTCGATTGTGCTTGATGTGTCTCTCATTACTTTTTCTGTGCCGGAAGACACAGAGCCCTAAAATACAAGCTCAGTTTGCTTTTTGGAGACATCATTCCATGATTCATAGTGACAGCAATGGTACATGTTAATACCTGATGAGGGATACAGCAGCCGGGGTAAGCAGAGCTAAGATCGTGCTGCTGTAGGAAAAGGGGGTGCCGTCCCTCTCTCCAACACCTTCCTCGCCAGCCCTTTCCCCCTGCGTCCCCGAGACGTTGGCACGACCACGCTGTGATTGTGCAGCTCGATGGATGGGTTGCTAATCATTCTGGTGGTGATAGCATGAACTCCCATCAGCTTAAAGCTGATTGTGGAAGCACAGTCTCTAATCCTGTGAGTACTCTGAATAGGCATGAACCTTCAGGGCCACTGAAAGAAGTGGTCCAGCCTTCTCCCCTGCTGGCCCAAGGATTCAGGAAGCCGCTTGGCTACAGGCCATTTTGACTGACAGCGCAGGGGCTGGTATGATCCCTCCTCCCCTGGTCCCCAAATGCTTGTTCCCACCTCCTTTCCCGAAGCATCGGCAGGGCCTGTGCAGCTGTGTGGTGAGCTAGGTCAGGAGAGGTGACAATGGCACGGGGAGGGCAGGACTGCCCATTTCAGCTGGTTGGATTAAAATGGCTGCATTACCAGAGCCTGGCTGAACTAAATGAGAAAACTGATTTAGGCTACAGCTAATCTCTCTGTCTCTCCCTCCCCTCTCCTGTGTGCTGCAGGAACAGCTGTGCCCCTTCAATGGAGAAGGTGGGGAGGGCCCAGCTGTGAGCGCTCGGGAGCCACAGTGTAAAAGCAGGGGAAGCCATGAATTGCACTATGTTCTTAATACTGCCTTAGCTAAGGAAGGGCAGGAAAATGATAACGGAAACTAAACAGCTAAGCATTAAGGGAAAAGATATCCCTCTTTGTCCCAACTGTGAAAGGGAAAAGGGGGGAAAAAAGGCAGCACCTTGAAGCAGAAAAAACACCACAGTCATTCCTAATTAGTTAGTTGTTGCCAGGATTTCCCTACATTTAACACACAAGAGACTATTAAAATCACCTCCAGCAGATCACACTGTATGAGACGAGTAGTAACGCCTTGACCGGCAAATCATTTTCTGTTTAATGTAAAGGTGTTTAAGACGAAACTCACTGTAGGAACTGTACAGACCTACCGCGTGGGACTCCCCGTGCACCAGCATACTCTGCTGTGCTCAGTGGAGGCACCCCAACACACACCAACCTGGTGATAAGCCCTTTGGTTGTACTTTAGATATCATTTACCTGGAAAACTTTTATGTGTACCGTCTCAGAGAACAAGACTTGTTACAATTATGTTAGAACAAAGTTTAATTTCAGCAGAGATCAGAACGTACGAACTCCCGTAGTGGCGTTACCTGTCGCTGTGTTGAAGACTATGATTTGGTCTGGTTTATATGGTACAACCCCAACATATTCTGTTTGTCAAAGGCTGTCATGTCCTCATGTAGCTTTTACAGTGCAAACAAACCAAAGTTATTTGGAGTAACTTTCTAATTAGATAATTAGTAATATGTCATTCTCCAGGCCTTGTGTATTTAAAAAGTAAAGGTAAAGTTAGTACTGCTTGGTCATTGATACAGTACGGACAGGAGCCTGCCTTTCCATCATCCACACAATGTGGAAAAAAAGGAAGAAATGCTTTTCTTACTGAGGAAAAAAGTCCAGTAGTAGCAGGTGAAAATGAAAAAGATCACAGGAACACAGATACTTCCAGAGGAAAAGCAGCTGGTACTACAGCAGGCATAATGCTTTTTTCAATCTTGACGTTTCTTTTTTCTCTTTCACTAATATAAATATCAGCTTAGTATTTTAAAAGATGCCTTATGCCTAAGTGATTTCAAAACTGAAAAAGATTTGTTAAAGAAATATGTTTCAGAATGAATCACTGAAACAAACATGGAGCTTAGGCCAAAGATCAGAGTTACAGTCTAAATAGTTCTTGAATTTAGGCTGTCGGCTTTTAAAGCCTGGGTGACTTTCAGTGAGGTTTAGGATTATAACTAACTTTTGGAAAATTAAACTCAGGCTCCCATGTCACTTAGATATTTCTTGACAATTTTACTGTTTTCTTGCTGCATAGAATGGCAGAAGAACATAGTATCGCCTTTTAAATAAATCAAGATGCCCAACATGTGCATGTACATATATACTGTATATATATTTACCTACCAAACCCATAGATTCAAGTAATAATCATGTGAGAAATTCTTCATGAACCTTTGATAACATCATTAGCATTTTTGCCAATAATCTGTCTCCCCAGGACTTAGCCTAATATTCCAAATCCATGACCAGCTTCAAGAGCTGCTATTTAAAAATTAATTACCAATCTGCTTAAAAGACATTTTCTTCTTTCCAAATGTGAAATTTCTTCCTTTTCCTGTCTGCCTCAAATTTATATAAAGCTCAAACTGTTTTTACCAGTTTCATGCTAATAAGAGGTTTAAGATACAGGTTCAATATACTGTGAGTGAGAAGTAAAAGGTTTGTTAGGAAAAGAATATTTTTGGCAATTTAGTGGTGCACTTGCCACTTCATTTGACTTTGTTCAGGTCTGGTGCCTGCATGCTAGCCTTAAATTCTGTAATCTTATATTCTTTCATTATAGAAAATATATCACAAAGATGCATTTTTTATTGAAGAATTTTTCTTTTGGTTGGTCCCTAAGTGTGCCTTGAAGGACTTTACGTATGAAGGCACTCAACAGGCAGTATTAATATGAATTTTAATTCTCTACAACGTAATTACAATAGATTTTTTTCTGAAAAAAAAATATAAAAATGCCATAAAGCATATAAAATGTTGGTATAAATGTTTCACGTTTGTAATGACCTGCATAATACAGTCATGGCTTTGCTATCCCCAATACGGCCATTCCCAGCTCATGGGAATGAAACTTTCTCCTTATATGAGGCTAAGGCGTTATGTTTTCCCCTCTTTATCTGCGTCTGTATTTACAAACATAGAAATATAGAGGCATAGAGTCATTCACAGCGTGAACGTACACACCACATACACACAAGCTATTTTTGAAGAAACTGCTAAGACATTTCAATACCAGCCAAACATATTTATCTGAGGATTAATCTTCATCTATTGAATCAGACGAGAACACTGCCATGCATACAATTATTTAATTAGCAGCCAAATCCTCTGCCAGTCAGCAGCCGTTCCAGGCATACTGATGGGGCAGTAGATGCAAATCTCACAGTAGTACTGCTTTTTCTCATTACTACTGCAATTAGCACTTAAATTGATGCTTTAAACATACTAATTTCTGGAATAATTCAGGATTTGTATGTTACCTGGGATCGCCTCACTGCAGAGACGACACCAGATTGCTACGCAAATTGAAGCACTTTTGAGCCAAATAACCATCATCATATCAGACAGAGCCAATTTGCATTTGCTTTTAAAGATAACAGAATGGCAATTTATGCAAATAAATTAAGTAAGTTTACTTCTGAGTTCTCCCTGAACTAATTATAACAATGTTCTAATTTTTTATCACATCTGAAAGTTGGACTAAAATCAACGTGTATTATGTTAGAAATCTGTTGTTAAAGGAAGCCTCGTTTTGATGTCAATACATTTTCTTAATTCAAAATTTTGATGTTAATTTAGTTACAAATGCAGATGTCTGTTATAGACGCTTAAGTACTTTTCTTCTTGTTTGCATACCAGTAAAAGGTTTAACTGAAGCTGAACAGTCAAACACAGGACATATTGCTGTCCTTTTAAATATTCAAATAAAAACCATTTGAAGTATGGCTTTTGAAGTTTTCATCTTTGGTACATTGATTTGAAATCAATAGGCTTAGCATGTGACGAATACTATGGAACGTAGCTGCCCTTCGCTGAAAGTGGCTTGAAAACCAAACTGAAAATAAGACTCCAGCAGCCTCAATATTTTGAGATAGTGTTTTTTCTTCCCCCTGTGAGGTGTGAGAATTTCATCTCCATTTTTCTCTTTCAAATAGAAAATGAGCGCTGGATCTTTTACTAAGGGTATTGTCGGAAAAAAAATGGTGTTTGACAGACCGCTTCAGAAAGCAGCTACGATGCCATTTGCAATGCATGTATTCCTAGTGCATAGCTGGCTCTGAAAGGGTGGATAACACTGAGCAGATTGAATGACCTGGAGAAGCATCTTCAGAGCAAAGAGATGTGGCAATATCAGCCATAAACCAGACTCTCTTACTGGTTAGCAGGGAACAAGTGAAAATAATATTAAGAAAACAGGCAGAGAAGAAACCCTGTAAAGCTGGCAGTGCCCTGGAATTAGAGCAATGAATGTGTTGCACTTTATCCAGAACCTCACACGGCATTTGCTGAACGGAAGCAAAGAGAGTATTTCTTTTCCCAACTACTCTTCCTTTCCAATCACATTGATAATGACCACGGACAGACAGTATTACCTGTGAAACGTGTGCTGTTTGCAATTCACTGTCCACAATGGAAGCAAAAACATTCTCCCTTCCTTCGCAGGCAGCCATTAGTTCGGGAAGACACTCGATGGGGCCTTGGTAACCTCCGTGCGCGCTCTTCCTTTTGCCTTGGCTCCACTTCCTGATGCAGAGAGCAAAACATATGCCCAGGGAGGGAAAGCAAACATTTGTTTTCAGTTGTTTTGGTGCTAAAACTTGATACTGGTTTCTGTTATTAAATGCTGGTCATTTGTGTTTGGGTGGCATTAATTACTGCACCATCCAGGCATCTGTAGAGCTTAGCGTTATCTATGATGCTAAGATGGATACTAATGTATTTTTATAATGGATTAAAATAAAGAGATAATTAATATACAGAGTTAGATTTGTTAGGACTTGGAACCCTTCCAGCGATCTCTTATTAATTTGTCTGGAATCATAGTTCTCAAAATAATTTGTGGGGGTTAATTAATCAATGAATATTGAAAACAGAAACTCCATTTGGGAAAGCATCACTGCGAAAGAATGAGTTCTGCTTCTGGAGCGTTAATGAACATTCTCGGGCACAGCAATGACATTCAAACACAATCAGCAGTCAGAGATGGAATTAAGCTGCAAACCTGCAAATGCTTAGAAGAATTACATACCGGAAAAGGTAAAGGTGGTGTAGCTCTATATTGGGCAAAGTAAGCAGGGAAGAGTCGTGTATCCATCTACCCTGAACCACCATCTGCACCAGATTGGTTATATTCAGAGCAGTCACCAGCCAGCCGTGATGCGCCGCAACATCCAGCATTGCCTAATCAAAGGAGACAGGTATTAAAAAAAGAGAGAATGTAGTATAACTGTGTACCTGGTTCATACAAATAAAAGCATTTATTTAATGTTTAACATACAGGAATTTCTAGGACTTCAACATGGGAATTTACTTCAACCTCTACTGATGGCAGTAGGCACCTTTAGAATTAAAAAAGATGGATTAAATCCTGGATCATCATCATCAACTCTTACCCTTGAAAAGGTAATTTACATCGTGTTTTGGGGGCTGAGAGCAGAAGGTGAGATCTTTTCCTTACAAATAATCTCTCTTTTACATAATCCAACTCAGAATGAAAGGAATAAATATCAAAGTTTACTGTTAAGGAAGAAGTTACAATTAACTGCAGTATTGGTTTATATTTCCACATAAGAGCTTTCCCAGAATCACGTATTTATTCAAAAATCCTTGAACTATTTAAGAACAACAATAACAACATATTTACGTTTGATCAAAAATTAATACTAAAGCCATTTACCAGTAGCAGTTATTATTCCCATTTTAACCTAAGGACTTAAATTAAAAAATCTCTTGAACTAGATAAAACCCCTAAAATTTAGCTTAATGAGTATTTTTGAGGTTTTGTTCAACACTGACACCTAACTTGAAATCTTGAAGAAAGTTTACAAAATAGCTAATAGTTTACCTAGGGTAAGAAATACTCAGAAATAACATGGATCGTGAAATCAGAAATAACATGGATTTCACCCTTTGCATTGTAAAGAGTTGATTGTCTTGAGAAGGAGGGATGCTTGGCTGTCTCTCCTTTGGCATCTTTATCCTGAATCTGAAAAGCTTTCCCAAACCCAAGCAAACAAAAACCCTTCTCCAGCTACACACCACATTTCAAAGTGTTAACGACCATCCCGCCTTCCAAGTCTGCAGAGTTTCTGTTCCATTTCCACTTACTACGCTTTAGACAATACAAGCAAGAGGTACGCTGTAAGTATCACCAGCCTGAAGATCTAAATCTGCAAAATTTATTAGGAATTGTGCATTGCCAGTGGCCCTACTGACATGAAAAAATTTGTTATGCTTCCTTTTTTCCTGACTGGACTTAAATTCTGTTTGGTTAGTCTGAAAGAGAATTTAAGAGTTCTTCCAAAGGAGAAAGGATCAAACGTGAGCTTTTGGTTTCAACATAATTTTTTAAAATAGTAAATGCAGTTATTTGAATATATACTTTCCACCCTGTCTAGGGTACATTAAAACAATTTATTATGATTTATAGAATCAAGACCAGGCTGGGTGGGGCTTTGAGCAACCTGGTCTGGTGGAGGTGTCCCTGCCCATGGCAGGGGGGTTGGAACTTGATGATCTTTAAGGTGCCTTCCAACTCTAACCATTCTATGATTCTAAGCATTTCAGCTGGTGAAGAAAATGATGCTATAATATGTTAGTTATCTTGCTTATTTTGTTTTTTAATACCATTACAATCACAATAAAGTGTGGGTCTTCATATTACAACACTCTAATTCAGTAGAAAGTCATATATTTAAAAGTGTTTTGCCACGTAGAAAATTTGGAGTTTGCTTAAAATACTGGAAAATGTTTTTTAAGAAAGCAAAAAAAGAGTCTCGTATATTGAACAGTTTCAACACTTCTTTAAATACCATCTTCTTGGTAGTAGGAGAGCTGTAGTTTAGGACTAGGCTTAAGATGTTTCTATGGGTTTTTCTTTTAAAGACAATGATATTGTTTGATACTTCCTTAGACAGCAGATACCTCCGTCATTTTAACTTATTTTCCAGCCAGTAGTGTAATGAGGAGAAGCTGTCTATGTAAGTCTTTACATTTAATCAAATGTTTTACAGACAAACAAAAGGCAGCATTTACTTAAGGCAAACTAAACAGTGAAATCTTCTTTAAACAAAGGAGTTGTTTACACACGCAGAGCTATTTCAATTAAATTACACTGATTCTGGAGAAATACTGAGTTTAAAGGCACAAGTTAGTTTCAGTCCTGGCCGGTCACACAGTTTATTTTAGCAGTTTACAATGCAATTTCAACAGGTTTTATTCCAGATCAGGGTGATAAGATCAGTGACACTTAGAAAAATATTTGAAGTGTTACCCTGTATTACACAAATGTTGTCTCATTTCTCATGAATTGTGGATAAAGTGCCTTTCGGCTACTAAAGATCTAGATTCAACATTTAACCCGTCTTTTTTGAAGGAAGAGCCATAGCACCCCGAAACACCCCAATAACATTCCTAGTGACCCTAGAAACAGTACCTCCCAGCACAACATTAATGGTTTTCTTCTTCTGTCTCTTCACTTGGCTTGCCAAGGTGATTTCCAGGTCTGATTCTTTTTACCCAATAGAAAATAAAACTGTGTTAGAAGTCACGTTTGAAAGCAGAAGCAGCTTCATGGCCTGTAGATTTATGTGTTGGTTCACACGATTTTTAGTCAGATGAAGAGGGAATCGTTCTCAGAGTGATCTTTTAAACTTACAGGGCAAGTTGCTCTTTACCCGCTTCCACATTTTGAAATATACTGAAGCCGACACATAAGGTACGGTCCCCGTCTCTGAGCGTGTTGCTCAGGCACGGTATCTCTCTCCTATTCTACACTACCTGATTCTTGTTCTTTCCTTTCTGCTGTTCTGACATAGCCTGAAGCATCGTCTTCCTCAGTGACGAGACCGCTGTATGTACGTGAAGAATAATGGGTGCGTAGGTATCCCGTCTTTTCCACGGGCAGCAAGACGAATACAGCAAGTTGTATTTTTAGTCAGCATGAAGCGGTGGTATTTTCACAAAATGCTTGTGAGGATACGTGCATAACGCTGCTTTCATTGTTTTCTTTCTTTTTTTTTTTTTAAAATCTATCCCCCTACCCCCACCCCTTTTAACAGAGGTTTGAAAAGGGGAAAAGGAGGAGAGAAGACGTAAGAGAAAGATAAATCTAAAACAAGCTATACACTGAAATTAACTGGAGGATCCTTTCAACCTAGAAAATCTCCTAGAAATTGATAGAGGCCTAGAGATAGATATCCCGTAGGGAGTAAGGAAAGCCTGTGTGTGTGAGACTCTGTGTTCCACATTGTTATAATGAATCCACATGGCAAATCCTCTTTTCCTCCTTATTTTCTGCTTCTTCACCCATAGAATTTATTCACAGCGTCTCTATCTGGATGTGAAATCCAAGACAGTGACATTGTGAAAAAGTCAGAACAATGGTAAAGTTGGCTTGTTTCATCTGCTGCCTTGGAAACCTGCACACGTTTCATTTCCCGCTAAGTGTAAAACACACAGATGCTTGATACTTAAACGGTTATTGAAATTCCTATAAATACTCAAGGTAACGAATTGAGTCATTCCCCTGTCTCTAAACTAGCTATATAAAATGTAGCAACTAAATAAAGAAAACAATATAAAAGGCAAGAAAAAATGATTAGTATTTAATATTTATGTTATCTGAATGAATTATGTTTAATTTCTCTACTTTCTCCAGTTGCTGCTTGTTTGGTTTGTTGTTGTTTTTAACTACAAACCAGAATGATGTTCTAGAAATCTGTGGCTTCTTAACTTTAACTCTTATTTGGCAAAGAAGTAAGTAATTTCTAAATCTGTTATAGTTTATAAGATTGGAACAGATTAAGAATATTTTTCTAAACTGAGAAATGGCACAAATAGGTTATCTGCCTTTCTAGCCTCAGAATTGCATGCCAACGCAGGATAGTTTCATCATAGAAAAAAAATTAAGAGGACGGTAAGTGCAAGAAGTGGAACAACAAAACTATAAAGATGCTTTTACTTACAGAAAAAAACATACAAATATTTTTTGGTAAACCAACAGGTTAAAAAAAAAAAACCCAACTCCCTAAGCCCACCACTTTTTAACCAAAAGTAGGAAAGTTGGGGTAAATAGATGGAGCCAAGGGAAATATTACTTCTTATAATGAAAAACATGTTTACCGTCATCTTATTTGGGCCTTTTCCTGCACTTAGGAGAATAAAAGCAGAGGCCTATACTGAGATGGGTTTTAATGAAAGAATCAGGCATTAGCTTTTAAGCCTTTCAAGTGTCATACTTGGACTACCACAAAGTAATAATAGCAATTAGTGACACATCCTTTAACATTTTGTCTGACATTATCAAAAATAGCTTGGCTTGTATCAGCCTGGGAAGCAACAAGCTGTAAGCCATGGCAGGGGTAGGATAAAAACGCTGATGCTCAATAACTGATGGATGTGGGTCTGTCTCGTATGGCAAAAATTTTCATTTCGATGATATTCAGAATTGAATGTCAGAATGTTTGGATCAAAATCTTGCTACTACTTTTTTTTTTTCCATGAGAGCATTAATACGAAACTCTCAGCATCTCTTACCAGGTTTCCATCATCTTATTTTCAGGAGCTGTGGCTGGTTATCCTCAAGTACTGAATTATTTAAACAGACCAGCAAGGTACAATTTGATCAAACATGACGCTGAGATTTTTCAGTCTGCCTCTTTTTAGCCAAAGTTACTCCCCATGCTTGGAATTTAAATTATGGTTTATAATTCCCTGCCTTGAGGGAAAGCAAAGACGGAGGCAGGATGTGGGAGAGGCGAGTGTGTTGCACACTCACTGACAGCAAACCATTGCCTTTCTCTGGTGTTTTAAAGCACTCTGAATATGTGCTCAAAACAACAGATAATAAATCGTTCCATAATGAACACATCCACCCTACTCAGCCCCCGTCCACTTAGAAGATTTGTCTAGCAACTGAAATATCTTTTATTTTAGAAACTTTTTTCAAAGTTTTAACACTGTTTTTGATATTACTTTCACATCCTTCATTTGAAAGCCAGATATTCTGGATCACTCTTGTATGACTGGGTGGCAGGGGAACAGAGACTGTACAAGTAGCAGAATTTCTGATCTATTCAAATGACTTAAATAGCTTTTTCCTTTAAGATAAGTTATTGAAGTGTTAAAATGAAACACCTTGCATCTTATTAACAGAGCCTGCATACTGCTTGGAATAATTTCTTCTTCTGTTTGAAGTCAGCAGTCATATAACTCTGAATATACTAAGCATTTCTACTTAAATACTGTAAATATAAATGTAATTTTAAACATTGTAAATATAAATGTCAATATTTTGTGGCTAGATTATATTTAAGGAAAGCGGCAATGAAGCTAAATGAACAACGGTAACTGCTCTGGATACGGAGGCTGGCTGAGGAGACTAAGGCAGTGTAAGAAGTGCCACTGTGGCTGAGAATTACAGCTGTGATTGCTCAGCTAAAAGCCAACTGCCTACAGTGAAGCCATTGGTAGTAATGACTTGGTGGATGGGGGCAGAAACTTCAGGAGTACTCATGGTGAGCTACATGGCTCAAACTTCTCCACTCTTAAAAGATTAATTTTTCTTTTTTTGTATCCGTGCTTCACAGGCTATGACACTTTCTTGAGCACCTTCATTCGGGAAATGGAAGTTTGGTACAGGAATGTATTCGGCCTTCTGTGCAGAACGACATGCACCTTAGACTTGAAAGTAAAGTAAATCCAGCTCATTCTGGGCCAAACAAATACATGTCTTACTCTGCGGTGATGCTTCGAGGAAGGAAAAAAGAATTTAAAATAAATAAACTGTGTAAGAATAAAATACTTTAAACTGTTATTGCACAGTTACATCAAAAAGCAGAGTTAAGGCTGGTTGGATTTTGTACCTGTTTTTGTACCTGAATTTATTGTTTATAGTATCATATCAAATAATCAAAATGTCCCCACTCTCGTCTTCGCTGCATGCTAATGTAAGTTCTGTTGTCTAGGACTAGACTTCAGTTAGAAATCCATAGACTTTAAATCTATATATCTATTAAAATAATTAGAATGGTGCCTAATTACAGCTGTTTAGGACTACAGAGTTTATATGACAAATATTTATAGATAATAATATGCAAAAGCATATGCATTTTACCCATTTTCCTGAAAACGATGAATTCAGAATAATAATAAATCTTTTTTGCACATGCTTCAAACGTAGGAAGCCTTCCAGTGTGTAATATTATATTATGATCCACATGTGACTTGAGATCATGCTAATATAAGTAAAATATTTTTCCAGATGTTAAAGCATGCCATGCACTATAAATTTCATGTTTTTATATAAATCATGATTACGATGCTTCAATTATATACTCCAGAAACAACAACTGACTTGCAAAGTTGGGATTTATTTGAAGAAGTCTTACAGAGGGTTTTAAGGTCACTACCTTTTGTAGGTTATAGATTGGTAAACCAGGTATCTACAGAACCTTTGCACTTCAGAGATCTAGTCCAAGATTACTTTTTAGAAATGTATTAATTTGAGGGGAGGGAGGGGAGTTCTTTCAGGTCAATTAAATCATACAGCTGTATAGTTTCAGCCTATGACCACCCCCCTCCCCACCTTGTAATTTATCAGATATATAGTGAATAAGATGTAATTAATCCTATTCAGGAGGCATTCCTTTTATACTGCCCTCTGCATCCCCTTCCCTTCAATTTTTACAAGCATAGGCAGCTCCCTCTTCCATATGCTCTGCTACCCCCTGCGAGAGACTAATTCTTCATTCTCCCATCATCATAAAGGTCTCACTGATGTATGCAAATTACAACCTTCCTGGCTGCTTTGTAAGATTCCTATCCCTGCATTCATCCTTTAGCCTCCATAGTAACATTATTAGTACGATCAGAACCAGGGAAAGGACAAATCACTTACTGTCTACATTTAGTGGAGCACAACCCTTGGGTGCTTACTGATTTTTTTTTTTTTTTTTAATAGTAATTACAGAGAGAAAAGCAGCTATGGAATGTGATACCAGCAATATAAACTTGGTAGGGCATAACCCAACACGTTCAGAACTTGTTGAGTCCCAATATCCAATTTATTTTCAAGTTAGTAATTAATAAATTCATATTCTCTACTATGCTAGTGAACTGTGAATACAAGAGAATGTTTTTGAGAAAAATCTCTTGGCAAGAAATCCCAGTTTCCTAAACATAAACAATGTCTTAAAGATGATTTGTCCCAAATCCTACACAAATCTACCAAACTCATGAAAAGTATACAGCATCTTTCTCATAATAAATCTGCCCTCTTTAAAGTCAGTTTCAAAGCAGTAATGTAATATTTTGTAAATAATTAAAACATTTTGAGTGCATCCAGAAGAATCCTTTTCAACAGCAACAGTTATTCCCAGTAACTTTCTCCTGAACTTTTAGCCCCATAAGGTTAGCATTCAGGAAGCTCAGCTGCTGTCTAACAAACTTAATTAATCAAAAAGTCATTTCCGAGCTGTAACTATGAGTAAAAGTGCTTCAAGTGTGCTAGCAAGCCTACAAGTTAATCAAAATGCTAATGCAGTACAAATTAAAGTTGTGATTAACATTTCACAGTAGCTGCTTAAGTGAATTGATCACACAAATGGGTTAAGCATTACTCATTTCCTCCAGCCCCAACTGGGAAAAGGTTTGTCATGGGTGGGGGAGGGATTATATATAAGCAGCACCGAAGGATCATTAAACTGTCACCAAGATGCTTCCATACACCAGTTCACCGATTATCCACAGCAAGCAAAAACCCCACCGCCACTGCCACAAAGGCAACCCTCCCTTCTCCCACATATACCTGTAAAACACAAGCTGGTGGCAAGCGATCCCACCTCAGCGTTTCCCATGCCCAGATCCTTTCGCTACAGATCTATCCATTGCTGCTTAGTAGCTATAAGTGAGCACTACTGCCCAGTATATGTGCTACAAGCGTTTTGATTATTCTATTATTTCCACCCTCCTAATGTGGAATAATAGCCATCCAAGCATGACGGCGGCCAGTAGTTAAGGCAAACTGCAAAGGTGGTGTTATTCGCTGTAATATCACCGCATACACAAAGAATACGTGTAGTAGCTAAAGAGATACGGCCTCTGCTCTTCACTTGTTTCGGAATAATCCTCTGCATTCTCAAGTTAATTTGATTCTCTTCCCTTCCTTCAGTAAAGCTGCCCATTTATTTATAGTTGCCAACGCACCCATTAAACAAAACAATTATCTCTTTCCCTGGGTACTTCTGGACAAATCTTCCATGCGCAGCTGTAAAACAGGCCATTCCTGTAACTCCCACCGCGTTGCAGCAGGGAATCGGCACACCTCCACTAACAACAGCCAACACAGGAGCTCAAAACACACTTAGGATGTTTAAGAACTTCTCTATTTCCTCATAGGCAGGAAAACAAATGAGCCAAGGGATATGGCTCCCCGAGTCGATAGTTTTAGTGGCTGTTAGGAGCTGAGGAGGTTTGGGGAGGATGGGAAGTCCAGAGCTGAAGGACATTCTCATTCTTCTAGTCTGGGAACCGCAGCTCGGGCACCTCTGCTGTCTGCAGCTGTGCTGGTATGGGCAGAAAGTACCTTTTTGGTGAGGAGCAGCAGATACGGCTCCCACCACCAGCCAGAACAGTCTGCAGTTTCGTGGAGTGAGCCTTTAGTACATAAGCAAGCTCTTAAGAGACAGGTGAATTGGGCAGCATATTTGTGCAATATTCGATGACCCTGAACGTGTACCACAAAGACGATTCTCCTAAGCAGAACTGTAGCAAAAGCTGCAATTTAAATGACCAGAAACAACTTATTTCCTTTAACTGCGTTAGAATGGGTAAAGCCGTGTTACGCACATCATTGTGCAGCAAAGGAAATGCAGTGCTTCACCCAAAGAGTTTTTTATTTCCTGTCAGAATCAGATGCTCCGGAGGAGTAACGTGATGGGGAAAGGCAGGCTGTGAGTGACACCGCCTCAAGGTTCTCATTTCCCGTGCAAACGAGTCTTCGCAGTTTGGAATCTGACTTCATGTCCTTCTTCTCAGTGCACAGGTTCCCTGCTGAGATGCGTTTAACACATCCATAGGTAAACACTTCTCAGAGGTTAAGGCTGAGCTCCATGGCAGTTCTGCTCCTGGCAATATTAAAATATTTTATCAACGATTATACTACAAGTGGAGGCTTGTGGCCAATCCCAATGCAAAGCCAGGAACTGTCACATTATTTCCTAGAAGAGACTGCCCTGCTGAATCCGAGACTGGCTGTATTACTGCCTCAATTATCCATTTCAATTAATGCAAATATAGGCGATAGTCTTAGAACAGCAGAGTAAGAACTGATCGCTGAATACACAGTCACAAAATTTAAGGCTTGACAAAAGAAGTAAAAAAGAGATTAGATTTAGTCCATTTCACATAGTCTTAAATCAGAGATAGGAAAAAAGGTGAGGTATTGTCTTTACAGTAATAATTATATTCTATAAAAATATTAGACAAATAATTTCATTAGAATTTTTATTCTTTGACGTTCTTTTACAAGAAGCAGAGAAGTGTTTGATTTTGAGCAGCTACTGGAGTGCTCACCACCATCCTACCGACACCTCTATCTGTTCCTAGCAAAAATAATGCAAATGGAGTGCTAGGCTCGAAGAGAAGATGCAGTTTACTGTAATGGTATTAAAGGTAACAGAGGCAAAGAAAAATTAAACGACTTGCCCAAGATCACATAGGAGGTCATGGCAGATTTTCTGAGCCATGGGAACCCTCTGTGCTTTATCTGTGAGAGGCTGTCACTGATAACAACCTTGTGATTTTTTGAACTGAGCTTTTCAGTGGAGAGCAGGGACATTCCTTCAGTCTAGTCAACGCCTCAGCGGCCACTCATGGCAGAGATGGGTGTGGGAGCAGAGAGGCGTTCACCTTCCAGAAGGTTACATATTGCTATTCCCCATATTTCTGCGGTAAAAGGGAAAGAATTCTGTATTTCATACTGGGTAAACAGAGAGTAAATTTTGTCTTGCTGTAATGAACTCCGTCTATACCTAACAAATGCTAACTATAGGAAAACTGTAACAGAAGATGTTTCTTCCATTTTCTATGTTAACAATTACATTCCTTTATTGAGTCAGCACCACGACTCCCCAAATTCTGTTAAATGCTTATGACTTCTTTCTTTCATCATGGGTACAGAGGAACAGAATTCTAACATAAACCCAAAACTTCTAAGACATTTCAGGAAAATCAGTTTAAGAGTGATGGCATAAATGATTTTTATTAGAAGAGAGTGAAGTCTTACCTGAAGCCTATCAGCTACATCTATCTGATGTTGTTAACAGTTTTCTGACTGACCATTAACACTACTCAACCTAAAGCCACTAGTGATGAAAAAGGCCCAGAGGACATTGGAGGAATGGGTAGGAGGACACAACGGGTGGAATGCAAAAGGAACCATGAGAGAGAAGACTGATTCAGGTGAAAGACAGCACAGAAGAGTGGAGAAGTTTAATAGCCTGCGATGGGAAGAGGCTCGCTCATGTCCTGTGGCTAGAGATGGGAAATGTGACCTGCAGGGGAGCTGGGATGGAGGCCTGCTGTACCTACCGAGATACAACCACTTGCAAAAGCTCTTTGAAAGATCTCGCTTTCTTGTAACAGAAGCAGCACTGATATGGAAAGTCTGTCATTCACATACCCCCAGCAGAAATAACAGTTTATGTTCAGGTCACAGTTTGAAGGTTAGCTCTACAACCTTAACAGCTAAAGTACTTTGTAAGTAAATAAACAAAAGTTCAACATAACTCAAAAACCAACTCCTGTCTCGGTGCTGAATTTTACATTTGGTGGCGCGCGAACGTGTGTTCATACACACAGAGAACATCACCCACCGAATATGTTTATCAATGGATCCTTCTACGGTTCAGTTCCTTTTCTCACAACTAACATCTTTTTTTCCACCTCTGTTGACCCAGAGTTCACCAGCAGGTCAGCGCTAAGGAAAAAGGTAACAACCAGTATTGAAAGTGTAACCCTGTCTATTGCTTAGATTCTGGGAACTTTAACCTCCGTTTGGAAAGCGTGACTAATAAGATGGAACAAATATTCTCCCAAGAGATGTAAACCATGTGCCAACTTCAAAATACAAAAATGCTTGCATGTTTTTTTCTTTTTTTTTTTTTAATAGGGGGAACTTTTTAATTTTTTTAACGTGACTGCATATGCAATATTCCATAGTAGTTAACAGAAGGCGGGAGTGCCAAGGCACAGGATGGCACCCTATTCTTCTGAACCCTACTTCAGTTTAAAGGAACTCTTGAATATTTTAGTTTTTTTTCTTCTCAGTGATCGTTTCTGAAACACCTATTATGTATTACAACAGGATTAAAAATTACATTTCTTAGCATAGCAGGATAAATATTGAGCAAAATAATTATTGAAAAGAATCTTTAATTTACATTATTTTCCCAAATATGAAATTAACTCCCCAAACGCTAATTCCACGAACGTGCAAATGAACTTTCAGTATGTAATTTATTTGAAACAAAGGTGAATTTTGTCACCTAAGCAAGTGACACTGGTAAGAAATGAGTATTATGAACAGTAACTGTTCATACATTGAAGCTTTCAGCACCATGATTTTATGGATTTGAAACATTTGGAATAGCCCTGCATTCAAGCACTACTGGTTACCAAGTTTAAGACTGTGTAACAATAAATAATTTATTTGCTTCTTCCCTTCCTTTTCTTAATTTTAGTTTTGCTTTGTTTGATATTAGTATTCCAAGCTTGCAGGTTTTGCTATGGGGTAAGGCTGAGACCCACCCAAATCACTGGCCAGTAAATTGCCCGCGGTATTTTGTCTGTCTAGAGCACTGATGAATAATTTCTCACAGAGTGGTTTTACAAACTGGTAGGCTTGACACAGTGATGTCTGCGCTTACCATATTGCCAATAGGCTTCAAACAAGATCAAAGCCTCATTCTCATAGCTGACACATAGATCACCAAGGATATTAAAATTTGAGCAAACAAAAACTGTAGGAAGAAAGAACTATTGTCCCTGTTTAACAGACATGGAACTGAGAAAGGTAAAAAGAATAGTTTGTTGATGGCTACTTGATCTTCAAGAACCTGAGAATGAGTCCTTGTCCAGTTCTGCTAAAGAGAATATTATCCCTTTCCAGTAGAATCCAAGGGGCAGCTGTTCTCTGCATCAACTGGAACTCACCCTTCCTGCTGTAATTGTAATTGCGCTTTTCAGATATGGCAGTGCTTTATTCCAAACTCAAATTGCTAGTTTAAAATGCTTTTGAGGTATGCAGCTGTGCATGTGATTGCTTGTCACCAGTACCCTGCATGGTCAGTTTGGTTTCTGTGGGTTGCGACTGCAGTACAACGGTAAAAGTCACAAGCCTCCAGACTGAGTTTAAAATCTTGTTTAAAAGCACGCTCTCTGACTCTGCGATAATTGGGAAATAGAAGGCATATCTTCACAAGCTAGAGAAAAACCCTCTATCTCGTCCCAAATCACATTTCAAAATGTGTTTTATTTATGCTTGGCAGTGACTACAGCACTTTTGGGTGCTATAAAAATAGAAGTACCTGTGGGAGACAGGTTCTTGGGGGTCTGCATAACAATCTGCAGGGAGCACAAACCCATGCAGGAATGACTTACAACATTCCGCAGTTTGGAGACAGAAAGCCGTTGCATATGAAAGAAGAGGCGAGCCCTGTGGCAACAGATGCCTCCAACCAGGGTACCACAGTCTCTTACCATAAGTTTGTTTACCTCCAGTTCTTTAAAGTGGGCATCTTTATGGGCATCTAGTTCCTCCCTAAACAAAGTAGTATCACACCGTGTGGTACCAGTTCTCCACAAGATGGCAAGAAATGTTCCGATTTTTCTAGGTTCAGAATATTACAACACACTAACAATAAATAGTAAAGCAACAAGAGTTAAATATAGAAATGTCTTTACTATACCTGACATATTCTGATTGCTTGGTCCAGCACTGTCTTTGTATCAGTTGCATAATCTGGACAAGGCAGCATGGCGTGACTGAAGTGGGCCTGCAGCAGGAGGTGTGTTTTTGTGTGTGAACTGTCAAATGAATGGGGATTGACTTCAATGGGAAGATGTTTTGCCAGTTCACTGTTCATCTGATCTTCATTGTGTCTCACAGGCAGATCTGTGTACTCATCAGCGTTCTTTAAAAAAAAAAAAATAAAAAAACCCAACATTGTAATTGACTTCACAATAATTATTACTCCTTATTAAGACAGTAAAAGTATATGCATTTGATTTACTACAGTTAGATTTCATTGTTAAAATAGCAGCATTTTAATGTTTAGAAAGCGTACTTATTGATCAAAATCATGTGTGTGAGAAAACAATAGCTAGTAAAATATTCACAAATATTCACACATTTAAAGTTTTTTTCACATAGCTGATTTTAACATTAGAGAAGAAGAAAATAAAAGTAGTGAAATAAATACATTCATTGGATGGACTCAGTATTTGAGATGACCTTCTACAGATATCCTGCCCTGGTTGGCTCACAAAAACATTGTAAGGTTAGCTATAAAGAAGTCAATAATTCACATTTTCAATTTTTGGGGTTTCTACTTTTTGTATTCAAAGCACAGTGGGTTTGAAATAGTTCTGGTAAGGTTATTTTAAAATCTGTTTTCGCTATTTTGAGCAGCCAGTGTCTAAGCAACGGATGACCAGCAACCAAAGCAAAAAGCAAAATTGTAAGTAGGTGCTGAAAACCATCCTCTGTGCTCCAGAGTGGGACTAATACCATTCATGCCAAAAAGGAAGCTGCCTAAGAACTTTCTTGCTGTTGCAAAAAGGAGCTGCCCAGCCACAAGCAATCTAATTGTAGTTATGAGTAGCAACATCCTTGGGGCTGAGAGGAACGAGTTCTAGTAGCAAGAGAAGAGAAGTTTATTCTCCTGCTAAGGAAATCCACTGTCTCTGAATGAAAGAAAATTCAACAGAAGCATCCTAAGAACGGTAATTTCAGCTGAAGAGTCAGTTCTGTGACCTAATTAGAGGGTTTTTTTTCCCTCCACAAAACCCTGCTATGCATGTATGTATATATATTCTTGTTTGGAATGAGAATGATCTTTCTAAAGTATAAAACATGCAACTAAAGTAAGAATTTTATAATTATGTGATATCTTTTCCATCTGTAATTTAAGAGAGTGTATTTCTTTTGTCATAAAATAAAAAGTAATATGGGTAGCCCGAAGGGCAATGTCTTCTAAACTATGGGCTTAGCAGAGACCTTTAAATAAAAGTGTTCAGGATTTTATATGCCTCTTAAACTATAGATTTGAGATTATGTGTTTTGGTCTTCAATCTCCAGTCAGACTTCCTGCAAATCCATATTAATGAAATATTCACAATGGTAACCAGTGCAGAGTGAGGTAAAGAAAAATGGCAATTTTAGAACACCTAATAGAACTACCTGATTGACTTGCAAAGTACTGTATCCACTCATTAATATCCTAACACACAGAACCTTTTTTGACAACTCCTAAAACCAGTTATATATCTCTTTTTCACCCCCTTGGAAACTGACAGCACAAAATTTTCTATTTTCTTTAACAGCACAATGAACGTACACCTAAAC
The DNA here is from genome assembly GCF_964106895.1 of Numenius arquata. NCBI lineage: Eukaryota > Metazoa > Chordata > Aves > Charadriiformes > Scolopacidae > Numenius > Numenius arquata. Next base: position 11,329,860 of record NC_133582.1, read on the forward strand.
TGTGATATAAATGTAACAGAAAAGATAGGTATTAGACAACTTAAGATTTGGAAAGCAAATCAGAATGTCATTAATTTATTTCATATCTCAACTGCAGATTAGAAGTGAAGACTGACTAAAGACAGAGGCTGCTTAATCCTGGATGTCTCTGCTAGATCTCTTGTGAAAACTGTGGTCATTTATTCTCTGAACCTAAGGTCACAATCTTTTTAAGCCCTATAGAAGGCTGCATGTTTGCTTCGCTCTTTTTATTTAACTGGCTTCTCCTTCAAAGATATTTTGAAGAATATTTACCAAGGAGATTTTTTACTTAGTTTTGCTTTGCAGTTTAAAGTAGCAGAAAGAAGAAGGATCAGCCAAGTCACTCCAGACCAATTGGTACTCCTGAAAACACGTTTTCCCTAATTCTTCCCCAGCACATGTTTTATTTACCTCCAAAACACTCCTCTTATTTTAAACAACTTGCCTACTTAATTTCCTGTTTGTGATCATTGACTGTAAGTAAGTGAGGTTCATTTTCTTATCTGCATCATGTAGGTAATTAAAGGAAATTGAGAATGGGTAGTGAAGCTTTTATACAACTGAGAATGAAGCTGAATGGAGGGCACCGAGGTCAGCAGAGTCCATTATATTTTTATGTGAGAGGCCAGTATGTCTGCCCTGTCCTTGTTTGCTTAGTGTAGGCTGGACAGACTACTAACTGCAAATCTGTTTCTCTGATTTGCCCAGCTGTCCTTGAATAAAGACATCTTCCATTGCAAAATGTTAAATGACAGTGATTGACAAGTCTGTGATGAACTCTGCTTGTAACCCCCTGCTACTGTTTTCAGGTTGCACAAGAAAAGACAGAATAAAGAAACATCCTTTGTAATCACCTCAAATGGGCCCTGCTGTTCACTCAATATTTTTTCATTTTAGTTTTCCTTTTCATTGTGAATCTCAATCTGTTCTGCAAACGCTGTAACTTCAACTATTCCACCCAATATATAATATATAGTATTTTAGTACACTGTGTCTGAATACTGTTCTTACTTCCATGGGTGAGGAAACAGATCAAATTACACATCAATCATTAATCTTCATTCTAAAGTCAAGAAACTTAATACAAACCTTATAGTTAAACCACAAAGCGCTGCTGTGCATTTTTCACTTTCCCTTTTTATTCTGTTAAATCAGGACCATCGCCGCCCATGTGCAAATATTATGTTTACAAGCACCTACACAGTTAAGCGTAACGTGGAGCATACCAGGAGATGACTAGGAATTTTAGCTATGGGTTCTGCAATCATGCGCTTGGCAGTCACGTCACATCTCCCTTTCCTGTAGGTCTGTGATGGACTTTCCCAGTAATGTCTTCTTTTGGGCATTAGAGACTGCTGCATCGTTTCGAAGGTGTAAGAGTCCTCTGAAACCTGCATTTCAACTTGTATGCGACGCAGGGTCATACAGGAGCCAGTAACTTGCTTTGCCAGTGAGAAATGTCACACGTAGACCTGCATAAACTCGACAGTTATATTTTACAAGGCCAAAGGGCTATTCGGATAATTGAATTCTGTTTCCCGCATAACAGCAGCCACAGAATCACCTTAGAGTCCTGTCTGCAACATCGTGTTCCAGATACGCAGCTTATCATCACCCTTTATTTGAATTGATAGAATTGTTTTAAAGCAAACAACTCATCCTACTTTGAAATGTATCTCCTGCACTTTTCTGGTACTATGAGGCGTTTGAGGAGTCAGACTGAACTAAAATTTAAATAAGGTATCCAACATGGCGAGCACAATGCTCCGCAGTGTCCACGGGGTTAAAAAACCCCAGATTTTCTTTCTACCCACAAAATGCATAAGTTTGGCCAAAATTTACTGTTTTATAGTGAGAGCTGAACTATAAACTTATACCCCATGTAAACCTTCTGAAATATTTTAAACCTCAAATAACCACATCTTGCCCTCTGTTTACAGGAGAGAAGAGGATACTTGTGGAGCACAGACAGAAACGGGATCAAGGTGACCAACTAAAGTAAACTTGAATATTTTAAGTTCAGTTCAGTCATGGGAACAGCAAAACTTATAAAGTTAATGAGTTCTAGACTTTAAAGAGCAGTTGATTAATTTGTAACAATGAGGGTCTAAAACAAACCAAAAATAGTTTCTCACATTCCAGAGTTGAACCAGTCGTCTTTTCTTTAGCGATGCTGTTATTGAAACTACCTTAGAACTGACTGACTGTAAGTTCTTTTTCTTTATATAGGTAAAGTGAACTCAAACACACCATATTTTGAACTTTAATAAACCTGCAATGTGTTTTGCTCTCTTTCAGGTTTATGATGTAGAAAGAAACAAGGGAAAAGCATTCTTAGAAAATTTGATACCAAAATTTACAGTCATTAACCTGAAGTATTAAAAAAATCTTGTAGTAAACTAGTACTAAATTAACTGCCAGAATAACAAAAAAGGAGGAAAGATGATGATCATTTTTAGCTAATACAGTAATCACATCCTCTTTACCTGAACCTTGGTTTAAATTACTTAAAATTCTGGCAGTCTGAGTGGATGCTGATGGGCTGCATTGGAAGTAGCTGGACTCCAATCTTTAAAGCAGTCTGTAACTGTCCTCATTTGGGTGATACCTCTGTCACCCTTATTATAGGACAGAGAAGTAGCAGGGTCAAAATAGAGAAAGAACAAGCACTGAGAGTTTGTGAGTAGCTACGTAACTGGGTAATGTCTTATAATAGATTCACAAACTCCAATTTTTTTCTTTCAGGATACTTAAAAACATTTGAAGTTATTTCCATTTTTTATACATACATATATACATCTCCATTCATGTGCTGACAAAAGTCTCATTTGACACTGTTAACTGTATTATAAGGAAAATAAAAAAATCGCTTAACTGAAGTTCCCAAGTTGACCTTCATTTGCCCATGCACTTCTCCAGAGAACAAGACTGTTATGTGACACAATAATGGCACAAGTATATATTATGAAAATTATTTAAATTAACCAACATATTTATACTTTATCTTATCTTCACATTTTTCAAGTGTGACTTTGATTTATAAGCAAAGATATTAAATTTACATAGATGTATCCTGGAAGGTAGCTGGAACACAATCAAGTTTAGATTTATATCCATAGAACAAATAAATGTGAGGGAACATGCGCTTTAAAAAAACCCAAAAAATGGAAAAAAAAGCCCCAAAAGCCCAAACCGACCACATACTTAAAAGTTGTTTTTCAGCTCACACCAAAAAGTAAAATAGGTCAAAAAAATGGAATTGGGGAAGTACTTGCTAGAATTACTGCTCTGAAAATTGTATCTGTGTTAGTGATTCCATTATAAACTCCTATTTTAAGGAGTTTATTGGTAGCCTATAAATGTATATGCTTTGGTCTCAGTTTTATGGGACATAATTCAAACTTCCAAAGTTTAAAATGTTTGGGTTTTTTTTTACTCCTAGATATAAAAGGTCTAGGACAATATTCCAGTTAAAGACAGTTATAAACATATATTACTACTTATAAGTATGTTTGTTCTTTAAACATGAACAAACTTGATGCATGTTTTCAAGATTCATATTATAGGCAAAAAAAAAAAAAAGTAATTAATTTCTACCAGCTAATTGAAGCCGCTACATAACACAGGGATATTTAGATTGGAAGCCCTCTTTTAGACAGCAGACATTGCACAAAGAGCTTCCTCACTCTGTTTTACACACGTAAAAATATACTTTTAAGACAAACTTTGCAGAAGTGACGTTCTAGATTTTTAGGGCAGCCTGACAGGCTCTGCTAAGCAACGGAGCAGGTTGGAGTTTTGTAGCGATCTTGACGAGTGGCCAACATGAGGCAAAAGAAGACAACAAAAATTGTCAGATTAGAATCTACTTACTATGTGATACTGTAATTCACCACGGAGACCATTTCTAAATAAGCTCCTTGCCTTTGTATACCATAGAACCCCTCTCCCTGTCAACTGCGTGTGTGTGTGGCAGTGCAATCAAATGGCATCCAGTATATTAGAGCCAAACCTGCAGCGCAGCTCCTTTCCCATCCCTTCCTCCCAGGGCGGGCGGCTGGCGGGGAGGAAAGGCAGAAAGCAAAGCCCTGTGCCAGCCCCTGCTCCGTGGGGCACGGAGGAGCCGGAGCCCCAGCCCCTGGGCAGCTGCTGTCCCTGGCTGCGGAGAAGGGGCTCCCTTTCTGGCACCGGTGCCTCCCACTGGGGACCCTGCCTGCCCCAACTCTCCACTCCAGCTTGGGTAATAGGAAAGTGATCTTGCTGCTTTCTCTAGTACTCCATCGGAGTACTCTCCACTCTCTACTTTTTGGAAAAACGACAGGAGGAAAACAGACAGATACGTGTAGGATAGAGAGAAACTGCCAAGGGATAAGGGCTGCTCAGTATCTTTTCAAAACAAACACTAACTTTTTTATTTATTATCTAATTAGTGGTTAATGGATTTTTACAGCTAAAAGAAGTGTCAAAAAAAAAAAAAAAGAAAAAAAGAGAAGTATAGAGTTCAAATTGTAAAGTTAACCCAATTAACTAAGTAGGAGCAAAACAGTGAGGCTGGGCTACCCTGGAATCTGTCTCCAGATTTAAGATTTACCAGAGAGAGCATTGGAAATTTCCAGTTGAGCATGAGAAGTTGAAGAGATAAAGTTGTGCAACCCATCAACATGCAATTATGTAAATCTATTATTTTTAAAAAATTAATTTATAACTATCTTTCAGGATATAAAATGGGCACATTTCAGTAATGGGACCTACAAACAAAAAAAGTTTATAAGAACATTCAAGTTAAAAGTTCTTACAATTCTTATAAAGTTTCATCTTACTGATCAGAGTAATCATATATAATTGTATTCTCAGACTTCTTACTTTAAACAGACAAGTGCTTGATTTTTGCTTTTAAATAGCTGCACATGATAAACACCACAAATTTTACAATTACAAACATCATAAAAAGTACAAGCTAGGGCAATGAAACAGTTGAGTGATCACTTTAAAACACCCTGCAGGGTTTAGATTTCACAAGTTCACCTCTTACTTAAAACATCCAAACTACAAACTACTGATGACATTCCTGATGACCAGAGGTCAGGAGTCTGAAAGACCTTTGCCACTCTGCACAGAGCAATAGGAGGTCAGCAATATTAGCTACCAGTAGCAGAGAGTGACCTGGCAGATCTGGGAACTTCTGAAGTACAAAGTTAAATCACAGACCTCCGCTTCAGCATGGAGCTGCTAAAAGAAAATGCAAGCATGCTAGCATATGTGAGAGGGGGGATTATATAAAATAACAATAATTTGACATGGGAAAAAAAGTTATTAGGACTTCTATACTAACTTGGAAGTCTATTTCCTCCCTCCACCCTCCCCCGAGGTTTCCTAAGTATATCAGAGAAGCTAAGCTTCAGTGTACAGGAAGATACAGTAATAGATAATACAATCATTGCAATTGTTTTACCAAATGGTAAAAAATATACTTATAGAACCATTCTGTTTGAGAATAATTTCCTTTTTAAATTGCATACTTTACTAAAACATGCTAAAACAAGGAACGAATTCATGATTTTCGGTAAGTCTTAACTCTCACAATCCATATTTCATAAAGTTTATGATCACAAACATAATTCAGTGCTACTTTTTTGGCCAGTTCTAATAAAAAACTTTCTTACAATACATTCATTTTTCCCCCAAATGTGTAGGTACTTTCATAGTATTCAGCCTGTACAGCTTTCATAGAGGTGGCTTTAATTCACTCTCAGGTTTTTAAGTTAAATTATTGATTATAAGTAAGCCTGTAACACTTGCACAGTCTAAGGAAATGGGTATGGCATGCACATTACTCACCTAGAATAAGTTACTTCAACCATAGCAAATAAATATAAATTGAATGGTATAAATTCCATTTATAAAGTGAATTATAGTGATGCGAGAGAATTATTACATTTTATCACTGGAAATGGTATATTTGAGATTTTCAGCTCTCCAAGATGCCTGACTTTTTCAAGTCATGTTATAGGGAAGATTTAAAACCAACTGGTTTTGGCTTTATTGAAACTAATTGTATTGCACTAATACAGAAAAGCTTTCCAGTGCATGAACTCGGTAATGTGCTAACAAAAAACTGGGAAAATCTCTCTGAGTATACATTCAAAAGTTTGATTGTCATGAGAAATCTACTTCAGTTCCATTTGGACGTTTGTCCACGTTTTGAAGCTGAGCTTGGCTGAATCAGCTGGCTCTGCTACTGATTGAGATGATGATAGCAATAAAAATTGTAATAGCAAATTTTGGCACGCAGCTTTCCCCGGGAAAGCGATCAGTCATTTTCCATCTTTGGCTTCGATCCTTCATTGGGATCTTCCAGTGCAGAGCCCAGACCCAGGGAAGAAGGTAACAGATCTCTGCATTAAGTTAACGCTGCTCGGCACAGAGACAGTAGTAAGCGCTACTAATTCTTTATGTGAAATGGGGCCCATACATACTGTATATGTTAATGGCAAGCTGTAAAAGCTCTGTGTGTTGAAAAACAGATTTCAGATCTGCTGACCTGTAGCAGCTCCCCTAGTGGGGAGCCACAAATGCACGCTGCTGCATTTTTGTACTGGATTAAATTCCGGATCTAGACTACTATGTGACCAGAGACAAAAGGGAATAAAAAGTTCACAGGCGTGAATACCTGTCATCATGTGGTGAAATGACTTGCAGCCTCTGTTCAAGGGAGGCTCAAGCCCAGAATAATAGAGGAACAATATGAACTGGCAGAAATATATGGGAAACTTGGAAGGTGCCTACATGCATAATGTCTTTTCAGCAAGCCAATGCTACTGGTCTCACTCTAAGCACTTTTAAATGAAAATCGTTTAATATAATAATAAAAAAACACAACTGTAAGAGGAAGTGACAGCTGCTGCAAGTAAATTTCAATAAGGGTAGTTCCCTGCTGATAAAAACTGGCACATCTCCACTCATTTCAGTGTAACTATGTGGATTAACATTGCTTGCAAATCTGACCCAATGTTTTGAAGAATTTGAGAGCTACAAGGTAACACAGAGAGGGAAGACACTGGTAATTACAAGAGTGGGGAAGAGGAGTAATCACCACCACAACAAACAGTAAAACTACTTGAAGTCTATTAAACAAATGGACAGTCTGTTCGTATTTCAGTGTGCTTGATTTGAGGAAGTTCTATCAACGCTTCTGCTGTGAGTGCCCAGTGGTCTGATACAGTGAGCAACATGGCAAAAATACCCTTGTACCACATATGACATTAACAGAACATCCCCTTACCTGCGTGGGATGTACTGTGCATTGCTAGGGCAGATCTAACCCCTTTTGGGTGGCAAGTGATAATTTTTCTTGGTGATGTTAACTGCACACAAATTTGTGAGAACACTGTAGACTCTATTCCTACACAGACTTATACCATGTCTTTTCTATCTGTAAATAAAGGCAGTCATCTAAAGTACATTGTAAGAACTGTATTAAAAAAATAAATGGAAAGATAACTGGTGATTAAGAGAGAGTTGCACATATTTTGTCTCTGGTATAAAGTTTTAAGAACTTCTTTTAAAAGACAAAGAAAACAGAGATTTTCAGTACCAGATGTCTGGGAAGATCCCATTTGGATTTGAGCTACTTAAATTTGCAATCATGTATTTATACATCTAACAGAGCTTCTGTTTCCCCTAGAATCTGAAAATTAACTAGCTTTGTAGCATCTTCCTTGATCTGCCACCCGTGCCCTGAGGATTAGAGACTCCACCTGAGCTTGTTTTACAAGCATAACAGAAAAAATTAATCTCTGCTGGCAGCGATCCCACTGGGATACTGATGAATAATGATATCCCTCTCTTGCTGCCCTCTCAGTCCACTAGAAAAGCCACTCTAACCCAGCAACGTGGAAACCGCTGAAACCATTCCAGCTGTGGATTAGCAGGCAGTCAAGCATCCATCTGTTCTGTGTGAATCAAGAGAAAGCAAACACGCATTCTTATAGCTAAAGAAGTATTAAAAATTAGCATCTTATATGACTGCATATAGTAAATAATAAGACAATCATATACAAAAGAAAAAATAATCTATTATCTACACCTCATGTTGTTTACATTTGCTTGCTGCCTTAAGCAAATGATAAAAGTTGGAATTCATCCCGTTAACCTACAGAATATTGTGCGTTCAATGACTTAATAGGCTTAAGATAAAATTTCTTAACATTGTATGCATCAGTTGTACCTAAAAATATTTTGTAAGTAGATGTGCATACAACCATTAAATAAATATAAGCGAACATAGTAGCATGGCTTCACCTTGACAGGAGAAAGATTTAAAAAACCTGTTGTGAGAGGGATTTTAGCCATTTTCCTACCCTCTAAGGTGAGAGGAATAGACTGGAGATATTTTCTCTTTCTGAAAGCTACTAGTTTGAATAATCTTTGCTGGATTGCTGTATTTTTCCACTGGAAGACAGAAAGGAAACGCAGTGGGATGTTGGCATGCGGGCAAGCCAATCAAATTGGTGATGTCTGATTTGACTCTTCCATGGGAAATAGGACAATGATATACCATAAATTAAGGAAAGCTGTATTCCAGCATCATCCCAGATAACATTACTTAGAAAAGTTAGATAATTTGACGGTTTTCACATACAACAATTCCAATATTTTGCCGGATGCCTGGTCCACATTCATTAATCTGCAGAGGTGAAGAAAATCTGCAATTTTTTATTCTCTAAAAGCAAGCTTACTTTGCTATACTAATTTTTCAAATATATATATTAACTTTTTTAAATGTTAAGAAAAGTTTTGGCCTTTTGGTAGCAAAAAGCCTTCTGCAATTTCTTCTAACATTATAGGTAGCATAAGCTACTTAAGTAACTGTGAAATAAAGCACCTTGTAAATCTAGGCAAATAACAGGAGAGGCCGGTATCTTAAAAGTTCGTATGTGATAATACAAAACATCAACATTTAAAATAAAATTCAACCTTCTGAAGCTAGCCAGGTTCCATCAGGAAAAAAAAAAAAGAATGAGACAAAGAAGGAATCTAAATGTAAATAGGAAAATACAACTGTCAGATACTTCATTAAGGACTAATCAGTAATCCTCTTATGTCCTTTTTTTAAAAACTACTATGCTAAAGGAACAATATAGACTGGATACCAACCTTGTATGATGTAATTGTTTCAGTCAAACCAATCTTTATCCTGAAATTTCTGTTCCAATCAGAGAACAAGCTACAAAATGCCATCCTCTTTCTTAACAGTTTTACAAGTCTGAGCAATAACTTCTTTGCTGACAGAGAAAAACATTTGTGTGCCTTTAAACAGCAGTCAGTTAAGGCCGAGCTGGTGTCACTAAGTGAGCTGAATTCTGTGACAACAAATTCATCAGCAAAGTAAGCGCTACAATTCATAGTACAATAGTATAATTGTATCAAAAGCAAAGGCAATAACTAGAAACTAGTGAAGACAAAAGAACTGCAGGCTGCAGAGGGCCTAAATTTGCCTATCGCACTTAATTAAAAATCGGCAGGCACAAAGTAGGTAGAACTTGTGCTGACTTGCTAAAGGCACAGTGGGGTTGTCAGACAGCCTTCTGGGGTATGTGGGGCATGAGAACCTACAGCCATTCATCAAAGCAGCATTGAGTATTATAAAATATTACCTCAATACAGACGCAGTTTAGAAATTTAGTTTTGTTTCAACAAACACAAAAGTTATTTCAACAAATATACTGTATATTTGAAAATAGAGCCATGTGACATAACTGCTGAAAAAAAGCCGTTTCATTTTCAATCTGAATCCTTTGCAAACTATTGGCTGCATGTACCCAACTACGCATAGTTTGCAATCCTGCATAATGATGACGGCTACAGTTCTAACTGCCAAGTGGTAAGTAAAAGACTTCTGTGCTGAAATAAATAAATAAATAGTGCACGGTTGAATTGCCTGCAGCTTTAAGCAGTCAGCTAAACCAAGCTTGCTATCACTGAACTTGCTTCTAGAATATATATCCCAAGAACAAGCATTGATTTGTCACAGATGGCAGCCAACATTCACATTTCTAAGTACAAGACCAGGACAGTACTGTTATCTACCCTACACATACAAGTGTAACAGTTTCCTGATTCATCAAAATAGTTTTCATTAGTATACATGAGCGTTTTGCTGCCGTAGCTGCATCTCTAGCCCCTGTTAAAGGAATTTATTTCCTCATTTTTCTGACAGAAACAGTTACTAAAGCAGCTGTTTGAAATGAGGCTATAGCCTGAGGCTAGTGGCTTCCACTGCCGCAGCTATGTACACTTTCACAAGTTTTTCCCTTGGACGCCGCACTGCAATCAAAACAAATTAAAAACTATATTATTTCCAAGATAACGGTTTTTGTCTTATGGCCTGCCTCCTGGGAAATGTACGTCATAAACCTTTAACGTCAACTTTAAAATAGTTTTTTTTTTTACCTTTCCCAAGTATTGATTCAGTTTTTTAAACCGGCAAGTAATGACAGAAGTTGAGTAAGAAGATTGGAGGGAAAAAAAAAAGATCTCTTAATCGGAGATTAGAAAGTCATGGGTAGTGGAGATGGGAAGGTTTTATATTTTCTGGTCTTGAATGTGACTCTTTGATGCCATAGAAATGAAAGACTTATGCCACGTTCAGTTAGTTGTCAGTGGTGGGCACTGTCATCTTGATTTACCAACTGATTGTGCTTTTCTGGAAAGGCTGGCAGCATATGATGCTTTCAAACTAAAAATCAAACAATCATTTGGAAAAAGAAAAATAAATAATTGTGGCATGATGTTAGAAAAAAAATACTATATTTAAGTAATACAGCAACATTCAAAACTGCTCCATCTACTGGGACTAGAGAAAAATCAAGACAAAATTAATGTGGGAGTATTCATGTGTATAAGTACTCTTTCTGCTAAGTACAAGATATTTTGAATATACTGGATATAGATGATGAAATTTGGATGATATTAAAATTCTCTGTAGCATTTTGTTTTATTTTTATGAAGCCAAGTACAATTTTCAAATTTAAATTATTTTATTAAAAACACTGTGATACTGTCTAGATGTTCCAAGCGGGAACTGAAGTACAAATGTTTTAAAATATTAAAATCCAGACAATATAGGCTGTATAAAAATTAAGTAAATGACCCTGCAAATGCCTGTGTTTAAGATTAAATTTATGCATTGAACAGTCCTAGGTATGGATTTATTGTGAAGTAAAGATTTAATGGTAAGAGGTAACAGCTTTCTGCTATATATGGGGTCACTAAAATATGCATAATGGCTCAGGCCTTTTCCTGTTTGAAGAGTGGCCACAACAGTCATGTTCATGCTGCTGAGAATGTACACTATGTGTGAAATCAAATATGTAAGTTCTTTAAAGGTTAGGATGTACCATACTTGCTTTTCGTTTGATCTAGAGTTTATGTAATGAAATATTTCTATTCTTGACACTGAAATGCCATATGTAAAAAGAATAACATAATGAATACAGTTTTGCTAAACTTTTATGCCTTGAAGAAAATCATAGTAGCACCTTTTTTACCTTCTAAATTAAATGTAAATGTAAATTTAAACTAGAAAATTACTGACTTAGGAAGAGTGATCTGATTTTTTTCTGAAATGGCTTACAAAACAGAAAACCAGTTTTATATAATATCTTAAAGAAAACAAAAGCAATGTTTCTGCCATGGCTTGCAGAGAAAATATTAAAACAGCTCACATACATTAGCTTGTTCTTGGACAATATTTTTGCAACTTATTAATTCTTCCTTCCCTGGCATCTAACTGGAGACCAGTGGAAAAGACAGTTTATCACTGAGTCAAAAACCTTTGTGGCCCCTTCACGGGAGACTGAACCAACAGCTTTAAGACAGAATCCTGCTAAGGAAATAAAATTGTTTTAGACTAAGAGTGTAAATATTCATAAAGACTTGCATATTTCCCTCATTAGAATAGGATGTGGTGCTGCTGATGAACAGAAAATAAAGCTATAGGTTAACTGAGTTACCTAGAATCTTATAGTACAAATACCTAATAGGTAATCAAAGACAGATAAGGCATTAATAACTTTACTCTTTTGTTATCTATGTATATGGGATGGAGACCTCCTGTTTCATGTACTTCCTCCTTCTACCTTTCAAATCTGCTACTCCAGCAATGCCAGATTTTCTGCTGAGTTCTAAAAGACTTCGTCTAATACAGGCCAGGGTAACAGAGTAGAAACATAGGGAAGAGGTATGTGGATATCAAACTTCGAAGTCTATGTTTATATCACAGAAAGATGGATACGTGTGCCCCAGTATAACACAAACACCATGCTGTTCCGTCCCTAAGCTCCCCAGTTAGCAAGAAACCTGTCTCTTAAAACCAGTTTACATGAAAGACAGTTTTCTCTTGTAGGCAGAATTCAAAAACAGAAATAAGGGACAACATGCAGATGAAACAAGGGCTGAAAGATGGTTATGTTATCCCCTTCACCGTCTGGTATGAAGAGATATAACAAAGTATTTGCTCTGTAAATAAGAATATTAACCAGAAAAGTGTAGTAATAAATTACCAAAAATCACAAAGCTAGCGAATCTAGCCATCACAGTCCTGATCAATCATCAAGACAGACCTCCTTTCCTCAAGGTACAACAAACCTTCATTTGAATTTAAAAAGATTTGTGGTGACTGCTGATTTAGTACAGAAAATGACAAAAATTACTCCAAAGTAGCTCTCACTCTTTTTCACCCAAACTTCTGTTCTAATCTCTGCACCTAACTTTCCGAATAAAAGGAAACAGTCTTTAGGTACCTCAGGGAAATCCAGCCTGTCAGTAGTAATTCATGAACACTTTCTCATCAATAATACTTAATGCAAGAAGCACCATAACTCAACAGTGATTAAGCTCATTTGGATTACTACTGTCTGAAGCACAGTTAGGAAAGTTTTAAAGAAAGCTCTATGGAAAAGCATCAAACATTTTCTCGGAAAAATTTCAGGCCCACGAGCACAAGTCAGTTACAAAAGTAACGGAATCTGAACTTTGCCTGTTAACTGCAAACCCAACACAAATTAAACATCTCAAGCACAGATTTACTGAGAGGAGAAGGGTAAGTGAGAGGGGACTGTACCCCACCTATTTGCATCACTTATTACTGTACACTTCCAGACATGACTGCGGGGCTGTGCCCATGTGCCATGTTCCTGTTCATGTTATGGATACTTAAACCCCTAAACCATATTGAAAAAAAATTTCATTTGATCTTGCAAAATGCTGGCAGATGATCAAATGAAAAGAGAAAATAAAAATAGAGAGAAGAACGTATATTGGAGAAGACTATGAATGGTCGTGACTATTAAGTGGAAACAAATCTTGCTGTCAAGTGACTTTTTGGAGAAACCCATCAACATGAGAAACAGGATGACTGAAAACTACTTTTGCACGTGAGTTGCAAAGATTCATCGATAATTCGTTAGTGAATGATCCTGAATTCTGAACACTCCTATCAGCATGGCAAAATGTCACTCTGAAACTCAAAATCCCTTAATCAAACTCAGATTTAAAATCCTTAATATGAACATAGATTTCTGAATTCTTGAATGCAATCTTGCTTTTTACTCGGTTTTGTTTTAAACAAACTTTTGCTTCTTTCCAAGTTTCACAATGACAATTTGGTAAAAGCGTACATATTCCATTTCAAGCCCACAACATCAGCATTTTCTTTGTTACAAATGTACACTTCTGCCATCCTTGTATACATCAGACAACTTAGAACGATAGAATTGTTTAGGTTGGAAAAGACCTTTAAGATCATCGAGTCCAACCATTAACCTGGCACTGCCAAGTCCACCACTAAACCATGTCCCTCAGCATCACATTTACACGTCTTTTAAATGCCTCTAGGGATGGTGACTCAACCCCTTCCCCAGGCAGCCTGTTCCAACACTCGACAAACCTTTCAGTGAAGAAATTTTTCCTAATAACCAATCTAGTAAATTTGTAAATGTCTCAGGGTTTGCTATATTATGAACAACACCAACAAAAAAAAGACTCACATGTCACATCTACAAAATCCTGCAACTGCATTTGAGAGATATTTTGGATGGTTATTCTTAAATAACACAGTCCAAAATTCAAAACTTTAAAACTGGGTGATCAGCAGAATAATCACAATTATAATTATGTTTTGCAACGATAATAGGCCTTTTTGTACTATAGCTACAGCTTTCAGTTCCAGCATCATTAAGAGATTCTTCAAATTACTTTTTAAATATCCTTTTCCCTCAGGATTTTCACTTATACCTAATTAGACTACTTACCCCATGCCATGTAATTCCCCATTGCCAAAACTGCTAAATGCTTCAATAAGAAGGAGGAGGGCACCAGTGGAGCAAGGCAGATGTAATGTCATTGGTTAACAATAGAGGTGTGAAGCAACTGCCTTCATTATAAAACTCATTAATTCCCAGTGTTTAGGGGGGGAAAAAAAAATCCTTGGCAAAAACTCTGTTGAAATGGCAATTCTTTTCAACACTACATCAGATTGAAAAAAACCTTTCAATTTACACCTTCAACAAGACAGAATAGTAATTTCATTATTAATTTTGAAAATCAACATGTGCATAAAAAGTAAGGAAAAATTGTCAGCTATAATGGCATCCAGCATTCATACAGTCCTTTCATCTTTTAAATTGATGTGGCACATTTTGCCCCGTAACTGATTTTATTTTTAGTCTCATTCCTCTTACGATTGTAAATGGACAACTTTCAAGACTATATTTCCAGAAAAAAGAAAAAAATTACAAAGAATTAAAGCAAGATTAATGAATTTTAAATTTTACAATCTCTGCCCAACAGCAGGGTCCTAGGTTTTGTCTACAACAGAAATATTTGCCATTTACCTTTGCGCTTCATGGATGCATGCTGTTTAAATAGGTGAGGAGCCCTGACATAAGATAGACAGAACTAGGTTCTGCTTCTATCATTCATCTTCCATATGCTGCTTATCGGCTTGGCCAGTGTCATGAAATGTCCCCCATCTCTGCTAATGCTGTTCTCAAACTTTCCCTGTCCAAATTTGTCTGAAAAAAATTTCTGAAGTTTCTGGGTTTTCTCTAGAGAGAAGAGGAGATTTTTAAGAGAGACAGCAGCTGGAGTAAAGCCATCACCTTGAGTATTCAACATTAAATTATTTAACTTCTGTTCACTAGTGCGTATTTCTTTTTAAAATTTCAGTTTTTTTTCATACTGCTTATATAGGAGTTGTGGTTGATTACCATTTTGAATTGAGCTGAAGACAGTAGATTTTATTTCACATAATTTGGAATGTTTTCTGACAACAGAACAACAGATATTGCAGGGTCAGTGATATCAATTCCCCTATTTAGGCTGTCTAACATATTCTGTTATAAAAGATTACTGTGGCCTTTATTTCTGAGCTGTAACTCTCTGAATGTTTGCAGCAGGCGATTTAAATTTATTAGCTTTCCTAGTGTCATAAAATGCTGATCCGGTTTTGTTGAGATGCAAACTGTTGAATAGCAGTATTTCAATATTTTTTTTTTTGGTGGCATATACAAAAATATTGTAAGATGGGACTCTAGATTTTGAAGTTAACACTTGGAAATCACAGTATTAAAGAATTTGGGCCACTTGTATAATGTGTATATAATATAACAGAGACTATAATCATAAGTGGGCAGAAATAAGCTTTCCTGGATAATATTCAGGCACTACTTGTTTTCAAATACGTGTGTACAAGTGGAGCTATACCATTTTGAAAAAGATGATTTTGTAGATATAGCTACTAAAGTATTTAAAAAGGAAAATGGAGTAAAACCTGATTCTTTTATGATGAGAATGTAATACTATCACACTGCATCGTATACTGTGTCTCCAGATTTGTACCCTAAAATCTTTTGCCATTCATTGCACTTCTCTACTAAACCGTCACTAGACTGACTGTATGAGCTGGCCCTCAGGGATCATGAGGTGGCTGGGAGAAGGAGAAGGAGGCATCCTAGGAAACAGGTCTTCCCCATATATCTCTCCCGCTTCTTAAAGCTGCTGTATCTTCCAGATTGTCCCAGTACAAAGTGATGGCCCTGGTACAGAATTTAGGATGCTGATATGCAGTTATTATTCTGGCATTTTAGTAGCCTACCTAACTTAGAAAAAACCCCATATATCAGATCTGTATAGATCCTGAAC
Organism: Numenius arquata; assembly: GCF_964106895.1. Classification (NCBI taxonomy): domain Eukaryota; kingdom Metazoa; phylum Chordata; class Aves; order Charadriiformes; family Scolopacidae; genus Numenius; species Numenius arquata. The sequence goes on from NC_133582.1 coordinate 11,346,084, forward strand.
ATTATAAAGAGGAATAAGACGAGAAACAGTAATTTTGATGTACTGATTAGACGAAACACCAGAAACATCAAAAATGATTCAGGTATATTACTCTAAACAACAAAAAATGAAATTACAGATCAGTACTGATTAGATGAAACACTAGAAACACCAAAAATGATTCAGGTATATTACTCTAAACAACAAAAAATGAAATTACAGATCAGGGAAGAAAGGCTTTTCTTAATTTCAGGGTGTTTTTTCATACACTTGTAAGTGTCGTTAAGAGTCACGAGTTACATATGTTTAAGTTAAGAAAATATCAGTACTTACTGTCAGAATTAAGAGCAATTCTTCAATGTTGCTTTCAGGTTTCAACTGGTCTTTGAACATCCCAATAGTTGGATGCTTCAAATAATAATAGGAAGCAATGCGGCCGTATGTCAGAGGTTCAATGCTGCGATTATCCTGTTAGAAGAGGAATCAAAAATACATGGTTCCTACATGGTTCAAAATAAATGGTTCCTACGAAACTGTAAAATATTTTAAGACTACTTTATAAGATAGAACAGCAAAAATAATTTAGCATCATATTTTAGCTGCAACCCTAATTAAGCTCAATTTTCAACATAAGTCTTATGAATAGCTCCATAGACAAACTCTGACATCTCAAATCAGGAGCATTTATCTTATCTTGTAAGGCACAGATGAGTCTTACCTCCCCAATTTCAATACAGTAGGAGCATTCCAAATCAAAGAGGGATTTCTCAACAAGGCTTGAGAGGTACTTATTCATAGTGTCATGGCTCACATCATCCAAGTTGTAGTAACTAGATAAATTGAAAACAGATGCACTACATGAATACTTTTGACACTCTGAAGATTTTTAACAATAATGTCTTGTAGAAAAGCTTACAAAGCTGTTATAACACACACACATACTTGAAAGAGCAATATCCACATTAAACAATTAAATATAGAACTATTCCCTTATATAGACTAACAAGAAATTCATGATTCTTAAATGGCTTGTGGGAGTAACCAATATAATACAAGCAGGTACACATGAAAGATGGTAATTTATCTGTCTATTAATATAAAGGTTGATACCAACAGAGCTGCACTATATTTTGTTAGTAAGAAAATTTTCCTAATTGCATAAGTATATTTTCCTGATTATATAAGTATGAAAGTGAACAAGCAATACTAACATAAGTAACAGTATTTTAACTTCAAGAGAAAGGAAGAAACCCCACCAAGGATACCAAATGTTCTTACATTCTGGAACTCTGAAAATAAAAACTAGGCATATAGTGACATCTCTTGAAAAAGTAACCTTACACCAATCCAAATGTTGGTGTTTGTTATTATATTTCCATGTCATTTTATTCTCAAAGCTAAAATTGCTTAAAAAAGGAATAGGGTATTTGTCAATGTGATTACTTCATGTGTTCATTTTCAGGTAAAACTGGTTAGGTAAACTATATGTAGTAACACTTAGTTATCTGTATGAAGGAAAAATGTTTATAAAGTGTGCCAAAACATATTGTTATGCTAGCATATGAAAAAGACCTGGTGACTGAAGTCTGCATACCTTAACTGTAGAACTTAAGCTATATTATAAGATTCTTATACAAACTAACATAATTTCAGGAAGAGCTTTTACCTAGAAAACTCCAGAGAAAAATGTAGTAAGAACTTGTGTCCTGGATTCAACAAAAGCACCAATTCAGAAAGTAACAATTAAGTTCAATGAGCAGTGAAGAAAAACTGAGCATGCTCAGAAAGTTTAAAAATTCTGAATTTAAGCAGAGCAATTAAATCATGCAATTTCAAAGTGGAATTCAAACAAACAAAAAAATGTGATGGTTTATTGAAATGTCAAAAAGCATGGTAAAAAAGGCTGTCCCTGCTCATTTAATTCTGTAAAATACTGTCGCACAAACAGACTACTGAGATTGCTGCAACAATGAAAGATGCTCCTTTGTTCATATTAGCTGGTTTACTAAAATTTCCTACTGTTACGATGTACTCAGCAGCCCCATTGGAAACAATACCACATGCTGTAATGGAGATTAGGTTCTTTCAGTGTTATTTTGCGCAGGTGAACAACAGGCTGCATAACAGTCTGCTGAGATTCATTTTAGCTGATTTTACATAGTTACAGCTACACCTGAGTTAGTCTTTTAACTCCCTTTACTGCCAATGGAGAGAAACGTACCCTTGCAGAATGCTATTCATCTGAAGGATTTTATGTATCTGCTTTAGGATGGGGTGGAATGTAACCATTGACTAAAAAACCCCAACTTCAGACAATCAGTTTGGGCAGATGAATCCCATTTTCTGAATCAAGTTCTATTTTGTTTACTGTAATACTGCTATTGGCAAATTTCAAAAGATGGATTTGCATTTTTATGTACTCCAAGTATCCTTCCATGACTGTTTTATTGACAGAATCTGATTTGCACTATTATTTCCTTAAATACAGTTTTTAACATCTACCTTTTTGAATAGCAGTAGCATAACTGAAAAAAGCCTGCATGCTAAATAGCCGTACAGTCATTTCCAGATTTTTTCCCTTGTTATAAGTCCCAAATCATGGAGTTAATTCTCTGATGCTTTGAATGTTCACTTATAATTGGGTAAAGTTTCTGTAAAACACTAATAAGATTAAAAAAAATCTGTTCTGATAGCAGGAAACAGTTACGTTAGACAACAACAAAGTATATATATATATATATGTATGACAGTGAAGTATTCAACTCTGTGATATTTTATATGGGTTCATGATGAGATGATCTCAAATATTTAAAACACAGCTATTGTCCAACTCCAAACCAAAACAAAAGAAATATTTATATTGACTAAAAAGTTTTATACGGTAGATAGCCACACATTATCTGCCGTATGCAAAGAAAATGTATTTGTAGCAAAAGTACTCTAACATTGTTTGCAATGTAACTTAACTTTGATAAGTCCCCTTTTACATTTACTGAAGTAATACAGTAATGATAAAAAATGGTCAATATTTCCATTTGCACCTTTTATTTGCCTGACATCACCAAACACATTCAGATTCTGTTTATTAGCAGAAATTACTTTGTAACATTTTGTTTACCTCCTGAAAATAATCGAGCAAATTAACTACAAAAATTGTTTAAGGATGTGAAAAGATTTTCTTTTATACATCTAAACCACTAACGATTCATTAGCATTTATCCTAAATGGAATACAACACTACTGAAATGACTCTAATTGAGGCATTTTGTTGTCACAGCATTCAGACTTTCACCGTATCATTGCAGCGCTATTATTTGCAGTACCACAACAGTGATGATAAATACTGATAAAACAAAGACAGGGATAGGGGCGATACACTGACATTTTTTTTTTTGAAACTTACATTTAAGACAGTAATTCAAACAGATTTTATTTTGTGCTCTGCCTAATTTGCTGTATTTCACGCTGATTCAAAATCATAAAAGACACTATTTTAAAGGCATTAATGCCTTTTAAAAACTATGTGAATTTTAAATTTGCTGATTTTTGGTATTATTTTTGTGTCAGAGGAGTAAATATATAGCTGCCTGGTGCAAATAAAACAATGCAAAGAAAAATCTTAAATTGTTTGTAATCTTGAGTGAAGTGGTACCAGTGTGTTTTAACTACTATCTATAATGGGGTAAATATAATTTTGAGCACACCCACAGGAGCTTCTTGGTCACTCAGCACATTTTCCCCTAATAAAAAGCAAAGCCATTCATCTAGAAAGACTATGTTAAAATCATTAGTGAAACCAGAGGTATCATGACATTAGATGGTATTTTGAATGCACAGGCATAAATGCAAGTTGAATTTTGCACGTTGGTATACTCCAAGTAAAAAACCTGCATCTTATGTGAGTTCCTCTATGAAGCTATATTATCTAACTATTTAATTACAGATAAAGAATAAAAACAATGCAGTTTCATGCTCACTGCATTGAATCATCTAGTCATTATTTTCCCTTTGCTATAAACAGACAGCCTACCTTTTTATCAGCACACCATTTCATTTATTTCACAGTGAAGCCCAGTTTCACAATAATTGACTTGTCAGAAGCTCTAATTTATGAGGCTGGGCTCTGTAAGCCTTCTCCTATATTGGACTCAACCTGCACACAAGCAGGGTTGAATATTTACAATGCTGTTAACAGGTGCTGAGTTGTTTAATGATTCTAATAGCCAGAAGCGTACTGAGAAAGCCAGCGGGATCACAATTACAGGCTGTTTGAACACAACAATTACTCGTCCCCTGAGAGGTGTGAAAGTCAAAGGCAGTTTTATCCTAACAGCATCTAGCACATGGGCTAGACAGGCTAACTTCCATTAGTAGTCCATTGGGGAAAAGCAATAACAAACCCCTAGGTATCATAAAAATTTACAAAGTATGTAAAATTTAAACAATCAAAAACTGAAGGAACTTTTTATTGTCTTTTAAATAATATATTTAAAATCCCAAACCCTGTAGAGCTTAGAACAACAACCCGCGAAACATGAACTTATTTCTCTAATCTAAGGAAGTGTGGAATTTCATCAGCTGAGAAAGATAGAGAGACGTGCAGGAACATAAAATGTAGATGAAGTTACACAAAACATTTAGGATTTAATGTGAATGTTGGCAATCATTTCCTGTTTAGCTTATGTAAACCTGACCTGAGATCTCTCTGGGAAATTTTTCATCAGCCTTGAAATGGTCCTGCTATAACTGTCAATGCTGTGAAGTCATTTGTTACAGCACCATGTTTTTTATGTTCAGATTATACGGTAGTAATAGTGACACACATAATGAAAATCGGTGGCAGAGTCAGCCAAAAGTATTAGAAGAAAAAACTTGCTAGCTGCAAGGCCTTTTGAAACAAATGCACAAAAAAGACAAATCTACAGCATTCTCTTGATAGCAAGAAAGTGAGCTTTCTGTGATTTTATAGTCCTGAAAGAAGAATTTTGTTATGAACAAGTACGCGGCAAGCACAGATAGTAATTTTTGTATATCACTTTATTGCAGTCATCAGTTGATTTACTTTCATCAGCTTGTGGCCATCAACAGCTGCCATCTTCAAATGGTACCATGGAAATGGTACTGAGTATATGGCACAACTGATGGACTTTCATAGCCGGAGAGCTACAAACCAACGTATCAACTCACTTCTGTTGTTAAGGCATCACTGACTGACTCTGGAGCTTGTGACTGGCTTGCTAAAACGCATTACAGCATGCACAAATGCTGCAGACAGTAATCTCTAGCTGTATTTCACCTGTATCATATTTTCTTACATTCATATATTCACTTATGCCAGGTATGAGAGATACATTGCTATCTTTAATCATTTTTTAGCATATTGTACATTGTGGGTATTTAAGATGATCAAAAAAGAGTTCAGTTTCTCTGACACCAGCAAGGTATTTGCCTCCATGTCAGTGCTTCTGATTAAAATATTTACAAGAAAGTTTACCTTCTAAGATGTGTTTATAAGATGAGAAATCAGAGGTAACAGGCACATGTAATTTTCCTTACATATTTACTGGGCATTTCTTTTTCCTTTGATATACCCCAACAGATAATTTGTACAACTAAATCATATCCAAGAGTAGGAAGACAATTATGTGAATTTGCTTTCTGAATGGGGAGATGCGGGGTCTTCGGCTTTGCATTCTCACCCAAGACTGCAGCAGACTGAAGAACAGGAGGCAGCTCAAACACTCAGCAGCCTGGGGCTTCCCAGTCTGAGAGAAACAGGAAAACTTTATTCGTGTGAATAGTTTGGTAAAAGCAAACCATGAACTACATCCCTGTACTTTTCACATCACTGTGACCCTAATAATTTAGAAGAACAAGCTTTTGTTATGAAATTCATAATAAAGCCTATAGATGTTACTTATGAAGCATGTATACATGCACACAGATCTAAATGTGACTGTAAAAGAAAGAATCCACTCTGAGAAATACCTGTTTACCCGCTCAAAATATGGGTATTGGTAATTACTGCAGTGTAACATACCTGCACCTTCTTACCTTCTGTTCTTAGTATCTACTGCCAAACTTTTCCATTTTGTCTCTTAATCTTAGTTAATTAAACTTTCTTCAGTAATTCCCCCTGCCTTTTGATATAATTCCAAACTAGCCCTAAAATTCTGAATAATTTTGATTTTGTCACTGAAATCCATATTATTTTATTCTGACTGGCTGATATTAGCTGTCACCTCAATACCAGAAACTATATTGGAACAGTCTATCATCATAATTTTTATTCAGATGTTTTATTCACATGTTGTTAGACATGCTCAGCTAATCATACTGAGAAAAGGAAATTTAAAGTAAAATATAACTGTATGATGATAAGAGCATCAGTCCGAGATAATTTAATTATAATTTATGCTACATTATTCTTTCACTCCAGGAAACTTTGTAAGAGTGACAAAGTGAAAAAAAAGCCCTTAATAATAATTCTCAGAATGAATTAATAAAATGATTTTTTTCAGGTCTTCAGAAAGAATTTACACAGAAGACTGATTTTATAAGTGTGTATGTATAAACACACACTCCCATATATATTTATAAATAGATAAAAAAACCCACACACATTTTAACAGTGATGTGTGCTCTCTGAATATCTAAAAATTAACTTTCCAAATGAAAGCTGATTCTGCTTAACTTTACATGTGTTGTAAATTTCTATTTCTTTTTTACTGCACATGTATCTGGAAAATATCATAACCTGATTTACAGAAAATGTTTCCCATAGCCATTTCTCTTTTGTAGAAAGTTGTAGATTACAATCTTTTATAAAGGTAAAAGAATGAAAGTCAAGGAATTTCAGCCAAGGAAAGGAGATAGACGAGCCTCTCAAAATAGCCCATTTTCAAAGAACAGGGCACTTCGCTGATCTGTCTTGTATGATCTTGACTAAGTAAAGTACATATCGGCTACAGTTGTATGTGGAAAGGAAAACACGTTGTAGTACTTGATTGAAGTAGCACAGAAACTTTGTTTTCAAGTGTAAATTCAAAAACCTCTACCTTTAGGAATAATTGCTTTTGGGGAGGCAAAAAACAGGGAAGAAACTCTGGATATTGAGACTGATACACTTTGATAAACTGTATTTTATTTGTGTCACCCTCTCATTTGCACATCCCCTCTTGAAAAACATGCACATGACCAGTGAGTGTGCCTCTGAATCAAACTAGCACTCAGCTACTCCACTCCCCCAAATCAACCGCTCAATTACTCCTCTTAACTAGACAGTTAAAACCCTTTTCACAGATTTCAAGATAAAGAGATTCATCAAACAGGAAAATTAAAATGCTTTGATGAAAAGAAGTATTTTAGCATGCAAAGGTTGTTTCATCAACACCATAAAAAAAGGCCATTATTACAAGTCTAACAAATTATCCCAAGCGTGCCAGAAAAACTTTTATAACGGCTGCATGTTTAGGAGGAACCTGTATACGTACAGCAAAAGGATACTTTAATCTCTATCTAACAACAAAGGTAGATTAACATTATTTACATAGTACAAATTGTAGGCATTCAGTAAGGCATTTTATGATACTGGATTGGAATAGAATGATCCTAGATTTGTTTATGCAGCTTTAATATACAAGTAGCTAAAACTGGCAATAAATGAGAATATAAATCTTCTGCATATTATCTAAGCCCATTATTTTGGGGATTTACAGCATCACATGCAATGACTTTTATGCCAATGAATCCCAAGGCAATTTACCAATCATGCATACGGGAATTACTTATTCACCGCTAAGGTACAATCACCTGCTGGCTGGGAAATAGTTCTTGTTTCACAGTCGAGAGAAAGTCAACAAAATTGCTGCGGGGCAGGACATGATAAACAGCACTGTATCAAGTGACACTGAGCGGGCATTGTGTAATAGGTAAATAATAATAAAATAATAATAATAAAAACCTTGGTAATAGCAATCATTTCATATGCTTATCTACGGCACAGTAAAGTCCACTACTATATTGCAATTTATTCAAAGTTATCTCAACTATCACTGACTTCTCTTCATAAAACTCTTCAGTTTTCCTTTTATGTATCTCATTCAAACATTCACCACACTGGAACTGCTTGGCTTGAAGGAGGTCTGAAAATAACACAGATAGTAGGTCCAGGACCTAATTGGCTAGTTTATTAACTTGGGATGAAACTTAATAGAATGTATTATCATGTCAAGGAATGGAAAGTGTGCACATCTGTTGCATTTGCACTTGGTATCTAGAAGGGACCTCTTTGACACAGTCAATTCATAGTCAATGACACAGTCCTTCATTTTTGTCCCTGCATGACAGAGTACAGAAGGAGCGCTGAGCACCTCTGCATGGATGAAACAGAGGGTAAAGCAGCACAACTTGTGAACTTTTCCAACCTGCATGTGTGGTGTTCCAGTGAAAGACTCCAATTTCATTAGAAACTTCAATGTGCATTCCTGTCCTGCCATTATGGACATTACTAGTCAAAATCTGTTCATCTTGTTTCTTACTACAAAGGCTCTGCATCTCACTTTTTTTTTTTCCCCCCTTTCTTCCCCCAATGTTCTCAGAATAGCAGAACTGTTGCTTAGAAGTTGATATAGTGATAACTTCAGATTTAGCTTTCCATGACACTGCACATTAAAGAAACTGCTGAGAAAAAAGGACCATTAGTAAACATGCCAGCCTCATACTCCAGTGGGAATCTTCTTTTATATTGGGAAGAGCTTGACTATTAAATCAAAAGACCACATTTTTACATTCTACACTCACCTTTGGGCTACATGTTCTGTCTTAAAAATCTACCTACCACAGATACCACATGATCAAAGCTTGCCAAAGACAAATCTACAAAATCACTTTAACACAGCAATTCAAGAGCAAGACATTTTAAAATAACATTACTTATTCATCATACTAAAAAAGAATAGAGTCTGCAGTGGCATAGTTTTTAACATTAGTTGTAACATGGATCAGGTGTAAATTCTGAAGTCATATAAATAAACATGGCTTTACCCACATCTAACCTAGACAAAACCAGACTTTAGCTGTTTGTCTCTCTCAGAGGAGAAATACCATCCCCATAAATGTATTCATTTTGTTAGTTATGAAGTGGGAGAATTGAATATGTTTTCTTTAGTTTACTATTCTAACATCCTGCATTTTTATTACCCAAGAAGATTAGATAGAAGTTCTGTTCTGTGGGACATTCTCAGCATAAGAGCAGATGCAGAATTCAAAACTAACGAAGACTAAAAAAGAATTAAAGGAAATTATCTTATCACCTGCAGGCCCCCCCCAGCAGTTGCCCATAAAGAACCCAGCCGAAAATTCAGCCAAATGTTACGGACATTAACCTGATTTCAGAAATACAACATCATGAAATCATCATGAAATATTTAGTGCTATAAATGCCTAATTCTTTATTTGCCACATTATTTTGGTGGGTGAATGATCACATGACAGGTAACATACCATTTACCCAAAACAATGCTGTGGCAAAGGCAGGCTACATTGCTGGAACAGCTCAGAACGATCTGCATACCAGCTGGAGAGAGGCAGTATGATAACAATCACTGAAAATATTGCACACATGGTTTCACCAGGATACCCTAATGAAAGTAAACTTTATCACAGAGAAACAGCTGATAGCTATTCTCTCATTTACCAGCAAAGTCCAGGGCTTAATAGATTTTCTATAGAAAACTGGGCAGAACATATCAATGTGGTAGCTAAAAAAAAAAGTAACACATTATAAATACAATACCTAAAGGAATGTGATAATCTGGAGTTTTATTTTAGGGATGCTGATGTAGCCCCCTCAATAAGGCTATTTTATAGTTGTCACTAAACTGTAAAGTTATCTGCCAAGAAATGCATTTATATTTAGAGAAAAAAATATTTAAAAAAATGTGCAGACAAGTTTTATTCCATGTGTGGGCCAGTAATGCTCCTATACTGGAGACTGGTAAGTATTCTAGCCTCCAACAGCAGCGGGATCACCTTTGGATCAACTCTACCCTCAAGTTACCTTTAGATTAAATTGCATTTGTATTTTATACTCACGTTGGGTTCATTATAAGTCGACGGAAGAAATAAGTCCAGGTGATATAATCCATTGCATCCTGCTTAGAAGTAATAGTTCCAGCAGCTATTTCAGCATTCAAGTGGTCAGCCAGCACTTCTAACAAGCTGAAGAACAGGAAACAAGAGGACTTAGCTGACTTTACAATCACAAAGACAGGTAATATATTTTGTAGAGTTGTGCATTAAAAGGTTTATTACTTTTAATCTGAAAATATATATTTATCTTCTGGTAAAGGAAAAGAGGGGAAGAAGGGGGAATGTAATTGCAAGGTCAGTCATCTTCTTTACATGATAGTGGAATGAAGCTCAAATTATTTTTTGATTGGACCAAGAACGCAAAAGTTTAAGTCATTCATGGAAGGTATTCAGATGGAGCTACTCAATGGTAACTTCTGAATACTATATGTTGACCATATGATCATGCTAGCTTAATCCAATAGAGAATCATATGGAAAGACAAACAGGAAATGAAACAGTGGCAATAGCTTAGCTAATACTTGACAAATACTTGAGGGCTATTAAAATTACATCAAAACTGTTTCCCCCAGATTTTGCCTCATCTTCATCCAATGAAAAAAAAAAAAAAAGCACAGCTACTTTTACACAGAAAGATCTAAACTCAGAAACACAGAAGAAAAAAAAAAAGCAGTTTAAAATTATTCTTACAAAGTAAAATACTGTTCAGTACCATTAAATGGAACACAGACCTCCATTAGGGTATCTAATGAGATCATGGGTGGCTAGAGTTCAATCAGGGAATGGCAAGTGTCCTTAAGGATCAACCCATTTTTTCTTGTATTATAATCCTTTTCCTATTGTTCTTTCCCTGTTGCTAAAAGTAAAGACTAATTTGGTATGAGTAGCTGTTTTGCTGTTCTATACCACTGATTGCACACTTCTGAACGTAAGAACCTGTTCTACCCAGATTGTCCAACAGAAACTGGACAGATGATTCAATAGCTATTCCAGAATAAAGAGTGCTCTCTCTTTTGCTTCTAATGTGCTGTATTTCAGATCCATGACCAGTGAGAGCACAAGGCCTGTCATATGAGTTTTGTACTCATCTAACTAAAACACAGACAATGGATTTTAGAAAAACCTTTAATTAAAAAAATATGAAGTTTAATTTTACAAATTGGAAATACTACACAAAGCTGATAAATCTGCTCTTTGGTAGAACAGATGGAAAAGCATTCTAAAACTAAAAATCCTCCAAAACCCCCTGAACAATGTATCTTTGAAGTTATGAAGCTTCTTACTTCAAATACTTGATCATAAGAGAGACCAAGATAACTCTTAAGTTAATCGGATCACAATCAACAAAGAACTTAATGAAATTGCTATTAATATGTGAATATTCATCTGAAAATTTATCAAATAGTTTTTGTTTATAATAAAAGATGGAATATATCAAACTACAAAGTAAATTCATACACACAAAATGAGCTACTAGAAACACGGAATATTTATAGTATTCCAAAAAGGAACAAGGTGTGATTACTACTGTTATATTAAAGTTACAGTTTCTTTATTTACCAGTGAATTGAGAGATTTCCTAGTTTATGCTAGTGTCATACAGTCTGGATATATCATCAACATTTTAATCACACTGCTCTTTTGACGTAGCCTTCTGTGCTAACTGCAATTTATATGTTAAAAAAAGTGTGGTTTCCTAAGGAAATGAAGCGCGTGTCTCCACATTCTTTGTTTGCAAAAATTATATGTCTCTCTGTGCACCACAGAAATTAACCTTCAAATACACCAGTGCATTTAAACTACATTCCACAGAGAGTGGACAGCACTCTCAAGTTCCTACAAATTTCCTGATCAGATAGAGGTCCCATTATCGCTTATGTTGAGGGATGAAGTTTTCTTAGGAGAACAATACTGTGAATTCTTCATCACTGAGAAAAGCTTTCAGTAATATTCATGCTTTATTAGATGTCTGAAAATTCCTCCATGAAACATGCATCTATGTGAGACTGATGTAACTAGTTCTGCTTCTTGCTGAACAACTAAGTGTATTATAAATATCAAAACCAAGGCATGAGTTTTATTATGCTGGACAGCACACTTGGTATCAACTAAGTTCAGAGGGGCTGCAAAAAGGTGATTTTTCCACATTTCTGACAAAGATATTGCAATTTTGAAGTGCAAGGTGTGTTGGAAGTGTATTAGTAATAGTTTACACCATGCAGATTTCTTTTTGAACTTGTGAGATTTTGAAGAATGTGATATCTATAATGGTACAGGTATTCTAGGTAAAAAGTGCTAGGAACTCACCCATTTTTTTCCTATTAAGAATTTGTCACATAATTTCAGAGAAGGTTCTGAGGATCATGTAGAGTTGTCCTACATACTGGCCTCGAAGAACAGTTTGTAGTCTCATTCAAATGTTTGAGACAACACTAAGAAGCAGAGAAGCATTTGTAGTGTTATCTGAGAATGGACTCAAGAGCTCAACAGTGCTTCAAAACACATGGAGGAAAGGATTTTTCTGCATAAAGATGGATAATATTTTTTGGGAAACTATTTTCTTCTAGGATCCCAATATTTAGGAGATAGTTGGCACAGGAATTTTGTTTTGCTTTTCTCTATCCCCCAGTTGTAGTGTTGTTTACAGTTTGATCGGCTTTTCTGATTGCTATATTTTTACCTTGATTCCACTGGGAAAGGTTCATAAAGGAATTTTTTGTAGAAGTCTTTCTTAATATCATGAACTAGAATTACAGCTTTTCCCTGGTCATCAAACTGTGGTCTGCCAGCACGTCCCATCATCTGAAGTACATCTGCCAAAGAGACAATAATGTATAAAACAAATGTATTTATTTGAATGTACATATAAATGTATTTGTCTTTATAGTTTGCAATACAGGAGTTTTGGATTTCTTTGGCCTCATATGCCCTACTGGTTTTCACAGATCGACATTTTTTTTTCCATCTCAGATAAATTTACCATTAACTTCTTTCTGGCAGAGAGTATCTTCCTGCATACTTGAAGACCACCCACTGCAATAGTACCCAAGCTTACATCTAACAAATTTCCTCTACTCCCCTTCCATTCCACATCCATCCCTCATTTGATCATATGCAATTAAAGGTGATGAGTAAGAGAACTGTCTATTATTTCCTAATTTTCAAGTATTTGACTTCACTATAATGACAGTTCCTTGTACAAGACTTTGTGCTATATATGATTTCCTAGGTTTTGAATATTTTAGAGGAAAAAAGGTAAATTCTAATTACTGAAAGCTATGATCTTTACTACTCTAACTTCAGGACAAGTTATATTAGTTATTAGCACTGGGGTAGAGATGATTTCATATCATGTGTTGTCCCTATATCAGATCACAATGTACAAATTTAAAAGCAGGTACAGTTAAAGTTTACCTTTGCCTATACGTCTTTACTTGCAAATAGCAGTTAATGGTTTCTATAAACACTGAAAATACTAGTTTATGCAAAACATGCTCAACTTGCTGCCTGGCCAAGATAAGTTTGCTTATCATTATTTGTTTGTGTCTTCTCACAATCAGAGAAGTGCATCTGCATAGGTTGTTTTGTGTCTCGTTCAACAGAGCTCTGATTCCTTTTTGGTACCTCCAACTGCTATTTAATTTTGAAACAATGGAAAGCAATTTGTAAGTTTTACATCTTTATTATAAAACTTTTAATGTTTTGTGTATTCTCTATGAACTCTATCATACCTTCACAACATGTGGCTTGCAGTACCTGGCATTTTGAAAAGCAATTTCTTTGGCTTCAGAATCAATAAGCTTTTGGCCCAATGGTCAGTTGGGGAAGGAAAAGCTAAAGGATGAAGAATGGCCTATAGCAATGGACAATGATAGGAGAAACAGCCTGACGACAATAAATGGTTTTTAGTAACACATTTTCACTTGCATATTCACAAGCTATAGAGAAAGCAATGTTTTTTATCCATTTATTCCCTTTGTTAATTTAGGGGTGACATGAAAATATAAAATGAAACTAGTTTGAAAATGATGTTTCTGAAGAGTTACGTGCACATGAGGGTGATGAAACAACTTCTTGCTATTGTAATGTGGTGAATTAAATTGTGCATAGCACCACGTAGGAAATGGACTTACCAAAAAGCGTCAGGAAATGATTTTTGCCAATATCCACTATGTAATTATCCGAAACCAATATTTTCTTTACTGACTATATGTTGCTTGGCTGCTTTTAATCGCTGAACTGAACTCCTGAAATGTTAAATATGATCCAACTGGCTGATTAAATGTCTGGTAACTGAGAATAGGCCCTCCCCAAAACCTCTGACTTCACTCAAAGTAGTGAAATTTTGAAATGACTGAACACTCCAGAATGATTCATTCTGCCCTCAGCTGCTTCCTTGGAGCCAAATGCATCCCTGATATAGAAAGGTAACTTCAGCAGGAAGAAAACAAGTTATACCATGACAGAACAGTGAAGGCACAACTTGAGGGCAGCATTAAAGACAGTATTGTGAAATTTTGGAAGTATTTCAGAAAGAAACTCATTACATTTTCATTTTATTGCTGCAGCAAAACTGTACTACCTATCCACAGAACTTCCAGATGCATAAATATTCTCTAGAAGGTTAAAAATAAAAACGCTCTAAGCAAACCACACCACATGTTTCTTCATAAAGTAAGGAATCTGCATTTTCTGTTGCACTGCAGACAACAAAATCTAAATGCTTCCATCACAGATGGTGGTATTCCATCCACACACACCCCTCCCCCGAAGTCTTATTGAAAATTCAAGAATTGAACAATCCCCAATGTCCAAGTCACCTGAATTCAAAAAGGCAATAACGAGTGAAAGTATAAGCATTCCCTAAAGCCTTTGTGAGTACTTGTACGACAGATTTCTAAAAAAGCACGGTAAGTCTTCAACGCTTATTGAGTTTCCAATTTCTTTTGAATATATAATTTTCTCTATTTCTTCTCTCTGACAGTCCTACAGATTCAACATCAAATTTAAAATTTCAGTTGATTTCTTTCCTCATCACTGTTCCCCATTCAGTAATTAAGTCAGTTGTCACTACTCTTCCAGCCGGGACGAGAGAGATACTACTTCTCTGCAGAGACTGTACTGAGTTTACTTCAGCCTAAGTCTGTCACAAAACGCAAGCATGCATGGCTGAGCTCCCAGGTCATTCCACAATCTTTAAACAAGAGAGTTGGTCTGGAAATTGATCCCAAGTTTCCTGCAGCGCACTAACCACTAAATTAAGCTCTGTGATGGGTTACTTGGAGAAGTAACCCCTGGAATATTTTCAGTTTGAGCTTTTTTTCATTATTAAGCTGCTCTTGCTGAAAAGAGCTTGTGGTTAGAAAGATGCAAGCTCTCTATTTACATTACAAATAACATTTAGATTATCCTTTGGAGTAAGCATCTCTGGCGTAGTATAGGATTATTTAATGATAAACTTTCTCTTGTGAAAAGAGAAAGGGAAAATAGAACAGGAAACCTGGAATAAATTTAGCTTGTCCTCATTCTTCAAGCTTAGTACCATCCAGACAAACATTCTCACTGTCTGAACTCTGAAAGAAGTTCTTCCATGGTTCACTTTCTTAAGCTTGTTGAAAACACTGCAGAATAGTTTATGAAAAGTGGAGTTTACTGGAGCCAGAAAGCAATAAAAGTCTATATCAAACCAGAATTTAAAGTATTTAATTTAGCAGCTTATTTTTAAAATATCATTTACTTGAAGTATCACTTACATCACTGAAGAGACTAAAATAGCTAAGGTTTTTCGTTTACTGTCCAGTGACTACGTATAAATTTTATGTTCTCATACACGTGTGATTCAACTGTTGCATTTCAAACCATGGCTAAGTTTATTGTTAAAAATCTGTTTCTATTTAAAAAAGGTTTCAAAAATGAAAAAAAATTATTTGCAAGTATGAAAACCTTTTTTTTAAATGCAATTAACTAGGTAGCTAAATACGACTTTATATTATTTCTTTAATTGTTTAATGTCTATTTTGTATGATGCACATTAAAGGCATTTAGCATGAAAAAAGATTTGCAAAACAAAACGTTTTCATTATTACATAAAATCTTAGGGGTTCTCTTGCAACTTCATTACACAATGAAAGCTTTTTCCCACCACTTTTAGCCTCTACCCAAATTAGGTATTTTCAGTGAACAGTTACTAAATAATTCAGATCATTTGCATACGCTTGAAATACATTTCAGCATATGAGCATTTCCATAATTTATGTGAGTACCTGTAATGGGATAATCCACGTAACGCCTTGTTTTTCCATCATAGTATTCTGTTCCTTTAACAATTACTAAATGAGCTGGAAAATTTACACCCCAAGCTAATGTGCTTGTGGCAATAAGAACCTAAAACGGAAAGAAAGATTAATGGGGTACATGTAACAAAAAGCCAACTCTTAAAATTCCATGTAAAACTCATTATGGCAGGACTCAACAAATGTACCTGGATTTTGCAGTTCACAAACAATTCTTCCACAGTTTTCCTGTCTCTTTCATGCAGACCCGCATGGTGCATGCCTATTCCAAAAGCAAGTGTCAGCTTCAGATTTGAATCTCTAACTGTCACTATAATGTCATTCATCTGGAAGAGAAAGAATAGTTGCATGTTTTAAACCAGATTACTCAGAAATGTTAAACTTTTAGGGTTGTTATCTTTTTTTTTATAGCAAGGATGATGTGCTCAATGCTGTTTATACAAACAGGAAAACACAGTCTTCATTTTCTGAACAGTCTGGTTTTAGTCTAAAAAAATCAAATACTATATTATCGGTGGGGGGGAATACAAAACGCACATGACTTTATTGACACACTAAGTAGCACAGAAAAGGAAATGAAAATGCTGAAAATATCTTGACAGGTCTGGCAAATGCTGTGCACTCTGCTCTGTGTTTGTTTAATGCAATCCCTAGTATCAAAGGGGTTAGAATTGGTATAAAAACATAGCAAATCCCTGCAACCAGTAACATAATAGCAGTCATGAACAATACATTTGGTGCTCTCTAATGCCTATGAAAAGACAAACACAATTCTTCAGTTTGATAATTCTGCAATTATTATTCATCAAAAAAGTTTCCTATTCACATGCTGAAATTAAAATTAATTTGAATTTTTTTTTTGAGAGTGAGTTTGTAATTTATAGACTTAAACCCTGTAGTGAAACACAACATACAATAAGGGTCTTCATTTAAAACTTTTAGAAGTCTAGACAAAAAGCGATTTTTTTCACTATTACTATTTTTTTTAAATCTCGTGTCAATGACTACTTGGAATCATTTTAACTATGTTTCTTGCCTATATTTTCAAGCAGTAATTTCCATAATAACCTTATTTCTTTACTGAAAGGGTTATCAGGCATTGGAATGGGCTGCCCAGGGAGGTGGTGGAGTCACCATCCCTGGAGGTATTTAAGAAACGTGTAGACATGGTTCTTCAGGGCATGCTCTAGTGTCCAAGATTACTGGTTTGTGGTGGGGTGCTGTGTGGGTGGGTGATGGTTTTTGGTTTGGTTGTTGTGTTGTGTGTTCAGGTGGTGGGTGGTGGTTTTGTTTGTGGTGTTTTGTTTTGGTTTTTTTTTTTTTTTTTTTTTTTCTTTTTCTTTTTTTTTTTTTTTACTGTTGGTTGGACTCGATGATCTCTGAGGTCCCTTCCAACCACTACGATTCTGATTCTGATTCTGATTCTGATTCTGATTTATTCATGTAGACAACCTCTGTGAAAAACACCTCACTAATAACAAACAAGAACTTTATCACTTCTCTCTTGTTAAGCGATTTTACCCCTCAATATTCCTTCTGTTGTTTTATTTCTAAGGCCATGTATTATTTTAAGTGATTTTAATATAATTATAGCTAGGAACTTTCAAACCTCATCTCTTATTAGTGGTTTCCTGGTGCCACCAGCAGTGGCATGATGATATTGCATACTTATGGGCAGCATCATTCACGGTTAACTTAGGAGGTATTAGCCAAGGTGAGAGAAAAAGTAGTAGAGCAAAACGAATTACCCCGGGCAACTGAAGAATTTGAACTGAGTATTCAGTCTCATCTTGGACTGAGTATCTCGAAGTACTGAGATACGATAACTGCATGACTGCAGTGCTATCTTCATTTCCTCTTAGGACTCCGAGGTGTTGCACTTCTGATGTTCAGAACTGTAACCTTCTCGAAATGTTTTCTGGGTTTTATAATTCTCAGACATTAATGTTAATAACATTATTAACATATTTAAATCCAAGTAACATATGTCACTACTATTATCAAAAAATCCTTAAAAGGTACAAAAAGGCCAGAGAATATAATAGTCCATATTCAGGATTTAAAAAAAACAAGCAATGAAACAACACAGATTTTGTAAATCAATAAATTTTGTCAGGAAGGGTAAATTACAAAGCATTTTATGAAGTCTATTTTTTGAATTATTATTGACTAACAGAACTGGAACTGATGGAAGTAACAGAGAACCTAATTTAAAAAAAAATAGTGTTCAAGTTTTGGCTTTGTCCAATCAGTTTGATCTGTCAATGGAAGCTCCTAAACTTTATTTTCCCTAACAACGCAGTTGCCTGGATGCTCCTGAGAGTTTCCTATGTTATAAGACATGGAATATAAACTGAGCTGGCATGTAGAAAAGAAAAAGCTGCTTACAGAAGAAAAGAGTGAAAGGGACTATAAAACAGTGAAAGGGACAGAAAAGAAGATGAAAAAAAAAACAACTAATGAATTGAGAAGCGAAGAGCGGATAAATCTATTTAGGAAAGGAAAACAAGAAGAGGAGTACACAAGTAGAAGAGAGTAAAGAACTGAATGAAAGGAGGATATGTTAAAGGATAAAGTTTATCTATCTAGATACAATCAGCAAACCTTTGATTTCTCTAGTCAACATGTAGACATGTGACTGCAGTGCAGACAACATGAATTATGACCCATCTTAAAGATTTTTTTCTTCTAAGACAAAAAACCAGCTTGATGAAATGAGAACCTGTATACCATTTTCTCTACAATTATGACCATCAACATACATTAATAAATATATTTTTGAACCTATTAATGCTTTTTGTGCTATGGATTTATGAAGCGGTACTAGCACTGCACAGGCTCCCTACGCTTAGATAAATACTTTGCAAAATAATAGTTATATGTATATATTTGACAGGGAATTAAGAAGAAAAGTAGAAAATTGCACTAATAAATATCAGAAAAATAAATGAAAAAATTAATGCTCTTAAATTTTACTCAATTTCTGCATTCAAAAATTGACAAATGATATATTGCTGAATTAATTTTTCTCCTCCCCATCAAGAATCATCACCTTATGATAGTTAAGTCTTTAATGTAAGGAAAAAAGCCAATCCCAATGACATTTATTTCATTATTCACATGAGCAGAACTTGGTATTGGTAAAATAATGTATCTAAACTCCCATTTCCTCTAGAAGAGTACGGGGGTCAAATTAGCTGATTTGGATTAGTCTGTAGCGATTAGACTGCTCCTTCAGCACATGCAGTTTTACAGTGTTAATTATTTTCAGTACAAAACCCGAGCTAAACCTTTTGCTATGTAGTTGCCAGCATAAAACATCCTAAATTCACACTGCTGGGAATTTATTCAAAGATGTTCTTCTTGCTTTTACAATCAGTGGTGGTTATTTTCACCCCCTGCCCCGACTTGTATTACAGCAGTGGCCTGTGGTGCTGTTAGTCATACCTGCAAAGCAGTGTAATTTACCACAGGAAAACTAAAGAACCCTTAGCAGGAGAGCTGGCGCATGTACTACTATCCTGTCATTTTAGCAGCAGGGAATCCTAGTCATTTTTAGCTGACCCCTTACTTTCACATAAATCAATGTAATAAACACAACTATTTTACCCATAGGCACAATCCAAGGCTTAAAATTCTCATGACAATTTATTTTAAAATATAACTCTCTTATGTCACTGTAGTGTAAGAATATTACCACTTTCTATTAAGAAATAATGGCACAATTAATAGGTCCATTAACCAGAAACAGACACAGCATCATGACTATAAAACAAATCTAATGTTTCTGCATTGTTAGAACTTCATTACTATTTATCTGTCTGAAAACAACTGTAATGTTAACTCATAAAAGGAAAAAGAAAATATATTTTATCTTAAGAACAGAAAAAGTGTATTAAAAATAATATAAGGAAATATACATGGTACTGACAAAAAAATCCCCATACAACACCGATTTGGGAAAGTTAATGCGAAGAGGGATTTTTTCCCCGGACTCCGAGACAGGCAGGATTGGGCCCATACAGAAAAGGTTTTGTTATCATTCACACATTTTTGGATAAACAGACAAAAATACCTCCTCTTCTTTCCTAATATTAGGTTGATTAGGAATCTACCTTTTATTAAAAAACCTTTGTAACCCAATTTGAGAGTCTCGTAGCATTACAAAATATTTATCATAAAAAATAAAGTTTATTTCTACCTTTTATATTCTAATCTCTGAACAAGCTAGATTTTTCTCAAACTAGTAAGTAGTCATTTTCTTTGTTCCTGCACATATGTAAACTGTTGAACCATTTACTTTAAGCTAATAGAACTTTTTTATATTTTAAATTTATTATACTTAAAAAGCTTTTGTAGAAAGATAGGATTCCATTTAAGTAGATACATTACCCTGTGCCTGAAATACATTCCAGTCAGAGTATAATTCAGCAAGTTGATGACAATGCTGGCTCCAAAAGAAAGGAGGAGACCAGATTGGACAAGAATGAGCTAACAGATTGTGCAGCCCAATTCTGTCCCTTTGAGTGTGATATATTGTTTCAAGATGCTAAAAACCCATACTTTCTCAAAGCATATCTGTTGTGCTGGTTTTCCCATTTTCACAGAATCCTCATTATTAGTACTCTGTACTCTTTTCAAAGCACGTCAGACTCAGACCATATGCCACTGAATAATGCTTATCAATTGTCTAAAATGCCCAATAGAAGAAAGATGTGCCAAACAAAAGAATCGTGAAAGTTATGAAGTCTTTTACAAAAATAATTACATATTTCACATCTGCTACAGATGTTAAGTGAAATAAAAACATCTCCTTGTTATAACGAAATGTTAATTTTTTATGACACACTTTTGTGTCATAAAAACAACATCTTGTAGAAGGAAGTTGAACTTCTATAATGAGTGAAACACTTAGAAATCATTCTTGGGTACCCTCCTGATCTTTCAAGGCAGAAAAAAAAAGTCATCTTATAAAATTATTTTTGATGAAGAGTTGACTTATACTCCAGAACTCTCCCACACAAAACAAGATGCCTAAACCACCTCAAAAAAGATTATTCAAAAAATATTTAAAAATATGGTTTAAACAGTTGAGATGTATTATTTAAACATACACATTTAACACTAAAAATCTCATCTAAAAGACAGCAATATACCTATTCACGACACAGACCAGATTCTTCTATTCCTGTTTTATAGCACAGCATTACCTCAGAACAATAACATGGAGATAATAGGTTATGTGATTTAAAGGTTAGAGAAGGAAAAGTCATCTTTCGTTTCTCCAACGATTCTTGGGATGGGTTTTTGGCAGTTTTTTTATTTGTTTAGTTTTTTAACAATGCAAACCAGAACTATATGGTAAAATTTAATTCACTTTAATGCATATGTCTATGCATATTTCCACAGTGTAGGAACACATATACAAATTGGTAATTAGCGCACACATGTTTATACACTCACATCCCTAAAATCACAAAATCAGTATGGGCCTGATTCATTCCTCTGGAGTCAAGGAATGCCCTTCACTCAAGTGCCCTTGAACTCAGTGGAAGATGGCTGTTGCCTGGTATGGATGCTATTGAATGTTACAGTAGGTATGTTTGTGCTAAAGGATTTTAGTTATTTCTAGAGGTTTCATAAGGAAGAGTCTTAACAAGATGCAGATGGCAAAATGATGCACAAAGCAGAATGCAAAAATCATTGTGGTTAAAGTTAAAACTGTGTACATGGGTACATTGTTTCTCAGTACTTGCACTGTAAATATATATAAAAAAATAAATATCCAAGTATCTGGCCAGGGAGTAAATTCCTTAAAAAAGAAAACAACCCAAATAAGAAAACACCCTGCTTGCTTGCTGGTGAGAACTGCATTCTAACTTCAAACAATAAACAATAAGTACTACTTTGTACTTTTGTTTTAGGTTAAAAACAAAAAGCAGTAAAAACATTAGAGAAAAATAAATAAACTGCAAACTTGATTCTAATAAATTATGTTGTAAAATGATTGCAACATCTGCCACCACCACAGATGTACATGCAATTTCTGAAAGAAGGACTTGTTCCTCTTTAGTCAGCTCCTAATGCAGAACAGTATAACTGATCTTACCCATGCTTACCACCACAAACTGGTGGCACTGTCTGTTTCCAAAAGGATAATCTGAGCTGTTGTCCCTTTTAACAAGATAAGTAATGGGTCACTAGCTTGAACATGACAGTCCTGGCTGACAGCTCCAAATAAGAATTTTAGCTAGAAAATATATATTTAAAAAATCACCTCATGATTATACAAAAAGCAGGGTAAGCATAAGGTTTTCTTTTTTTTATTGGTGCACTGGCACCAATGAACAATAAAAAGAAATGAAGAATTACTCAATCCAGACGGCAGTCTTTTCTTTGAGATGTACTACCTAGTCAACATTTACATCATGATACACCTGTGCCTCATAAGTATAACCAGGACAATCTTTACAGAGTGATGTCTACTGAAGAGTCCTTGCAACCACTGCAAATGGCAAGGAAGGCAGCTTCAGCTGCTTCTTCACTCTGGCAAAAAATAAACTTTGTTGGGACTGCAAATCGCAAGAGGGATAGAGAGCTCATTTTGGAACGTGTATGGACAATGCACCTTACAGAACAAGAGAAAAAAACACCTCAAAGGCTCTAAAATAGGTAATTATTCTTTCTTCTTCAAGAGACTCATACTCTGGGCAAACTGTGGCAGCCCTGCTTAAATCCTGAAGAACTTCTGCATGTGTTATATATAGCAGTTGGCAAATGTAGGGATGAACTTTGAAGTATTGGTTACAAATCTCAGTAAGCAGGGTATTTCAACATCACTGGGGGTTTCCTTGCTCAGACTAACTAGACGTGAGGTATCTGAGTGGACATTTCTTCATAAAAGGCATGCACACAGCCTGAAACTTAGTTGAACAGAATCTATTAAACAGATCTAGAGTTGGGCAAAAACAGGTCCAGTAGAACTGGAAAACTTGGCAGCATTAGAAACAATAATTTTCATCAAGTATTGTTCAGTACTGACTGCTGTCTCAACATTCTGAACACTGTAGGAACATGGGTATAAGCAGGAAACTGTACATCAGACATGAAATTCAAGGAAAGCGTCTAGGAAGAACCATCTCCAAAACCGAATAGAGCTGCCTGTAATATATGATGGATGTAGAACAAAATTCCTTCTCGACTATAATTCAGTTGTGCCTCTTAGACTACCGACTCCTTTGAGGGAAAGAACATCTTCTATGACTCCTCCATGATCCAGGTATGCTGTTGTCTGCTTCGGTGGCAACAGCTGAAGGGTTGTTTCTGTACATCATTTTTACATACAAATATGTATTCCAGAAGCTTCACACAAGTTCATATCTTTTGAAATATAACTGATTGAAATATCGTCTGAATTTGATAATTGGAGCTGGGTGGCAGAGATGGGGCTGGATTTGCCTGTTATCTGAGAGTATTGTGAAGACAAGCAGTCCGGAGTTTTGTGATCAGAACCCTCTACATGCTGCAAATGAGAGCCTGGTCTGGCACTACTACAGGGAGAATCTCTACAGAGAAGATGAGGGAAGCTAAGATGATGGTATAGCTGATAAACAGGTAACAAAAATCTAGTATTGACCTCTCCCGGGCTCCAGTCCCTCCCCTACAAGGACTGAATCTCTCTGTTAACATCACAGAGAAGCTGCCTTGCAGGGTAACAGAGAAAAAAATCACTTTTAATGGCTGTAAAAATCTGTGTCTACCTCAGTATCAGTCTTCCAGATGTTATTATGGATGGCATTGTTTACAGCATTTTAAGAAGCTTTACGAAGTCTACCCACTGGGAAGCTAACATAAACATAGACTAACATTTGGTCATCATGTAGCAAAACCAATTACACCATTAAACAAAACTAACCAATGAGTTCTCAAAGGAATCTATGTCAGCCAAAATTAGCATCACACAAATAAGGCTCAATGAAGAAAAATGCCAAGGCCTGTTGTAAAGCTTGTAAACTTTGTATACATCCATTTATGAAAAATCTGTATATCTCAACATACTTCACAATTAACAACTGCACATATTTTGAAAATAAAGTCATTTGTCTGTAAGTTCTCCTAAAGGAACACTAGTTGGCAAAAAACAAACGTGAAAAACTGACAGGCAACAAAAATGTTGTTTAAAGGCAACAAGAATTTATTTCTTCTAACTGGTTTCATTTTATCCCATATGGAATTGAGAAACACTTGAAATATTTGGGCAAGTGTTTAAGACCGGGAATACCTTCTATAAAGTACGGAATTCCTACTATAAAGCGAGTATTCACTAGTTCTACTTTTAATACTTAAAAATGCTATAGCAAGACAGAATTTTGTCCGTTTCACCTAGTTCAAGCCTGAATTTAATGTAACTTGAAGTTAGAATTTTTAAAAATAAAAGAAATATAATTATGGATAAAGAATTAAGCAGTACATACATTATATATGTAGCACTATTATAACTTTTCCTTTGCTTCAACGTCAAATGAAACTCAGGCAAATCATGCTCATTTAAACCACAAAATTACAAACTGGTCTCATAATTACCTAAAAAAATGTCCACTTGAAATTGTGGGTACTTCAAACACAATTGTGTTCTGCATAATAGCGGTAAGATGTAACAATTTAGGACTAAGTCCTCAATCTTTTACAATCTTTTACATTACATTTATGTAATCAGAACTGAGTAACTTAGTAGGTATCTTATGCTTGAAACATTCAGCTTATTAATTCAAATACAAATAATATGCAAATGTTTTTAAACTAATAAATGCAAAGTCTGCTTGTCCTTGTTGGCTCCTCTTTCAAAACCTTCAGAAGTTTATTCTGAAACAGATGAAATTCGAAGACTCCTAATAGAAAACCTTTTTTCAGCAAGTGAAGAAGCCTCAGTTACAGTTCTGTTCAGGATAGTGGTGGCTCCCAGGACATGAGGAAGCCACTCATATTAATGCAGGTCATTTAGGGCAAGCTGCATGTTGCGTATTTTAATTGTAGGCGAGATTACTACAGTAAACTAGCACAAGGTACTAGAGTACTCTACTATGCAGTAATAATTTTGATATGAAATGTTTGTTATGCTAAAGAAAACATTAAATAGAGGTTATACAGTTAGAAAAAGAGTATCAAATTGAGACATGTTTTAGTATTAGTTGTTTATCAGGCAAGACATCTATTTTCTCTTTTAAAATCCATCCAGAAGAGGAAGGATATAGATGTTATGCTTTATCTCAGAAAAGTCACACTTTATTTTTTTTTGCAAAGAGCAAGCAAAATCAAATAATCTCATCTAGAAACCCATACTTTTTGGTATACAATTGTGTAACTACTCATACAACTGTTGATATACAAATATTGATACAATATTCAATTTGGATCTTCTATTTATGAATAATGCATTTTTCTGTGTTTTGGCTCTATATTATTGTGGAAACTCGTATGCAGAAGGTCTGCAACCAGTATAGAAAGCTAACTTCCAAAATCCAGGAGATCTGAATCTCAACCAAAAAAAAATTGTTTTGACACAATCATACACTATAATCAGGGCCATTAGTCCAGAAGGAAATAAATAATTCCTTCAGCAGGTGCCGAACCCAATAATAAAATCTAGTATACATTTTGAAGAATGCATATAAAAGAGAATATTGAATGGTTGTTTATTATTTGACCATCATTCATGTTTTGCAATAAATAAAAGAAGCTTTTTTTTTGAGAAACAATACAAGAAAATTTAATTAAAGATTATATTGCTTGAAAAAGAATAAAAAAAATCAAATCTTTAACTCCAGCACTGCTTAACATCTGAGTGTTTGACTTTGTAATCTTTATGCTCTTAGAACAAAGTTATTGGCAGAGGCTATCTGGTTTTGTTTTTTTTTTTTAATAACTTTAATTTATTTAATTGATATACAATTCCTAAACAGTTGGGTCTGCAGTATATCTGTGTGTATATATATATGTGTGAACATAGATGGATAGACACATATATATATATATATACAGATATATATGCAAATACATAACCCTTCACACAGAATTATCTTATGAGAAGGATGATTTTGCTCCTAAAACACTGAAAGCAATTTGTTTTAAATTCCAGCTCAACATCTATATGTCACAGATTTCCAGCTGTAAACTTTGGAGAACACTAGTCCTCTTTCTTTTATTCTTTTTTGTCTTATCTTTGTATCAAAGACTTGTACCATGTGATATATGTTGTCTGGGACAATGGAAGTAGCATTAATAATAGATATGCAGGAAAAAACAAAGATAAAAGACTTTGCGTTCTAAAGTTCAGATCTTGCAAAGATGCTTATACAGTCTTAATGCTGACACTAGTTTCACTTCATATTGAAATTTAGCATATACATAGCTGTTTCGAGATTTACCCTCAAATGATTCTTTTCTTTAAGATGTATTTTCTTTTCAAACAAACATCAATGAAATAGAAGCAAAGCACAAGTAATGCAGGTAAAATGATTCTACCTCTCTTTCATCCATCTTCAGCCATTGTTTGGGATCATCCTCGGTGGCTAGGAAGGCTATCAGATCTAAGGCAGTAAGCCTTGTCTGACGTCTGGATGACACAAAAATAAGAACAGGCTTGGCTGGAGAATGACTCCGAATTGCTGTTGAGGAAAACAGAACTTGAGAATTAGGCCCTTTAATGACAAAAATTAGAGTTTCTCTTTGCAATACCTAGACAGCTGATATACCTCTCCGCAGATGATATACAGGTACATATACTTAGTGTCTGTTCTGCCAGATAGATACATCTGAGGTGAGCGTATACCACCTCTGAATCAAAGAACATATAACTATGCTTAGCTAAGTCTGAGTTAATTTGCCCTGCTACTTCAGTGATCATTATAAGTGAATTAAGAGAAGCTGTTAGGAAAAAAAAAACAACAGCAAAACACCACAAAACCTGGATGAGCTTTTGAGACTTCAAAGCTTGTGAATTCTTCTACCACTGCCTAATAAGCATGTTACGATTTTCTACCCTATTAGGATATTTTTTTCTCAGACTAAGTGCCATCAAGGTTCAAAACTTGATTTCTGCCTGACCCAGAGCTCAGACTGCATAAACTCCTGTCTGCCTGCAAAGGATCACTTCAATCTACCAAAACCAGAAAAGGTAAAAAAGTAGAAAGTAACTTTTCAATAGCTGCTATGAAAGAGGTCATTATGGTACAAAACAACTTTGTTTCTGTTGTTTACTGATTAATCAGATATATTTAAACCAATTATATTTTAGGACTTTTTAAAAGAGAATTTTCTTGCTCAGCCCTTGTTTGCAAAGTTTCAAGTTGCAACAAAATTTTTATGGTCTCAGGAATAAGTATTGCCATGGAAATGCTAAAATAACCTTGACTGTATCATGCCAAACAAGTGGGGAAAAAAGCCCTTAATAAATCATACATCTACAGATTTTCTAACATCAGCAAGGTCTGGAAGTATAAACAGGTGTACGCAGAATTTCAAATACTTTCTCTAAATCTCTTATAAATCCATCTCTGTGTTTTGTCATGTAATTCTCATTCTAGCAATTAAATTTACGCATTGTTAATTTCTGAAAACTACTTCATGCTATCCACCATCACATTGTTTCCCCAGTTCGTTAAGTACTACCCAGCATGTGTTCCTTCATATACACACACTACACAGTTGTGAAATTATTGAAATAAGATAATTCATGTGTATTTATACCTTACAACTATATATGTCAATATATCTATATATTTTAAAAGCCCAGCATCTAATGGATTTTTGTTGCTTCAGGAACAGGTGTGGTAGAACAGCCCAAGACAGATTTATTGTTCATTAGTGTTTTTGTACAATGCTCTTGTGGAGGTGTAAATAATCTGAGCTGTCAAGATTGGTCTCTAGTCCACAATCAATACTTTGCTTCTGTCATAAGGCTAATTAAAGCAGCTAAAAAGTCACCTCACAAATGTCACCTCACAATCAACAGCAGTTCACATTACAAAATTTATTTTGGAGGTTATTTTTAATTGATATAATAAATATTCCTTATGTAACCAAAACAAAACATGTTCAAATAAAATACGAGAGTTTTTCTTAAATCTATCCTGCTTGCCAGCTTTGTTAAGAATAAAAAATTGAAACCAGAAGCATATCTGGATGCACTACAAATTTTGAATTTTATGGTTATTGCTTTGAAACTAGAATTATAGGAGGTTACCCTGACTTGCAACTTCTGTTCGCAATTTTTTAAATGCTTACATACAGCGGTCAATATGAAAATACCTCAGCAGATTAATAATATGAATGGTTTTATTACTTTCTAAATTTCAAATATTTTTACACAAATGTTTCTTTACGGTGTCAAACACTAAGAGAAAACACATTTTATTTCCCCTTCATTAGCACTAATTTTATTCTCCTGTTCTAAATACATTACATTCCACTCTTATATGTTGCATTTGCAGCACACTTTATGTTTCAGACAAATAGTTTTGGGCCATTAGCAGAGCAGATTCCCCCTATACATGCCAAGAGTACATACAGTAACACATGTTGTAAATGTGCTGCAAATCAACTGTGTAAAGTGCTCAAAGTCTTTCTTTCTTTTACAGAAAGAAGGAAAGGTCTGGGAGCTCGTTGCTTACCCTGAAATGCAGGTTTGTTCATGCTGGCCATGCGAGGACAGTAATGCTGGCCAGGGAAGCCCTGAATGTGCACCTCCAGAGGAACTGGGCGTACTGATGGTCGGAAGTTGAACAGACCCATCTACAAGAAAACATTTTTTTTCAAGTTTAACCTTGAATTAACTTATAAATCACTATTTTTCTTTTCTGCAACACAAATACGTATCCATCTTCTGAAACACTTTTTCATACCTGATTAATATTTAGCCAGTCAGCAAGGTCTCTGGCATTTGCTAAAGCAGTAGATAAACCAACTACTCTTACAGGCTTCTCTGTGTGAGATGAGATGAAGTTTGTTCGAGACACAATGACTTCCAATACCGGGCCTCTTTCATCCCCTAATAAATGAAAAGTCCATTGAAAAACAGAGAAAAAGATAAGGTTCAGATGTCAAAAAGTATATTCACATCATAAGTATCAGCACACTTCTTCAAATTTAGCAACGATTCTGATTAAAAATAACACAACATGCTCACCTAGCAGATGGATCTCATCTATTATAAGAATGGAAACTTTCTGAACATAGCTTCTGTTCTGCCAGCTTCTGCTGACACCATCCCACTTCTCTGGGGTAGTAACGATCAGGTCAGCTTGGGCAATAGCTTTCATATCAGGAGTCACATCTCCTGTCAACTCTACAACCCTGTAATCAAGAAAGACAGTGGCTTGGCTTTGCAAAGCATTAGAATATCTCAATGTTCAAATATTAACTCCTAAACATTAACTCTTAAAAGAGAGGAGAAACAAAATTAAACAAAGTCATTTTGTTTCTGGTCAATTACTTCTAACAGGATTTTCAAAATTATTTTAAATAAATAAAACCTGCCTCTATTTTCCTAGCAGATACCATATAATTCCAAATACCATTCCTTAACAAAACCATATAAAAAGAAGAGGGTGAATGTGAGTCCCAAACCATTTATGGTTAATTTTTCAAAATGAAGATAAAATAAGAATATTAGTAGTATATAATATGAATCACAACATCCTGTCAGCCAGGATGAAAGCTTTCTAGAAAGCTACCAAGTTGCTGCCTGCTGTTCAGTATAGATCTCTGGTTTGAATAACGAGGATAGATTGTAGTGTATCTGCATTTACTGGTGAAGCTCCATTAAGACTGGAGCAGAAATTATCCTGAGGTCATGTTTTGGGAAGATTAGCAGAGTTTTTCCAACTGTTTCTACAAACAGCATTTGAAATGATCCATCATTTTAGACTGAATATAATGGATTTGTCACATTTCTGTGACACATTCTATGTCCAGTTGAACATCTAATAAAAAGTCCTCAAAATAATGTATCTTCTGTTCGAAATTTCAGTCACAAGTAATAGAGTAAATTTCAAAAAGGAAGTATTACCTGAAAATATTTTAAGATTATAAGGCAAATAATTTATCCTCAGAGGCCACTAAAATAGCAAAAAAATATAATTTGCCAATTAGTAAGTCACTACTATGATAATAGCAGGAATCTCATGGGTAATTTCATGTACATAGAGTAGCACCTCTTTCTATTGAAACCTTTAACTTACAAAAAAACCCTATATATGCATATATATGAAAAGGAAAAGGCTCTAAATAATGCATCCTATGGATATAATTTTTAACTCAAAAAGTATAATTTTGGAAAGCATCCATGTATCTGATAAACCTTATATGCCATAAATTAATGGCTGAACTCCAACACGTGAGAAGATCAGCAAGAAATTAATGTTATCACGGAATAGAAATATATCTAGTTTACATATGAAGGATAACATAAGAATACTTGTATACAGTTCATGCAACTCCTATGAGTTCCTTATAGCTGAGGTTTCTAAAGAAAGCTTATTTTATAATGCAATTTCAATTTCCAAGGATACTGGAGAGAAATCTGAGCTTCATATTTGTTAAACTGGCAAGTAATGAGAACGAAAATAGCTAGCTATCAAAGTGTATCCCTTCTTTAGTTTTAATTTTGCTATCACTACAATGACTATAGATAGCATTTTTTAATTTTTTAAGTATTTGAAATTTGAAGGATAATATACAATCAAAACCTATATCGAAACACTCAAAAGTATTCTGTAGATTTTATTCATACTTGATGAGCTGTTCTTTTGCTTCCCATTTCTCTTATTAGGTAAGGAAAAACATACTTTTTACCAAGTTTTTCTTCAATCCTAACTTTCCAGTCCTCAATTCTTTCACGAACAAGTGCTTTTAAGGGTGCAATATACACTGCCTGCAAAAGAAAAGTCATAAAACCAGAAGTTAAACAAGAAACCTTTAATAAAGCGTTCCTACAAGGAAAAAAGTTATTTAATACTTGTGAGATTTGAACATACTCATTATCTATAAAATGATTAATGTCTGAGTTCCTTAAATGACCTACAACAGGATTATATTTAAAACGGACTTAACACTTGAAAATACTGCTTTGTTTCCTGAGCAATCAACAAGGAAAGAAATTAAGAAAGAGAAAGAAGAATTTATTGAAATGGAAGTATTTACTGCACCATTTAATATCAAAACCCACTTAGATAAATAATGCTATTTTTTGCCAGGACTATAAAATCTGCAAGCTAACATCCTAGAACAGAAACATTCAGAATTTCCACCAAGCAATATCTTACCTGATTTCTATTTACATCATTAAATTATTAAAACATTACCAATTCAGTTAAAATGCTGATTATTTTAAGCAAAATGTCACAATATTTTCCTCAAAGAAACCTGCTGTGAAGGGGGAAATACTTTGACATGTAGAAACAATATTTATTTACAGATTTATGGTTAAATAGTCTGAAGCTTTTGAACGTGAAGAAAATGCGACATGAAGAATTCACATACATTGTTTAAAACATATAGCCAGGTTTCCAGCTTTATTAAAACCTAAAAGATATATTCCTTTGAGAACTGGCTATTTTGTAAGTCTAATAGATAACCTGAAAACGTGTGAGTGTCTTGTTTACCTCACTTGGACTAACAAATTACATGAAGATATTGAAATTTCAAAGATGAATAAGGGATTTATGTACATGATTTCTGTTAATTTTAAAGGTCATTCTTTGGTTAAATCTCACAGTCAGATACAAATACCTTTTCCAAAGACTTTAAAGGTAAAATGCGGTTAACTAGACAAGATGCCTAAGTCAAGATACAGATAAATATTCGCTTGGAAAACAAAACCCCAAAAGCTGAGTTGTGCAGCTTTTAGACAATTTATTTTAAGAAATAAAACATAGGGGCAAGTTAGAACAGCAAATTGGCTTGTAGTAATTAATTGCAACTACTTATTTAAATAAGAGAGACTGGGCTAGTTGTATTCCCATGGAGGGGAATCAAAACTACAAAACAGTACTATTGCTAGTAGAAGGAGATTAAAGCAGGAAATGCAGGTAAGTACAGAAAAGGAAATCCAGCATGCCTGTATGTCTAGATTTAGATTTTCTAGATTCTAGATTTAACACCAGTTGTATGCTGATTAATAAAGTTAAAATAAAAGCCTATGTACATAATGCAGTATCATTTTGTATCCAGACAGGTATAAAGTGGAGAAAGCAAAATTCAGTTTGCTATAGTCTTTTTCCAAGCTTTTGTATTGCTGAAAACATGCCTACACAAAATTATTCTACTAAACCTATTTTACAAACCTTTGATGTGGGATACTTGTTAAAAACTCTAAAGATGGCTAATTCAGCTGCAACAGTTTTTCCAGAACCTGTAGGTGCTCCAAGAAGAACATTACAGTCTGTGTGGTAAAGTGTATGAAATATCTGGGTCTGGATAGGGTTGAAGTGTGTGAATTTGTACAGGACTTCATATTCCCGATGTCCCAAGGCTGTGATAGGCAAAGGCTGAAGATCTAGAAGCTCTAAAAACAGAAAATAATCATAAGGTCATGACAAGAGATGCCATGACATAACACAGTTTATTATGAAGATAAAGATATTAACCAGTATTTTAGTGGAAAACAACTTACATTGGAAATTGTTTTACTTAATACCTCATATGACACAGAGTCCACATTTGGGTCATTCTAACTTCGATGAGGAGCAATGAAAAGTTGATTTTATAGTTCTGAAGTATTTCTGGAAGTACTGTTGTTAATATTCTGATAGCTGTAAACCATTCATTTGCAAAAATTAATCTTTTTGTTAGAGTCGTTTCCTTTTTATCCAGTTGTAGTAAGTTCTAAACCCACTGTATTAGATTATATGCATGTCCAGCTTCTTATGATAACAGAGTGCAGAGTTGGATGACAGCATAGACTGTATATTTCAGATTCGAGGAAAAAATCTATTTAAGAAGGAAGGATTGTTTGGAGTTTCTAAGTTGATGGAGTAATACAAATCAGGCAAGCAGAACTAAATTTTGCATCTAATCCTTTAAACATGTAATTAAAGACATGATCTTAATAAATAAACAAACAGCCCCTCAATATATGATTCTCAATGTATCTTGATGGCATCTGCTATCCAAACAATTAGAGATTGTGGAATTTGGAAGATGATATATATAACCAGATTGGATTTGGAATCCTACCAAATTAAGGAGACTGCAGTGATTCTGCTATGCAGATGCTTGCTTTGAAGTTTGGTTTGGTGTGTGTTTTTTTTTTTGTGGCTGGACGTCTCATTGTCTTTTCAGGGTGCTTCACATTAAGGTATGATATGGGAGTCATAAAATCTACTGAGGCAATGATGCCTAATATTCTTCACATGCTTTTCACTGGTACCTTATGGCTGTTTTACCATTCCCACTGAAACTGTGATTTCTTGGGCTCTGTTGAGGAGAAAGAAGGTTTTTTCCTAGCAGGGCCTCTACGTACTTCATTGTTGAGTGGGAACCAGATGGGAATTGAAATCAATTACCATAAATCCTAGAGGCTCCATAACTGGTGATGTGTAAATATCTTTCTGTTTCTTCTGAATAGTAGTCAGTGATCAGTCAATTAGATAAAAAGGTTACACATGCTTTTCCAGACAGCGTAGGTACAGTACAACAATAGCTAAACACTTCACAAACACATGTGAATTTATGCATGCCAAAGGACAACACCGTACGAGAACTGAGTATTTCTGAAGGCACTCACTTCACAGACTGCGAGATGAGCCAAATGTAATTACAGTGGAAAGGTTTTACAATGACATCAGGCACCATGAATGTATAAAGCAATTTATGTATCCAGAAAAAAAGAAGCAAAACACAAACATATGCTTCTGTGCCAAGTGTTAAAAAGGGAGGGGGAGGGGAAGGCCATGACTTGATCAGCGGTGCTGAGTTGAAATGCGATATTCGGTACTGTAAGAGTGCTTGCTATGATGGAATTTATTTTAGTAAAATTAGTAAAATGTTTCATATTTTCAAAATTTTAACTGATCATTATTTCTTTGCTGAATGCCATTAAAATACAACCGTCCACTTCAAGATTACTTTGAACCAGTCCAGAAGAAATGTAACACTTACAAGCACTAAGACAAGACACACCGTAACACAGATGTGCTTGGTTAAATATGATAGTTTCAATTTTCCTATGGTTTATAGAGAACCTGGAGGTACTACGTTGAGATGAAATTAGCTGCTTTTTGTTCAGGAATTTAAAATTTTAGAGAGCTTTAAAGTTAGTGAAGAAATGGTCTCAATAATACAAATATATCACAAAGTGAAATTCCATATAATTTTCTATGATGAAGCAGAAGTTAAGAGATTTATTGCACTATTATAAGGAAAATCAGTAGGAATAAGATGAATTAAAACAAAATTATCAAATTTGAGGTTACCTGTGTGGGGTGGATGTCTCTCTGGAAGAATCAAATGTTGAAAATTTATGATACATACAGCCTCTGCTCCTAACCATCTATCGGACACAGCTCGAATGTAATATTGAGAAGGAAGAGGTTCAAAAATTGGGATTGTGAACACCAGCAGCTGAGGTTCTTTAGTAATGACCTAATGCATACACGTAGAGAATAATTACTGCACAGACAAATCAGTAACTTGAAAAATCATAGTTTGTCTCACTTCCATAAGCACTACCAACAAAAAGCAATAACGTATGTGTGAAAAATGTTCACATAGAATCATAGAATGGTTAGAGTTGGAAGGGACCTTAAAGATCATCAAGTTCCAACCCCCTGCCATGGGCAGGGACACCTCCCACTAGAGCAGGTTACTCAAAGCCCCATCCAGCCTGACCTTAAACACTTCCAGGGATGGGGCATCCTACAACTTCCCTGGGCAACCTGTTCCAGTGCTTCACCACCCTCACAGTAAAGAATTTCTTTCTGGTATCCA
This sequence comes from Numenius arquata, assembly GCF_964106895.1. Lineage (NCBI taxonomy): Eukaryota > Metazoa > Chordata > Aves > Charadriiformes > Scolopacidae > Numenius > Numenius arquata. The sequence goes on from NC_133582.1 coordinate 11,381,432, forward strand.
AATTAAATCTCCCCTCATCCAATTTAAAACCGTTACCCCTTGTCCTGTCACTACACTTCCTGACAAAGAGTCCCTCTCTGGCTCTCCTGTAGGCTCCCTTCAGATATTGGAAGGCTGCTATAAGGTCTCCCCGGAGCCTTCTCTTCTCCAGGCTGAACAACCCCAGCTCTCTCAGCCTGTCTTCATAGGAGAGGATATTTCACCACTGGGAATACATGTTGTTCCCATGGACTTCAAAAGATAAAAATAAGGTTTGCTCTTCACCTTTTTCTTTAACAGACAAAACCATTACAGATTTCTTTTTTTCACCTGGAAATAACTGTCCCACCAAAGGAGGAGAAGAAAAGGGACATCTGAGATTATAAAACATCTTTGTGGAAGTCCGAGCTTATCACATATATCTGAAACTGAAAGCTGTGCTACTGATCTGAAAGGGTGCTTAGGTCAAAATACAAATCCACATCTCACTAACTTTATTTTTGTCTTACTATGAGATTCTGAATAAAATCCATTACCTGTTTTTTTTGAATGATGAAGTATTCTGAATGATAAATGTGATCATTAGTAGGGTCTTCTACCCAAATCCACCAGGGCTCTCCAACAGTGCCGTGTACCTTTAAGAGCAGAAAAGATAGCTTTGGTATAGTTCTAATGAGCTCCTCTAGATTTGCTGGGTATTTCGGATATATTTCTAAATGATGTAGGCTTACAAAGTAATACAGAAATATAGAAACTGGAAGTATGAGCAATGTAATATTTCTAATTAGACTAGTCTGCTTAAAACCTATGTTTCAAGAAGAGTTTGGTTAAGGTACATATAAAGAAATGGACATGGTCTAAACACAACTGAAGTTGTGCCTCAGACGTTTATAAATAGACTGAATTCCCAGGGTTTCCTCTAGGCTCCTGAAAAAGGACTCCTCCTCCTTTTTCCTCCTTGTACTCCTGTCTTCAGATTCTGTATAGAGGATTGTCTTTTGCTATCCACTGCTCATTTTTCAGTTAAAAACATTCTCTCACAAAAAACTGGACACTGAATTGTGACATTCCTCTCTCTCTCTTCCCCTCTCCTCTAGCTATGGTAAGTGGATTCAGGAGGCTGTAGGTAGAGGCTGTAGCCATTGCCACAGGTGTGAGAAGTGAGAAGAACATAAACAGAGCTGACTCTTGATGATTCCCGTGCCATCTGGCAACACTTTATTCCATCCTAGATTTTTGTTTGCTTTGTTGTGTACCTTATTTTGCAACGCCAGCCACAAATCATAGCTAGGTAGGATGCTCAGTTAAGACTTTTTGTTTCTTTGTCAGAATAAACAGCTTGTGCCAATGTGCAAGCTTTTTACCTAAATATCTAGGAAAAGAAGAAAAATGCATAATGAAGTATGGAAGACATACTATTAAATGAACATAGATTTTTGATGTTTTTGATAAGGACTGTGATAAGGTACAAAATCAGTATGAAGATGAAAAAAAAGTTGGAATTATTCCTAAACTCTAGTTAATGGGAAAAACCCCAAAGCACATAGTTGCTTCTATTGGCAATTTTAATGCTACAGGAATCTGGTATTGATTCACAGAGCACACGTTATTTTCAGCATAATTCATTATTGTGTATGTGTTGGAAAACAGTCTGTGATGGCTTTTGAAGACAAAAATATATGCTAAGAATAGAACTAAGGTGCTTTTGTTTCTTTTTTAAAGCAGTTGCACAGTAGATAAGTAGATGGACAATAAAGATGGTGTCATTCATTTTCATTACATTTGAATGTCACCAGCAGCTTCACTAGGCACTGAAGCAGTGAAACTGAAAGGACACAGGTCAGTGCAGGTGACATTTTGAAAAACTGCAGTGAGACTATTACTTCATCAGGGTTTAGGAGAATTTAAGAAAGGAAAGAAGAATTAAGGAAGGGGACAAAGTTCAAAGCTGGGAAATTTTATTATCAACTGTAACAGCATCTTAGTTTTGGAGAGTCCTGTGACAAAGCTGCATGGGGAAAGAAAGGCAATGTGGGAAAAGACAACACAACACGCTCTTCAGTAATGATTCTCAAGAGCTCTGGGGACCTCTGAAGAACTAACACATACCTGTATTTTGGGAAACTTTTGCCCTAAAACTGCATGTCTGATACATGACTCGGCTAATTAATACTAGTTGCATTATTCTCTACTTCTGCTGGACTCCTCCTGGCTGCAGTGAGGCTCACTTGCTCTGTATAGGTGTGTGTATCGTCCTTTGCTTCTAGCAATATAGTAAGAATTTTCCACTCGGATACGGCTCACATGCTTTTACTGAACTTAAGGGCTCCCAGCACTGAAAGCTGCAGCCATTAAAGATCAAGATGATGTCATATCTCACAACTATCAAAACATATCTTCTTTCTCTTGTAAAGGCAAGTGCAAAATTTGTGATGAGATCATTCTAGAATTAAGTATCCAGGTAAAGGAATAGTCTTAAAACCATGAAATGTTAGCCAAGTGAGGTACTTCAGTTAAGTATGGTCTTTTAAATGTTTAATATTCTGATTTTGACTACTCCCATTCTTTGAATGGGATTTCTGGCAGCTAGTTTTTGTACCAACCACAGCTCTACCAATAAGTTTCTATAGCGTTCTTCTGAATAGCTTGCTAAAATACTATGTGATGATGGAGAAGCAGTTTTGCAGTGTCAATGGTTGAATTTAAGACAGTTATCCATTTATCAGAGACCATTAAAGTTTAACAGCTTTTTTTGTTTTTGCTCACTTACTGTGATAGAAGTTTCATTTATTGAAGAAACAAGAAAATCAACAGCTACTTTACAAAGGTAAAAAAAAGAAAAAAAGTTTTCCAAGTTTTGATGAGTACCAATATACAAACTCACACAAAAAGAGCTCTGTAAGCTGAATTGATAAAACAATCATAATGTTTCCAAAGCAACCATTTAGGACAACTGTGTCAAGGGGTCAGAGCAGAAACCAGATTTTTGCCGAAGTTTTGCTATAACTTTAGAAGTTCAGAATCAAAATAAGAGACACTAATTCTGTGTAGAACTCTTTTCAATTTATAAAAATATAGAAGAACCCAGATTTTGTAGAAAAACCTAAAAATGGATTGAGAAACTACTTTGTAGTAAGATACAGTTTAATATGAAGAACAGTCTTTTATTTTTGGTCTTTAATAGATTACAGGTAAAGTGGATGAAAGACTGAATAATAAAAAATTGTTTCAATCCTAAAAAGTAATGCTTGTTTGCCTTCTGAAGTATTGCACATAAATAAGGCAGCAAAAAAATAACTCATGTTATAATTAATGTTAGGAATTCATTCAAATATTTGTGTAACAAATCCAGGTATCAAACAAAATCTAACTTTCTGTATTTTGATCATTAATCTCCTATTCATAAGCTAACTTGGTGAAACTTCCAAAAGAAAAGAAAAAGCCTTTAGGCAGGGAAAATAAATTCTAAAATAATACAAATATTTGAGGAACAAAATTTTAAAATTTACTTCTGATTAAAGTAAATTTGTAATGTAAGAGATTTTAAAATTATTTTTTAATAAAAGAACTGACATTTATATGCACCTTTCAGAATAATTTATCTTAAGTATGAATCTCCTAAGCATAAAAAAAAGAACAGTATGCTTGCCCATTTAGGTATCTTTGCCTTGCTTCTGTATAAAGTTTCAGAAATACCAGCAACAATGCAATGCCCCCATGTGGACATTTGTATTTCATTTAGATTTATCTTAAATCTATTTCTAATGAACAGATTCTGAATCAAAGGGTGTGCAACTAAATGTGCAACTGGTGCAACTCCTTTCAGATAAATTTGCACCATAAAATATAGATGAATATAATTCCAAACATATCTCCGTTTTTCTGTTCAGACAAGTCCCAACAGAAAAAAACAGACACTGATGTTGTGAATGTTCACTTGTAAAGCCATAAAGAACAGCAGAACCTGGCACACATTAACTGTATTTCAAGGCTTTATTTTCTGCGTTTGACATTCATTCATAGTTCAGAGAGCCATCTGTGCCTCCCTTTTTCTTGCTTCTCCTTTTTGGGCATATAACTCAAATCTATGCGTGACTATTATTAATATTCAGTATAAGCACTTGTTTCAACATGTTATAAAGAGCACAACCCTGTAACAATTAAAGGAAATAAAAAGATGATCTTTGAGTGCCGCCTTCTACAAAAGTCTTAAAGGTCTTTGCATTCCTTTTATCAAATTTGCTTTTTAGCTAAAATAAGTATTTTTTTCCTTATCCAAACAGCTGTGGACTCCCTGTGATCATCTCCTTTATTGAAGCTAAATTTATGCTTCCCGTCCTTCCTCCACCTCCTTTTTTTTTTTTTACCTGATCATTCCATGTGAAGTCAGGAGCAATGTTCAGCCGAACTCGGAGCACCGTGCGGGTAATTGGCTGAATCGTTGCTTCCATTATGATGGAGGGGATTTGATGGACACACTGTTTTACCTTTAACCCAATCTTCACATGATGCAGCATATGACCTGCCAAGAAAACATTAGGTGTAACAAATTTGCATTTCCAGGAAAAATAATACAACTCCGACTTTCAAATAGGCTTTTAGAGAGGAGTATTATTGCTTGCTTGTTTTGCTCTTAGGTGCGTAAATGTCTGACTCTCCTGACCTGGCATGTCTGAATATTTTGTAATACTTAACTTGAATTAGCAATTTAGACCCTAGAAAAATCAGTATTAACCCCTCTGTTGGCTATAACTAAGGGGTTAAAATAACTATTAAGTATTCACACTGAAAACATATTATGTCAAGCCACTTCCCTTTCCCTTACTGACTTTTTGACCAAGCTCTTACCAAACCGTATAGTTCTTTTTTTAAGCACGAATACTGACCTTTTACTTAATGAAGGACACACATTTGAACTTCTGCAGTTCCTGTGTAGTGATTCAAGTAGATAGAATGCTTCATAACACTGGGTAAAGGTACTTAATAGCTTAAAAATGCATGCAACTAGTAAACACCTCACAGCAGCTCTGATCTTTCAGAATACACCAGCGTGTAACTGAGACAAAGGAAAAACTAAATGTTGCAATGTTTTTTATTTTCTATCACAGTCATGGTAACTAAGGCAATAAAATGACGATATTAATTGAAAAAAAAATCTACTTGTATTTTACAGCTGAAATGTCTGGTCCCTTGCTCTTCATTTTAAATATAAAACAAGGTTTGTAGCAGTGATATCTTTTTTTTCCTGAAAAATATTGCAACTTCTAACTTATTTAGGGAAAGAAGGTTGATTTATCCCATGTTCACTGAAATTGCTTATACAATTATGTGGAGTGTATTTTAAATTTTAATTGTAAGGGTATAAGTACTCACTGTTAAAAGCTACCTTACAAATGACTACTGATATTTTCTGATATCATTATGTGGTTCCTGTGCATGCTCACCCATTTAAAAAAAAAAAAAAAAAAAAAAAAAAAAAAGACAAAAAAGACTAATCCTAATATTTCCATTATGTGCAAAGTGAAAGGCGATACAATTTTTTTTACTATTACATGAAATTTAGGATCATAACACCTTGCAATTGCAATCCTGACTTTCCCTCTTTGGTTTTATTTAACAAACTGGCAGCTTTTGCCTCATGCAGGTGTTTATCTATATTCTGCAGTAATGAATAGTGATCTTGCTTAGGAAGCAAATTCCTAATGCAAAAGTGTTAACACATATTTAATCAGTTTAATTTGCAGTTGGTAAAATAAGTGCACCTCCACCAAGCAGATTACTAAACCCCAAAACAATTATATCAGTAAAATTTGGTGATATATACAGTATTATATTATAGCACACTTGCACGGTGACTAGCTTTTGCAATCAGAGGTAAAACTTCAGAAATCATGTTAAATAAAGGTAGGTGGCAAATATTTAAAGATATGACTCAATAAGCTTATGTAGGCAAATACACTTTTTCATGCTAAAAACCACTTTCTGTATCACAGTGTGTGAGTTGTTTGTACAGGACAGCACTGAGGTTTTGCACATTTATCTGTTAGGGGAAAATAAGGCTCCTCTCCCAGCTACTGTAAAATATTATAAAACTCACTCCTCCCTCTCTCCCCCCTTTTTTTCAATAGTCACATTATGAGAAATTATCAATGGCATTTAAGAAATATTAAAACCTTCTGAACAAAAGCTGACTGAGAAAATAGGTATGTTTAACAAAAGAAGAATAAATTTTGCTTAATCCACAATGATTGTCATGTGTATTCTAAAAACCAGGAGTGTTTATCTCAGATAACGCAGTGATTTCTTGGCTTTCTGGAAACTCCACAGTTACACTGCAACAAGAGCATAGATTGGTGTTGACCAATTCGTAGTACACTGGAATCCAGGATCAGTGCACGCAACACACTCCTCATTCACTGGACGAGCGGGCACCCATCTGATGTTCTTATCTCTCCCTAAGCCACGGACTGAGTTAGCCAGATAGCTCCTGTCTGTTTTATTCCATCTCCAAGGTCACAATAACATTTAAAAAGGAAGAAACGCCAAGACTGAAACTAGTCCTATGGAGTCAGAAAAAGGTGGCACCTGGAAGCTGTGCCTTTTCTCATTTTGACATGGCCTTGAATTCAAATAAAAATAAGGTGGCTGCCAGGAAAGTGCTTCCTTCACAGCCTTGGTGTCAGAAAGAGAGGCTTGACAGGAAGATGTATGCAAAGTAGCAGTACTTCATAGAGACGCACACATCAACTTGCTTTGATGTTTATAAGGCTGAAGAACATGAAATATCATTACATGTAGTCAGCATTGACCAATTTTCACAATAAAATCCCAAGTCTCATCTACTTTCAAACTAAGGTAATATAAACCAAGACTAGACATTTTATAGATATGTATTGGTACACTTCCATCTTGTCAATATTAGTTCTAATATGTTGAAGGAAGCAAAACTGGTTTTGTATCTTAATACAAAATTTCTTGTTTCTCCAAGGGCAAATGTGGTGAGAAACAAGCATAAAAAAAAGAAAAGAAAAAAGCAGTAATACAATTAACAGAAAAGAATATTGCGTATTAAAAAGACTGCACAAATACACAACAATTTAACAAATCTGAATTAAAAAGTGCTACAATGCTTCTGAACAGAAAAGCACTATGACGCCAGTACTACAAATAAAGTGTTATAATTTTAATACATTTAACTTTACTATATATTATAATACACAGTTAAAGTAAGCTTATAAAATTTTTTCATAGTCTTTTGTCTTATTAAATAAAAATATAGCCTCTAATTCTGCAAACTTTTACGTATTTATTCAATTTTTTCCAACCTAAATTAGGCGTGTAACAAACCTTCTAAGTTCTCATGTCAAATGAGAGAAATATCAAAACAGAAGTCATAACTTCTAAAAAGCAGTGACTATTAACTGTATTTTTATTGTAAAATAAGATTTTTTCAAAAAATAGCAGCTTGTTTCTCCACAACCTCGCAATAACAGGTGCAAAGAAAGCCCAAATAAGAAAAAATACACTAAGACAGGAAAAATAAATATGTTACAAGTGAATATTTTTTTTTTAACCTCAACCAGCTGGTGGACAGTTTATGCACAATAGTTTGTACACACATACTAGAAATTGTCATTATATCTATCAGTAGGCTTGTGGATTTTCTCATTATCGAAGTGTCAAATCCTTAAAAAAATTCCATTAAGGTTTTGCTGCAATGACACCAGTGACAATGAATTCTCTATGTTCAATGAAAATTAATGCAGTGGTTCAGAAGCAGGCCATTTATTGATAGTGTACCAAGACATAATAATCTGCTTTTATTCTTTTTCACATTAATAGTATTTCAATAAAAAAAAAAAAGGCCATATTTTGCCAACTGACAAAAATAAACAGATGCTTTTTATAGTAGTGTATTAGGCAATGTGAGCAAGAAGGGAAGCATAGGTCAACATAAATATGTATATATATACATATATGTAAATCTGTATAAACATGTATCTCCATTCCATATGTGTTCTGGGGTTGGCAGGACATGGGCTAGCCTTCCTCTCAAAGCTGTGCCATATTACAAGCTGTGGAGACTGAATAAACCTTCTTTATTGGACATAATACCATATTAATGTGTTTAGATGGCTTCCAGACCAGACTGGGTATATTAATGAACGGCTCAGACTTAGTTCTAACTTACCCATTGATTACTAATAGTTTAAGCACATCAGCATTGCTGATTTCTCACCTATTTCATCTTTTCTCATGTCCTTCATCTTGTCTACAGTGAGATTCTTCTCTTCCAACTTTGAGAGGACTGATGGTGGTAACACTGAGAACTGTCTCAAAGGGCTAACCCAGCCCCACAGCCGCTTGTCAATGACTTTGCTGAGATTCAGTAGTCGATATGTCATTGCAGGCCAACGTTTCCTAAGGGCAATCTCAAAAAGAGCTCGAACAATACGAGCTGCATTCTGGAGAGCGAAAAAAAAAAAAAAAAAACAAAGCAAAAATGTTGTAATTCTCTCAAGTATTCTTTGTAAAATGAAAAGGATCCCATAGACTCATCTTTGACAAACCATAACAATAGATATTTCTTTTCAAACTTATTTCAGACATTCTTGAAAACTTTATTTTTTCCATCACTGTCTAGTGGCAAAACTACCTCATGATTGCCTGCAGAAATTATGAAAAGAAACATGTGCAACTAATTAAAGTTGTAGTGGCAGGTCTGCCATAGAATTTTGATCATGGTTATGCTAACATTAGCAAGTTCTAAATTTATTGCGTTTCAATCACTTCTGAAACAAATTCTCTTACCGTACTTAATATCTTCCTCTTTCTCCCCGTATAATATATACCCGCAAACTCAGTCTATGTGGAAATTCAAGTTTTAATTTTTCACTTCAGTTGTGCTTCCATAATAGCATTCCATTTCACACTGAATTTCACAACATTTGCACAGAAGTTTAACAGTAGTGACTTTTTTTTTTATTTTTTTAACATGTTACTATTTTCTGAGACTATTGTATAACTAAAATGTATAACTAAAATCTGCCTTGGACTTGGAAAAGCAATTATTAACACAAGCTTGAATGACGCCAGTCTTATCCTGAAAATGTAAGTTATGATATTGCTTTCATAAACTTATCAAGCTGGTGGGGGTTTTTGTGTGCAGGGTTTTTTTTTTTTGCCTACTGGTACTATGCCTGGATTAGCAATTCTGTTCTTGATTCATTGAATAGAATACAATCATTCTCTACTGGCTCTGCAATGCCAACAGGAATAAAAATAGAAAATTATTTGGTCATGATAGGAAGCATATGTTACTAAAGAAGCACATTTCTTTTACTTAGAAAGGATGAATAATTTTCTTAATAGTTGCTATCCAATTAAAAAAATTCACAATTTGTAGCACTGGTTCCACATGTACAATTTATGAAGATCTGAGAAGACGACCATGTTGCCTCACTAAAAATGCTATAATTGAGACAGACAAATAAAAGCAATTATCTTGAAAGCAAAGATTAAAAGAATCATACTGAAAATGATTGTGCTGTGCAAGTACCATGATTCTTATGATGTGCGTAATGTTTTCAGAATTTTCTCATTTATACCCATATGTGCTATGAAATGTAAACACCTTTGACGAAGGTAATGTTAGGATGAAAATCTTGCTGAAGAATATGTATGCTTTTGAATATTTGACTCTCATCTTTAGCATCAACTAAATGCAATTCTTTCCAAAATGATTTTGTAAGGATGAGGCAAAAATGATTCAATGCAACATGTTGCTGACCGTTTAAAAGAAAAAAAAAAAAAAAAAAGAGAATAAAAAAGAGAGACATAGGATCGGCTAAAAGGTAAAACTTTATAATCTATTTTTCACATTCATTATTGTTGCACATCTGCGATTGTCTACAGCATTTTGCCACTGAGTTCTTTGGGAACTCTAAACTTTCAGGCAACACCCCTTTCTTTCCGAGATGTGCTTTAGTTGTGTAAGCAAGCAGTTCTGTGTCACAGACTTGCAGTTCTCATATTATTCTGTAATAACTAACCCATGCCGTATAACTATCAACCGTTCAGGTGTCAAATCAAGCTGAACAAACAAATACATAGACTGATACGTAAATTTGCACGATTACGTCTAGCAATAAAATTGTAATAGCACATCTTTCTTGTGTCAACCAAGGTATGTGAATAAAACACAAATTATGTTTTGCAGAACAAAATATAAAAGTAAACAAAACAAAAATACATTGGAACAGTTTTCCAGATTTGGAAGAAAACCCAGTAAGTTAAGAATAACATTTCTGTGGAATCACAGTTACAACTACTAAATATAATAAGACTACAGGGGAAATAAGAACAAAAAGGACATTCATAATTAACAAAAAATGCAATAGTGTCCCAGCATAGGCTTTTGCAAATCTTTTCTACTTAAATATTATACCACAGATGTGCACACACACAAGGCTCTGATTTTCAAATCAATTTGCATAAAAATGTACAAAAAATTTTGCAGATCAAGGCCTACTTAGATAATTGTAGGCACTTGGGAGAATGAAACCATCAGAAGACAGCAACAGATATGTAAAAAATACTATTTTTACCTGTGCAACATATGCAGAATCTGAAATAAGGGAGAAGCTGTCCATCTCCCCTCTGCTAATATACGTTTGAAGGAGGATATTTATTTTTCCATAATTGTTTTCCACACCTCCTGGAGCAGGAAGTTCACAGAAATCATTCAGTAAGGTATCCAGCTCTTCTATTTCTTCTTCTCTTACCTAAAACACAATTATACATTATGAAGAGGCTGGAGCAATTTGATAAAAATTTTTACACTGAAATCAAATTTTCCTTATAACATAGTTACATTATATTTAAATGGAGTCTCTAGTTTTAAGGGGGGAAAAAAAGAAGAAAAAAGCAGCAAACTCGCATTTTCCACACTGTAGCTAATAGACTATAATTGAAACTATCTTAATAGTGACACAATTACATTTTATTATTCATCACCATCTATTAAGGTTGCCATTGACATACAAAAATTTGATATGCCACAAAAATTGAATCTTCTGACCCTACCATCCTTCATCTGATGAGATTTCATTTTTTATTTGACCAGAGTAAAACCTCTGTCCATCTGGATTAGGGCAATCTTGAATTAACATTAAATGTACTCATTATAGTTACATAGTTTGCATACGGCATAACACATTTTTAACTCAAAGCTGTGAAGTACTATGATTCATGATATTAAAATTTTCACTGTTAATAAGATTAAGTCTTAATATGAGTAAAGAAATATTCATATCTATGGTTTGAATAATGCATAACATTTCACATTCTAACTGATGACCCTCACATGGCAAAACCAGCATAAATCTACATATTCTTTGATTTACTGATAGTCTGTTAGTGTAAAACTTATTTAAAGAGGGTAAATGTTTGGTCCCTGCAGGGAACCAGCTGAAAGTAATTTTAATGTGGACCTCACTACCTGACATACAAAAGACCCTAAGACAATTGGGTTAAAATCCCCAACTATTCAGCCACTGGCCCTACAGGAAAGAGAAAGATGAAGGACACAGCCAGCACAGATGACTCCAGTGTCAGGGGAATATTATGCTCTGCTTACAACACCATTTTTGATAATTTTTTTCTGCTCTTGCATAGCACAGCACAGGTCAAATCCAGATCTGCATTTCAGCTAACGGTGACTTGCCTATCTCAAAATACAGAATTTTAAACGGCATTATGGAGACATGATTCATATTAACAAAAGTCACAATTTGTATCACACAGAGGGGTAAATTCTGAGTTGTTCTTGTGAAAATCAGCTACTAGTTTTAACATTCAGAGCTGAACAGTAAATGAATCACAAAAAAATGGAAATGATGTTGCACTGATGCCATACCATACAAATCTGAGGAAGCAAACTAGAAAAGCTATGCTTTAGTTAAGAAGCATCACTACGAACTTTATTACAAATATAGAAACATATCACATCATATTTTCCACATGCCTTCCTTTTAAATATTCAATTACGCTAAATTTAGACCTAGCAAAGCAATATCACTATCATAAAAATCCCCTTCTAGCTTGGAAAATGTTGCATGTATCACTGTGAAACCTCACTGCTTATTATCTTCTATAATAGAAGAGATTACAGCAAAATAGAATTTCTCCATTAGATAAAGAGACAGTAATACTCAGACAATGTGTGCAAATATGTAAATATGTAGATGGTGAGGGATTCACACTGCCAGATCACAGAGCCAGGTGAATGAGAGCCAACTCTGATCTGAAAGTTGTATAATTGTGGTAAAATGGCAATGAGCCCGAGCTAATAAACCCTGTGGAGTCTGGCTCGCACCTCCCTGAGATGGAAGCACGGGCAAACAAGCTCGTGACGGCTTGCGATGTATTTTCTTGTGTCCTGCCCACACAGGAGGCAAAAGAGGAGGTTGGAATTGAACTGAGTATGATAGTACACTAATTGTCTAGTCTGCACAACAAAATCTTTTACAACGACTTTCTAGATTTCAAATTTGAAAATAATTTAGCAAAATGTATCATTCTTCCTATCTAATATTGCTCCCTGCATGAATTATATCAGAGAGTTAACTTCAGCGAGTCCTGCCTTGTTTCTGATAAAGCACATTGTTCAGGGAGACATCTAATAACGGTTTAAACTTCAAACAGAAAAACTATCTCATCCCTGGGTACACCATTCCAATGGACACTTATCTTCACCTGTTAATAATTGAGGAGCTGAAGAGTTCTTAAAAGCATTTAAAAGGAATTCTCAAAGATCCATAACTAGTTATTAAATGTGCACTATAGTTCAAGCTGAACTACATATAAATTTGAGTGAGAGTATATATAGTTCTTGGCAATTATGCCTATCTAGAAATCATTTTATAATGGTGCTTAATATTTAACAAAACTTGGATCTATAGACACTATTTATGGAGTAAGTAGTACAGAAGTGTCTAGTTCTAAGACATATTCTTTGTATGGAAGGATACAACTTTACCTTTATCTGTTCGAATTCTTCAGCTTTCGACACTATAGCAAGGATATCACCTTCTGTTTTATGAGCATCAAACAATTCATTGAAAGTCTATTAAAATAAAATGAATTCAGTTAACACTGACAATAAAAACATACATATAGCACAAAAGAAAGAACCATTAACCAAGATTTCAAAAGGCATATAAGGTTAAAATGTGAGCTATTGGAAGACCAGAGTGATGCAATTTAAACACGAACATTTTCCAGAATGACTTCTTGGCACGTTCTGAAAAACAGTCCCTCTAAACTTAGGCATCCCAAAACAGAGAGCCATGCAATCTATGGCCATTTCAAAGAAAGTCTGGGACATATTTGAGTGAATAAATCTGTGAGATTAATTATACAAAGTGACAATACACAGTTAAAAATTACTAATGCCGTCTTCAGCTTTTATTCAAGAAAAACACCTATTTTCTACAAAAAAATTTGTTTTAAGATGAATATGTACATCAAATTAAGCTTCCAATACTACAAACTTTTATGCATTTTCCTTGCAAGTTTACTACACAATCTGATTATAGTGAGAAAAATTGTTTAAGGTTGGCAGCTTGATAGGATTTTCATGCAGAAAAACTTTTCTGTTATCAGTCTATACTTGAATATGCTATCACATATCAACAGTTGCACACACTGTTGATATCATGTTGATATCAAAATGTTTCTTATAATCCACCTAAAAGGTGGCAGAGACTATGGAAATTTGAAATATCACTTCACACCAAGTCTAATTTTTTTGGTATTGCTTTACACTAGTTTCTTTCTTTTCCCTCTCGATTCTTTCTTTCCCCATTTCAGTAAATATGATTTGAAAATATATTGAACAAATCAGCTACATATTCTGTAATATCTTATAACTATTTTAGGTATAGGTTCAAAAAGAAGGAAAAAACCCCAAAAATAGAACATCATATTTTACCTCTATAGTATTGTATTTAATATAGTAGTGGCTGGCAGTTCTGCCTAAATCTGTTGAAGAAAAGAAGCCAGTTCGTTCTTCAAAGCGAATCATGCGGGCTTTGTCCAGTTTTCTGCCGACTTCAATTACCAATTGTTCTCTGTGCTTTTCTAGACCTGGATCCATCTAGACACAAACCACACACATTTATTTGTATAAAAGAAAAAAAAAGTGTTAAATAAATAATTTTATTGAGATAATCCAGTCCTACAAAGCCAGAATTCAAACAAAAGGAAGGTACAGTTATTAAGTCAATATTTTCCCGAGATCTCACTAATAACAGTTACATTGACATCATGGACCAAAACCTGCCTTTAAGGGGCAAAATAATCAGAATCATGTTTCTTTTACAATGCTTCGAGAGTATCAATACAACGTAGACTAACATTACTCATGAAATAGCAGTATGGTTAAAAATAAATTTACACTGAATTTTTTGAAAGAAATTGTAATCATAAAATTCTTCATGAAATTATCATTACTGTATCACTTCTCAAAAACATGCCATCTTATGGTAGCTCCTATTTATTTATGAAAATGACTGAAGATATACCTTGCCTGGCTATCTGACATAAGGATGGTTTAACTGTATCCCAAACAGAATAATCTTCAAATTGGATGGCTGAAATGTTTACTAGCAAAAAAAGTCTAATGTCCCCAGAAGCTTTGGGTATGTTAGCTGGGATATTCTCATTACAGAGTTATAGATATACCATATAAACATTGATATGAAAAGCACACAAGGAGCTTGCTATGCCCAACACCACTTCAATTCATATCAAAGTTCAGGAACTTGGATGTTTTGTCCGAGCAATAACGTACATTATTTCATTAGTACATCCACAGCCGGGCAAAACTCCCATATCAGTGGGACTGTTGTATAATTGTGTGTTCCACATCGTGCACCCGGGATATCCAGACTGAAAGGGATGGGTGAAAAGGGATTCATAGTCATGATAACACTCTGGTGTATATGCACCTGAAATATGGCTCTAATTACACAAGCAATGATTAGTCACAAATTTGAAAAGACTGAAGCTCCGTTCTAGTCCACAGGCAGCATTCTTATTTCAGGGCTTGTATAGTTCAGATTTCCTACAGAATAAGTCCTACCAGCGCTCTTGGTAAATCTGCACCAGAGATGTATGACCAAGGCTGCAAAAAGGAATAGGCTTTAAGAACCGCTGTGCCTTGGTTTGCTCTGGTTTTCCCCGGGCCAGGATTCAGTTTCATCTTTGTGCCAAAGTGCTTCACCTCCTCCTGTTCACTGAAGCTGCAGACAAACACAGTCATCTCCACAAAGCAGCTGCAAGACTAGTTCCTAATATTCCCCATCTTTGCCAGTTATTCTGAAGCTACTTCTCCTTAGTTATAAGTTGCCTTGGTTTCAAGTCGAAAGCTAAGATGACATAGGGTTAGAGTGCTTTTCTCAATAGTAAGTCATGCATTGAGGTCAGATTTCAGAGCAGAGGTGGTCAAAAAAAAAAAGTGATCAGGATGCCAGATGTTTAACATTTCTTAAAACTAAAGGGGAGGGAGGGGAATAAAAAAATCAAAATGCTTCCCTACTCCTTTGGCAGCCCAAGCTACCTGTCAATCTTTTGCCTTACATACAAAAATGCTAAAGCTGTAACAGTAGATGTTTTACAAATACAAAGGCTTTAACTTTACAGGAAAGGTCACCAACTTGAAACTGGACCACCAACTGGAATATTTTCCAGTCTAGAGAATCCGTGGTTAGCACCTTTCCCATTGAACATGTGTAATTAGAAATCCCCCAGAGTAAAAGATCCAGCCGAAAACAGCTCTAAGCCATACTCTTATAAAAAAGAGCCTTAGCAAGAGGCAATGTCCGCAGCAAGAAACTGAGCAGGTCTGGAGTATATGGAAAGTTAAGAAGGCATGATAAAGTACATTATTATTCACATCGTTTTCTCTAGCTAATGTAGAGAAGTGTTGGGGACAAGCTCCTTGAACTTTTACAGATGTTCTAAACATAAACATACGGCTTAAGGGGATAAAAAGCTTGGCTTAACCATGGGAACACCAAAGAACGGAACCAAAAAGAGGAGAAAACAAAGGGGGTACCTTCAAAAAATCTAGCCACCTTTGGAACACTAAAACAATGAGAAAATGCCTGAAATTCATACCACAGGCTTCACTAATCTGGCACTCACATTTGCTCCCGTTTTCCCTTCCCCTCTTTGTTTCTTCTTGCTGCTCATTGTAAATTTTGGCCATTTTCCCAACTCAGTAAAAGGCATTATTGACACTTCCAGCAAACAACTTGAAAAGTCACAAATCAAAGTCGTGGGCCTGGAGTAGCCTACTCCCAGGCATAGCCCAGAAACAGGCTAGGTGGGGAACACAGATATCCCAAAAGCAACACATGGGGTGCAGAATGTGTGGATGCACGGCAGGTGCACGCCTGCCCCGGTCTCCCTGGTGACCCTACAACACACCCCTTTTGTGTGGACAGTCTGGACCTTTTGTGCATTAAAGTAATTACTGGATGTGGCGAGTGCCTGTGGAAAGGGAAAGGAGAAGGAGTTTGCATCTCCTCAGCCCCACCGAACAGCTGGGAAGAGTGTGACCCAGGATGGTTATGCAGATATATGGATTCTGAATGGGTAACGTTGGCTGTCAGCCAAAACAAAGATAGGAATTGGCACGCTGCAACGTTACTAAGAAGCAATAAGATACCAATTACGAAAATTGGATACCTATAACCAGAACAGAAGGAATAGAATGGCCTAAGTGAGCAAATCTGTGGTTATGCCCACATCTGGCACTATACTATCCGTATACTGTCTTATAACACATTAGCTTAGAAGTTTAAAAACGGTTTATCTAAAAAATAAGGGGATTGGCACTGGTTTTGCTCCTACATGAATGGATAACACTTCAAATTGATATAATTTGTTACTGCCTTAACAGAAAAATAGGAATGTCTATTATTAGCACATCAAGTCAGAAGGAGGTTAGTGGCAGGAAAAGACAAGTGCTGGCAATCTCCACTTTCTCAGCAGCTGAATAAAAATACAAAAGCAAGGGAAGGGCGAGAAACTCTTGTTCATTATTTTTTAAATTTATAAAAAATATTTTTTAGTGTTTTATTACTTTTTTTCACCACTTATGACCAGCACAGTTGCATTTCTTTTAGTCTAAACTTTGTTAATAACAGTGGTCTAAAATACCTGATTAAAAAAAAAAAAAAAAGGAATTTATAGGAATGGGACAACATTCTTCTTACTAGCAAAGCAATTTTTGCTGTTCATTTACTTTGTGATTTGTCTTATATAGTGTTATATTAATATATGGTAATGTACTATATGGCTTTTTATAGAAAACAGACTTGAGATGGCCAGAGGTCTGAGGTTTCTGCAGAAGCTTGCTTAAACAATTGCCTACCTACTTCCACTGCAGCTTCCACTATCAAGACACAAAAGCTACCAAGATAATACCTCCTGCCACATGTTTCTACGTGGTACAATGACTGAAACAATTGCTGCTCACAATATCATGACAAATTATGAAGTCAGAAAACAGATTCAGGACATGAAATAAACTGCCGTTACCATACACTTGTGAGAGTTCCACCTGCATTCGGCTTAATTACACGTGTCTGAACTATGTAAACATCACTTATAAACAGCTGTGCAGAAAAAAGGAACAATATTTAGATAATCTGTAAACCATATAACTTCTTAAAACTTACAGATAATGAATTAAACTTGAAGAAAACCTTATGTAACTGTGCTCTGATTTATATCACTGCATGGAACACTTCTAAATAAACAACAAAAAATTCAAAATAAATTAATTAAAAAATCTTATCATTACTAAATCAGAAGAAAAAAAAAAACAATCCAATTAAAAACGTCATTTTATAATTTATAAGCTATCATGGGATGAAACATTCTAAACCAAAAGCTGACGGGGTGGGGGAAAGCAAGCAACGCAAGAATGCTTAATTTTATCATTTATATCTAGCCTACAATTGTGACACACTGACAATAGGCTAAGGTACAGTAACGGTCTGATAAGAATGAACGTTGTCCTTTGGAGCATAACTTGGCCATTTAAAATGCATTTTTATGTGAACAGAAGGGGCTTCTTAATTTAGTGTTAAAAATACTCCGCTACAGAAAATATCTTCCTTTTTCTAAGCACTTTAAAAGAATTGCTGATGTCAGGTAAGTAGAAATAGCAAATATTTATCCTCACATCAGGGAAGGATTAGAGACCCAGAACAGGTTACAGATTTTTTTAAAACGCATTTTATACCTGATAAGCTTTGTGACTGATGCCATATACTAATGGATTTGCTCTCATCCGTACATAAAGGTAAGTGTAACTTATCCACTTTACTGCTTCTTCCACATTAGTTACTGTTCCAAGAGCAATCTGGAAGTAGGAAAAGAGACAAAATGTATACATTACAGCTGAACGTAAGTATTTGGCTGAAACCATACAGAATTCAGATAATTAGCACTAAATTAAAGAAAGTGTCAGTACGTTTCCAACTTAAATTATTTTAAAATAATCATAGGACAATAACTTGAACCATTTATACATCTTCATCTTATGAACATCTAATAACATGGTATGTTCTGTAACATAATATTATATGTACAGGGACCCACATGATCTTTCCTACACCACTTACAATTTTTACAATTAAAAGATGATACTGAGCAAGTTTGTTATAAAAAAAGACAAACAAACCAACATAATTCTTTAGCGAATATGTTCAGGATTATTTAAATAAGAGTACCTTTAAAAAAAATAATCTACATTTAAAAGATTAATTTTTCATACCAATGCAAAAGCGATTTCTGGCTCAAGTCCTACACCAAATGATACTGACAATCTTTAGGATTTTCTTCAGCATGCCTTCATATTTGGTAATCTGTTTATACACAGTTTTTTACAAATAGTTTTCTCCTTTTGTATCTGGCAAGTCAAACATACAGGTACCTGCTACATCTTTGTTATATCAAAACATAACAAAATTGAACAGATAATATGTACATATATATATTTATTTTTCAAGGCCAAATCAGGTAT
The DNA here is from genome assembly GCF_964106895.1 of Numenius arquata. Classification (NCBI taxonomy): domain Eukaryota; kingdom Metazoa; phylum Chordata; class Aves; order Charadriiformes; family Scolopacidae; genus Numenius; species Numenius arquata. The sequence goes on from NC_133582.1 coordinate 11,400,513, forward strand.
ACCAAAAGTTTTTTTGCTAAGTGAATTTTGTGCTAATTCAATAGTTTTTTCACCAAATTATTTACCAGACACACATTTTTACTTGACAACTTCAGCTCAATTTTGTATTGGTTATACTAATAGAAGCATTTTACTGCTTATTCCAGTTAACCTGATTTTATCAGGAGAATTTAATATTTCCTGCCTGTCCCATGAACAAATATTTTTTGGTTGTTGCTGGTTGCTTAAAACAAGCACAGGTTTCTCTTACTGAATTTTTGTGATCCATTACAACATTTTTAAATTGTTGTTTTATTGGTGTTTGGGTTTCATAGAAACGTTCCACAGGACTTGGCAAAAATTAAAAAAAAACTATACAACTGTAAGTGATTTCATATGCGTGTTCAGATCTAAGCATCTAGATCTTAATAATAATATAGATATTCTTTTTGAAATAACATAATATCTAGTAAAAAATAATAATGCAAGCGAAATCTGCCCTGAGTTAAAATAACTTAAATCTGGCAAAACCTTGTTGATAGCAATGACTAATAGCATAGAGTAAGCCCAACCTTTGTCTCACACATTTTTCAAATGATATTTTGTTCTTCAACAGCATAAGGAGGTCAGGGGAAGCCCCACTGTGTTGTTTTGCAAAGTATATAGCTATACAGTGCACTGAACGTAGCTACAAAAACATCCAGTTCTTCATACAGACTACTACAAGGAAAACATCTAATAGAGCCCACAGGTTGTTTTATTACTCATTTTGCTACCCAGGTTAATTTCAGCATTTGGTTTCTCTCCATGATTCAAATATCTTTCAGTATAAAACTTGGCATAGCATAATAACATAGTCCAATAGTAACATTTCCCCCCAAACACTTTCATAATCATAAAAACACAAAATTCTCAGTATCGAGCACAGTGAAACCTGACAATTAAAAGAAACACACCCCCCCACACACTTTTTTGCCTCATTTGTTCAAATATCTGATTGTATTACTTACAAATTAATTATTTTCATAAGTTAAAAGTAAAACTGAGGGGTGGGGGAAGCGATTAGAAAATAGAGTTGGGTTTCAGATCCCATACTGAAATCTAATACCGCACTTTCCTTCCTCCCCCAACTTTAATGAATATTCACTGAATAATATGCAGAGACAAAGAGAAAAAAAAGCAAGCAACTTCTAAATATTTGCTGCCATCTAGTGTTCAAGTAAAGTTATTACGGATTATTTGAATATGTATACCTTTATTAAAGCAGTATGAATGACAGAAGTTATCTTATTAATACAAACACTTAAGTGTAATTATGAAATAAATTGTGTACAAAATTAGAAGAGGGCTTCTGTTAAGACCTAGGATATGTACTATTCGTGCTATTCATAAAAATCAATAAATAGACATGGTGATACTTTATTAAAATAAGAGAAAAAAAGATCTAAATTTTCCAGTGTTTCCTCAACCATGTATCAGGTATTTAGTTACAGATGGAATAATCAATGAGTAGAAACATTTACTATGTTGACATTGTATTGTCTGATTGCACTAGTCATCAAAAATGCCTTTTTTTTTAACTGTTCAAATACAACTAATTGTGTTGCACTCACAAAATTAAAACTTGAGTACTATATTAATCCAACTCCCTGTGTCATTTTAAATGAAAAAAAATCATCAGCATCACAAATTTTCAACTAATTGTTCAATGGCTGATGTCACCATCAGTGGGTGATGTGCTTAGTAATCTGTTTTTTCATTAAATTTTTTTTAAACAGAGTTTATCACGTTGAACAGTATTTCAGAGGAGGTGTTTTTGATTTTCAAAGAAGTGTAAATAGATATAGGTAGCATGGCTTTTTGGAGGCAGTTCTTGAAAAACAAAGTTTTCCTCTTTGATATTTCCATATGTATTAGAAAAGGGAATAAAAATATTACTGATAACATATATTGTATGTGTTACGTAATATATAATATAATGTACCATATTTTTTTACATAAGAATGTTTAATTGTTATTATATTTGTATAATTGAGTCAGATTACATAGATGAAAAGTTTCTATATATGAGTCAAGTATTTGTTGTTACGGTAAGAGACAAGGAATCTTTCTAACAACCTAATACACATTTTTCTGTTTGCTTTGGAAACCAGTGTATTTTGAATTACCATTTCAGCATCTGAAGGGATTATGGTCTTATTTCTGTAGGGCTTTTGAAATAATTTCTGACTGCTACTAGAATTTTCCCAAGCGGGACAGAATCTCCTCCAGTCACACGTGACCAAAGGACTATTTATAAGTACCACTGAACTACATCAGAGTTGTCATTATCTGTTGACTCCAGTAACTTCTCTGCCACCCAGCCATGGCAGAAGAAGGTGAGGGGAGAACAGATGAGGTTGCTGGTCTCATGCAGGTCAGGTCAGGCCCTGGACACCCAGGGAGAAAACTTCAATTTTCCCCCAGCCTACGCTTTGCCCATTACCCAGATAAGCTGTTCAGTTATGCAGCTCCAGAGTGATTTTTTTGGAAGGGCTTTGAAGGAATTCTGTGTCTCTTGAGAACTACAACAGTTGCCCATTCTTTCAAGGCAAATATAGATTAAGAGGTTTGTTCAAACTAAACAAGTCACCACCTTTTACACTCCTGGTTTCACAATAAAATCATAAGTAAATGCAAGGGAAGGCACACCCCCTGGGGAAGGTACACCTACTGTCCGGCACTGCAAACCCTCTCAGTTGCTAAGCTCTCTGGGGAAAGGAGTCGTCCCAGCAACAAGCTGGGGTCCAGCTGTGGATGTCAGGGAGGGCTCTATCAGGTGGAAACAATTAGGAAAGGAATGGTGACCTGAATTGTATGAGCTATTGATGATAGTTCCCAGATAAGTTAAAGTTTATGGCCTAATTAAACCACATCCCCTGCATCTTATCTTTCTTCCTGTAGTTCCAGAAAATACAGCCGTAGGTATTTTCTGTTTGCCAGCTGGTCAACCGACCCAGGACTTGCTCCTCTCTGCTAAGCACCCTAACCAGCTGTTTATTTTATTCCTTTTTACATTCCATCATGCCCAGTGGCACAAATTCAGCAGAAAAGGAAAAGGGCATCTCCATGCTATGTTGATCATAATGTGCTCATTTTTAGAAGAAAAAAAAATCCCCAAACCAAACCAAACCTAAAACCAAATCTGCAGAAGAGAATTCTCAGTGGATTGAGGTGCTGAAATACATGTTCAAAGTCTTAATTTTGGTGTCAGCTCAATGAAGTTGGGTGTATGTCAGCTTTTTCCACTCTGTAGCTTTCCTAAGAACAAATGCACCGGGACACCAAGGCCAGCATTCTGTCTCTGAGATTAGACAACGGCAAATGCTGAAGGGCACAAGGTATCAATGAGAAGAAAGGACCATACAAATGTCTCCCAAATTCTTAAACTATTGCATCTCAAGGTCTTCAGTTAAAGGTATTGCCTTTGCACTGGATATCTTTCAATGCATTTTTATTCAATTTTGGTACAGTTTTTGAACTAATCTACCTTTTAAATGCAGCTCCCTGCAGCACAGAGTTCCTTAGTCTAACCACCCAGCTGGCATCCTTTTGTGTTTTCTGAACCTGCCATGAACTCATCTCAGCCAATATTTCCCTGTTCTTCTCCCAGAAAAGATGCAATTTTTTGTCACGTCACTCATTACCCTCATAAAACTCTCTCGTATAATCTCCCACTTGTGTTTGCTCTCACATGAAGTGTGCAGGTAAACTAGGGTGTTCCTTTCATAGAAACCAATCCACTCCTTTGCCCATCCTTTGAAAACGGTCTGCTTCTACAATATTAATTTTGAAATGGGAATGAAAAACACGCTAATTTTTTGCATCGTTACCAAAATTTTGGCTCCTGCACCACATAAGCCTAGGTACAAAATTCAAGGCTCTGGATTCCACTTAGTGATTGTGTGGCTAGGATTATATACGTATTACCCCAAATATTTGAATCATTGCCTCATTCTTACCACCTACCTATTTCTGCCAAGAAATCTGCTCTATATAAAAGCAACTTCATATTCTTGCGGAAACATGGAGTCTTCCCACATTTCCATCTGCTGCCTTCATTTTAGTAGTTTTTCTTCTTTCAACTACTGATTGTCTATAACAAATTAAGAATTTAAACAATTCAGCAGTGCTTCTGGCCTTTAATTGGTTTCTCTTTACAATAACAGCATAAGCATTTGGATTTCCTGAATGACTCGTGATAAAAGCAGACTCTGGTCCTAAAATATGTCATTTTATTATATATCAGTGCAGATTTCCTGGTATTAACAACAGGGACTGTTATGGCAAAGATGACAGTGGTCATCAGCATACCCTCTAGATTTCTGTAACAAATAAGTCAATAAAGAAATGTTTTGTCTCCATATAGGGCTATTGTTACTGGCAAAAGGACAGGGTCTATAAAAGATGACCAAAATTGAACGTGCTTCCTAAGACTATCTACTGATCAATACGATGTATTTATCTTAAAATGTATTTATTTTTTTCAGAATGCTGCATTTTATGGAATAGTCATCTCCAGATAAACATAACAATTTCTAAAACACCTGTATTCTTCTCAGATGATTCCACTAAAAGATCAAATGAACATATATAGAAGTTTAGACTGACTCCAATTATAAAGAAACGATGAAGTTACTTTTCAAAAAACCCTAACACAATAGCTACTTGTAACTGCTCATAGTATTGATTTCCCGTAATCTGGCAGGCGCTAATTTTTCCTGCACGTCATGACAGAAGGATAAGTAACATCACACACATCAGATGACAAAAAAATGATGGTTTCATGCGCTTGTTACTCTACTGCTTTTCAGCATTTTCCATTGCTATTTCTAACAATCATTTATCATGGCGATTAACAACATTCTGACTGCATCTTCAGCTGCTGTAACTGTACTGCAGCCACAGAGTCTACAGGCATTTAAAGCCACGAGTACACTGTTCTTTTCAGATAACACTACCATTAGATAAAATCTGAAAATAAATAGTTCTGTCTAAACTAATTTGCCAGTTTTCTGCACTTTTCCCCAAACTCCAACCCCCAAATTCTGTGGTAGAAGTGCTGCACTTAGAAGCAGTTTTTATTACACTGCACATCACATACTTCCTATGTATCTTTGATCGGATAAGTTTAGATGAATACCTCATACGAAATGGAATTATTGTTCTATTCCATTATTTTTTTCTTCTTTAGTTCTACTATTTTAACAAGGTAGGAGAATTAACTTCTTAATTTTACACCTTCCATGTAACACTAAATTATTTTTGCAGTGTCTACTAGCAACATTTTTCAGAGAACTATTTGGATACTAAATTACTGTTAGAAGTCACCAAATTTTTATTGAGATTTCCTCTACTTCTGGAAAGAATTTCAGTAACGTACACATTTGAAAAGAAACTACTTAGCAGAAATAACTCCTTCTTTTTTTTTAGGTAAAAATCTACGTAAAGCTTTTATTGTTGTCAGTCTTACCTAAAATTGCTAAAATCGCTGCAACTCATTGCTTTTCTTTTTGACAATTTTTAGTGTTTCATAATTATTGTAGACATTACTATTCTAAGCTCACAGAGCCCTTTCTCCCTTGAACGTCTTTCTTTTTGATACTTTTTTCCTCTTCATTAAGTATGCATTTGGACATATTGAGCTGGTATTAGAGAATGGTATTTACCTTTCGAAGTCTTCAGTGACTGGTTTTTTTTAACAACTTTTAAAATAGTAGAGTGCTTACTACTCAATGCAGAGAAAGGGGAAAAGGAGAGATAAGGAGAGGGGAGGGGAGAGGAAAACAGAAGATACTACTACCTTTCAAAACTGCTGTAAAAACCACAAGCCTGGGAGAAATGAAAATCGTTTTGTACTTCAACAATCAACCAGTTCTGTTCCACTTTCAGTATTTTTTTTGGTGCTAACTACACAAAAGCCAATACTAGCAGCAGTTTAGTACCTTAATTTACTATGTAATAGAGTAATACTAGCAGCAGTTTAGTACTTTAAGTAGAGTAACATACAGAAACATAAGGTATGGAGTAGAAGTCTTATGCGGAGAGGCTGAGGGAACTGGGGTTGTTTAGCCTGGAGAAAAGGAGGCTGAGAGGAGACTTTATTGCTCTCTACGACTACTTGAAAGGAGGTTGTAGAGAAGTGGTGGTCAGTCTCTTCTCCCAAGGAACAGGCAATAGGACAAGAGGAAATGTCCTCAAGTTGCACCAAGGGAGGCTTAGATTGGATATTCGGAAAAATTTCTTCATCTGAAGGCTTATTAAGCACTGGAACAGGCTGCCCAGGGAAGTGGTTGACTCACCATCCCTGGAGATATTTAAAAGACGTGTAGATGTAGTGCTTTGACACATGGTTTAGTGGTGGACTTGGCAGTGCCAGGTTAACGGTTGGACTTGATTTTAAAGATCTTTTTCAACCTAAACAATTCTATGATTCTATACAAGCAGACATTTGCTACATTACAAATATTTTGTTAAGTCATTCTAAATACTTCCCATGACATAAACACTTAGGACTTAAAACTAAGAATCTGTACAGTGGAAAAGGAAAAGGAGAAAGGGGAAAAGAATCCTAAGGTGTAACTATAACCAAATATGTCTTTTCTTTGATACTGTAAATAGAATTACTTTTAAATTTTAAAAGATTTTTTTCTTCTGCATAAGAAGTTCAGTGAATATAAATTCATTAGTCCCCTCAAGAAAATCCCAAAAAACCCAAACCAAAAAACACCCAAAACCCATTCCTTCAAGCTTGCATGTAACAATCACCTCTGCTTTCTGGCCTATGCTGGAAAATTTGTGTATTCTGTGTATTTTGGAATAACAGCTCAGATCAGAGGAACAACACACTGCCCATTAAAACCTTTCTCTCTGCAGAATATTACACACTGAAATAGCTTACATTTCATACTTTCTTAACTAAGCATTCTCAGCTGAGAGGAAAGAAATAGGACTGGACTCCTGGTTCATCAAGTCAAATCTTCTTTTCCTCATATACAATCACATCTTCCATACAAATACCATCACTTACTACAGAATCTTCACCATCGACAGAATTCAGACTTCTTTTATCTGCATTACTGCTAAAAACCAGACTGTTCCAGATCTTATACTTCAGGCAAGCGCACTTATGAGCAGGGTGATTAATTCTTGCACTGGCATTGGCCAAAATTATCTTTTTTTCTTTCTCTTATTCACTTCAAGTTCTGGCTAGTTATAGAGAGCTGTTGTACCTTCTTTGAAACTTTCTTTTGCTAAGCTAACCAACAAGATTTTTTAGGGTACGTCAGTAAAGCATTTTCCCCACAAAAGCCAGCTTTTCTGCTGGATCTCTGTAGAAGGAATACTTGAGATTCCTGGTATAATTCAGGTGGGCACACCAGCACATCCACGCACCTTCTAGACAATCCGGAGCAACACAGACCAAGCCTGAAAGAAACAGTAGCATATAGCCATGCCATTTGTGTTTCACAGTACGTCAATCACAGAGATCTCTGACCCAGTTCACAACATGTGCATATTATTCCATTGTCTTTGTAATTCTTCACTGACCTGAAAGCCTTCTATGAGATGGGAGGACTAAATTTCTAATATTAAAATAAAAAAAAAGTAGAAAAATAAATGCTTTGCTATGAAGGAAACAATATCCAATTCTTTTGTCCTTATCTACTTTGTGTATCAAGAAAAAGAACAAAGCTTTTCTATGAAAGCTGAATTTGATTTAGAATCATATGAATAGGAAACAATATGATTCTTTCCTAGTGAAAAGGTACACAGTATCCCAAGACCGGATCTCTCTTTCCTAACTTCCTGGGCTGCTGAACAATAACTACAGGAAATCCAGGTCTTCAAAACTAACTTCAGAATTTAAATTATTACTGCTAATGTGTAAGTTGTTACTATCCACTATTTAAGAACTGAATATCCATCCAGTTTGACTTAGAAAATATTCACAGGTGTCTATCTCCAGGAATATAAAAATATTGTCAAAAGGAAATGGTTGAGAGCTCTACACTTCCCACTGCTTAGCAGGCCTTCTGTTTATTTTTCCTGTTTCCTTTGTGGTAGGAAGAGGTATGGGAAAATTGCAAATGGCTCCTTTTTGTCACATTTGTGTCTCATCATCTGGGGGAATTCAGTTTCTCTCTCCCTCCTTCTACTCAGACCACTCCAGAGCACTGAGGTAAAGAGGAGCAGCTGTGAGCGCAGACAGGTGTCAATATTTTCATTCCCCCACATCTGTGTGTGGAAATACCTGGAATGCAGTTAAACCTTATTCTGTTATGATGTGTGACTGCACTTGGGCAGAGATTTTTCCTGTTAACAGGAATGAAAAAATAACTTATGAGACCTCTTAAAATTAAAAAAAAAAGCCACCTCAAAATCATGAATGATCAAATTTAGTCATTTGTAAAGAATCAATGAATTAATCTACATTTTTAAAGATCACTGTATCAATTTCTGCTCCTTTGAAAATTATTATTTATGATTGAATAACGCAAAGACTTTAAAGTGATGAAAAGGTAAAAAATAAAGAGAACTATGTAAGAACTATATAGATAAAACAGAAGCAACATCTTAAAAAAACAAGACTATTCCCAATAGACCAAATAAACGTCACATCTTTCAAAGGGATAATCAATTTTAAGATGTCACTGGACATTTCAGTTTAGCTGAACTCCCTTACTTTTATTGAAATAATGTCTCGTGCCTTGGAAAAACAGTATCTCTTCTTCATTTAAGCATGTTTAAATTTTTGAGGGTTCCTTGTAAAAAGTGTCTGTGCGTATATATACCTGTTTTTAATTGGTTATTACAATAAATAGCTTTGGAATCATTTTATGTTAGTATGTCAGATGTCAGTATTCTCAATACAATCACAGCATTTAAAAAAAAAAAAAGGTATTTTAAGATTAAAACTGAAGCAAACTGGGAATTTGCTATTTATAATAAGCCAGTTCTGATTACCACTGTAAAGCAGAACAAAGAGACGAGTTCAAGCCAAGTACATTATTCCTATACTGCAGTCAACCACCTGAAATAAGTTTGTTTATATAAAGACATGCTTTAATCTTTTTGCAGATTTTAATTTGCAGTTATGCAGAACAACTATGAAATTCTAATAAAGTACTTCTGATTACAAAGTAAACGCTATGCGTTTCTACAGTTTTATCTTAATGATACTTTGACCCTCCATACTACTTAATATGTACTACCTTTTGTAAAAGGCCCCCAACATTTTCACGTGTAACAGTTCACTCCTCTTAAACATACACACTTACAGACTACCAGCAATGAATAAAATTTCCATTTTACATATATTAAGTGTGACAATATTGCATTTTTGTTTCAAATAATATTAACCCCTTAAAGGTTGCTAGTTTCTCTAAATGATTCAAAGGTTACCTCTGCATTTAGGTTGTCTGCAAGGCTTTCAAGAAACTGGCTTTCAATTGGATTCTGCTGAGTAAGAAGAGTCAGGTAATGACTGAGTTTATCATGAGTTGTAATGATGATGCCTTCTCCGAATTTGTCAAACTGAGGCCGTCCAGCTCGACCAAATATCTGCATGACATCTAAAATTCCAAGGTCAACAAAGGAGCCTCTTTTTGCAGCATATATTTGTGTTCCCTGGTTGAGGAAAAGTTAATAAAAATTAACATAAATACACATGAATATAATCCTGATGAGCTGAATACTGAAATTAGGCAAATATAGCATGATTTCAGAAGTGTACTTTAACTAATCCTTTCATAATCTTTGATATATTTAAATCTTTACTATACAAACTAGACTCCTACTGGAGCGAATCAGTTTAATGAGATATAAATAACATTTCAAGTCAATCAGACATTTCCCCTCCAGGCCCCAAACCCACAATAAAGATCTTGCTGTCTATGCTTCTTTACAGGTTTCTTTTAAGACAGATACCCATATGCAGATTAATAGAAACTCTTACCTTAATAACAACAGCATGAGCAGGAAGATTGACACCCCAGGCAAGCGTAGCTGTACAAACTAGGACTTTGATATGTCCGTTAGAAAACAAGTTCTCCACCAAACTTCTGTCTTGCCGCAGCATTCCTGCATGATGAATACTAAATCCGTCTGGAAACAGCTCACGTAACTGCTTATTTCTGGATCTCTGTACCTAGAACGGATGTGCATAAAAAATAAATTCACTTTTAATTACAGTACAAGAAGCACTGTATTAAAAACATTACAGGAAAAAACTCCTATTGAATATTTTTATGAGTCGGACGAAAGGAACTATTTCTATTTATGTCAAACTTTTTATCAATGCCAGTATGTCATGATTTTCTATAATGAACTTGACTTCTCTTCTCACTTTCCAAAGAATACACTTAATTGTTTAAAAGAACACTTTTTTTAAAATATAGCTTCACTTAAACAGAGATACAAATTTACTGATAATTGGCACGAACAGCAAAACTGAGAACTCACATATTGTTTTTCCTTACAAGCATCTCTTTCAGAACACGCAGGCAGCTAGGACAGGCTTAAGGCAGCAGGCCACACACTATACTCAACATTAAGGAGGGGATACCCTTCCCCATCACCATCACCATCAGCTCAGCACAGCGTGGATTAATAAAATCATAGTATGGAATCAAATTGTTCATCTACCTCTCATTTTTACCTTCTCCACGTGTAGGAGGCTGGGATCGCAGTCTGCAAAACCTCAGGTCCTCCAGCCTCCCACTGTGTATAAGGTCCGTAAGCATGTCCCCCTTATTTCTGGGTGCTAGCTAATCATGCTTCACCTAAACTCATTGACTCAAGAAAAACTAATACCCTTCTAAACACTAAACTCCGAAACTCAAGTTGCTTCTAGTGTGTCTTCTAGTAGCAACCGGGAAGGAAAAAAGAAACCCAACCACTTAAAGAGGAAACCCAAACCACCAGAGTTCATGCCATTTTAGCCCAACTGGAATATTTGTCTTCCTGTTTAGGAACACAGCTTTGGGCTAAATCTCAAGTATTACAAGCAGTACAGCTCTTTTATTACAATTAAGGAGGAAAGGCAGGGCAACCCTGTTGTAAACTGGAATAAAGGACCTTCAACCAAGCTTTGATGAGATTAAATATAAGGTCAGAAAGCATGCCATATACAATCTCTATGCCCTTGACCCTGGACACTGGTTCCTCAGATCTTCACGTTTCAATGTTCCTGATTTTCCGCAAAAAACTCTGGTTTTCCTCCCATCTCTTCCCCGTTCCCATCTGCTGCACTCACTGCCTTCCAAAATTGATCACTGCTGAATATGACTCCAGGAGGGTTGTGGTAATGATGACTCTAATCTTTCCCTAAACCAGATTTCTTTATTATCATTGCCAGCAGAGAATCTCTACTTTTCCACAGACCACAGGAGCATCAAGAATTTTTTTTTACTATCACTGTATTTTCAGCCCTGTATATTACAGTGAATTAATTCTAGATAGAATTCTGATTATTATTACTATTTTAAATCTTCACATTTACTAGTACCTGACACACAGCCACTGAAAGTTGACTTAAGGGATACAGAATGGGTAGAGCAAAGCAAAATAACGGTTCACAGTACTGGCATATTGCCAAACATGAGCAATAAATCTCTGCAAACAGAAATAAATAGGGAGATGGGAACGCAATTATGAAGGAGGACATGAAAAGAAAAATACTGTAGGAAAACCACATTTCTCAGCTTCACAATTATCCAGCTTCTCAATATCTGATCTTTTCTGCTTTAGCAGTAATTATTTACTATTCATTTAAAGGAAATCAAACTCAGCTTTTAACTACACATGAGTTTTTAGCAAATTTAATTAGCTGCTGTAGTGCTTAAAAATGAATAAATAAGAAATTGAGAAAGTGGCAGTGCAGTTCGTGAAACTTATTCTTTATGAGCCAGTGAATGGAAGCAAATACTGCACAAAGAACACAAATACACCAAAGTTTGCATTTATAGTATATCAACAATAAATGTCAGAGAAGACAGGCATCTGGAAAACTTACTTCAGCTGCAAATCTGAGAATTACTGTGACATAGAAATTCGGATTGATCTTGATTACATTCAGAACATGGTGTATGCATTTAGTAATGTAATTAGCTATAGGACAACCATCAGAATTTCACTTTTTTATTAAAGCTGCTTGTATTGGTGTCACATGACTACTTTACAGGTATTAAAACTCTTCACGGTGAGGGTGACAGAGCCCTGGAACAGGCTGCCCAGGGAGCTTGTGGAGTCCCCTTCTTTGGAGATTTTCAAGACCCGCCTGGATGCAGTCCTGAGTCACATGCTCTGACATGCTCTAGGCAATCCTGTTTCAGCAGGGGACTTGGACAAGATGATCTCTATGGTCCCTTCCAACTCTAAAAAAATTCAGTGAAATTCAGTGAAAATAACTACTTTTCAAAAAGCACAATTATTCAATATTAAAAATTACAGTTTAAGTATTATAATCTGTAGCTGAAAAAGCCAGCAGGGTGAGGGAGGTGATTCTGCCCCTCTGCTCTCATGAGACCCCACCTGGGTACTGCGTCCAGCTCTGGAGCCCTCAGCACAGGAAAGACACGGACCTGTTGGAGTGTGTCCAGAGGAGGGCCACAAAAATGATGAGAGGGATGGAGCACCTCTCCAATGAGGACAAGCTGAGTGAGTTGGGGTTGTACAGCCTGGAGGAGAGAAGGCCCCAGGGATACCTTATAGCAGCCTCCCAATACCTAATACGGGCTTATAAGAGAGGACAGACTTTTTACTAGGGCCTGTTGTGACAGGACAAGGAGTAATGGTTTTAAACTGAAACAGGGTAGACTTCTAAAATCTACCACACATTCTAAAACATCTTTGAAATGTTTAATATTCACAGGTTTTGTGTGTTCATTTATTGAATCTATGAACTGCTAGATTTCCAGGTTGCACTGTAACCAGTTTAGAGACACATTAAATAAAATTCTTCTGACACAGAAGATGATGAACTTTTTTAATGAAAAACTCAAATCCCACTTTTGACATAGGAAAAAACAAGCATCAAGCAAATCAAATCACTAACTATCCTGAATGATTGCATTAACTGCACAGAAATGGAATTAATTTTCTTTCCATAAATTTGTGGGCAAGGCAAGTTAGTTCAAGAACAATGAAATAATCTAATTTTATAAATTTACACTTGAGAAAATAAAAAATAAATAAATCACATTTCTTAGTGATGGCTTGGAAAACTGCTCACACAGCATATCCTTTAATGGCAACATATTTGCAAACAAACCTCCTAAGCTTTTGTGCCAATGAACTGCATGGTTATTCTATTAAATCTGGATTTTAATGGTTGCAGAGACAACAAAACCAACAACAAATAAATAAGGCAAGTGAAACTATAAAGAGTTATACTACTCCCATCTTGTTCTATTACAGACTAAAAGGTTTTGTTTAAAATTTATACGAAATGTTACTAAGCGCCTCAGGTGTATGGAGAAGTTGTTATTATGAAGTCTGGCACTGGGCTCCTAATTAGAATTGATTTTCTTTCCCCTTCCTTATTGCTCAAGAGGGCTGTAGATTTATGACCTTTGCTTACCTGTGTGTGTGCATCTAAAAGAGTATGTATTAAATAAATTCCTAGTTTAGCTTGCTGCCACCTATATTTCTCCTTTAAACGTCTTGAATTTCATGCATTTCTTGATTAAGACATATTAAAATGTCACAATTAGACACAATCTTGCTTAATTTTAATAAGAAGTGAGACATACATAGCTGAAAAAAAGATTTAATCAAGCTTTAGGGTATGCCAGTTAAATACTTAAAAAAGATAGCACCCTTCCTTACCCTTTGCTTGCATCTGGTATCACGAAGGTATCATCATTCATAAAGACTATAAGCTGCATGCTTTCTGTCTGAACTACCAATACTGCATGAATCAACGAATGAAGTTTTTAATAGGCTTATAGGTATTTTTTTCTTATTTTATCTAAAAACAAGTAAAAAAAGAGTAATAAAGCTTGATTATGAGAAGCAGCTGACAATAAATTACTTCTTGATAAGTGAAACACAAAATTATGTCTTTTCTTTAACCTCCAATTAATACACTCATCTAGGACCGACTAAGTAGTTCACCACTGCTTGGTAAGATCAGATTTTTTTTTTCTTTCTGTAAATTACTTATTTTTCCTTTTTGCTTCCTCATTTTGAAGATGGTTTTGTTTACAACTTTGAATTTTGGTGGTTTTGCCCCACTAATAACACAGTTTTTGACCATCACGTATTTTCTTCCAGCAAGAGAAACAGCACAGGCTATTCTAGTATCTTTCTCATGATAGCCTTACTATAGCAAAACTGTCATGCTTGTGACCGTAAGACTCAATCATTGTAATTTCCTTTCTTGGAGTTCACACTAGGGCAGTAGTTGCAGTTTGCTCAGAATGCATTATCACATTTGTTCACTGGTTTGAGCAATTCTGAGCAATTTATTCTCATCCTTCATTCTCTGCACTGTCCTGACACCCAGCAAAGTACTAGCTCTTAATTTTGAGGCCTCATTAACTTCACCTGATGAGTGTTGATGCTCAGATAGCACAGATATCAGAGACACCTAAAAGCTAAAAAGTTATCTTTTTCTGCAGCTTTCAATGAAGGGCAGTTTTCATTAGTACTGCTACTCTGTGATGAATAGAATTCAATTATTTCCAAAATAACTATTTTGTAACTTTCCTGAACACATCCGAAAGTGTAATTCTTAGGTTCACCTTCTAAATTGCTTTAAGTTCCAACCAGACAAAATTCTACTCTGCCTCATTCATATTAATCACAGTGCTGATTCATAGAATCATAGAATGGTTAGAGTTGGAAGGGACCTTAAAGATCATCAAGTTCCAACCCCCCTGCCATGGGCAGGGACACCTCCCACTAGAGCAGTTTACTCAAAGCCCCATCCAGCCTGGCCTTGAACACTTCCAGGGATAGGGGCATCTACAACTTCCCTGGGCAACCAGTGTCAGTGCCTCACCACCCTCACAGTAAAGAATTTCTTCCTAATATCTAATCTAAATCTTCCCTCTTCCAATTTAAAACCGTTACCCCTTGTCCTGTCACTACATTTGCTGACAAAGAGTCCCTCTCCGGCTCTGCTGTAGGCTCCCTTCAGATATTGGAAGGCTGCTATGAGGTCTCCCCAGAGCCTTCTCTTCTCCAGGCTGAACAACCCCAGATCTCTCAGCCTGTCTTCACAGGGGAGGTGCTCATCCCTCTGCTGGCTCATTTAAAGAATACGGATCGTCTTTCAAAATTTATGAGATCAAGGTAAGATGGGAGAAGACTGTCCATTTGGGAAATAAAGGGCAGTTGAGAAAAGCAAAATGTAAAAAGAGAAGCTGAAGAGTCCGTCAGTGGGCTTACTCCTGTTCCTTAAATACAAAAAATTAACATGACTTCATTGTGTCTGGGGACTGAGAGAAATGGAAAGAAATGATCAAAGACTGCATGGTCATTCACCATTTTTGCTCTTCAGAATTTACTACGTACATATCACATATTAATTAATCTATGGAAATTAAATCTTTAACATAAGTTTTATTCTTTTATTCACAGTTGCTGTTTCAAAGGGGAGAGATTAAAACTTAGTGCCAATAAACCATGAGAAGGGGTCTTTAAATATGAAGTAAAAATACAATAATTTCTTGTTACAGGAAAAACCATGAGTCTCCTTAATGTGCACAGTTACAGTAAATCCAAGAAACCTAGAGCAAATACAGAATGCTATATAATACAGCTGAGCTGTTACACTATACAACAGTTTATGAACTTGTACTGTCTGCATAATAACTAAGCTATCAGCAGCTGTTTCTAAGACAAGGATGAAGTGGCATGTTATGTGGTAAGAGCAAGATGAAATTATTATTTTATTACAGAAGCAAAGAATTAACTTCAAAAGAAATTTTCCCTCAAGGATTTAAAAGTTGACTACATTTCTGTGATGAATATATATTAAACAATTGGTCCTTATCTTGTATTACTTTCTATACCTCTTGAGAAACCGCACAAAATGGAAAATTGTTAGTATTTACTAAACACATAGTAATACGCATAGCATAGAGCCTTCTAAATCATATATAAACAACTTGTCATGAAGCTCTTCTGTAAAGTTATAAATCAGTCACCCAATGGTTCAATATATTGGATTCAGGTAGTGCTTCTGTGTTAATATACCCTCATATTACTTCTCTTGCTCTTTCCTGGGAACTAGCAGCATTGACTGTTCACCCTGCAGCTGGTTCCGCTGAAGAACTCAAAGATTACCGAGAGCTCTCAACCAAGATGACTTGCATGACCCAGCAGATCATTTCTGGATGCAGGCAGGCTGGCCAATATGCCAGTGAACTTAATGAGTATGCATGCTCATTCTCTACATCTTCACTTCTTAAATGTATCTAGCTATTAACTTTGTATAGTTATCCTGAAGTAATATCTCTGTCCAACACTTATTCTTTTACTGGGTTATAATTAGTGGGTACCTGGCAAGACAGTATTTGAAGAAGGTAATTATAGCAAACAAATGTGAATCAGTTTGAATTTCTCCTGGAAGAGTCAATAATCTAATTGTCTCCCTCTGGAGATTTAAGTTCACTGTATTAATGTTAGAATTGTTTAAACCCATGAGTTACTACTCTGATCAATTTTACTGAAATCACCTCAGTAAGTTCTGTAAAGTGCTCTAAAAATACCTCTGAAGGAGAAAGAAAGGAGAGTAGTGTGACTGCTTTGCTTAAACACCTTCTTCTACCAGTGTAAAGATAACAATTCTTTGAGTGCAATCATCAGGAGCACATAATTCAGAACTAATTCTCTGTATTATAGTGTTATAACTGTTTTTCTTCTGAACCTTCTCCTCTTTATGTGTATGCAGGTTTCTATTGATTTAGGGCTGTCTCCTGTCAATTTGTAATTTAGAAATACTTATTTAGAATAGGAATCTATCTGCCCTCAGCAGGCCACAGACTATTTTTCAGTTCTTGCACTAAAAATAGTTCTCGCTACATGAACACAAAATTTTCTGCAAGGCAGAGCTACCTTCGCCGAAAGTTTTAAAAAATATTTCAGGTATATATAACATACTGGGTTTCTGTAGTCTGTAAAACACAGAGCCACTGCAGAGTGAAATATTAAAGAATTCAGTTTTAATGTATTTCAACCACAATTAGAGAAACTGTATGAAAAAGAGAATGGAGGAGACGTTTAGACAATTAGGAACAATTGCCAAGCAACCCATCTAAGACCCGTCTTGGTCTAACATAGCTGTATTTTTTTATTCAAGTGAAATAATGGCCTCTTTTTGTCAAAGCTATACAATTTTCATTGTGTATGACTACCAGCCTTGAGATATGGTTAGACGATACCTATATTTTAGTACACTCTTTTGCTTATCTTTATTATTTAGATGTATTTGTTTACTTTTTGGCCCAGGTTGCTAACTCTTCTGCTTTTTACAGGGTCAGTATTTGGAGATGTTCTTTGAAGAAAAAACTCAGGAAGTTGTTGTTCCCTTTAAAGGCAAATGAATTCTGTAAATGTGGACCAAAAAGACTTGTCTGCTTTCAAAAGTGAAGAGTGAAAACTCTTTTCTGCTACTTTTCTACTAATTTTTCTGCTAATAAACAAAATATTAGTTATTGCCGGAACACTACCACAGAAGTGGTAACTGTTGGGAATTTGAAATTTGGCAATTCAATGATTCCCTGATGTACTTTGCATATGATAGATAATACTGCAATTTTTCAAAATAACGCAGGTCTTAATCGTACTTTGCAGTCATACAAATATAAACGTTATTCCTTACTTCTTTGTGCTCCAATCAGAGAATGGTTTCTAAAAAATTCCTATGAATTATCCTTTTCTTCTCTTTTTGATTCACAAGGAAAGGAGGTGTAAGGCAGAATTTCTGGCACATTTTTCTATTGCCCTGGCCTTGCCACAGATCAGAACCTATTTATTGCACAAGGTTGTGTTTCATTCAGTTGGCAGATCAGAGAGTGATGACTACCAATTAAAGAATGGATTGGTATGGTGTCCAGAAATGTCTTGCGTTATTCAGTGTACTCATTTTACAGTACCATACATCGTAGCAGTACCATACATCTTTTTTTTCACTGGAAAAGTTACATGATGCACAAAGAATGAAATAAGATTCTGTGGGAAGAGAAAGAATAGCAATCACAATAAAAACCCTGAACAAGATGAAAACATTTAATTTAATCTTTGATTCCTCAGTTCTATAATCTATAATGCAGAAGATAAGTGTTTACAGATCTCACCGATGACAGAAGCTAAGAAAACTTAGTATTGCTAAAATATTAGATTTTTGAGCCAGTCAGAAAAGCCAAGAATGAATTGCAAATGCAAGTTTGACCATCACAAATGATGGATTTGCAACAGGTCACTGAGGATGCAGACAGTTTCAAATTACCTCACTTAATGCCTAGCTGTTATAAAGCAAAAAAAGGAACTATCAGTATAGACAATACACCACCCCAACTTAAGCCAGAATTTTATAACAGGGACCAAAGTACTTTACATTTGACTTCAAGCCAGACTGTGGTGCCTGTCTTACAACTGAATGAGTTACTGATTCTCAGAAAAAAGGATTTAAAAACTTACAATGAAAAATAATTCTTCTGTGTAAACACACATGGAAAACAGCACTAGGTTTAGATAGAAAGGAAATGTTGGTTATAATGACCCAATTTAAGCTCCACCACTGAGCGAAAATGCAGTAAAACTAACAATAATTTTCATGTATTGTACAATGATTAGCATCTTTCTGTTGTTTACAGCAAGTGCAATAAAAATATTTAGAGACATTTTTGTATTGCTTCAGTATGATGAGAATCTGGACTTCACAGTGAACAGAAATCTGTGTCTACATAATCTCAAGTCTTATTAAAAGAAGTGTCAAAACATTTCAACCAAGCAATAACATGAAAATGCACATCAATTAAGATTGAATTAATTAACATCATGATTTTAAAATGCATGCAAAATCATGTAAAGCCCTCGTTTTCTTTCTCATCAATTTAAAATTAAATTGTTCTCTCTCTGTAAAATACAGCAAGGCATCTATTCTTCTCCAGCCCTTGAGACAGGAAGTCCTGTCTTCATATTTGTTAGCCACTTGGAGCACACATATGAAAAAGTCATCAATCTTGGTGTGTTTTGCTGACAGCAGAAGTTTTCAGTGTGCTGTTAGAAAACTCGCCAGTAGGGAAGATATACGGCACAAGAAGAAACTGAGAGCAAGCGAGCTTGATGACATGCAAGTGTAGCACTGCAACAACAAGGATGAATTTGTACCGGTTTCAGTTTGAACAGTGACATCCTCCAGAGATCTAGTTAAACCTTTTGTTGCTGTGCTTGACTGTGCAAAGATTTCAATATTTCTGCTTCACCAGGAAACTGATACTGCATGGTTTCTACAAAAATATTTGTTATATTTGAGAACACTTCCTTTGCTTTGCAATGCTCAAAACCACCACTCTGCTGAGCCATGACAATACTGGATGCATTTTCACTCTGAGACAATGAAAGCAGAAAGTGTTTTCAAGATCTTTCCAATGCAGCTGCAACTTACTTATTACCTATCATCATGATTTTTAGTGCAACTCCTCCTCAAATACTATACTGACCGAGACATCATAAATCCTACAAGGAAAAAATCCATTTGTGACCATTAAGCACATTCCATTTCATAATTAAACCGTAACAGTCCACAACCTTCACTGTGACAGACTGAGGATTCTTCAGAACAATGGAACTTATCTTACAAGTTGTATAAGTAACTGGAAATGTGCAGTATGAATTAATAATCTAGAGGGCTTTCAAACAGTTTTAGACTAGCATCAGTACGTAGGACCATGAAAAGCTGAAATGTACCTCAAAACAGGAAAATAATTTTTGGAGATATGAACCCTAGCTATTAAATATCTTTTGATCTGGTATTGTGGCTTGGTTTCTTCACTTTTCCAGCTTCTGCCCTACAGCATGGAAAAAATAAACTAAGCAAACATGATAAAAAAAAATGCAAGTCAATAAAAGTGGTACAGATTCCTAAACTAAAAAAGGTCAACATTTTACTCACCACTCATCAAATAACTTGAACTATGTAATCTGAATTTTAACAAGAGAAAAGGATAACCAAACTAGAACACCAGACCATCTGCAGCACCTTAAGTTTTTTTGCTGATACCTGTGTAATACGAAGACCCATAAGAAAATTCATGACGTAATTAGCATCACATAAAAGGTTTCTTATTTGTGTGCTAATAATATTAAACAAGGCTCAGAACTGGACATTTTATTCCTCCTTTATCTTTGCTATTTTAAGAGAATTTCAAGGACTCCTTAGTAACACTTTGTAGTTCAGTGTCAGCAACTGTTAAATCTTACAAGACAAGCACTTTTGAGAAATCTCCAAAGGATATGAAACATTATAGATTTTATGTATCTTCATATTGAAATGTTCATACAGTATCATCTGATTAATTATAATAAGGGATAATTATCTCCTTTATCTCATAAAGTACTAACACAAACAAAAAAATATCTTAAGAAACCAATAAATCTTCAAGTGGTGGGACCAGTGAAACCTGGTTTCCTATGAATTTTAAATTCCTTGTACCCCTGTCCCAACTCAAATGCATGTCCCATCAGGTTTCCATAACCTCATCTCTCCCTCAATTTTCTCCTTGCCTTACTGTTTCATAAATTTTTCCACTGTATCCACAAGACAAAACCCCTACATCTTAGAAATGACATCTGTAAGACTTATGCTGATTACCAGTGCCATCATCTGATTATTAGCAACACCTTTGACAACTGTGTTGGTTTTTTTGATAGTTTTATTCCAAATTACTAGCAGGCTGCTCTCTGAAGTTCAGCAACCTCAATGCAGAACTGTGAAGCCTGTGGACTATTAAACATGGTTCAAAGTCAGTTTCAAAGGTAACAATGTATTTACACACCTAAAAGGGCACAGAAGTAGCACCTAATAAGTGAAGAAACAAGAAGGTTTATATTATTATGCTCTTCTGGCCAGTAGACTTGGGAATTTAGAGACAGATTGTCAGTTAAACTGAGGCAACCATTAGGCTTGCTGCCAGAGGAAACCAGCTGATGCAAGAAAGAAGCACTGTGCAGTCACCTCCACCGAGCTCAATTTTCCAGCCAGGTCCTGTTCAAATGTAGGGTATTTTCCCACAGACCTCTGCTAAATTTTGAGATCTCTCATAGTTTTAAACTCTATTTACTGAAATAAAAAAAGGTTTTATTACCCTCGTCTCTTAAAAAAAAAAATTCCCCCCTAAATCCAGCCTTTATAGTCCCAATATTTTATGTCACTTACTAACATTATGCTTCATACTTCATGAAGCCTGCAAGATAATTGCTTTATGAAGTTTAAAAATCACAGAGATGAAGACAATTATGTATAATTAAATTTGGCTTTGAAAGACTGTTTTCTACATCTACAGTTCTTTAAGCACGTACCTCTCACATACATATCCTCTCCAAGGCTGATATTTTGAGCAGAGGATTTATTTTCTTGTGCAAGAAATTTTTATAGTATATTTACAGAGATTTGAACAAAAAAATATTGCACAGTAATTCATTGATTTTCTTTGCCTGGGGTTTCTAAACAGGATTAGAAATTCTCTGCCAAAACAGGAGCTCGCTATTGTTAAGATACTGCAATTCATATGCCACTATTTTAAAGCAGGCTAAACACTTTCTTCAGCAACCTAACTTTCAATGTCTTACCCACAGAGCAGATAGATCTCAGAGGAAATTTAAGAAAACGTCTCACATATCAAACATACCATGGAGATTAAATTACCTGGTATAGGAAGAAGTAAGGAGATTGTTACTTTCTCAACGCAGCACACAGCAGCACAAAACAGGTGAGAGGAGAGCTGCTGGACTGCCTCCACAGTCCCTCTCCAACCCTGATTCATTTCCATTTCTCATACTCTGTTTACTTATTGTGCATATATTAGTGCTAATGACTGTTCAGAAGTGTTAGATGCCATACCGTGAGCTTCATTTTCTTTAATCTTTTAATTATATTAAGTCTTTCTGTACTTTATAAGTACAATTAATAGTCTTATCTGTTCAAATCATTACATCCTTCATGCATTTCCTCTCCTTAAAACTGCTTGTAATCTCACAATTCTGCCTTCTTATAAGAGCAGACTAATCTCAAAAGGCGTTGCAAAATTCTTTACCTAAAGGTAGAACCTGAATCTGTAACGCTGCGTTTGTTGGGGTGTTAGGACACTAGGAGGAAAGCGAAAAGTAAACAACACCAACACTTGCCTTAAAATTAGTACATCGATATAATTTACCACTTGAAGTAATAACATTTTAAAAATTAGTATCTTTATACCATTCTAAGTGACATAAAGAACTGAAGTACAAATATATATAAAAATAAAAACATTTTTCCCCTACTTTAAGACTAAAAGATAATAATATGTATGTAAAACAGTTCTACAGCTAACACTGCAATCACTTTCCAGACATATTAATAGCTTTCTTATGCAAAGAGAAACTTTATCTGGCTGTACAGAACTGAACCACATCCAATGGCAAATACCATGTTTGCGGAGTTCCGCAGCACACCTGTACTACAGGGTTATCACCAGGATATCAGTTTTCAGTGGTTTCAAGATGGTAATACTGAATTATGAATTAAAATCAGAATAAACGGAGTGGAGAATCTTTGACTCTTGCAATCTGTATAAACTATTACTTAGATTCAGTGTGACAGGTATTTTAAAAACTTGTACTGTTTTGCTTGATTTTCTCATTATGCACTTTGAAAGCTAACATAAAATATGATACGTTGTATATAACATTAATGTAAACAACCTAATGTATAAATAATAATATAAAATATATTGCAAAGAAAACTTGGTCATCATATTGTCACTCATCTTTATAAGTTGGTTTACAGATGTAGGAATATTTTACTTTCAAAATTCCACTCTAAACTTCTGAAGCTATTCAACAAAAGCATTTTGTTCTATTAATTTTGTACTTGGATTTAAGCTAATTTTTAAATTGATTTTTTGAGCTCCAAATATAGCATTGCCAATTATCTTGTCACAGAAATTTTACACAAAATGAAAACACAGAGGCTACGCTTACCTATACGACTGGTGTTACCTCTACTATCCTCAGTGACCACTCTCTAGAGGGAAACCTACTGAGCCTGTTTTCTGTGGTAATATCAGACAGCCTTTCTGATCAGATTTATAGAAAAAGACTGATGACTTATAATTCTTGGCATAGCCTTTTCAATCTTGAGATCAACCTAGAAAAGATTTCCTACTCTATTTCTTTTTTGAGAAGGCATCACTTGAGATACCTAGATAGTTCCATCATGCTTGTTTAATCTGCACACTACTAAAACCAAAGATAAGAGGGCCAGCTAATGCTGCCTGATGCAGAGAAATGTCCCTAGAAAGTTAAAGTAACTGCCTGACCATTTGAGACAGGCCACTTTGCCAGCAGCTTGATATGCAGGGTTCAGTCTGAGATTAAAACACTGTGGATGTCTACATGCAGATCTGTACAGCTGGAGTCTGAGCACCCTCACAGTCAATGGGCATCAGGCAGCAGGGCTCGTACAGTGTTTCTGCTCCCTGACCGCCCCCGTCTCTGCTCATGGTTGAGCTCAGGCATCCCCTTGGCTCCACTGCCTGAGATGCACTGAACTCCACCAACTACGGCAGGAGCTCAGACACAGCACACATTTGTAGTTACCTTGTGCAGTCTCCTAAAACCTGTTTGATTTAGTCTTAGGTTGAAAAGCACTCCACTGGCATGTTTCAGATTTAGACTAATGAACACCAATTATCCTGGAAAGAATTAAAGAGAAAACAGACCCTCAACTTTCCCTTGCAACAAATTTCTATTCTAGCTGACTCAGGTGGTATTGTCTCAACACTCCCAGATGGCACACATCAATAATAGCTCTTAATTATCACTCACTATTCCAAGTAAATTGGAATTTGCATTATCTGTCTTCACACTAATTCCTGCTTATTCTGCGACTGAATACCTCCTATGACAGAGAAACTGAAAAAACAATTGCAAAGTTAATGGCCCTATAAATGAAAATTAATCAGATCATCCTAAGGTTTTAAATGCCTGAACATAACAGAACTCACAGTAAAAACAGGAATGGAGACATTACATCCTTTCTACTGGTGACAATGGCAACTTAATCAGGAAGCATTATTTATCATTAATTCATTTTGTACTTGTTAGAAACGTCAAAGATAATTATGCATCTTCCTATAAAATATTACATTCTCATAGCCTTTTCTTTGCTATGGACAAAATTATGCAATACATTCACAGAATCTGTCATCACCCCACTCAGTACAAGTCACAGTGTTACTTAAAAGTACGACAAGAAACAGTTTTCTCTGATGTGACAAAGTTAGTAAGAACATACTATAACCGAAATGTTCCCAAACTATTGCTGTCAGACAAAGAATGGGATTAAACGCCTAGTTAATCTCAACTTTTCCCTAACAGGAAAAAGGATAGTAGATGTTACGCGATTTTTCTTATATTTGCAAATTTCTACAGCTAACTGGTTTAATTTTTAGTTTGAGAGTAAAATTCAAGAGTTTTGTGTTTGATGGAATGAGTTACCTGTGAAACCCCAAAGCTGTCTAACAGTCCTCAGTATAAATTCAGCCACCGAGGAAAAAGGTTTTCCATTGTTATCAGAAGTAAGTATAAACTCTATGGGGAATACAATCCCCTCAAAATTCCAAAAGAGAATGCTTGGCAGAGCACTGGTACTGCTTCAACGTCCACCTTTACATACAGCATATACTTTATATTACAGAACAGAAAACTGAACTCAGGAAAATCAAGACTGCTACTTTAACTGATAACTTCCTGTATTTATTTACACCAGCCCCTTTATAATCGCAATAAATTTTGATACGTCTCTCATCCAGAAAAAGACACGAATTCATAAAGCTATTTTGTGAAGCTGTGTTCAGGAGTAATCAATTCATCCTCATGTGTTTACTCCAAATAATACCAGTTCTGATGCCTGAAACTAAGTTCATACGTACATCTCATAAAAGGAAATACAAACCAAATTGTTCTATTTACTATCAACTGTTATTCCAGTAATCATAACATTTACTAACATAGAAAAACAAATGCTTAAAACTGTCTAATTTTGTTAGTTTCCTAAAACATGCACTATTCAAGAATTTATATTTTTTAAGCAACAGTGAATGTAATCCACATCACTATACATGTACTTTGTACACATATACTATACAAGTATATGATGCATTATACTTACTGCACATGTAACTTATCTACCCTGCATTTTATACTATCATCCGTTAATGTATGCAAGAAAAGAAAAGGCAAGGAAGAAACAAGAGAATGAGAAAAAAATAATCTCAGAAATTTCATATGAATGTAAAGAACCCATCCCTCAGGTCAAGCAGAGAGTTGCACTTCAGGCTAGATGCCTGGAGGTAAAATGCTTTTATGGATTTATTTTTAATTCTCAGTCTTCAACATGCTCTGAAGTGGAACAGTGAACAAGGGCCTTTCACCTACCATAAAATCAGCATCATACATATGCATTAAAAAGTATGGCCACAAGGTGGCTCTCAATACTCAGCATTGAAAACTAGAAAGCTGGCAAATAAAAAAGAATGCGGATTAGCTTTGTTTTCTTAAAATTAAGTCATGTTCCACCTCACTTATTTTAGAAACATTTATTTCCACGCTAGTCAAATACTTTAAAGATATTTTAAGTTTACGTTGTTCCTCAACATCATGAACCCTTATATGAAGAATTCCAATGAGAGATTTCCAGACTCAATCTGTAACAGCATAATTTTCCTGTAGTCACATATTCCCCCAAAAATCTGAGCCTTTTTGATAGTTGGAATTCATATATACATAACTGAAATAATTTATTTACTGTTTTTTTTAATTTAGTTTTCAACTATTTACCAGTTCTAGTTCTGTTTCATGATGAAAACTGTACGAAACTGCTACACAGAACATGAATTTGCATGTGGATAGCATCTTATACATCTTGTTTTTTTCCAATATGCTCTAGCTAGATTCCTTATGTTCTAAATTACCATTTTATTTTTCCTTTTACAAGTTTATTAGTAGTTGTGGGTTTTGTTGGCAAGCTTCCATCTGTTTCTGTAGTTATTATAGTTTCAAAAATATCTCTGTTTTCATTTAATGTTTAATTTTCCCATAAGTGTGGAAATCTGAAATTTAAAGAAACTGGACCACGTAGGAAAAAATAATAAATAGGGCTATGATTCTCAAACCAGTAAAGAATTATCACTTGATTCTGAACCTACAAATTGTAGACCTGTTCAGTGCTCTGAAAGGACAGAAGTCTCTTACAACCATCATCTTGGATATATTCCTTAAACCAGAGATCTTGGTGGTTAATTAAAGGAATATTCTCCCCCACAGGAAGAAAATCTAAAAGAATACCTTAAAATAACTATCACAACTGTTTTGAAATTATAGGCCCCTGGAGTAAGAAACCAGATATGTTTTCAGCGCTAGGCTCCAGTACAAACACATTTTTTACTACTTTATAACTATTGAATCAAGAGCCCAGAAAATGATTTCCAAGCGCACGGGATCATTAAAAGAATTATAAGTGATACCAGTGAATCTCAGAGTGTTTTTAACGCATGAATCACTGGGACAAATTCACATTCAGTAACTGCTTTCAGTTCCAGAAGCTTGCAGAAAATCCACGTCTGCAACAAGTTAAATGCTGTGCTGTGTCTTCTCTATGAAAAACTATTTTGTGCTGTATTAAGTTGTGTCCTTAGGGCTTATTCCAAAGCCAACAGTCTCTTTCCCATTAGCTTCAATATGTTTTTCAATGAGATGCTTCAATTGCAAACCAACTAGGACTATGTTCAATTATTCAGCAATACTACAGTTTAAATGAAAACATGGCAATGTGATGCTAAATCTTCAGATTTCTGATTGTTGTCCTTGATAAACATATATAGCACAATACTTGGAAACTAGAATCAAAGACTTTGCACTGGAATTCTACATTTGATTACAAAATTCATGTATATCAAAGCCAGAGGTACTCTCACAGACAGGAAATATGCAGTATTTTTCATCTTTGATGCAATTGCCTTTGATTCCTGAGCTAACTGCTTTTGTTATTATTACAAAGAGTCTAGAAAGGCTTTTGCAAAGCTTTTGATACTCTAAATTCTAGAACCTAAGGGTTTGCCATGCACTATTAGGTTTTTTAGCTTTTTGTTAACCGTTCTCAATTTTAGAACTTCCAAATTTATAAAGGCAACGTTAAGCTAATTTCCTGCAGTTTTACCTATCTTAAAAAAAAAAAAAAAAAAAGAAGATAGGGAAGAAATCCTGGCATACAAATTACTAAATTATAGGTCATAACTTTAAACCCAGAAATAATGACAGTTTTGCACACGGCAAATTGAAATTTCATCTCATAGTGTTAAAACTCCTATAATCAAAACGAATCATACAGCATCACCTATAGAAAATGACAGATCCCCACAGGAGTTGATAGAAACCAACATGGCTTCTTCAAAAATGCCACTCAAGGTCATTATTCAAAAGAGAAGCTCTTACAAGTCCGTATTTAGAAAAAATCTTTTATTCAAAAGAAAAACATCAGAAACCTTGAAGTTCTCAAAGTTGATGCGTAAGATTTCTGAAGTGGAGGCTGAATTTGCCAGCGAAAACTGAGCAGCAGCCAGTAAATACTACCTCTCAAAGAACCAAGATGCTGCAAACTCTTTTGGTCACACGTAGTTTGTGTTGTGCAGGGCAGACTATCTCAGGTCTTGCTGAGTTCAGGCAATCAGCAGCTGCACACATAACATTTTTCCCCAGGTACCAACTATTATGTTACACAGTTATATAACACCTCTATTTTTGTTATCTGAAGATATTTTTTGATTGTTAGGAAAAATTAACTTATTATCAATGTTTTTACTTATCTTTACCTACAGAAGCGTCATTTCGGTCTTCATCCTCTTGTATCTACTGAGAAACATGGCCAATTGGCTAATTTTTTTAGAATCTTTGCTAAGCTTCATCAAAATCTTCAAGCATTTAGGGAAGTTGCTGGCCTATGTTATCTGTCTCAGCAATTCACATTTTCTCAATTTCTGCCTTATGTTACTGAAAAGATTCACCACAGAAGTTCATAAACTTTTGAAATCACGGAGGTAGTTTTCTTACAGAGGTGATAAACCATAACAATACAGCAAAACTTATGTAGGGATAAATATTGTCAGTAAAGCTTCAAATATGTTTCATTAGATATTTTTAAATGTCTGGGGAGATCTTTGCTAACATCTCCTAACTATAAATTATTATCACAAGAGCAAAATATTCTTCTGCAAAGACAGGATGATGCTGAAAAGTTTTACTTGTCTAATTAGAACTGTTTTAAATGTGAACTATACCAAGAAATATAAATTCTACGCCAAAAAACTTTAAAATCTGAAAGTCTTGTGTAAATTTTTTGGAAAAGTTTTCAGACCATATGCACATCATCTGCAAATATGTCAAAACAGGATCTGTCCTGCTTGTCTATTGTTGTTTTTCTAATCTTCCTTTCAGGTTAGGAATGATTTTACCCAACAAAAGTCTGAAGCTGAATAAAACCACTGCCTGGAATGCATTCCAATTCATCCCACACATTTTGGTGTCCAAATGTTCTAGAAATATCACCCTAGTTCTTAATATTCTTTTAATATCCCATTCTAGAGAATGCATTAGAAGTGTTGACAGTATTAATCTCAAATGGCTTTTCCATTTGGACTATGGTAAATACTAGGACACGGCACTTCTGGGGTTTTAGAATTTCTTAAAATATTTAGTGCGTATATTATATATTGACTGTTGCTTGGAAAAGGAACAGATTCTGCTGGTTCCACAGCAGCTGGCAACATAATAGCCATTATCATAAACCAAAGCTTACTTCTTAGTCAAGTTGGTTGACCTAGTGAGTAAAGTTAGTATTTGATAGGAAGGAAATATCCTAGGAAAAAACCTACTCCAGTGTCAGTGTTTTTCAGTATGTCTTATCTGAGAACTAAAAACGAACTAATTTCAC